>NC_090371.1:33094386-33699386 GCF_036365525.1 Heterodontus francisci
AGAGGGCTGTGAATCTTTGGAATTCTCAGAGTGCTAAAGATGCTTAGTCGTTGAGTGTACTTAAGTCAGAAATCTATAGATTTGTGGACTCTAAAGGAATCAAAGGATATGGAGATCTGGTGGTAAAGTTGAAAGTGGAGTTGAGGTCATTGAATGGTGGAGCAGACTCCAGGGGCTATATGGCCTATTCCTACTCCTATTTCTTATGCTCTTATGTTATGATATTTCTGCTGATTCCTCATTTGCCTTGCAGTTTTACCTGGGATATCCACTGCGCCAAGCTTATGCTTGCCATATAGGGTTTCATTGAATTGAATCTGTACCCTGTATCAGATGACTTTCCAAATCGACTTTGTAACCATGTCAAACCAAAATATTTCAGTGGTGTTGGCTTTCAGCCCAGTTTTCTTAGAGCTTTACAGCACACAAGGAGGCCATTCGGCCCATTGTGATTGTGTCAGCTCTTTGAAAGAGCTATCCAATTAGCCCCATTCCCCTGAAAAATTTTCCTTTATAAGTAAATATCCAATTCCCTTTTGGTAGTTACTATTGACTCCAGAAGAGAAGGAAAAAAACAAAATAGCAAATGATGAAAATCTGTTTTAACAAAAATTCTAGAATGGCATGGCAGGTGTGCCAGCATCTGGAAAGAGAAAAGATAGGTTAACAATTCTAACATAGATGAGAAAAACTCCCCGTAATGTGTCTGCCCGAAGCTTGTGCTCATCTTCTGTATGGTTTGTGGTATAGTGAGATGACACTTCTGTCGAAATATTGGAAATCAGGTTTTCCAGTCTTCCTAATTCCTGCAAACTCTTGAAATTAAGCCTTGATTGTCTGCAATTCTGCAGGCTGATGGGAGCCCACTGATCATGGACATGAGCACAAATTCGGACTTAGCGAGCTAAGTGACGCACTAAAGATAATTTATTTGTTTGAATGATATCCACTCAGCAAGATACCCAAGTAGCCCAGCTATTCAATTGGAAAATGTCAAATATTTGATTCCAAATTAGATCCAACAGAACAACAGAGCAGTCCCTGGCCTAGAAATTAGATCACAGCCAGCACTACCGATGCTATTGATTGCCTAGCTGCTTCTTTGGAGGGGTGGGAATTCCAGCGACTCTCACAGCACTGGAGGTGCACTCTGACTGCAGAGAACAGAGAAGCTCTGCAGATTGAAGAAAATGGCTGGGGAGGAGGTCACCGAGTAGGTCAATGCTGGGATCTTGCTCACTTTGTATGCTTATCACTATTGCAACACTCACTTCCCCACACCTTAGATCTTACACGCACATCTCACCTATTTCATCATGACAGATGCATTCTCTAAACCTCTTTCTTGTAGGAGAAGATTGTGTACAACCTGTGCCAGAAGGCTGCCACTGGAGGAAGCTGAGTCCGCCTGCATACCCTCTCTCCTGCGGAAGAAAATGTGCTGACCATCAGGGGCAGGGGAAGAGTCATGTCCCTGATGAGTGGTGGTACTAGAGGAGATATCAGTCTAGGTTTATTCACACTTATCTTCCATTTTTACTTGCAAACGTAGTAATAAACATTTGCAGTCAAATTCATGTCTTATTGCAACAGCACTTCTTTAAATACAGGATTTCTAGTTATTCTTTCACCAAAGACTTTGACAGAATCAAAACTTCTCACTCTGAAAAAAGCTACATAAAGCCATCCATGTGTAAAAACAGGACTAACAATATAAATACAAATAAAAACAGAAAGTACTGGAAATACTCAGAAATGAAGAAGGGTCACTGACCTGAAAAGTTAACTCTGCTTCGCTATCCACAGATGCTGCCTGACCTGCTGAGTATTTCCAGCATTTTCTGTTTTAATTTCAGATTTCCAGCATCTGCAGTATTTTGCTTTTATTTTAATATAAATACAAATATTGTCAAGATTCTAGCCTTGTGACTTGTTTATAGTCATAGAATATAAAAGTCAAATGGGGAATTGTTTTCTTCTGATGGGCTCAATATTATTCGAGAAATAAACACTCTATTTCCTTGAAATCTGCTGTTGTAATTTCAGCATCTATCATTGAAGCAAGCAGCTTTCTAACTACCAATCTTGTTCATTACAAAGTCCTTGTCGAGGATTCAGTTTTTGTAGCAACATTATAACTGTTCTTTCCTTGAGCCTAAGCTTGTGCTGTGGCATGCTCATTGAAGTTAGACTGTGTAGAAACTTTAGGTGGTACAGACTGTTATCATTTTTTTCATCTATAGAATCAACACTGACATATTCTTTTAATTCACCTGACAACTTTTCTAAAACTTTTTCATTTAAATCTATTCAAAAATTTAACACAAAGAATAGCTTTTGAACAATAAGTTGCATCAAATAATTATCTTCATTATCTTGCCACACTTAACCAATTCCATCTTCTCATTCTCTCCCTCCCATGCCATCCCCTAACCCATTCCTTCCATCCCGCTCTTGCCGTCCCTATCCCTGCCATCAATCCAGTCCCATCCCTCACAGAAACAATCTCACCAGGGTAACTTTAGTGTTAGGCTCCCCTTACCCTCCGCTGTTTTTTTTCTCCACCCCGTCGCAGCCACCACCACCAATTGTCGACAGCCACTCATGTGTCACGTGCTCCAGTCCTCCGCGCTCCCCACTTGACTCCGGCTACCTCTGCCCATCTGATTTTTCCTGTCTATGTGTAGGTTAAAATCCTCCATAATTATCGCTCACCTTTCTGACAAGCTGCCATTATTTCTTCCTTTATATCTTTTCCTACAGTGTGGTTAGTGTACGTGGCCTGTACATCACCCACTCAAGTGACTTTGTGCCTTTATGATTTCTCATCTCTACCCAAACTGCTTCTACATCCGGGTCTCCTGAACTAAGGTCATCCCTCTCTATTGCGCTAATACCAACATTAATTAACAGAGCTACCCTTCCACCTTCTCCTAGCTTCCTGTCCTTCCTAAATGCCATGTACCCTTCAATATTCAGGTCCCAATCTATGTCGTCCTGTAGCCATGTCTCTGTAACGGCTATCAGATCGTACTTATTTGTTTCTATTTGCACTCTCAGTTCATCTGTTCTGTTTCAATTTTTTTAAATTATTTTTTCATGGGACGTGGGCATCACATTAGCCCATCCTAATTGTCCTTGAACTGAGTGGTTTGCTAGGCCATTTCAAGGGCATGTCAGAGTCAACCACATTGCTGTGGATCTGGAGTCACATGTAGGCCAGACCAGGTAAGAACAGCAGATTTCCTTCCCTAAAGGACATTAGTGAACCAGATGGGTTTTTACAACAATCGACATTGGTTTCATGGCCATCATTAGACTAGCTTTAAATTCCAGATTTATTAATTGAATTCAAATTCCACCTTCTGCTGTGGTGGGATTCGAACCCATGTCCCCAGAGCAATACCTGGGGCTCTGGGTTACTAGTCCAGTGACAATACCAATACGCCACCGCCTCCCCCCTCAATGCTACGTGCATTCAGATACAGAGCCTTTAGTTTTGTCCTTTTATTATTTTTGTAGCTTTTAGCCTTATCTGTTGATTTACTCTTAGATTTGTACGCTCAGTCCCTTCCTGTCACAGTCTATCATTTCCCATATTAATACCTTTCTCTCTTGCCTTGTCTCTACTCCTTGATTTATCATATCTTCCCAAATTTGATCCCTTGTCCCCACTATTCAGTTTAAAACCTTATCTACTTCCCTAGTTATGCGGCTCACTAGACCACTAGGTGTAGACCACCCAATAGTACAGCCATCCCCGCTTTCCTCAGTACTGGTGCCAGTGCCCCACAAATCCGAACCCACTTCTACCACACCAGTTTTTGAGCCACGCATTAATTTCTCTAATCTTATTTGCCCTATGCCAATTTGCACATGGCTCAGGTAATAATCCGGAGATTATTACTTTTGAGATTTGCTTCTTAATTTGACGCCTAGTTCCTCATACTGACTGTGCAGAACTTCTTTCCTTGTCCTGCCTATGTCGTTGGTACCTACATGGACCATGATGACTGGATCCTCCCCCTCCCACTGAGAGGTCAGCTGCCTTGGAAGCAGAAACAGCTGCCATCTCAGGAGTGGGGAGCACTTTGGACAGAGCTTCCAGAGTGAAATCACTGCTGCATTCTGTTCTCCAGCAGAATGCTTTGGAGTGCTGATGTGCCAAATTAGGAGACTGCTGTTGTTCGTGTCATACAGCTAGTGGGGCTGGACTGCCCTAGCCCATGGTTAGCTCCGTTGGCTAGATGGTTAGTGTGTGGTTTGGAGTAATGCCAAGAGCTGAGGTAGGCTTTGAGACCTGCCTCTTCACCCTGCCCCTGTTGGTGGAATGTGGATTTTGGTCTGTGATGGCGACACAGCAGAAGCACTGAGATGTTGCAGTTTGCAACTGAGCCCGCAAAGCCCACGTCTGCTTGAGGTCACCTACCAAAGCTATGTGAAGTGTTGTCAATTGAAGCTCAGTAAGCTCCCACCTCCAAAACTGTAGCTTGTGCGGAAATACTTTGTATGAGCACTAGGATCAGTAAACAAGTACAGATGACAGGCACAAGGGCATTATTTCTGGTAACTATTAAATACAGATAGAATTAGTTGTTGGATAAGTTTTTTTTATTCTGGATTTGATGTTATTGTTTTTATTTGTTGTGAAGTGAAGATAAGACCCATAAGGCAAGACTAAAGGAAGGAAGTCTATGGTTAAGAAAGACAGTAGTGTAAGGTAAGCGGGGCTGTTGCCGTATTGGGGATGGAAGGGTTGGCTTAATGAAATACTCTTGGATGATTTGATCTCTGAGAGCTCTTCAACTAGGGACAGTAGCTCCTGAAGCACTTACTCCTTATCTTTCTGCTCCTCCTCTTCCTCCTGTTCCTGCCCATCCTCATGCTGCACTTCTTGCTCCCTTGATGATGGTAAAGGTTGGTCTCTCTCATGTGAGCAGAAACATGCACTGATAATCATAAATACTGGATGCTCACTCAGGGTTGCACTGCAAAGCTCATCCAGAATAATCCAGGAGGCAAAAGCATTACTTGAGCACACCAACTATCTGCTCGATGATGTTTCTGATCTTGGTGTGACTCTTGTTGTAGGCCAGCTCTGCGCTTAGTTTAGTTTAGTTTAGAGATACAGCACTGAAACAGGCCCTTCGGCCCACCAAGTCTGTGCCAACCATCAACCACCCACTTATACTAATCCTACAGTAATTCCATATTCCTATCACATCCCCACCTGTCCCTATATTTCCCTACCACCTACCTATACTAGGGGCAATTTATAATGGCCAATTAACCTATCAACCTGCAAGTCTTTGGCATGTGGGAGGAAACCGGAGCACCCGGAGGAAACCCACGCAGACACAGGGAGAACTTGCAAACTCCACACAGGCAGTACCCAGAATTGAACCCTGGTCGCCGGAGCTGTGAGGCTGCTGTGCTAACCACTGCGCCACTGTGCCGCCCTGTGCCCCCGCTTGTGGTCATTTCCTGACAGAAGTCATACGCCAAGTCTGAAAAAGAGAGCCCTTGTCACCCAGCAGGACACAGCATTCGAGCATGCATTTTGGATGAACCTGACTCAATATAGCGGGTAGCATACTTCCAGTTCACAACTGCCATACTGGATGCATAGACACCGGTTTTATGCCTGTAAAACAGGTGCAGCACCAACAAATGTCTTGGCTAATGAGCTTGATTAATCCTCAATCTCTATTAATTCCAAGATTAGTTGCCAACTAACCTTGCCTGTATTTGTTTTAATTTCTCAATGTAGCCTCATGCTTATTTATACGCATGGCCATGCAGACCAGGAGTCCTTCATCTTCTCCTTCTTTCTCATCATCTTTATTTTCTGGCGATGTTCATCTTCTGGCATGCTGCTGGCTGACAACAGCAGTTTCACCTAATCCCCTTCAGCTTTTACAGCCTACTCTAGTGCAGTACTGAGAGAGATCTTGTGAATCTCTTCTGTACTCTCCAATGCCCTCACGTTTTTCCTCAAGTGTGGTGCCCAGAATTGGATGCAATACTCCAGCTGAGGATGAACTAGTGTCTTATACGAGTTCAACATAACTTCCTTGCTCTTGTACTCTATGCCACTATTAATAAAGGCCAGGATACTGTATGCTTTATGAACCACTCTCTCAACCTGTTCTGCCACCTTCAATGACTTATGGACATATACACCTCGGTCATTCTGCTCCTGCACCACACATCAACAGCATCCTTTGGAATTGTTTCCTTTATTTTATATTGTCTCTCCATGTTCTTCCTACCAAAATGAATCACCTTACATTTCTTTGCATTGAACTTCATCTGCCACCTGTCTGCCCATTCCACCAACTTGTCTATGTCCTTTTGGAAGTTCTGCACTATCTTCATCACAGTTCACAATGCTTCCAAGTTTCGTATCATCTGCAAATTTTGAAATTGTGCCCTGTACACCAACGTCTAGGTCATTAATATATATCAGGAAAAGCAAGGGTCCCAACACTGATCCCTGGGGAACTCCACTACAAACCTTCCTCCAACCCGAAAAACATGCATTAATCACTGCTCTTTGTTTCCTGTCACTCAGCCAATTTCATATCTATGTTGCTACTGTCCCTATTATTCCATGAGCTACAAGTTTGCTCACAGGTCTGTTGTGTGACACTATATCAAATGCCTCTGGAAAGTCCATGTACACCACATCAAAAGCATTGCCCTCATCAACCCTCTCTGCTACCTCCTCAAAAAACTCCAGCAAATTAGTTAAACATGATTTTCCCTTAAGAAATCCATGTTGGCTTTGCTTAATTAACTCGCATTTTTCCATGTGACTATTGATTTTGTTCCAAATTATCTTTTCTAGAAGTTTTCTCACCAACGAAGTTAAATGGACTGGCCTGCAGTTGCTGAGCTTATCTATACACCCTTTTTTGAACAAGGGTGCAACGTTTGCAATTCTTCTCAGGCACCACTGAAAAATTATGGCCAGTGCCTCTTCGATTTCCACCCTCACTTCCCTCAGTATCCTTGGATGCATCTCATCCAGCCCTGATGTTTTATCCACTTTAAGTTCAAACAGACTATCTAATACTCCCTGTTCATCAATTTTAAACACCTCTAGTGTCTGACTTACCTCCTCTTTCAACATTGCCTGGGTTGCATCTTCTTCCTTGGTAAAGACACGTGCAAAGTATTCATTTAATACCTCAACTATGACCTAACTTCTCCTTGAGCAGAACACAATATTTCACAATAAGCATAATATAAATGCATTTGCATTAATTGGATTCCTTGAATTCCTTTGAGAGTTCCTATAAAACTGCATTGTTTGAAAATGTTAACATGATTCCATTGGATAGATATAAAGAAACTATATCCTTGGTTGGGTGAATCAGAAAAAGGGACATAATCTTAAAATCAGATCTATCCCATTTGCGAGGAAAACCATACCTGCTAAGATTGAGGCATATTAATTTTATCTACTGAAACATTAATTTGCAACTCTTACTGGACTGAAAACATCGCTGCACCTGCATTCTAAAAGGACAGTGGCTGGAGACATTTGCATTCTAAGAGACAGTTGCCTGGAGAAGACAATGGAACTGTTCCCTGATTCAATTAACCAAATGTATTTTGATCAAAAGACATTGGATGTGTGAAAGTCAGCATTCCAGCCCCCTACTGAGGAGGTCTACTAAGATTGAAAGAATCCACAAAACCTCACCAGGCATGTTGTTCCAAAAAAGGAGCTAGTCACATGACTGGCCTGCTGGCCCAGGCTTGGTTTGAATTGTGCCACACTTAAAAAGACAGACTGCGACTGAACTTGAAGAGACAGCATCTCTCCCTGTCTCTCTCTCTCTCTCTCATGCAAAGACAGGGACCCACAGAAGAAACTAGGCCTCAAGACAGAAAACCAAAGTTGAAAGTGTGCACTGGGCCCCAACGAGACAGCAAGATTTAACTGCAAAAACTTTACAGGGAACTCAAAAGAGAGTAAATGAGCTCCAGTTATTGCTTCAAACCTTTCCCTTTGATTCTTTGTACTTTTCTGTCTGTATCTGTGTGTGTGTTTATTGCATATGCATGCTAGCGTGGTCACGTCGCGTATTTTAGTAGTTTTAACCAAATTGGAGTTTTAAGGTTAATAAACCTACACCTTTCTTGTTTAAATCTAAGAAAACCTGTCTGGTTGATTACTTTGCCATTACAATTGGCGAGCAGTGAACAAGGATTCACTGAAGGGAAACTAAAAACATGGTGCTTTAAAAATTAAACCCTGTGATGGCCAAACTGAGAAAAGGCCCCTTTCTTGCCTGGTCATAACACATTGAAGGGGGACATCAAAAAGCCCTTTTTCAGACTAAAGTAGTGAAAATGGAATCCTCTCCCGCAGAAAACTGTGGATGCTGGCACAACTGGAACTTTCCAGACTGAGAATGATCCCAGGCCCCAAACACTCCTTTCAGGTGAAGCAGCGATTTACTTGTATTTCTTTCAATGTATAATACTGTATTCGCTGCTCACAATGTGGTCTCCTGTACATTGGGGAGACCAAATGCAGACTGGGTGACCGCTTTGCGGAACATCTCCGCTCAGTCCTCAAGCAGGACCCCAAGCTTCCGGTTGCTTGCCATTTCAACACTCCCCTCTGCTCTCATGCTCACATCTCTGTCCTGGGATTGCTGCAGTGTTCCAGTGAACATCAATGCAAGCTCGAGGAACAGCATCTCATTTACCGATTAGGCACTCTACAGCCTGCCGGACTGAACATTGAGTTCAATAATTTCAGAGCATGACGGGCCCCCCATTTTACTTTTATTTTTAGTTATTTTTTTCTATTTCCTTTTTTAAAAGATTTTTTGTGTTTAATTTATTTTATTTCGTCTTAGTTTGTTAGTTTGTTTACCCACTGTTTTTTTTCATGTTTGTACTTGCATCTGTGCAATTTTCAGTCTGTTAACACCCTATCTGTACTAATGCCTTGCCTTTCAACACACCATTAACATATTGTTTGCCTTTGCTCCACGACCTTCTGGTCAGCTATTCTGTGACCTTGTCCTGTCTACACCTTCTCTTTTGTTATCTCTTGCCCCACCCCCGCTTTACTTGCTTATAACCTTTCACATTTCTAATATTTGCCAGTTCTGAAGAAGGATCACTGACCTGAAACGTTAACTCTGCTTCTCTCTCCACAGATGCTGCCAGACCTGCCGAGCATTTCCAGCATTTCTTGTTTTTATTTCAGATTTCCAGCATCCGCAGTATTTTGCTTTTATTATAATGATAGATTTTTGTTAGGTAAGGGTCTCAAGGGATATAGAGCTAAGGCAGATAAATAGAGTTGAGGTACAGACAAGAAAGATATCAAACTGAATGGTGGAGCAAGCTCAAAGGCTGAATGGCCTGCTCCTGCCGCTCCATTTACATGATGAAGATGAATTCATGTAAGCACAACAAATGCAGATGTGACAACACTTGTAATGTTTTTTCTATATCAGTCACGACACTGTGTTTACAGCCTCACAGTATGCTCTTGGACAACAATAACAACTTACAGTTATATAACATCTTTAACACCCCAAGGTATTTCACAAACAAAATTGGACACCGAGGCATTAAAAGAAGATATTAGGTCAGATGACCAAAAGCTAGGTTAAAAAGGTAGGTTTTAAGGAGGGACTTAAAGGAGATGAGAGAGATAGAGAGGCGGAAAGATTTAGAGAGGAAACTCCAGAGCCTAGGGCCTAGGTAGCTGAAGGCATGTCTGCCAGTGGTGGAGAGATTAAAATCAAGAGTGAGCAAGAGGTCAGAATTGGAGGAGCGTCGATATCCTGGAGATTTACGCACCAGAGATGTCAGACAGATTTGTCTTCACCATCTCCACCTCAGAAGACAGTATCTCATACAGTTGTTCCATATGCCTGACAATGACCTACAGCCAATATTTGTCGGGACAAAGAAATGAAGGAGAAGCATCAAGCTTCAGGCCACCAGATCTTTTCTAAGCAACTGCCAGAGACAGGGGCCGCAATAGACAATATGCCGTGCATAAACATATCAAGGAAAGGAACAACGCCTTCAGCACTTTCCCTGTGGAATTATCTTTTGAAGTACAGTTAGACACATGATCCAATCATTACTGCTGCGGCAATCACGCAGAACAATCGTAAGTCAACTGTTTTAGTTGGGAATGGTTGAGGAAGGAATACTGTTGCGAACATTGAATGGTGTTTTTTCGGTGGCGCTGTGGGATTTTTAACATTACTGAAGCATACTGGAGCAGCAGAAAGAAATTTGATTTTAATGAATGAAAGGAAATTACTTCCAATTGTGCGATTCTCCAATAGTACTTCACTGGATTGTCACTGAAGCCCTAGTGCAGGCGTTCCTGGTACTGAGAGAAAATAGTGAGCTCCAGCCTTTCTTATCAATTCTCTAACAAGCAATTTTTTCTTGGATTTCTTAAGCAGAATCAGTTGGGGTTAACTGCTCCAATGATAGAAGATTGGAGTTGCACCAACTGTTCGTGGCAGAGTCTGTAATTTGCCTCCGAGTCTGCACAACTCCAAGGTGATGCTGGCAGTTGGCTTATTAGTAGGACCTATGAACCTGCTTTTAGAAGATTAAACGCTTCCTCACCCTTAGATCTAGAAAACATTGAAAGCCAATGCCATAATTTGAATAAAGATGCAACTCAACCAACTTGTTTAAAAGTGCTTAGTCTGCTTTTAGCTGATTAAATTCTAGTACGCACTGCACACACTTGAAGGTTCTGAAGCTCTGGCTGCTGCCTATGTACACGTAGGGCCATCTGGACGTAGATAACTGGGGTGTGTCTCTACAAGGAGAACATGTGTGCATTTGGTATGGTCAATCAGAAACTCTAGCCACGTGAATTTCTCAGTGGTTTGATTAGGAGACTCTTGCACTGGTGATAGGTGCTCTCATTGCTAGATCCTAGTAAATGGCCCTTGGTCGATCCAATGGTACTGAAGCTAAACTTAGTACCACAACCCAGGACTTTACTGATGCCTATGCTGCAGTTACCATTTGCTGAAACTTGTGGAACCACCAGGCTAGCCTCGATGTACTTTTTCATTGAAACAGTCGGTATCTTTAATAAGCAAATGGACTCCACAAATGGTCCCAGCAGTTAATCACAATTAACCCAATTCTCCTGGCCCATTTTAACAGTTAACTTAGTTTACACTGGTTTTATGGGCAGTTCTGTCTTCCAGAGTTGAGTGTGAGGAATTCCACTTACAATCTGCAGTTTCCTGGGGCTTTAGTTTATGAGCGGTTGTGTCGGTTCAGACACGGGGTACAGTCAATTCACAAATGTGTGAAAAACTTTCTACACACCTCAGATGTAACTTGTTTTATTTGTTATTAGGGTGTGCGTAATGCAGGCAAAGCTGCATCTATCATCTACCTCTAATTAGCCTCAGAAGGTGGTGATGTGCCTTTTCCTTGAGGCAACTGTTCATACAATTGAATGGTTTGCTAGGCAACTTCCATGTGCATTGTAATCACGTGCAGGTTAGACTAAGGGTAACAAGTTGCGTCCTCTCAAAGACATTAGTGAAACAGTTGGGTTTTATTGACAATCCAGTAGCATGGTATCATAAATGCTGGAGTACCCTCATCCTGTTTGTATCACAGGACCTTTGTATTATAGTGCATAAGAGGGCCATTCAGCCTATCATTCCTGTGTCAGTGTTAACCTTAAATTGGAACTAACTACTCTAATGTCATTTTTGTCCTGTATCCTTTTATATTCTTCTTCAAATGGTGATTCAATTTTTCTTTTAAATTATGTTATAGTCTCATGCTCAGGAGACACTTGTGGTAAAACATAGGAACATAGGAGCAGGAATAGGCCATTCAGCCCATCGAGCCTGCTCTGACATTCAATACAATCATGGCTGATCATCCATTTCAATGCCTTTTTCCCACACTATCCTCATATCTCCTTATGTCATTTGTTTTTAGAAATCTCTCAATCTCTGCTTTAAACATACTCAATCACTGAGCTTCCACAGTCCTCTGGGTTAGAGAATTTCAAAAATTCACAATCCTTTTAGTAAAGAAATTTCTCCTCATCTCTGTCTTAAGTGGCTTTGAAATTGTGTCCCCTGGTTCTAGACGCCCCAACCAGTTGAAACATCTGAGCTGCATCTACCCTATCTAACCCTGTAAGTATTTTGTAGGTTTCAATGAGATCACCTCATTCTTCAAAACTCTAGAGAATACAGGCCCAGTTTCCCCAATCTCTCTTCATAGGACAGTCCTGCCACATCTGGAACAAGTTTGGTGAACCTTTGTTGCACTCCCACGATGGCAATAATATCCTTCCTAAGGTAAGGGGACCAAAACTACACACAGTACTCCAGGTGCGGTCTAACCAAGGTTTTATATAATTGAAGATTTCACTACTCCTGTACTCAAATCTTCTTGCGATAAATGCTAACATACCATTAGCCTTCTTAATTGCTTGCTGCACCTGCATGTTAGCTTTCAGTAACTGATTTACAAGGACACCCAGGTCCCTTTGTACATCTACACTTGCTAATCTCTTACCATTTAAAAAATACTCTGCACATCTATTCTTCCTACCAAAGTGGATAACCTCACATTTTTCCACATGATATTCCATCTGCCACATTAATCACCACTCACTAAGTCTTTCCAAACCCCCTTGAAGCCTCTTTGCATCTTCTTCACAACACACATTCCCGCCTAGTTTTGCTTCATCTGTGAACTTGGAAATATTACATTTGGTCCCTACATCCAAATCATTTATATATATTGTGAACAGCTGGGGCCCAAGCACTGATCCCTACGATACCCCATCAGTCACAGCCTGCAAACTCAAGAATGACCCGTTTATTCCTACTCTCAGTTTTCTGCCTGTTAACTAATCCTTATTCCATGCCAATTATTACCTCCTATCCCATGTGCTTTAATTTTGCTAACCAACCTCCTGTGAGGGACTTTATTAAAGGCTTTTTGAAAATCCAAACATACCACCTCACCGACTCCCCTTAATCAATTCAGTGAGTAACATCCTCAAAAAACTCCAACAGATTCGTCAAACATGATTTCCCATTTATAAATCCATGTTGACTATGCCCAATCAGATCACAAATGTCCATTTATCACATCCTTTAGAATAAATTCCAGCATTTTCCCAATGACTGATGTAAGGATAATAGGTATGTAATTCCCTGTTTTCTCTCTCCTTCCCTTCTTAAATAGTGAACATTCCCATGTTGTAATAACCCTCTGTGTGAAAACATTACTTTACCCCACACAAATCTATCCACAAGTCTTTATTTGTTTGGAGTCCAAGAAAATGAAATTTTGTGGAACATGACAAATGGTTTCAAAGGAAATTTACTGCTTTCAATTTTCCACAAATAACTCCAATAATATAAAAATGACAAAGATCCACTTGCTGGTTAAAATGGTCGGTTGTTTTATTTTTCTCTCACCTCCTTATTTTACAGCTCTTTGGATCCTATTTCATGCTGAGTGAACGCAAAAGCAGAAGGAACGAGCCTGGATTTAGTCAATCCATTTTCAACTTGGGCAGTGGAGTGTTGAGTTATATGGTAGGGTGTTGATTATGTTACTGGGCGAGTAGTGTGGAGGCTTGTTCCTGAGCCAGGAGTTCAAATCCCAGCAGGGGAGCTAAGGAATTTAAATTCAAGTAGTTAAATAAAACTGGAATTAAAAAGCTAGTATTAATAATGGTGACCATGAAACTACCAGATTGTTGTTAAAAACCCACCCAGTTTATTAATTTCCTTTTGGGAAGGAAATTTGCTGGTCCATATGTGACTCCAGACTCACAACAATGTGGTTGACTCTTATCTGCCCTCTGATATCATCTAGCAAGCCAATCATGTTGTATTCAAAAATGTGTCTTATCATTCCCTTCTAAAGGGCAATAAATGCTGGCCTTTCCAGTGACGTGCACATCCTCCAAATGAATAATTTAAATAAATCAATATTTAAATTAAGGCAGGACTGCTGGCAAACTGGAGACTAGGCCATGGATGCTCCAGTTTTTTGGGAATACTGTTAAATGTTTGTTTTCATTTGTGCTAATCTCTCCCTGAAATTAAATGTTGAAGTTTGAGAGTGAGTGACAATTAACAATGACCTGACTCCAATTTAAAGCATGTTTAAAGTGCACAGTTGAATGAGCACCATAAGAAGGCATTCAGAATTTTAATGAGAATCATTAGTCAAATGATTCCGATTTTACTTTGAGTTCATATTAGTTTATACCTCCCAGGCCATATCCATATTAGGCCCTTCAGCATGTACTGTTGCAGATTATCCAAATTATTTGCAGTATATTATCATTAATTTTGGTTCAAGTAATCACTGTGGACATTTTTGTTACTGCAAAGATCAGGATTCCTTAAATTTCAACTTCAGTGCATATTTATTGTGCAAAAATCGATGGTTTATGTTTTCTTTCATATGAAGACAATGCAAATACAAGTGATAAGGGGGAAAAATTGAGAAATTTTCAGGGCTATGGAGAATGAGCAGGAAAGTGGGACTAATTGGATAGCCCTTTCAAAGAGCTGGCACAGGCATGATAGACCGAATGGCCTCTTTCTGTGCTGTACGATTCCATGATAAGTGAACAAGGCACTGTAAGCTAGTCGATCTCAGCCAGGGCTCACAGTAAGTGATCTCAGCTTCCCTTGTGCCAGGGAGGAAAATACACTCTGATCACTATCTGGTGGCTCTGAAGATAGGATTAGCTTTTGCTGTTACACTTCCCTCCCTGTCCCTCCCCACTTCCAATACTCACTCTCTAGCCTCCCAGGTGAATAGTGAGGTACTATAGGATGATCGCCACCTATGGCACCAGATTCACAACAAGGATTAATGCCTTCAGGAGATGACAAGAAGGGGGAAAGTTGATCAAAAAGGAGGATGAAGGACAAATATTCTGGAGAATTGTCATTAAATGTGTTTTATAGTGAGTAACTATATTTCATTGTTGAGATTGCATATTTTCTCTGGATGATTAATTGAATCTAAAAATGTAATCAACAGAAAAATTAAATAAACAATGAACTGAGTTTTGATGTCTGCTTTCAATTTTTCTTTTAAACACTGATTGGCCTGCTGTGTACTTCCAGGCAGCTGGCAGGAGACCCCACAACAGTGCAGTGAGCTAGAACTTCAGATAGGACCCTGGGAGGTGTTGAATCTCTGTGAGCACAGGAGGCAATTTTTTGGGGGATCGGAGCTTTCAGCTGGTCTGGCAGAGGGTGAAAATTTTTTAAAGCAGTAGCTGAAGCCATTATTGTTTTATTTTTCCAAATGTTTCTGGCTTCATGGTGGGACCTAAGCTGCAAAGCTCAACAGCATTACTGGAGGTCCACAGCACAGTGAGAAAGCCTGGTTGTGGCAGCTGCCGGTACCTCAAGGTACAACTGGCTGCAGAGAAAAAAGCTGTTTCGCAGTTACAGAAATGAGCTGTACAACAGAAAGAAGCTATGGTGTCTCACGTTTTAAGAGGCAGGCCTGCAGAAAATAAATTTGTCTAAACAAGAAAAAAAGAAGTGTGCCTATAAAAAGGAAAACCTGTGAAAAAGAACTATATTTAGATTTTTTAAAAAGCAGGATCATTAAGACAATGGCTTTCAGATATCCAGTTATAGATCGAAAGGCTTCAGACATAGTGCCTGAATTTAAACTGTGTTTCCTGGATCAAGAAATGAGCGAACCAGAGAAACAAGTTACCAAGATTAAAATCGCACTGGGAAACAAAGGACTGCAATGGATCAATACATCAGAATTGTCAGCTGAGGATCAGATGGACCCGAGCAAGCTATGCATATTCCTGGAGCAGTACATCGGCTTGAGTTTTTGACTTACAGTCAAAGACAAGATGAGTCCATTGACCAGTTTGTTACAAGGTGCTAAGACAAAGCTCAAGAACCATAAATTCACAGATATTGAATTGTCAGAAGGGGCTATAGAGCTAATATTCACGTCTAACCCACTTGAGGCCTTTCAAAAAGACCTGCTAGAAAAGAAGAAAGGACACACCATAGATGCACTACTTAATGTTGGAAGGAAATTTGAAGCCATCATGGCTAGGCACCAACAGTTACAAGCATTGGGGAGCAGCTGTAACAATTAGCATGGTAACCAAGGCTCAGAAGTCTGCTAAGCCTTGTGTCAAATGTGGCCTGATTCACCTAATTTGCAGTTGTCCGGCAGACCAGGACCAATGCAATGTTTGTTGTATGCGATGACGTTGGGCAAGGCAGTGCAGAAAGTCGAGCTCAGATACTGCACACAGGAATGGTGACAGATCACACCCTCGGAGAATGTCTGCAAGACAGATGGCAAACACATGCTAACATAAAACAAAAGCCTAAGGAGGTACATCAACTCAACAGAGAGACAGATTGCCAGGAGCACACGGATGCAGAATGCACTCGTGCGAACAGCGAGCAAGCATTTCACATAGTTAATTTGGATCAACATGTCAATGCTGTTACGCAATCTGAAGCAATTGCCATGATCGGGATTATATGTCCTCAGAGAGTGACAAGAATAAGCTCAGAGTGAAAATCGACGGCGGAGCAAGTGCAAATATTTTGCCCGTCCGTGTCCTGAAGGACATGTACTTAAAGAAATGGAATATATGGTGCAACCCAGCACAGCTAGGCTGACTGCCTACAATGGTTCGCCAATCAAGTGCACTGGAGCGATAACCAGCTTTGGGAACTCCAAATGGCTACCACAACTTTTTATATTGTTGACAGGACTTCCAGTATGCCAAGATTTATGAATCATCACAATACATGAGGTCAGCAGCACACCAAAGGGTACAGAAGGTTGCAACACGGAGTTCATGAAGTCAGTTAGAGACCTGAAATTACTTTACCCAGACAGGTTTGACAATTGGTGGTTTCAAGGATGATGCCATATTGTATGTGAGGGAGGATGCAGTTCCCACTAATCAACATGCCAAAGAAGTGCAGGGGAATAGATAAGCGTTTCTGTGGCCGCAAAAGAAACTCCAGGATGGTATGTTACCTCCCTGGTGCTAGGGTCAAGGATGTCTCAGAGCTGTTACAGGACATTCTGAAGGGGGAGGGTGAACAGCCAGTGGTCGTGGTATACATTGGTACAAACGACATAGGTAAAGGAAAGGATGATGTCCTAAAAGCAGAATATAGGGAGCTAGGAAGTAAGTTGAAAAGTAGGATCAAAGGTAGTGATCTCAGGATTACTACCAGTGCCATGTGCTAGTCAGAGTAGAAACAGCAGGATACATCAGATGAATACATGGCTAAAGAGATGGTGTGAGGCGGAGGGTTTTAGATTCCTGGGACAGGTGGGATCAGTGCAAACTGGAGGGGTTACACCTGGGCAGGACCGGGACAGATGTCCTGGGGGGAGTATTTGCTAGAGTGATTGGGGAGGGTTTAAACTAAATTGGCAGGGGGATGGGAAACTTTGCAAGGAGTCAGAGGAAGAGGGATCAAAGAGAAGAACAAAAGACAGTCGGGGGAATAAGAAAACTGAAAGGCAGAGAAATCAAGAGCCAGAATCAAACTGGGCCATAGTGAAAAATAGTGGGAAGGAGACAAGTAATGTCAAAAAGACAAGCCTTAAGGCTTTGTGCCTTAACGTGCGGAGCATTCGCAATAAAGTGGATGAATTAATCGCTCAAATAGTTGGGATTACAGAGACATGGCTGCAAGGTGGCCAGGGATGGGAAATTAACATCCAGGGGTATTCAGGATTTAGGAAGGACAGACAAAAAGCAAAAGGCAGTGGAGTTGCATGGCTGGTTAAAGAGGAAATTAACACAATAATGAGGAAGGATAATGTGGACAATGTGGCATCTGTATGGGTAGAGCTGAGAAACACTAAGGGGCAAAAGACATTAGTGGTGGTTGTATTCTAAGTGTGGCCTAACTAAAGTTCTGTACAGCTGCAGCATGACTTGCCAATTTTTATACTCTATGCCCCGACCGATGAAGGCAAGCATGCCGTATGCCTTCTTGACTACCTTATCCACCTGCGTTGCCACTTTCAGTGACCTGTGGACCTGTACGCCCAGATCTCTCTGCCTGTTAATACTCCTTAGAATATTGCGTGCAATTCTGGTCGCCACACTACCAGAAGGACGTGGAGGCTTTGGGGAGGGTACAGAGGAGGTTTACCAGGATATTGCCTGGTCTGGAAGGCATTAGCTATGAGGAAAGTTTGCAAAAACTCGGATTGTTTTCACTGGAACGACGGAGGTGGAGGGGCGACATGATAGAGGTTTACAAAGTTATGAGTGGCATGGACAGAATGGATAGTCAGAAGCTTTTTCCCAGGGTGGAAGAGTCAGTTACTAGGGGACATAGGTTTAAGGTGTGAGGGGCAAAGTTTAGAGGGGATGTGCAAGGCAAGTTTTTTAGACAGAGGGTGGTGAGTGCCTGGAACTTGCTGCCAGGGGAGGTGGTGGAAGCAGATACGATAGCGACGTTTAAGAGACATCTTGACAAATACATGAATAGGAAGGGAATAGAGGGATATGAGCCCCGGAAGTGCAGAAGGTTTTAGTTTCAACAGGCATCAAGATCGGCACAGGCTTGGAGGGCCGAATGGCCTGTTCCTGTACTGTTCTTTGTCCTTTGTTTGTTTGTTCCTAAGGGTTCTGCCATTTACTGTATACGTCCCACCTGCATTAGATCTTCCAAAATGCATTACCTCACATTTGTCCGGATTAAACTCCATCTGCCATTTCTCCGCCCAAGTCTCCAACCGATCTATATCCTGCTGTATCCTCTGACAATCCTCATCACAATCCGCAACTCCACCAACCTTTGTGTCGTCCGCAAACTTACTAATCAGACCAGCTACATTTTCCTCCAAATCATTTATATATACTACAAAGAGCAAAGGTCCCAGCACTGATCTCTGCGGAACACCACTAGTCACATCCCTCCATTCAGAAAAGCACCCTTCCACTGCTACCCTCTGTCTTCTATGACAGAGCTAGTTCTGTATCCATCTTGCCAGCTCACCTCTGATCCCATGTGACTTCACCTTTTGTACCAGTCTGCCATGAGGGACCTTGTCAAAGGCTTTACTGAAGTCCATTTAGATAACATCCACTGCCCTTCCTTCATCAATCATCCTTGTCACTTCCTCAAAAAACTCAATCAAATTAGTGAGACACGACTTCCCCTTCACAAAACCATGCTGCCTCTCACTAATAAGTCCATTTGTTTCCAAATGGGAGTAAATCCTGTCCCGAAGAATCCTCTCTAATAATTTCCCTACCACTGACGTAAGGCTCACCGGCCTATAATTTCCTGGATTATCCTTGCCACCCTTCTTAAACAAAGGCACAACATTGGCTAATCTCCAGTCCTCTGGGACCTCACCTGTAGCCAATGAGGATGCAAAGGTTTCTGTCAAGGCCCCAGCAATTTCTTCCCTTGCCTCCCTCAGTATTCTGGGGTAGATCCCATCAGGCCCTGGGGACTTATCTACCTTAATGCTTTGCAAGACACCCAACACCTCCTCCTTTTTGATAATGAGATGACTGAGACTATCTGCACTCCCTTCCCTCGGCTCATCAGCCACCAAGTCCTTCTCTTTGGTGAATACTGATGCAAAGTACTCATTTAGCAACTCGCCCATTTCCTCTGGCTCCACACATAGATTACCTTCTCTGTCCTTGAGCGGGCCAACCCTTTCCCTAGTTACTGTCTTGCTCTTTATCTATGTATAAAAAGCCTTGGGATTATCCTTTATCCTGTTTGCCAATGACTTTTCATGACCCCTTTTAGCCCTCCTGACTCCTTGCTTAAGTTCCTTTCTACTGTCTTTATATTCCTCAAGGGATTCGTCTGTTCCTAGCCTTCCAGCCCTTACGAATGCTTCCTTTTTCTTTTTGACTGGGCTCACAATATCCCGCGTTATCCAAGGTTCCCGAAACTTACCAAACATATCCTTCTTCCTCACAGGAACATGCTGGTCCTGGATTCTGATCAACTGACGTTTGAAAGACTCCCACATGTCAGATGTTGATTTACCCTCAAACAGCCGCCCCAATCTAAATTCTTCAGTTCCTGCCTAATATTGTTATAATTAGCCTTTCCCCAATTTAGCACCTTCACCCGAGGACTACTCTTATCCTTATCCACAAGTACCTTAGAACTTATGGAATTGTGGTCACTGTTCCCGAAATTGCTCCCCCTACTGAAACTTTGACCACCTGGCAGGCTCATTCCCCATTACCAGGTCCAGTACGGCCCCATCCCTAGTTGGACTATCTACATACTGTTTCAAGAAGCCCTCCTGGATGCACCTTACAAATTCTGCCCCATCTAAGCCCCTAGCACTAAGTGAGTCCCAGTCAATATTGGGGAAGTTAAAATCACCCACCACTACAACCCTGTTACCTTTACATCTTTCCAAAATCTGTCTACATATCTGCTCCTCTACCTCCCGCTGGCTGTTGGGTGGCCTCAACATCGTGACTGCACCCTTCCTATTCCTGAGCTCCACCCATATTGCCTCACTGCATGAACCCTCCGAGGTGTCCTCCCGCAGTACAGCTGTGATATTCTCCTTAACAAGTAATGCAACTCCCCCACCCCTTTCACATCCCCCTCGATCCCGCCTAAAGCTTCTAAATCCTGGAACATTTAGCTGCCAATCCTGTCCTTCCCTCAACCAAGTCTCTGTAATAGCAACAACATCATAGTTCCAAGTACTAATCCAAGCTCTAAGTTCATCTGCCTTACCTGTTATACTTCTCGCATTGAAACAAATGCACTTCAGACCACCAGTCCCGCTGTGCTCCGCAACATCTCCCTGCCTACTCTTCCTCTTAGTCTTACTGGCCTTATTTGCTCGTTCTCCCTCATTTATTTCACTTGCTGTCCTACTGCTCTGGTTCCCACCCCCCTGCCACACTAATTTAAACCCTCCTGAGTGTCGCTAGCAAACCTCGCAGCCAGGATATTTGTGCCCCACCAGTTTAGATGCAACCCATCCTTCTTGTATAGGTCCCATCTGTCCCTGAAGAGATCCCAATGGTCCAGATATCTGAAACCCTCCCTTCTACACCAGCTGTTCAGCCACGTGTTTAGCTGCACTATCTTCCTATTTCTCGCCTCACTGGCACGTAGTACAGGGAGTAATCCCGAGATTACATCCCTAGAGGTCCTGTCTTTTAACTTTCTACCTAACTCCCTAAACTCCCCCTGCAGGACCTCGTCACTCTTCCTGCCTATGTCATTGGTACCTATATCATACCAGAAATGCTGGGGAACACATGGCTTAGTGAGAGAGAGGAACTGAAGGAAATCAGTATTAGTAGAGAAATGGTTTTGGGGAAATTGATGGGATTGAAGTATGATAAATCCTCAGGGCCTGATGGTATGCATCGCAGAGTACATAAGGAAGTGGCCCTAGAAATAGTGGATACATTGGTGGTCATCTTTCAAGATTCTATAGACTCTGGAACAGTTCCTGCAGATTGAAGGATAGCTAATGTAACCCCACTATTTAAAAAGGGAGGTAGAGAGAAAGCAGGGAATTATAAACCAGTCAGCCCAATGTCGGTAGTGGGGAAAATTCTAGAGTCCATTATCAAAAATTTTACAGCAGAGGAACAGTGGTAGAATCGGGCAGAGTCAGCATGGATTTACGAAAGAGAAATCGTGCTTGACAAATCTACTAGAAATCTTCGAGGATGTAACTAGTAGAGTTGATGAGGGGGAGCCAGTGGATGTGGTTTATTTGGAGTTTCAGAAGGCTTTCAACAAAGTCCCTCATAAGAGATTAACGTGTAAAATTAAATCGCATGGGATTGGGAGTAGTGTATTGCGATGAACAGAAAATTGTTTGGCAGACAGGAAACAAAGGGTAGGGATAAATGGGTCTTTTTCCGAATGGCAGAGATTGGTGCTCGGACCCCAGCTATTCACAATATACATTAATGATTTAGATGAGGGAACTAAATGTAATATTTCCAAATTTGCATATGACACAAAACTGGGTAGGAGGGTGAGTTGTGAGGAGGATGCAAAGAGGCTTCAGGGTGAGTTGGACAAGTTGAGTGAGTTGGCTAATGCATGACAGATGCAGTATAATGTGGATAAATGGGAGGTTATCCACCTCGGTAGCAAAAACAGGAAGGCAGACTATTATCTGAACGGCTATAAACTGAGAGAGGGGAATATGCAGCGAGATCTGGGTTTTCTCATACACCAGTCGCTGAAGGTAAGCATGCAGGTGCAACAGGTGGTAAAAAAGGCAAATGGCCTTTGTTGACCTTCATAGTAAGAGGAATCGAGTATAGGAGCAGGGATGTCTTGCTGCAATTATACAGAGCCTTGGTGAGACCACACCTGGAATATTGTGTGCAGTTTTGGTCTCCTTATCTGAGGAAGGATGTTCTTGCTATAGAGGGAGTGCAGCGAAGGTTTACCAGACTGATTCCTGGGATGGTGGTCTGACGTAAGAGGAGAGATTGAGTCGGTTGGGATTATATTTGCTGGAGTTCAGAAGAGTGAGGGGGATCTCATCGAAACCTATAAAATTCTAACAGGACTTGACTGGGTGGATGCAGCAAGGATGTTCCCGATGATGAGGGAGTCCAGAACCAGGGGTCATAGTTTAAGGATATGGGGTAAACCTTTCACGACTGAGATGAGGAGAAATTTCTTCACCCAGAGAGTGGTGAGCCTGCGGAATTCGCTACCACATAAAGCAGTTGAGGCCAAAACATTGTATGTTTTCAAGAAGGAGTTAGATATAGCTCTTGGGTCTAAAGGGATCAAAGGGTATGGGGCGAAAGCGGGAACAGGTTACTGAGTTGGATGATCAACCATGATCATAATGAATGGCGGAGCAGGCTTGAAGGGCCGAATGGCCTACTCCTGCTCCTATTTTCTATGTTTTTATGTTAGCGTGCACATTCAAGAGAAGCTTAAAGTGAAGCTGGATGAGATGGAGCGCAATGGAGTCATCCACTGTGTGAACCAGCATTCCGATTGGTGCAGCTCCATTACATGGGTGCTGAAGAAAAACAGCATTGCTTAGACCCGCGATGACTGAATTTAGCCCTCAAGAGATGCCTGCATAAAATCCTGACCCTGGAGGAGCTAAATCCTAAGTTTACTGGTGCTAAGTATTTTTCAAAGCTCGACACGAAACATGGCTACTGGTCTGTCCACTCAGCCAAGAAGTCCCATCTACTCATAACTTTAGAACATCATTCGGGAGATCCTGTTTTAGATGGTTACCATTTGGTCTGGGCGTTCGCCAAGACATTTTCAACAATACATGGACAGGATAATGGAAAATCTATCTGCATAGCCAACGATATTGTGGTGATGGGTGGATCAAGGCAGAGCATGACTGAAAATTGCATGTACTAATGCTAACTGCTCATCCTCAGGGCCTTCTGTTTAACAGTAAAAAATGCCAAGTCAACATTGGACACATCAACTTCTTTGGGTCAATATATTCCACCACAGAAATATGCCCAGATAATAGCGAAGCCTCACAGCTCCAGGGACCTGGGTTCGATTCCGGGTACTGCCTGTGTGGAGTTTGCAAGTTCTCCCTGTGTCTGCGTGGGTTTTCTCCGGGTGCTCCAGTTTCCTCCCACAAGCCAAAAGACTTGCAGGTTGATAGGTAAATTGGCCATTATAAATTGTCACTAGTATAGGTAGGTGGTAGGGAAATATAGGGACAGGTGGGGGTGTTTGGTAGGAATATGGGATTAGTGTAGGATTAGTATAAATGGGTGGTTGATGTTCGGCACAGACTCGGTGGGCCGAAGGGCCTGTTTCAGTGCTGTATCTCTAATCTTAAAAAAAAAAAAATTCAGAGCCATGCCAACTCCTCAGGACCAGGAAGATCCACAACGGTGTCTAGAGATCTTCAACGTTTTGGCCCCATACATCCCAAATTTCACTGATCAAGCAGCACTGCTTAGGGAACAGTTGCATAAAGATATCACTGACTTGTGACAGGAAGACCCCAGCAGGTGTTTGAGTCCTTAAAGGTAGCTCTGTCAAGTCAAGACAACATGCTACAGTATTATAACCCGACCGAAGAGACCACACTCAAGGTCGACGTGTCCCAGTAGAGATTAGACATCTGTATATTACAGGAAGGGAAGCCAATTGCCTTCACCTTGAAGAGTTTGTCGCAAACCCAATCCAATTATTCTAACATCAAACATTTTTGGTAATGCTAGGTTTCAAATCTATTTGTTTTGCAAACATTTTACCATGGAGACTGACCATAAGCCACTTGAAACCATGTGGCACAAACCACTTATGAGTGCTCCTCCATTGTTGCAGAGACTTTGGTGAAGGTCTAGGGCTACGATTGTGATGTCAGACCTAAACCAGGCAGCAAAATGGTCACATCAGACACCCTGAGCAAGCTGCCTAACCCGAATAAAGATGCAGATGTCTCACTACATTTGCATGTCCACAGTGCAGATACTGAGATTGAAGATGTCCTGAATATCGGACTCATGAGTTTTGGACTTCATAAATGTAAGCAACTAAGAGATGAGACCCTACCTTATCATTGTTGTGGAAGGTGATTGTGGAAGGATGGCCTTACACCATATAGGAAGTAAACGAACATCTATGCTGTTTCTGGCTGTATTGAGACGAGCTCGATATATCACAGGGGTGATTGTCAAAGGGCAACAAAGTCCTGATATCCAAAGCTCTGCATTCTGATATTCTAACCCAACTGCATCAAGGGCATTTGGGAATAGAGCGTATCAGACGCCTTGCCAGAGAGACTGTCTACTGACCAGGAATCAACAGTGATGGTGAGGCGCTGATGAAATCCTATGAGGCATATCAAAGTTGTTAGCCAAATAAACAGAAGAAGCCCTTGATCCCACATGAACCACCTTCACATCCATGGGTGAAGATTGGCACAGATTTATTTCACGTTCAAGGTGATGATTTCCTCCTTGTTACGGATTACTTCACCGAGTTTCCGATCATCAGGCAACTACGAGATACATCAAATGCAGTGGCTGCTGGTATGGTCAGTGCTCTGTTCGGTCTATTTGATGTGCCGGAAGAAATTATCTCCAATAATGGGCCACAATATGCAGGAAGACCAAGACATGTATGCCAGGTGGGTAGTCGGTCATGTGACATCATCCAAAATCCAACAGCATGGCTGAACAGATGGTGCACACCATCAAATCGCTAAGTCATTAAATATACTCAAGAAGGAGATAGATATATTTCTTAATGCCAAAGGGATCAAGAGATTATAGGGAGAAAGTGGGAACAGGGTACTGACTTAGACGATCAGCCATGATCTTTTTTGAATGGTGGAGCAGGCTCGAAGGCCCGAATGGCCTACTCCTGCTCCTATTTTTCTATGTTTCTATGTCTCTATGCAAACTTTAAAGTGTAGGCAGATGGGACAAGGTCTCAAGATTGCACGGCTGCACCTCCGAGCTACTCCATCGGACATAGGCTTACCTTCACCTGCAGAGTTGATGTTTGGAAGGCAGATATAAACTACCCTGCCCAGTCATCATCTCTTTAAGTTTTTCACAGCATAGGATATATTTCTATCTACACAAGGCATCGTATGGCAGGCAAGCAGGATCAGAATTGGCTCAATCACGAGTCGAACAGAAGGTCAGTGTCTTCAATCATGCTTTGGGAACTTGGCATCCTGAAGAGGTTGCGAGGATATGCGACCAGCATATATTGTATGAGGTCTTGATACCCAGTGGTGGAATTCTCAGATGGAACTTCATTCAACTCAGAGAGCTGTATGACAATACTACATGTGACAACCCTGTGGCATCGCGAAAATGTTCAAAGATGAGGTCTGTAGATGAACACACAGAGACTACGGGCACAGAGGAAGAACATGCTAACCAGAGTTCTGAGTCACCAGAGACTCAGAGGAGTCGTCAAGATGAGCTCAGCTTTGGGAAGAAGTTGACAATAACAAGATTGGGACGAATAAGCAAACCTCCTCTACATTTTAGACAGTGTTAAATTTACTCACCCGTAAATACGTTTTTTTGTTCATGTATAATTAGTCTGAGCCGCAACATAATTTTATATTGTACATATGTTTTAATCTTTGGAAAAAAGGGGGATGCTGTGGAACGACCTTAAGAGCAGACCACCTTAAAAGCCATAAGTGAAGCTCACTGGAGCAAGTGATGTCACATCACACATGACCAGTGAGCTGTGGGTGTAACCCAACAGAGTGAGATGTGTTTAGATGTGGCTCCTGCAGTAACTGTATATATATATCTACATATGTTCCAGTTGGGCGGCACAGTGGCGCAGTGGTTAGCACCGCAGCCTCACAGCTCCAGGGACCCGGGTTCGATTCTGGGTATTGTCTGTGCGGAGTTTGCAAGTTCTCCCTGTGTCTGTGTGGGTTTTCGCCGGGTGCTCCGGTTTCCTCCCACAGCCAAAAGACTTGCAGGTGATAGGTAAATTGGCCATTGTAAATTGCCCCTAGTGTAGGGAGGTGATAGGGAATATGGGATTACTGTAGGGTTAGTATAAATGGGTGGTTGTTGGTCGGCACAGACTCGGTGGGCCGAAGGTCCTGTTTCAGTGCTGTATCTCTAAATAAAAATAAATTAAGTTACAATAAAAACCCGAGGTTTCTTTGGATGTTCCTTGTAGTCCTGTGAGTCCTACAATAGTTGATATATCAAAGGAACAAGTAATATTACAAACAAGAGCTCAAGAGTTTATTATAGTCTTGGTAACTAACAAACAAAATGTATAATTTGGTTTACTTTGTAACTATTCAGGTTCCATCACCTCACAGGGCTTAACATTGAGCTAGATTACAAGACTCTTCAGACTGGGGATAGACCATTGTTAACATGAGCAACTCCTTAGATACTGAGATAGTTAAACCTGAAGGACACGGCAACAAAAGAATTACAGGTTTAGAACAGACCTAAAAATACAAGAGCATGATCAACAGCTTAAATAGTTTGCCCAGGGAATGGTGGTTAGAGGCCAGGACATTGGACTTATTCAACAAACAGTAAGATGGTTCCGATGAAAGGTCACAGAGACCTGAAATGTTAATGCTGTCTCTCTCGCAGTTGCCGCCTGACCTGCTATTTCTAGCATTTTCTGTTTTTGTTTCAGATTTCCAGTATCTGCAGTATTTTGCTTTTTTCCACCTATCATCGGTTCTCTGTATTTACAAGCACATTGTGTTGGTGCGTCTTAATAAATTTATAAAAGAACAGGGCATGCTCTGCTCTCCCAACAAGGAATGTTGCTCACAGGGAGCACAAAGTGGAAAATCTCAAGGCTGAACCTTGTGATGTTCCATCAATTTATTTTCCCACATTCCCAATTTCCCACAATGTATTCTGCATGAGCACTTCTTGCCCCTGGAAGTGAGGAATATGCCGTTCCATTTTCTTCAAAGATATCAGGCACTTTCTTTTTGCTGGGTTGATATTGAAATTAAGAAGTTATAACAGGTTCCCAGGAATAGTCAATATAAGAGAAGGGCCCTTGGAATATGCCAGTGTTTAGAAGGATCCCCAGTGCAGAAAGGGTTCTGTTCAGGTTTTTCTCCAATCTGGACTTTTCTTGGAAAGCTTTCAATTGATGGATATAAGGTTTTCTCCTATACAAGATGTTGATGGAGCTGGGAGACCAAGAGCTGAATTTTTTAAGAAGGCTGAAATCCCGATACCGGTGCCAAAACCGGGAGCTGTCCTGCTATAGAGGGCTGCAGGTCCCTAGGGCGACAATTTGCTGGTGATGGCCAATTAACAGGCCACAGCTGGGGTTACCGTCCAACTGAAGACAGTGGTCTGCCCCCTAGAGCTGCCGGCTCAATCAGAGGGCCAGTATCTCTGCAGCCTCAGTAGTCCTATCGCAAGCAGTGGCCACTGCTGCAACTGCAGCTCCAGGATGAGGGGGACTCAATGGCGAGGCGCTCTCGAAGAGTAGATAGGTGGGAAAAACGGGACCAGGGAGGCAGCCCAGGCTATCATAGTGGGGAGGAAGGGGTCGTAGTGTACCAGTGGTGCCATTGCCACGGGGACAGCCACTGCTGCCGGGGGCCCTTCCTTAGGCCATGGAGTGCCCCTCAAGGGAACCAACTAGGAGGCTACCAGGGTTTACCTGGAGGTCTCCCCACACAGTGGTGGACCTGATGTGGGTAGAATGCTTGCGGGGACGGTAAGTGGCCCTTAATTGGGCCCTTAAGTGGCTCAATTGGCCGCCAGGTGGGCAGCCAGGCCACTGAGCTGCTTGGCGCTGACAATATGCTCTGGTGGCGGGAAGACATCAGGCTCCCATCCTGCCATTTTGCCAGCCCTCCTGCCTCCCAGCCCAACCTCAATGGGTCGGGAAAGTTCAGCCCCAGATTCAGAACCTCACTCCATACAGTCACCTGGTGACCAGAGCCTTTGGCCACTGGTCCAGTAAAATGGAATGAGAATCATCAACGTAGCAACTTCCGTTGGTAAACTTTGACTCATAAAGTGACCAAAAATTGTGACAACACGAAGTAAGGTATGTGGACAGGTGCAGGCCATAAGCAAGGTTTTTAATCAATATATTGATATTTCATTGGTTACTCTTTCCTTGATTTTTTTTTTATTTCTTTCAATTTTGTGTTGTCGTAGTCTGATTTGCTATGGCTTCACTTTTTTAATTCATTCAGCATTTGTAAACTTCAGCAGAGTATAGAGTAGTCATAATGGGGGACTTTAATAATCCTAGTAATAGTGTAAAACGCAGAGAAGGGCAAGAGTTTCCAGAGTGTGTTCAGGAGAATTTTCTACATCTGTATGTTTCCTGTCCAATGAGGAAGGAGGCTTTACTGGATCTGGTTCTGGGGAATGAGGTGGGTCAAGTGAATCAAGTGTCAGTAGGGGAACATTTAGGGGACAGTGACTATAGCATCATAAGGTTTAGGTTAGCTATGGAAAAGGACAAAGAGCAAACCAGAATACAGATAATTAATTGGGGGAATGCCAACTTCAATGGACTGAGAACGGATTTGGCCGAAGTAAATTGGAATCAAAGATTGGAAGGCAAAACTGAAACTGAACAAAGGGCTGCTTTTAAAGAGGATATAGCTCGGGTACACTCGAGGCACATTCCCAAGAGGAGGAAAGATAGGGCAAACAGATCCAAAGCTCCCCGGATGATGTAAAAAATAGAGAGTAAGATAAAGCAGAAAAAGGGTATATATAACAAATGTCAGGTGGATAGTACAATTGAAAATCAGGCTGACTATAGAAGATTCAGAGGGAAAGTGAAAAAACAATTAAGAGAAGCAAAGAAAGAGTATGACAAGAGACTTGTAGCTAAGATAAAAGGGAATCTAAAAGTCTTCTGCAGGCACATAAATAGTAAAAGGGTGGTAAAAGGAGGAGTCGGGCCAATTAAGGAGCTAAAATAGGATTTATGCATGGAGGCAAAAGACATGGCTGAAGTACTTTTTTTTTATTGAGTACATCTGTTTTTACCAAGGAAGAGGATGCTGCCCAAGTCATAGTGAAAGAGGAGGTAGTTGAGACACTGGATAAAGAGGAGGTATTAGATAGGCTGGCTGTACTTAAAGTTGATAAGTCACCAGGACTGGATGAGATGCATCCAAGGATACTGAGGGAAGTAAGGAGGGAAACTGTGAAGGCACTGGCCATAATCTTTCAATCCTCCTTCGATACAGATGTGGTGCCTGAGGACTGGAGAATTGCAAATGTTATGCCTTGTTCAAAAACAGGTATAAGGATAAGCCCAGCAACTCCAGGCCAGTCAGTTTAACCTTACTGGTGGGAAAGCTTCTAGAAATGATAATGCGGGACAAAATTAATAGTCACTTGGACAAATGTGGATTAATAAAGGAAAGACAGAACAGATTTGCTAAGGGAAAATTGTGTTTCACTAACTTGCATGAGTTTTCTGATGAGCTAACAGAGAGGGTTGATGAGCATAATGCTGTTGATTTGGACTTCCAAAAGGCGTTTGATAAAGTGCCACATAACAGGCTTGTCAGCAAAGTTAAAGCCCATGGAATAAACAGGACAGTAGCAACATGGATATAAAATTGACTGAGTGATAGAAAACAGTAGTTGTGAGCGGTTGTTTTTCGGAGTGGAGAAAAGTATATAGTGGGGTTCCCCAGGTGTTGGGGCCCTTGCTTTTCTTGATATATATAAATGATCTACATTGGGTGTACAGGGCATAATTTCAAAATTTGCCGATGACACAAAACTTGGAAGTGCTGTGAACTGTGAAGAGGATAGTGATAAACTTCAAGAGGACATAGACAGGCTGGTGGAATGGGCGGATAAGTGGCAGATGAAATTTAATGCAGAAAAGTGTGAGGTGATTCATTTTGGTAAGAAGAACAAGGAGAGGCAATTGAAATTAAAGGGAACAATTCTAAAGCGGGTGCAGGAGCAGAGGGACTTGGGATATATGTGCGCAAATCATAGAAGGTTGCAGGGCTGGTTGAGAAAGCAGTAAATAAAGCATACGGGATCCTGAGCTTTATGCATAGGGGCATAGAGCACAGAAACAAGGACTATATGATAAACCTGAATAAAATACTGGTTTGACCTCAACTGGGATATGGTGTGCAGTTCTGTGCACCACACTTTTAGAACGATGTTAAGGCAATAGAAAGGGTGCAGAAAAGATTCAGGAGAATAGTTCCAGGGATGAAGAACTTCAGTTGCATAGATAGATTGGAGAAGCTGGGTCTGTTCTCTTTGGAGAAGAGAAGATTAAGAGGAGATCTGATAGAGGTGTTCAAAATCATGAGGGGTCCGAACAGAGTAGATAGAGAGCATTTGTTCCCATTGGTGGAAGGACCCAGAACCAGAGGCCACTAATTTTAGATGATTGGCAAAAGAAGCAACAGCGACATGAAGAAAAACATTTTTACTTAGTGAGTGGTCTGAAATGCACCGCCTGAGTGTGGTGGAGGCAGATTCAATTGAGGCCTTCAAAAGAGAATTGGACAATTATCTGAAGAGAAAAAATATTCAGGGCTACAGGGAAAGGCAGGGGAGTGGGACTAGGTCAGTTTCTCTTGCAGAGAGCTGGCATGAACATAACAGGCTGAATGTTCTCCGACCGTGCTGTAACCATTCTATGATTCTACGACTTTGGGATTTCTTAAAAATGGTAAAAACATATCGTAATAAAGGCTGTTGATTGAACACTGTTTCAAAAATGGAATTGAAGTTGGAAATATCTCAATGATATTGCAAACTATGAGTGGAATGGCTATTGATCCAGATTCTGATCTTGAAGCTCCAATTAACATAATTTGCACACGTATAGGAAAAGACAGAAAGAACTTGCATTTATATAGAACCTTTCATGGCTTCAGGACATCCCAAAGCATTTTACAGCCAATGAAGTACTTTCCAATGTAGACACTGTTGTAGGAAACACAGCCACCAATCTACCCATAGCAAGATCCAACAAACAGTAATGTGATAATGTTCAGATTATTTGGTTTTGTGATATTGATTGAGTGATAAACGTTGGCCAGGAAAACAGGCAGAACTTCACTGTCCTTCAAAACATAGAAACATAGAAAATAGGAGCAGGAGTAGGCCATTCGAACCTTCAAAAAAAGATCATGGCTGATCGTCTAATTCAGTACCCTGTTCCCACTTTCGCCCCATATCCCTTGATCCCTTTGGCATTAAGAAATATATTTATCCTTCTTGAATATATTTAATGACTTGGCCTCCACTGCCTTCTGCGGTAGAGAATTCCATAGGCTCACCACCCTCTGAGTGAAGAAATTTCTCCTCATCTCGGTTCTAAATGGCATACCCCATATCCTGAGACTGTGACCCCTGGTTCTGGACTCCCCGGCCATTGGGAACATCCTCCCTGTGTCTAGCCTGTCTAGTCCTGTTAGGATTTTATAGGTTTCTATGAAATCCTCTCTCATTCTTCTAAACTCTATTGAATATAGGGCTAGTTGAACCAATCTCTCCTCATATGTCAATCCTGCCATCCCAGGAATCAGCCTAGTAAATCTTTTTTGCACTCCCTCCATGGCAAGAACATCCTTCCTAAGATAAGGAGACCAAAACTGCACACAATACTCCAGATGTGGTCTCACCAAGGCCCTGTATAACTACAGTAAGCCATCCTTGCTCCTGTACTCAAATCCTCTTGCAAAGAAGGCCAACATACTATTCGCCTTTCTAATTGCTTGCTGCACCTGAATGCTTGCTTTCAGCGACTGGTGTACAAGGACACCCAGGTCTCGTTGCAACTCCCCCTTTCCCAATTTATCACCATTCAGATAATAAACTGCCTTTCTGTTTTTACAACCATAATGGATAACCTCACATTTATCCATGTTATACTGCATCTGCCATGCATTTGCCCACTCACCCAACTTGTCCAAATCACATTGGAGCCTCTTTGCATCCTCCTCACTGCTCACATTCCCCTCCCCCAGCATTGTGTCATCTGCAAACTTGGAAATGTTACATTTAGTTCCCTCACCCCTATATTAATATATATCGTGAATAGCTGGGGCCCAAGCACTGATCTCTGCGGTACCCCACTAGTCACTGCCTGCCACCCGGAAAAAGACCCGTACACTCTGTTTCCTGTCTGTCAACCAATTCTCAATCCCATGTGCTTTAATTTTGTACACTGACCTCTTATGTGGGACAATATCAAAAGCCTTCTGAAAATCCAAATACACCACATCCACTGGTTCTCCCTTATTTATTCTACTAGTTACATCCTCAAAAAACTCCAGTAGATTTGTTAAGCGTGACTTCCCTTTCGTAAACCCATGCTGACTTTTCCCAATCCTGTTTATACTTTCTAGGTGTTCTGCTACCACATCCTTTATAATAGACTCTAGCATTTTCCCCACTACTGATGTAAGGCTAACTGGTCTGTAGTTCCCTTTTTTTCTCTCCCTCCTTTTTTAAATAGTGGGGTTACATTTGCCACCTTCCAATCTGTTGGAATTGCTCCAGAGACTATAGAATTTTGGAAGATGACCACCAATGCATCCACTATTTCCAGGGCCACTTCCTTTAGTCCTCTGGGATGTAGATTATCAGGCCCTGGGGATTTGTCGGCCTTTAACTCCATTAATTTCCCTAGAACTATTTTTTTACTAATACTGATTTCCTTCAGTTCCTCCCTCTCATTAGACCTTTGGTTCCCTAAATTTCTGGGAGGTTATTTGTGTCCTCCTTTGTGAAGACCAAACCAAAGTATGTGTTTAATTGTTCTGCCATTTCTTTGTTCCCCATTAAAATTTCCACTGTTTCTGACTGTAAGGGACCTACATTTGTCTTCACTAATCTTTTTCTCTTCACATATTTATATAAGCTTTTAGTCAGTTGTTATGTTCCCTGCAAGTTTACTCTCATACTCTATTTTCCCAGCTTAATCAACCTCTTTGTCCTCCTTTTGCTGAATTCTAAACTGCTCCCAATCCTCAGATTTGCTGCTTTTTCTGGCAATTTTATATGCTCCTCTTTGGATCTAATACTATCCCTAATTTCTTTAGTAAGCCATGGTTGAGCCACCTTTTTGGTTTTACTTTTGCGCCAGACAGAAATGAATAATTGTGGTAATTCATGCACACGTTCTTTAAATATTATCCATTGCCTATCCACCATCAACCCTTTTAGTAAAATTCCCCAATCTATCATAGCCAACTCGCACCTCATACCTTCGTAGTTTCCTTTATTTGGATTCAGGACCCTAGTTTCGGATTCAACTACTTCACTCTCCATCTTAATGAAGAATTCTATCGTGTTATGGTTGTTCCTCCCCAAGGGACCCCGCACAACAAGATTATTAATTAATCCTTTCTCATTGCACAATACCCAGTCTAGGATAGCCTGTTCTCTAGTTGGTTCTTCAACGTAATGGTCTAAAAATACATCACGTCCGCACTCCAGGGAATCCTCCTCCACAGTATTATTGCTAATTTGTTTGACCAATCTATATGTAGATTAAAGTCACCCATGATTACAGTTGTACCCTTATTGCATGCTTCTCTAATTTCCTATTTAATGCCATCCCTTACATTTCCACTACTGTTTAGGGGCCTACAGACAACCTCCACCAACGTTTTCTGCTCCTCGGTGTTTCTTAGCTCCACCCAGACAGATTCGGCATCATGATTTTTCGAGCCAATATCCTTCCTCACTTTTGCATTGATTTCCTCCTTTACTAACAACGCTACCCCTCCTCCTTTCCCTTTTTGCCTGCCCTTCCTAAATATTGATTACCCCTGGATGTTCAGTTCCCATGGAAACACTGCCATGGAATCATTTACATCCATTTGGTAAGGCGGTGGGGTCTTCATTTAAATCATAAGAATCATGAGAAATAGAAGCCGGAGTAGGCCATTTTCCCCCTCAGGCCTGCTCCACCATTTGATAAGATCATGGCTGATCTGATTGTGGCCCTACCTCCACTTTTCTGCCTACCCCATAACCTTTGACTCCCTTGTAGATCAAAAAAGCTGTCTAACTCAGCCTTGAATATATTTAATGACTCAGCCTCCACTGTTTTCTGGGGAAGAGAATGCCAAAGATTAACAACGCTTTGAGAAGAAATTTCTCCTCATCTCTGTCTTAAAAAGGAGACCCCTTATTTTGAAACTGTGCCCCCTAGTTCTAGATTCCCCCACAAGGGGAAACAACCTCTTAGCGCCTACCCTATCAAAACCCCTCAGAATCTTATATGTTTCAATAAGATCACCTCTCATTCTTCTAAACTCCAATGAGTATAGGCCCAACCTGCTCAACTTTTCCTAATAAGACAACCCTTTATCCCAGGAATCAGTTAGGAGGCCGCCTGTGGTAAAATCACCGAGCCAGTCCCACTGCCAGCAAAAGCAGGCTCAAGACTTGCTATTCGGCCCAACAACAGGGTCCCAAAGGCCAGGGTAAAATTCAGGCCTATGATTCCAAGAGATAAAAAATAAAAGAAAGACTTGCATTTATATAGTGCCTTTCATGACCACAGTATATCCCAAAGCGCTTAACAGCCAATGAAGTACTTGTTGAAGCATAGTCACTGTTGTAATGTAAGGAAAGCGGCAGCCAATTTTCACACAGCAAGCTCCCACAAATAGCAATGTGATAATAACCAATCTGTTTTTGTGATATTGATTGAGGGATAAATGCTGGCCTGGACACTGGGGATAACTCCCCTGCTCTTCTTCAAAATAGTGCCATGGGACCTTCTGTGTCTTCCTGAGAGGGCAGACAGGGCCTGAGTTTAATGTTGCATCTGTAAGACAGCACGTCTAACAGTGCAGCACTCCCTCAGTACTCCACCAAAGTGTCAGCCTACATTGTTATGCTCAAGTCCTGGAGTGGAAGTTGAACCCACAACCTGATGTTTGAAGATATTAGGCATCAGGAAAACGAGAGGCTGGGTGGGAAAATCCTCTGCCATTACTGCCACCTCCAGCTTGATGCCACCACCAAACACATCTTCCCCTCTCCTCCCCCTTCAGCATTCTGAAGAAACTGTTCCCTCCTCAACACACTGGTCCATTCCTCCATCACCCCTAACATCCTGTCTCTTTCCCACGTCACTTTCCATGCAAGCACAGGAGGTGTAACACGTGGCCGTTTAACTCCTCTTTCCTCACCATCCAAGGTCCCAAACACTCCTTCCAGGTGAAACAGCAATTTACATGTACTTATCTCAACTTAGTATACTGTATTCACTGCTTATAATGTGGTTTGCTCTGCACTGAGGAGACCAAATGCAGATTGGGTGACTGCTTTGTGGAACTCCTCTGTTCAGTCCGCAAGCATGACGCCAAGCTTCCGGTGCTTGCCATTTTAATTCTCCAACTTACTCTCACAATGACCTCTCTATCCTCAGCTGACTGCAATGTTCCAGTGAAGCTCAACGCAAGCTTGAGGAACAGCACCTCATCTTTCAATTAGGCACTTTATGGCCTTCTGGACTCAACATTGAGTTCAACAATTTCAGACCAGAATCTCTGCCCCCATTTTGTTTCATCTTCTTAGCATATTTCATTCTTAATCTTGCTTTCTTTTGTTTTTCTTTTGGACCTCAGCTATTCATTATTCTGCCATTCACACCTCCTCTGGACACAACTTTTGTCTCTTTACTTGTCCCATTATTACTCCCTTTGGCACTGCCCCACCTCTCTTTTGGCATTTACTGTGTCTTGTCTTCCTAACACTGACCTCTTTTGTTCCTTTTCCACCTTCCCCCATTTGACCGACATAAAATCTATTACATTTCTAACTTTTCCAAAACGTTAACTGTTTTTCTCTCCACAGGTGCTGCCAGATCTGCTGAGTATTTCCAGCATTTTCTGCTTTTATTTCAAATGAAACAGCAAGTGCTAGAAATACTGTCGGCAAATAAAAAGAGAAGTGTTAATGTTTCAGTGGGAAGTGGGATGGCTGCAACTGCAGAGAAACTGCAGCAACTGGTCAAGTGAAAGTTCTGCAAAGTTATTTTGCTCTGCTCATGGGTTGCGACCAGGATTGTCAAAGTTCCAGAACTGGCCTGAAATTAAAGTTTAATCTTCTGGACACTGCTTCAACCAACCTGGGAGTAAAACCAGAGTTTTTGTTTATTTGGAATAAAAGTATTGAAGATAGGGATTAAAGGTTACTTGACTGGACAGAGCAGTTGGAGGTGAGAGGTGCTGTAATAAAAAGGTCCTATGATAAAAACAGGATGAGGGCACTATAGCATTTATGATACCATGAAAGCTACTGGATTGTCAATAAAATTCAACTGTTTCACTAATGTCTTTCAGAGGAGGCAACTTGCCACCCTTAGTCGAACCTGCATATGATTATAGTGTACATGAAAGTTGCCGAGCAAACCATTCAGTTGTATAAACAGTTGCCTCAAGGAAAAGGCTCATCACCACCTCCTGAGGCTCATTAGAGGTGGATAATAAACCCACCTTTGCCAGCATTATCCACACTCCAAGAACAAATAAAACAAGTTATATCTGAGGTGAGTAGAAAGTTTTTCACACATCTGTGAATTGACCCTACCCTATGTCTGAACCAACACAACCACTAGTAAACTAAAGCCCCAGGAAACTACATCTTGTAAACTGGGTGAACAACCAGATTCCAGAGTCAAAAAAGACATGCCCTTGGAATTTCTCACACTCAGCTCTAGAAGACAGAACTGCCCATAAAATCAGTGTAAAACCAAATTAACTGTTTATTAGGGAAATGTTGAAATGGTCCAGGAGAATTGCCACTGACTAAGTGTTGGCACAATTCATGCAGTCCATTTGCTTATTGAACAAATTATCTTTCTATGAAAAAATACATCAAAGCTTGCCTGATAGTTCCACAAGCTTCAGTATGTAGTAACTGCGCCATAGAGATAAATAAAGTCCTGGTTGACTTCAGTACCATTGGTTCTACCAAGAACCATTTGCATAGGGATTTTCATTGTCATTTGTTCTCAAGTGCTTGTCCATTTGTTTGATCAGTTGAGGATCTAGAGATGTGAACACCCATCACCATTGTAAGAATCTCCAATTCAAACCAAAGAAATTCACATGGCTAGAGTTTCTGTTTGACCATACCAAGTGCACATTGCAGAGATACACCCTAGTTATCTAAATCCAGACTGTTTCAGGAGCAGATTGGCAACAACCAGAGTGCATACTATAATTTAACCAGCTCAAACAGACTAAGCACTTTGAACTTGGCATGTTTGTCAAGCTAGGATTATTAATCATATTACAGCATTGCCTTTCAATGTCTTCATGATACAAGCCCAATTGTGCCTCTGGGTGCTGCTCTCACCTTTCAACCACAAGGTCATAGGTTCAAGTCCCAGTTGAGCATACTAATTTAGGCTGAGACTCCACTGCAGTACAGAGAGAATACTACACTGTCAGAAGTATTGTTTTTCAGATGAGATATTAAACTCAGTGGGCTGGATTTTACGCCGGGTGGACGGGAGCTGGCCACCAACGTAAAGGTCGGTGGCGAACTCGCTTCCGCCCGGCCCAGGGATCCAACTCGCACTTTACGGGTCCCTGGGCTTTAATTGCTCCAAGGCAGGACTTCCACCCACTTGAGGGAGGAACTCCCGCCTCATTGAGCTGCCGGCCAGTCATCGGGCCGGCAGCTCTTAGCCCCAGCAGTGCTACCAGGAACGGTGGCCACTACTGGGAATGCAGCCCAGCCGAGGACATGGAGCTGGGCCTGAAGGTAAGTTGGGTTTTGACTCGCTGTGGGAATCAGTAGTGACCCAGCAAGACAAGGGTGGTCATTTGAGGGGGAAGGGGGGGACGTCGCGAGTCCTGGAAGTGATTGGGGAATCAGGGGCGGCCCTCAATCAGGCAACCTGTGCCCGATTGCCAGGGCACCCCCCCACCACCCCGGTCCGCTGAGACTGCCAGGTATCACTGGGCAGCCTTTTACGTCTACTGGATGCCCACTTGCCACGGGTAAAATACCCATCCAGGCGGGCGAAGGCCATTAAGTGGCCGTTAAGTGGCCACTTAAGGACCTTGATTGGCCTGAGTCAGGCGGCCCGTTTCAAACCCCCCCAGTGGCCCACGTAAAGTGGGGCGGTGACGGGAGCGGGCCAAGAAGGCCTCCCGGAGCCTCCAGCTCAATTTTACGTCACCCCATCGCCACCATCCGGCTCGCTGGGGTGGTATAAAACTCCTGCCACTCTGTCTGTCCTCTCAGGTGGATATCAAGATCTTGACGAAAATCAGGGAGTTTTCCCCGGTGTCCGGACCAATATTTATCCCTTAATATCATAAAAATCAGATTATCTGGTCATTATTACATTGCTGTTTTGGGAGCTTGCTGTGTACAACTTAGCTGTCATGTTTCCTACATTGTAACAGGGACGACACTTCATAAGTACTTAATTGGCTATAAAGGTGGTTGTGAAAGGTGCCTTTCATTTTTAAGGGTGAAGAAGCCATTAGCAGGTATACAAGTCCCATTAATAAACCAAGCTGCCTGGTCAGTTATCATGAGTTCTGATGAAAAGTCACAGACCTGAAGCATGAACTCTGTTTCTCTCTCCACAGATGCTGCCAGTCCCGCTGAGTATTTCCAGTATTTTCTCTTTTGGTCAGGTATCAATATTGTCCTGGAGCAGTGCAGACAGGGATGTTTTTTTTTACCCCTGTTTTTTTTTTTCCTTTTTTTTTTGTTTTTTTTTGGGTTTTTTTTAGGTGGCCTTTATACCGCAGGCCCCTTTTATATATTCTATGTCGAGGCGGCCTTTATTCCTCAGGCCCCGAGACAGGAGTGTTAATGTATTGAAATTACAGGCTCTGCCACAGTCAGTTGATGCAATTCCAAACTTCCATCATTGGAACAGTTAATCCCAATAGATTCTGATTAAAAACCCCAAGGAAATTTGCTCAGTAGAGAACTGATGAGAGCACAGTTTGCTCTCAATATCAGGAACTCCTGCATCCAGGCCACAGCGAATGATGTAGATTGGTAATCCAGTGCAGTACTTTTGGAAAATTGCACAATTGGAAGCAATTTCCTTTAGTTCATTAAAATCAAATTTCTTTCTGTTGTTCCATTGTTTGGCAATGTTAAAAATCCCACAGCGCCACAAAAGACAGTATTCAATGTTCTCAACAATACTCCTTTCTCAGACATTACCAACTAAAACAATTGACTCACGACTGTTCTGCCATATTGCTGCAGCAGTAACTGGATCATGTGTCTAACAGTAGTTCAAAAAATAATTCCACAGGAAAGTGAAGATGTTGTCCGTTTTCCTGTTATGTCTATGTACTGCAGATTGTCTATCGGTATCAGATGTCTGTCTATTGCTTAGTGAGCATCTGGTGATCCAAAGTTTGATGCTTCTCCTTCACTTCTTTCTCATAAAGTCAAAGAGTAATTTATAGCATAGAAGGAGGCCATTCAGCCCATCAAGTCCATGCCAGCTCTCCGCTCCAACCCAGCCAGTCCCACTCACCTGCTCAATCCCCATAGCCCGACAAGTTTATTTCCTTCAAGTGCCTGACCATTTCCATTCAAAATCATTGATTGTCTCTGCTTCCACCACCCTTGTGGACAGCAAGTTCCAGGTCATTACCACCCGCTGCGTAAAAACATTCTTCCTCATATTCCCCCTGTATCTTTTACCCAAAAGCTTCAATCTGTGTCCCCTGGTCCTTGTACCATTAGTTAATCAGTGTACCTTTAGGACAGAGAGAGATGTGTTAGAGATCTGAGGCACAGTGTGCCAGCTGCATTTGTTACCTAGGCAACAGCAGAAGAGTTAGGAGGTCACATGGTATAATTTTTCAATTTAACTGTGTGTAAAAACTAGCTAAAACCAGTTTTTCAGAGACACCAGCAAAGCATGCTTACTGAAGGAAAGAGCTGTCTATTTAAGTCAGCAAAAATTCTACGAGGAGCTATGTGCCGAGTTAATTGCCTCAGGAGGAAAAAATCCTTTGTAGAGACCATTTGTATTGCTGGAGGTAGCAAAACTCCTTTTCTTTACTTCCAAACTAAGAGTCTTTGCTTCAAGATTGACTCTCTCTTGACTGATGTGTTTGTTGGAATTTGCAGTAAGGTTTTGACTGAGAGACTGTCAGTTTTAAAATTCAAGTAGGCCTATTGCTGTGCTCATTGTTGAAAGAACTGTGTGACACCTGCTGCAGCCTAAGTGTTTGAATGCCGATCTATTGAAAGACTATTTCATCAAATCCACATGGAGACTTCGAGTGGCATTTGATTATTTTTACACTAGGATACCTCACCCATCAGGAATGCAACCCACAAAGACTAACAACCCAGTTATTTATTTATTCTTAAGAAACAGCTAATTTTTAAAAACATATTTTTTAAAAAAGGAACCAGTTAACCATGATTTTTGAGTGTTTGTGTGTGAATGCTGGAGTTAGGTTAAAATAAGAAGTTATAAAGTCTTTAGACATAGGTTTATCTTAATAGTGTTTAAGATTTAGTTTTTAATAAGTAGCTAATTTGTTGTTGTCTAAAGATAACTGGCTTGGTCTGTTTTATTCTGGGGGTTACTAGAGTGTTTAATTTGGCTGTTTTCCGGTTGGGTGAAAAAATTTTAATAATATGCTGCAACCTGTGGAGTAATGAGATTGAATTGACAGTGCATCGCTCCTGCCTCGGTCATAACATACTCAATGCCTCCATTTATGAAGCCCAAGATTCCATATGCTTTACTAACCACTCTCTCAATATGTCCTGCCACCTTCAAAGTTAGATGCATATGCACTTCCAGGCCCTTCTGTTTCTGCACATTCTTTAGAACTGCACCATTAAGTATATATTGCCTCTCCCTATTCCTTCTGCCAAAATGCATCACCTCACACTTGTCAGTATTAAATTCCATCTGCCACTTGTCTGCCCATTCTGCTAGCCTATCTGTGTCCTGTTGCAGGCTGTTTGTATCATCCTCACTGCCACTCCTCCAAGTTTGATATCATTGGCAAATTTTGAGCTTCTACTCAGTATTCCAGGATCCAAGTCATTTATATATAGCAAAAAAAAAGCAGTGGGACTAGGACTGACCCTTGGGGAACACCACTGTCTACCATCCTCCTGTCTGAAAGTCAACCATTTTCACGACTTGCTGTTTTCTGTCCTTAAGCCAATTTTTAATCAAAATTGGACACTGACTCTCCTATTCCATGAGTCTCAGTTTTGTTAACCAGCCTTTTATGTGGTACCTTGTCAGATGCTTTCTTAAAATCCATTTGACAACATTCACCACATTCCCTTCATCAGCCTTCTCTGTTACTTGATTAAAACATTCAATTAGATTTGTCAAGGATGATCTGCCTTGAACAAATCCATGCTGGTTCTCCTTAATTAACTCAAACCTCTCCAAGTGGCTGTTAATTTTTTCCCTTCAAATGTTGGCTGCAGATCATCATGAGGCAGATGGAACAATTGTGTGAGGTATTGTCTTGTGAGGTGGAGATGGTGAAGACGAATCTGCTCTGTCTGATATGTCTGGCTCTATAAGCCTCCAAGATATCCGTGCTCCTCCAATTCTGACCTCTTGTGAATCCTCTATTTTAATCTCTCCACCATTGTGGTCGTGCCTTTGCTACCTAGGCCCTAAGCTCTGGAGTTCCCTCTCTAAACCTCTGCCTCTCTCCCTTCCTTTAAGACACTCCTTAAAATCCATCTCTTTAACTTGGCTTTGCTCTGCTGTTCTAATATCTCCTTATATGGTTTGATGTCCAAACTAGTTTGCGAAGCATCCTGGGACATTAAAGACACTATACAAATGAAAGTTGTTGTTGTTGTCCAAGTCCATATGGAAATGCCCATAAACATAGATCCATGTGTAGTAACTGGTACAGACAATACATTGCAGGTGTTGTCACATCAGCTTTTGTTGTCCCTACATGAATTCATCTTCATCATCTAAACAGAGGGGCAGGTATAGGCCATTCAGCCCCTCGAGCTTGCACCACCTTCAATTTGATTATGCATGATCTGTACCTCAACTCCAGTTACTCACGTTAGCTCCATATCCCTTGATACCCTTACCTGACAAAAATCGAGAAAACTCCAATTGGCATTTGGGGCAGAGGATTGCAGATTTCCACTACCCTTTGTGGGAAAAAGGATTCTTAATGTCCCTCTTAAATGGGCTAGTTCTTTTTTTTTTAAGAACATTACAGCGCAGTACAGGCCCTTCGGCCCTCGATGTTGCGCCGACCTGTGAAACCATCTGACCTACACTATTCCATTTTCATCCATATGTCTATCCAATGACCACTTAAATTCCCTTAAAGTTGGCGAGTCTACTACTGTTTTAAGATTATGTCCCTTGTTCCGATTTCCCCAGCTTTCTACCCTATCAAATTCTTATTAAACAGTACAGTAATTCAAGAAATCCAATTAATGCAAATACAATAATATTGGGCTGAATTTTATGAGCGTGGCGCAAATTGTGGCGGCGCACATTGAAGTTGGTGGTCCGCCCACGCGGAACGGCCGCCGCTGAGCCCCCGCGATATTTCACATGGGGGCTCATTTAAATGGAGGGGGTAGAAAAGCCGCCCCCCTCTACGTTATCGGGGGTGGCCACTTCTTCCCCAGCAATGGTGGTCCGGTGCCACTGCGCAGGGGCCGGTGCCATTTTTAAAGGGCTTCAAGCCCTTCAGGTGAATTTACATTTTTAAAGGCAAAGAATGTGGAAAAGTGCAGTTACAATTGGAACTATGTTTTCACTCCCCTTACCCACATCCCCAAGAAAGAATTGATTCGCTAATTGCCCATTTCCCCCCAAAAAACTGTTATGCAGATCCCGACCTTTCCCCCAAGGCCTTTATTAACTTTAAACCTTAACCCCTTCCCACGATCCACCCACCAATCAAAAGAGTTCTGCCCTCTCCCCCAACCCCCTGCCCTGAGAATTACACTCCTCTCCCGTCCCCACCAATGTCTCCCCTCGGATCCCCAAACGGGGATGCCTGGCCACTGACCGGAATATCGTCATGGGATGGCTGCCCAGTCCAGATAAGTTCATTAAAGTGCATTTGAATTAATTTTAATATGCAAATGAAGGTTGCACCGCCATACGGCAGGGGCCGCACTGAGGCCTTGCCGTTGCCTGTAAAATGTGGCAGGACTTTCTTGGCGTTGGGAGTCAAAGCGGACCTCTCCTGGAAGAATTTTCCGGGCCTCCCTGCCACGTCCCGCAACATCAGAGGGCTGGTCCAGCCCATTATGTATTACTAGTCCAGTAACATAACCACTCTGCAACCATAACCTATTCTAATCTACAAAATTAAGGAGATCATATTCAAATTAATCTGGCCCCAAATGTTTGTGTATTCTGCCTGTCCAAAATGATGTGGAACTTTATTATATTAACAATTTTCATCCATTCAAGCTTAACATTGGTTTGGCTAATTTAATTCAACAATTTAATTAACTTGCTGGATTTTTTTTTGATGAGTTAACAGAGAAGATTGATCAGGGCAATGCTGTTGATGTGCTGTATATGGACGTCCAAAAAGCATTTGCTAAAGTGCCACACAGCAGACTTGTGAGCAATGTTGTAGCTCATAGAATAAAAGGAACAGTAGCAACATTGGTTAAGTGACAGAAAACAAAGAGTAATGGTTAATGGATGTTTTTCGGACTGGAGGAAAGTTTGTAGTGGATTTCTCCAAGTGTGGGTGTTCCTGATATATATTAATGAACTAGACCTTGGTGTACAGGGCACAATTTCAAAATTTGTGGATGATATGAAACTTGGAAACATTGTGAACTGTGAGGAGTATAGTGTCGAACTTTATAAGGATATAGACAGGCTGGTGGCATGGGCAGACAAGTCGCGGATCAAATTTAATACAGAGAAGTATGATGTGATTCATTTTGTTAGGAAGAATGAGGACAGACAACATAAAATAAAGGGTACAATTCTAAAGGGGGTGCAGGAGCAGAGGGACCTATGCATAAGTCATTGAAAGTGGCAGGGCAGGTTGAAAATGCAGTTAATAGAGCATACAGCACCCTAGGCTTCATTAAAAGGGGCATAGAGTATAAAAACATGGAAAATGTGTTAACCATGTATAGAACACTAGTTCGTCCTCAACTGGAGTATTGTGTCCGGTTCTGGGTGCCACACTTTAGGAAAGATGTGAAGGCATTAGAGGGAGTAAGCAAAGATTCATGAGAATGGTTCCAGGGATGAAGAACTTCAGTTACATGGATATATTGGGGAATTTGGGACTGTTTTTCCTTGGAGAAGAGAAGGTTGAGAGAAGATTGAGGGGTCTGGACAGGGTAGATAGGGAAAAACTGTTCCCATTGGTGGAAAAATCAAGAACCAGAGGGCACACATTTAAGGTAATTGGCAAAAGAAGCAATGGCGTCATGAGAAAAATCTTATTCACGCTGTGAGTGGTTAGGGTCTGGAATGTACTGCCTGAGAGTGTGGTGGAGGCAGATTCAATTGAGGCGTTCAAGAGGGAATTGGATTGTTATCTAAAAATGAAGAATATACAAGGCTACGGGGAGGAGGGGGAATGGCACTAGATAAATTGCTGTTTTGGAGAGCCAGCGCAAACATGATGGACCGAATGGCCTCCTTTTGTGCTGTAATAATTCTGTGATGCTGTGGAAATCTCAAAGGTAATAATGTTTTTATTAACTTTAAAGTGTAGAAAATACTGTCAATAATATTATTGTACAATCACTTAATACACTTACTAGTAATGTAGTGGTCTTATTACTGATCTCGTGAGCTAGAACCCTAATAATCTATCACAGCAGTTTGTGAATTCAGCTTTCTTTTTAAATCTGGACATAAAAATAAAGAGCTATTATGAGTGAAAGTGACCAAGAAGTTTTTAGATCTTTGTTTTTTTAATTGATTCATGGGATGTGGGCATCGCAAGCCAGGCCAACATTTATTGCCCATCCCTAATTGCCCTTGAGAAGGTGGTGGTGAACTGCCTTCTTGAACCGCCGCAATCGGTCGAGGGTTTGGAAGGTGCTGTCTAGGACTCTTGGTGCATTGCTGCAGTGCATCATGCTGCCATTGTGCGTCGGTGGTGGAGGGAGTGAATGTTTATTTATTTAGAGATACAGCACTGAAACAGGCCCTTCGGCCCACCAAGTCTGTGCCGACCATCAACCACCCATTTATATTAATCCTACATTAATCCCATATTCCTACCACATACCCACAATTCCCCTACCACCTACCTATACTCGGGGCAATTTATAATGGCCAATTTACCTATCAAATTGCAAGTCTTTGGCTGTGGGAGGAAACCGGAGTACCCGGCGAAAACCCACGCAGTCACAGGGAGAACTTGCAAACTCCGCACAGGGAGTACCCTGAATTGAACCCAGGTCGCTGGAGCTGTGAAGCTGTGGTGCTAACCACTGCGCCACTGTGCTGCCCCACTGTGTTTGTAGATGGGGTGCCAATCAAGTGGGCTGCTTTGTCCTGGATGGTGTCGAGCTTCTTGAGTGTTGTTGGAGCTGCACCCATCCAGGCAAGTGGAGAGTATTCCATCACACTCCTGACTTGTGCCTTGTAGAGGGTGGACAGGCTTTGGGGAGTCAGGAGGTGAGTTACTCGCCACAGGATTCCTAGCTTCTGACCTACTCTGGTAGCCACGGTATTTATATGGCTACTCCAGTTCAGTTTCTGGTCAATATTAGCCCCTAGGATGTTGATAGTGGGAGATTCAGCGATGGTAATGCCATTGAATGTCAAGGGGAGATGGTTAGATTCTCTCTTTTTGGAGATGGTCATTGCCTGGCACTTGTGTGGCGCAAATGTTACTTGCCACTCATCAGCCCAAGCCTGGATATTGTCCAGGTCTTGCTGCATTTCTACACGGACTGCTTCAGTATCTGAGGAGTCAGGAATGGTGCTGAACATTGTGCAATCATCAGCGAACATCCCCACTTCTGACCTAATGATTGAAGGAAGGTCATTGATGAAGCAGCTGAAGATGGTTGGGCATAGGGTACTACCCTGAGGAACTCCTGCAATGATGTCCTGGAGCTGAGATGATTGACCTCCAGCAACCACAACCATCTTCCTTTGCGCTAGGTATGACTCCACCTTCCATCACTTTTCTGATGATTGAGAGTAAGCTGATGGGGCGGTAATTGGCCGGGTTGGACCTGTCCTGCTTTTTGTGTACAGGACATACCTGGCAATTTTCTGCATTGCAGGGTAGATGCCAGTGTTGTAGCTGTACTGGAACAGCTTGGCTAGGGGTGTGGCAAGTTCTGGAGCACAGGTCTTCAGTACTATTGCCGGAATATTGTCAGAGCCCATAGCCTTTGCAGTATCCAGTGCCTTCAGTCGTTTCTTGATATCTCACGGAGTGTATCGAATTGGCTGAAGTCTGGAATCTGTGATGCTGGGAACTTCAGGAGGAGGCCGAGATGGATCATCAACTTGGCACTTCTGGCTGAAGATTGTTGCAAATGCTTCAGCCTTGTCTTTCGCACTAATGTGCTGGGCTCCCCCATCATTGAGTTTAAATTGTAAAAGTCTAAATACTTCATTAGTAGTATCAGCTGTGGTTCAGCCAGTAGCAGTCTTGTCTCTAAATGATGAAGGTTCCGGGTTCAAATCCCACTGCATGACTTGAGCCCAATAGCTTAGGCTGACTCTCCAGTGCATTAATGAGGGAGTGCTGCACTGATAGAAGTGCTGTCTTTGAATGAAACATTAAATTGAGGTCCTGTCTCCTTTTCTGGCGGACATAAAAGGTCCCAAACTATTGATTTGCTGAACAGCAGTGGAGTCATTGCCAGTGTCCTGCTCAATATTTATCACAAAAAACTGATTATCTGGTCATTATCACATTATTTTCTTTAGAGATACTGCACTGAAACAGGCCCTTCGGCCCACCGAGTCTGTGCCGACCATCAACCACCCATTTATACTAATCCTACATTAATCCCATATTCCTACCACATCCCCAACTTCCCTACCACCTACCTATACTAGGGGCAATTTATAATGGCCAATTTACCTATCAACCTGCAAGTCTTTGGCTGTGGGAGGAAACCAAAGCACCCGGCGGAAACCCACGCAGACACAGGGAGAACTTGCAAACTCCACACAGGCAGTACCCAGAATTGAACCCGGGTCGCTGGAACTGTGAGGCTGCGGTGCTAACCATTGCGCCACTGTGCCGCTTGTGGGAGCTTACTGTGTGCAAATTGGCTGTTTTATTCCCTACATTACAACAGTGACTACACTTCAAAAAGTATTTCATTGGCTGTAAAATGCTTTGAGACATCCAGTGGTAATGAAAGGCAAGCCTTTTTTTTAATGTCCTTTCAACCTGCCATCATTACCCAGTCTGGCTGACATGTGACTCCAGTCTCACACAAAATTGGTTGACTCTTTCTGAAGTGGTCTCGCAATCTACCCAGTTGTTCCATACTGCTACAAACCGTAAACCACACAAACTGCAGCATTTCAAGTCAAAAGCCCTCAATCATCTTCTCAGGGCAACTATGGTTGGCTTACTTTACCAGCAGTGACCAAATCCTTGGAAAGAATTAAAAGAATTGCACAATAACATCACTGGTGACAATTTCTATCCACTTATCTTCAAATTACAGCAACAACAATTATTATACATGGTGCAATAAAAAGGCAAAAATCAGTCAATTAACCAACGAGTTAGCATGCTAATGCTCAAGATACCTTTGGCCAGAATTTGCTGCAGTGGGGCATTTCATGGCGTGCCCTGTAATTAGACTTTATTCCTGCATGTGTCAGTCCAAAGACAATTCTCAGAACGTTGTTGGGAGTGCGAGCTGATAATGGGAGCAACAGGGCATCTGGGACCTTGGTGAATAACCGGACAAAACTTAAGCATTAAGGATTGAGAAATAAACAGAGGAAAGACTGAGGAGGGTGAATTAGAGTGGGTGAACTCAATGCCAAATCAGGTACCGCAAGAGAAATAAAGGTAAAGAAAGATTAAATTAAAATGGACAGATAAAAAAGAGAGAAAGGAAAAGTAAGAAAAACATTTTTAAATTTGCCGAGCCCATTCTTCAGGCAGTCCAGGTGGCCATCTAAAACAGGTGTTAGGCCCCTTGCATATGTTAAAGGACCCCTGTGCCATTTTTGGACTGTCCAGACCAAAGCAGGTGTTGGTTCTGCCACGTTCAGGTGTTATAGGTATCCATGAGACTAAGCAAGTAGCAACTACTGAAAATTTAATTAATTTTTTTGTTCTTTTAATGTGGAGCCAGGAGGAGCAGGCGTGCTCGTCCCAGCTCCTCAGCAACCTTCGGTAATCTCTATCGATTTGACTTGGCTACAGTCTAAGAGTTTTGTATCACACTGGTCTACACAGTTGATGCCAATCTCTAACCAACCAGCCTTTGTACAAATTGAGTGGCACTGCATTGAGCTCAGTCATGCTGACCTGTGGTCATTGCAATCTTGTAGACTTCAAAGAGATAGACAAAACTTAAGCATTAAGGATTGAGAAATAAACAGAGGAAAGACTGAAAAGGAGGGTGAATTAGAATGGGTGAATTCAGTACCAAATTAGGTACAGCAAGAGAATTAAAGAGAGGTAAAGAAAGATTAAATTAAAAGGGAGAGAAAAAAAGAAATAGAAAAGGAAAAGTAAGAAAAACATTTTTTAAATTTGCCGAGCCCATTCTTCTACAGATTGCTATGTCTTTTCACCGTCTCCAGCAGAAATGCCCAGTTCTCTTTCCCTGACTTTCTCTTGCAGAGCCACCCTTGCAATTCCATGGCTCCCTCCTCCCTGGCATTGCGGAGATGGACCACTCCTTCTCCAGTCAGAGCCCTCTCCCTGGCTCTGTGTGCCCTTTTCTTCTGAAAAGACAAAAGAGAGATAAGGCACTGTTGGCCGTTCCGACCAATGCCAGTATCTCATTGACATAAGAAACTGCATGTATCAGTGATGGCAAGTCCGCAACAGCACTCGGGCTCTGAGCCCTGTTGAGGGGGCAGTAAGCACCCCGGGCACACAAGACTCCCATGTTCAGGAGCATCGTCAGCTGGAGTGTCTGCTGGACAATAAATACCCAGAGGCCTGTCATCAGTGCAGCATTGCACTCAGATTGAAGAGGCTCAATGGCCTTTGATGGCACTGGACCAAGTTCCAATACACACTTCTGCTGCTGAAGGCCTCAGGCATCTGCAGGCATGTCAGCTTTGTTTGAGTGGGTGGCCGCCTTCTTCCACCCTCTAGAAAGAAAACTTCCTTCCTCCCGCTCATGGCCTCCAGGAGAACCTCAAGGTCGGAATTGGCGAATCAAGAGGCAGTCCTGTCCCTGATGGCAAGTCACTGCCTCTTCTCCTGAATCCCTGGTGCGTCCATTCCTTCAGTCAAACAACGGCCACAGTAACGACTGTCGTGATATCTTTAAATGGGTCCCTTATTTGCTTCTATCCTGCACCTGTGGTCACTAATTGGCCACCCTACCTACTCACCAATCAATTAGCAGTCGCCTCTGTGAAAATTGTGGCCTGTAACTGCAGACCCCCCACTGACCCGGGGCGTGGTCAGGACCCAGAAATGGTCCCGATGTCAGTTCCCTGACATCAGAGGGAAAATCCTGCCCCAAATCTCACTCTAGTGAAAATAATATGGCAAAGATATGGATGATTCTTGTCATTTAAGAGCCTGATGTGGATTGTCAGCACAATGGGAGCAGTTCATGGCCGCAAAATAAAACTGCTGTGAGACTCAGTGCTATGTTATGTTCTTTGGCTAAGAGAGAAAGCGCAGGATATTTCGAATTGCAATGATCTATTGCTGTGAAATGCAGGTGAGTCCTGAGCGAGTTTACACACAGTAAGGTCCACAAACAACAGACACAACTATTGATCAGTTCATCTATTTTGATGGTGTTGGTTGGGGGTGAAGGAATGTTAACGAGGACACCAGCAATACACCTGCTCTTTTTTAAATAGTGCCATGGGAATTTTCATTCATCCACATGAACATGCCCTTGGTTTTGCGCCTCATCCGAAATACATTGGTGGTAATATTCAACTTCAGCAGAAACAGAAGACCTAGTTTCTTATCCATTAAACCCAATGGAAAGGTCAGTTGATTATAACAGGCAGCTGATCTGCTACCATCCATTTTAGAACAAAGAACAAAGAACAAAGAAAATTACAGCACAGGAACAGGCCCTTCGGCCCTCCAAGCCTACGCCGATCCAAATCCTCTATCTAAACCTGTCGCCTATTTTCTCAGGGTCTGTATCTCTTTACTTCCTGCCCATTCATGTATCTGTCTAGATACATCTTAAAAGACGCTATCGTGCCCGCGTCTACCACCTCCGCTGGCAACGCGTTCCATGAACCCACCACCCTCTGCGTAAAGAAATTTCCACGCATATCCCCCCTAAACTTTTCCCCTTTCACTTTGAACTCGTGTCCCCTTGTAATACAGGCACACTGAGGTGGAATTTTTATTGCCACTGTTTCCAAACATTGCAGCACACCCTCAGTATTACATTGGAGTTATTTATTGGGGTTTGAACCCAGTTCCTAGCCTATTTAGAGATGAGAGCACTCCCAAATGGACACTATATATTCTGTTAATATGAACAGATGTAACTTTGCATCCCTTGGCATTCAGTAACTGTGCTGCTCTGAATGTTGCACTGATGCCTTGCCCTGTTACTGGTCTCATATATACCTTCATATTACAGTTTCAGTGACTTGTCCCCATGCCACTGAAGGCTGGAAATCACTGTAGAATGGCTAGGCCTGGAATTTCCTCAAGCTGCTGCTACCCCATTGCTGTAACTTCTGGAGTTTTCGAAAAGTTGCAATTGTTAAGCTGGAGCAGTTTGAAGGGAATTCCAGGCTGTGGGTTTTGAATGCCTCTCTTCACCATTCTAAAGGAGAACTTAATTTGTTTAAAATAAATAGATTAACATTGCAGTAGGCCACATGGAGTCTGATCGAGGTTCTGATCAACTGAAACATCCTTTTCTCACTTTTGAATTCCAATCAATACTGAGGAGGACAGCAACAAATTACAAGAAGACATTAATAAAGCTGCAGAATGGGCATGTAGTTGGAAAATGAATCTCAATGTAGACAAGTGTGAAGTATTACATTTTGGTAGGAAAATAAGGAGACCACATATTACTTGGAAAATAAGAATCTAAATGGGTCAGAGGAGCAAAGGGGTCTGAGAGTACAAATACATAAATCACTAAAAGTTGCAACACAGGTCAATAGAACCATAACAAAAGCAAAGCAAGCATTAGGGTTTATTTCTAGAGGGATAAAGTTGACAAGTATAGAAGTTATGCTAAACTTGTATCAAACCTTGGTTAGACTACATTTGCTGTAATGTGTACAGTTCTGATCATCGTATTATAAAATGGATATAGAGACACTAGAAAGGATACAAAATTGATTTACAAGGATGATACCAGAATTGCAAGGTTATACCTATCAAGAAAGGATTGACAGGCTGAGCATCATTTCTTTTGAAAAGAGAAGGCTGAGGGGTGACCTAGTAGAGGTCTTTAAAATTATGAACGATTTTGGACGCAGTGTTTCCACTTGTGGGTAAGAACAAAACTGGAGGCCATTAATATAAGATAGTCACCAAGAAATCAAACAGGGAATTCAGAAGAATTATTTTTACTCAAGAGGGTGCTGAGAATGTGGAACTAGCTATCATAGGGAGTGGTTAAGATGAATAGTCGAGATGCATTTAAGAGGAAGTGAGATAAGCATATGACGGAGGAGGGAATGGAGGGTTATGCTTTTTTTAATTCCTTCATGGGATATGGGTATCCCTGACAAGGGCAGCATGTATTGCTGAGCCCTAATTGCCCTTGAGAAGGTGGTGGTGAGCCACCTTCTTGAACCACTGCAGTTCATGTGCTGGAGACACTTTTGATTTTGACCCAGCGACATTGAAGCAATGGCAATATATTTCTTTTGTTCTTACATTGTGGTGAACATATGAGGCTGTTATATTCCAGAAACATTGAAGCGTCTCTGAATTGTCTGTGTTCCTGTGGTGGCCTAGCCCTAAGCTCTGGAATGCCCTCCCTAAACCTCTCTGACCCTCTACGTCTCTTTCCTCCTTTAAGAATTTCCTTAAAACCTACCTCTTTGACCAAGATTTTGGCCACCTGCCCTATTATCGCTTTATGTGCTTTATAATGCTCCTGTGTAGCACCTTGAAGACATTTTACTATGTTAAAGACACTTTAAGTTGTTTTTGTTGCCAGGTCATGTTACCATTTCTTTCTTTCTGTTAACTTTATCAGTGTAAACATTGTGCTGTCTTTTGTTTGATTGTTAGAGGGTAAGAAGGGATTTCCTCTGATAATTTTGCAATTTCTGTGTTATTTTAGCCTAGAAATTTTGGCAAGTCTCTGGAGAGAGCAGTTGGGTGGCAAGTGGACTTTTGCACTTTGAGAATAGGTGGAATTTTTTTTCCATTTGTTTCAGTCATAGAGAGATGCAGCACTGAAACAGGCCCTTCGGCCCACTGAGTCTGTGCCAACCAACAACAACCCATTTATACTAATCCTACATTAAACCCATATTCCCTACCACATCCCGACCTTCCCTCAATTCTCCTACCACCCATCTACACTAGCGGCAATTTACAATGGCCAATTTACCTAGCAACCTGCAAGTCTTTGGCTGTGGGAGGAAACCGGAGCACCTAGCAGAAACCGATGCAGTCACAGGGAGAACTTGCAAACTCCACACAGGCAGTACCCAGAACTGAACTCGGGTCACTGGACCTATGAGGCTGCAGTGCTAGCCACTGCACCACTGTCGTGTTTAGTACTCTTTCTATGGTGGTGGTGGATAGGTAGCCACGGTAATGATCCTCTTATCTAGCGAGTTGAGCAACTTTTAACATTTGATGGGTTGTGGACATGGTGTGAGTATAACCATCAGTATGGCATCTTCTACTGTGACGAGTGTTTGTTGGTCGATCTCATAAGAAGTTGTTCCTAATTTTTATTGTCAGGAGTTGCTTTTATGAGGGTTAGATGAAGAGGGGTGGGAGGAGGTTGCTGTGGAGCATAAACACTGACATGGACCAATTGGGCCAAATAGCTTGTTTCTGTGCTGTGGACCCTATGTAATTCTATGTTTTAGCTTTGACAGTTTGTGCAATTAAACATAAGGACCTTATTCAAAACAGAAAATTCTAAAAATACACAGCAGGTCAGTCAGAAACGGTGGGGAGAAGAGAAAGTTCCCACTTTAGGTGGGGACCATTCGTCAGAACTGAAAAATAAGCCGGGGAAAGGAACATTTATAAGATCAGAAAAATGAAGGAGGGGAGAAAACAATATTAAAACCCAGACAGAAAAGCACAAAGAGCAAGTATCAGTGGAATCCCAGTTACATAATAGAGCACTGACAAAGTTAGAAGTGTAAAAGAAGCATAGGACATGAGAAAAGTTAAGTAGGTGAGAAATCAAGTTGTTTTTTTTATTAGGGGAATCTGTTTACTTCTCAGCATCTGGGTAGTTTTCTAGGTGTGATTATGCTTTGTTGCGATCAATTGTTTTGCTTTCTGTCTGGAGACGTCTGTTATTAAACTCCTCCGACTTGTCATTATTTTTGGGCAGAAGGCAAATTTGATGCTATGGGGAGATTTAGTTGAGATTATGAGGGGTCTAGATACACTGGATAAGAAGGACCTATTTCTTTCAGCAGAGAGGTCATAACAAGGGGACCTAGATTTAACGTAATTGGTGGAAGGAAGGATTAAAGGGGAGTTGAGGAGGAATTTTTATCATCCAGAAGGTAGTGGAGTCAGGAACTAACTGCCTGAAAGGCCAGAAGAGGCAGAAACCCTCATAACATTTAAAAAGCACTTAGAATGCGCACTTGAGGTGCCATAACCTGCAGGTCTATGGGCCAAGAGCTGGAAGGTGGAATTATACTGAATAGCTGTTTCTCAGCTGGCACAGACATGGTGGACCCAATGGCCTCCTTCTGTGCCGTTAATCTTTCTATGTTTCTATGTTTGTATTTTGATTTTTACTTTTCTTTCAGCTGTCACTTCCTGTGTGTGAATGGCTAACGGAGGGTTTAATCTCATTAATTATGATCATTATAATTAACCACAAAAAGTGGCAGCTGGTTTTCACCATGGGATATTAGCCAGTAATTTTAGAATTCAAGCTAAGTAAGTTATAAGGATAGTAACACATTAACATTAGGAATAGGAGTAGGCCATTCAGCCCCTCGGGCCTGCTCCATTCAATTAGATCACAACTGATTTGCACAGCCTATTTTCCTGCCTCTGCTGTATATTCCTTGATACATTTACTGAACAAAATTCTGTCTCTCTCAGCCTTGAAAGCTCCAAATTGTCCTGCATTCACAGCCTCTTGCGGGAGAGAATTCCAAATTTTTATCACTTTATATGAAAAATCGTTTCCCGAGTTTGCTTCTGAGTGGCTGAGCTCTAATTTTAAGATTATGCCTCCTTGTCAGTTTCTATTTTAGCCTAGAAATTTTGCCAAGTCTCTGGAGAGAGCAGTTGGGTGGCAAGTAGACTTTTACACTTTGAGAATAGGTGGAATCTTTTTTCCATTTGTTTCAGTCATAGAGAGATACAGCACTGAAACAGGCCCTTCGGCCCACTGAGTCTGTGCCAACCAACAACAACCCATTTATACTAATCCTACATTAAACCCATATTCCCTACCACATCCCGACCTTCCCTCAATTCTCCTACCACCCATCTACACTAGCGCCAATTTACAATGGCCAATTTACCTAGCAACCTGCAAGTCTTTGGCTGTGGGAGGAAACCGGAGCACCTAGCAGAAACCAATGCAGTCACAGGGAGAACTTGCAAACTCCACACAGGCAGTACCCAGAACTGAACTCGGGTCACTGGACCTATGAGGCTGCAGTGCTAGCCACTGCACCACTGTCGTGTTTAGTACTCTTTCTATGGTGGTGGTGGGTAGGTAGCCACGGTAATGATCCTCTTATCTAGCGAGTTGAGCAACTTTTAACATTTGATGGGTTGTGGATAGACTCACAACAGATCTAGCAGCTCAAAACTGGGCCATCAGAAGCAGCAGAATTGTATTCAACCACAATCTGTAACCTCATTGCCCAGCATCTCACTCACTCTAACATTACCATCATGTCGGGGGACCAACCCTGGTTCAATGAAGAGTGCAGAACGGCACGCCAGGTGCAGCACCAAGCATACCTAAAAATGAGGTGCCAACCTGGTAAAGCTACAACACAGGACTACTTGTATACTAAACAGCAGAAGCAGCATGCGATAGACAGAGCTAAGCAATCCCACAACCAATGGATCAGATCAAAGATCTGCAGTCTAGCCACATCCAGTCATGAATGGTGGAGGACAATTAAACAACTAATCAGAGAAGGAGGCTCCACAAACATCCCCATCCTCAACAATGGGGGTGCCCAACATGTCAGTGCAAAAGACAAGGCTGAAGCATTTTCAACCATCTTCAGCCAGAAGTCTCGAATGGATGAGCCATCTCAGCCTCCACCTTAGGTCCCCAGCACCACAGATGCTAGGCTTCAGCCATTCCAATTCACTCCACATGATATCAAGAAATGGCTGAAGGCACTGGATACAGCAAATGTTATGAGCCATACTAACAGACGAATTAGGAGCAGGTGTAGGCCACTTGACCCCTCGAACCTACTCTACTATTCAACAAGATCATGGCTGATCTGATTGTAACTTCAACTCCACATACCCGCCGACCACCATTAACCTTTCTTATCAAGAATCTATCTACCTCTGCTGTAAAAATATTCAAAGACTCTGCTTCCACTCCCTTTTGATGAAGAGAGTTCCAAAGACTCATGACCCTCAGAGAGAAAAAAATTCTCCTCATCTCTGTCTTAAATGGGTGACCCTTTATTTTTAAGCAGTGACCCTAGTTCTAGATTCTCCCACAAGGGGAAACATCCTGTCAACAGCCCTCAGAATCTTCTATGTTTCAATCAAGTCACCTCTTGCTGTTCTAAACTCCAGTGATACAAGCCTAGCGTGTCCAACCTTTCTTCATAAGACATCCCACCCATTCTAGGCCCTGACAACATTCCAGCAATAGTACTGAAGACTTATGCTCCAGAACTAGCTGTGCCCCTAGGCAAGCTGTTCCAGTACAGCTACAACACTGTCTTCCACCCGGCAATGTGGAAAATTGCCCAGGTATATCTTATCCACAAGAAGCAGGTCAAATCCAATCTGGCCAATTACTGCCCCATCAATGTACTCTCAATCGTTAGCAAAGTGATGAAAGGTATCATCGATGGTGCTCTCAAGTGGCATTACCCAGCAATAACCTGCTCACTGTTACTCTATTTGGGTTCCATCAGGGCCACTCAGCTCCAGACCTAACTACAACCTCGGTCCAAAAAATGGACAAAAATGCTAAATTCCAGAGGTGAGGTGAGAGTGACTGCCATTGACATCAAGGCAGCATTTGACTGAGTATGGCATCAAGGAGCTCTAGCAAAACTGGAGTCAATGGGAATCAGGGGAAAAACTCTCCACTGGTTCGAGTCATATCTCAGACAAAGGAAGATGGTTGTGGTTGTTGGAGGTCAATCATCTCAGTCCCAGGACATCACTGCAGGCGTTCCTCAGGGTAGTGTCGGAGGCCCAACCATCTTCAGTTGCTTCATCAATGACCTTCCCTCCATCATAAGGTCAGAAGTGGGGATGTTTGCTGATGATTGCACTGAGTTCAGTGCCATTCGTGACTCCTCAAATACTGAAACAGTCCATTCCTACATGCAGCAAGACCTGGACAATATCCAGGCTTGGGCTGATAAATGGCAAGTGAGATTCATGCCACACAAGTGCCAGGCAATGTCCATCTCCAACAAGAGAGAATCTAACCATCTCCGTTTGACATTTAGCAGCATTATGATCGCTGAATCCCCCACTATCAATATCCTGGAGTTATCATTGACTAGGACCTGAACTGGATCAGCCAAATAAATACCGTGACTACAACAGCAGGTCAGAGACTGGGAATTCTGTCGCGATTAACTCACTTTCTGACTCACCAAAGCCTGTCCACCAACTACAAGGCACAAGTCAGGAATATGATGGAATACTCTCCACTTGCCTGGATGTGTGCAGCTCCAACAAGATTCAAAAAGCCCTACACCATCCAGGACAAAGAAGCCTACTTGATCGGTACCCCGCCCATCATCTTAAACATTCACTCCCTCCACAACTGGTGCACAGTGGTAGCAGTATGTACCATCTACAAGATGCACTGTAGCAACTCACCAAGGCTCCTTCGGCAGCACCTTCCAAACCCGCGACCTCTACCACCTAGAGGGACAAGGGCAGCATACGCATGGGAACACCATCACCTGCAAGTTCCCCTCAAATTCACACATCATCCTGACTTGCAACTATATCACCATTCCTTCACTGTTGCTGGATCAAAATCCTGGAACTCCCTTCCTAACAGCACTCCAGGTGTCCCTACACTTCAAGGACTGCAACGGTTCAAGAAGGCAGCTCACCACCACCTTCTCAAGGGAAATTAGGAATGGGCAGCAAATGCAGCCTAGCCAGTGACGCCCACATCCCATGAACGAATTTTAAAAAGCTATAATTCATAATTTAACCCTTTTATTCCCAGTTTCATTCTGATGAATCTGCACTGCAGGTCTTTTCTGAGATCTAAAGTGAGTGACTTCACTGGATTCCATAAACTCTAGAAAAATGGCTTCCTACAAGGAGTTGTTGGAATGTGGAACACACTGCCCCAAATGTCCATGTCTTAGAAATTTGGCTGCATAGGGCCCATTTTCTTTGAGGACTAATTAGACTTCTATGCTCCCAGTATGAAGGGCATTAAGTGCACATCTGGCCAAATCTTCCTCTGTGCACCATACTGGTATGAGGAGATCGAGCTAGCAGCAAGGGTGCATGCTGGCGGCATTCTAAGTCAAGAATATTGAGCCAGCTTCTACTGAAAAAGTAATGGCGTCTGCACCATGGACATTCTTATTAAATCAGCCAGCAGCTTGTGGCAAAGAGCCACCCATGAATTGTGATTTTTTTTTAATATTCTTTCGTGGGATGTGGGCGTCAATGGCAAGGCCAGCATTTGCTGCCCATCCCTAATTGCCCTTGACAGATGAATGACTTGCTAGACCATTTCAGAGGGCAGTTAAGAGTCAACCACATTGCATTGGGTCTGGAGTCACATATAGTCCAGACCAGGTAAGGATGGCAGATTTCCTTCCCTGAAGGACATTAGTGAACCAGATGGGTTTTTATAACAATCGATGATAGTTTAATGGCACCATTACTGAGTCTAGCTTCCAATTCCAGATTTTTATTAATTAATTGAATTTAAATTCCATCAGCTGCCGTGGTGGGATTTGAACCCATGTCCTGGGCCTCTGGATTACTAGCCCAGTGGCATTACCACTATGCCACCATCTCACCAGCCACAGGTTTCTGGCTGATTTGTGCCAGTCCGTGACTTCCATGAAGTTAATGTATTTACACATTAATTGCTCATTAAACTCGTCACAGTGAAGTCTCGGCATTAAAAGCATAAGCACAACACATTTAACAGAACAATAATTGTTAATGACTGCCATTCAACCTCTCCTGCCCAGAAAGTGAACAGTTAAAAGTGTGGGGTCTCATTCCTTCAGGTCATGAATTGTTTCAGAAGATTTTGAAAAATGTCAAATTCTAACTTAATTTTTTTCTTACGTTTCCTTTCTGTTTTTTTTTTCTCTCTTAATCTAACCTTTCTTTCACTCTCTTTATTTCTCTTTCTGTACTTGATTTAACATTGAATTCACCCATTCCAATTTACCCTCTTTCTCATACGAACATACAAGCATGTGCGTTAGGAGCAGAGTAGGCCACTCGGCCCCTCGAGCCCGTTCCACCATTCAACAACATCATAGCTGATCTGATTGTAACCTCAACTCCACATTCCCACCTACTACCAATAACCTTTCACCCCCTTGCTTATCAAAAATTCCGTCATTCCTCTGTTTATATCTCATGGGTTAAAGAGATGCACTGTTTGTCCCATTGTTCATCAAGGTCACAGATGCCCTGTTGCGTTTGCTGTGCCATTATCAGCTCTCAATTACAGAAACCTTGTCGGCAAAATGTTTTAAAATCTAAAATGAACAAGTCTAACTAATGGGACACACCTTAAGTTTCCCAAAACCAGCAAAATGTGGGTCAATATATTTAAATTAGTGTCTTGCATTTAGGGCCTGGTTTCCATTTGGACTGCCCCTCAGTTCTTCACATGCCATGTGCTGGCCTTGGAGAATGACCTGGAGCAGCTCTGGGCCTCGAGGGCAGACTGCAGCATCTCACCCTGGGTTTCAGCAGTCCAGGCTGGCTGGCTATGGATGGCACCAGTAAGGGCACTGGCAGGGAAGCATGCTGTTATCCTGATGAGCTTCCAGGACAACAGTTTCCATGACAGTACTACAGGGTTTGACATCCTTGAAATTGGATAAATCACCAGGGCCGGATGGATTGCATTCCAGGTTGTTAAAGGAAGCCAGGGAGGAAATAGCGGATGTGCTGAGCATCATCTTCAAATCCTTACTAGATACAGGAGAGGTGGCAGTTGATTGGAGGTCTGCGAACATGGTACCATTGTTTAAAAAGGGTGCGAGACATAGGTCAAATAAGTATAGACCGGTCAGTCTGACCTCAGTGGTGGGTAAATTGTTAGAATCTATTCTGAAGGACAGGATAAATTGCCACTTAGAAAAGCACAGATTAATCAGGGATAGGCAGCATGGATTTGTTAAGGGAAGGTCATGTCTTACTAACTAAATTGAGTTTTTTGAGGAAGTAACAAGAAGAATTGATGAGGATAGTGCAGTGGATGTGGTCTACATGGACTTTATTAAGGCATTTGACAAGATCCCACATGGCAGACTGGTCAGTAAAAAGAAAGCCCATGGGAGACACGGGACAGTGGCAGGTTGGGTCCAGAATTGGCTCAGGGCCAGGAAACAAAAGGTCGTAGTCAACAGATGTTTTTGTGAATGGAAAGCTGTTTCCAGTGGCGTTTCACAGGGCTCAGTGCCTTGCTGTTTGTGGTATTTATAAATGATTTGGACATAAATGTGGGTGGGCATGATTGGGACATTTGCTGATGACATAAAAATTGGCCATCTAGTTGATAGTGAAAAGGATAGCCGTAGACTCCAGAAAGATATCAATGGTTTGGTTGAGTGGGTGGAAAAGTGGCAAATGAAATTCAATGCAGATAAGTGTGAGGTAATGCATTTGGAGAGGGCAAATAAAGCGAGAGAATACACAATAAATGAAAAGGTATTGAGAGGGGTAGAAGAAGTGAGAGACCTTGGAGTGCATGTCCACAGGTCCCTGAAGGTGTCAGGACAGGAAGTTAGAGCGGTGAAGAAGGCATATGGAATGCTTTCTTTTATTGACCGAGGTATAGAATACAAAAGCAGGGATGTAATGCTGGAAGTGTATAAAATGCTGGTTAGGCAACAGTTGAAGTATTGCATACAGTTCTGGTCACATTACAGGAAGGACATAATTGCTCTGGAGAGAGGACAGAGGAGATTTACAAGAATGTTGCCAGAGTTCAAAAGTTGCATCTATGAGGAAAGATTGGATCAGCTAGGGTTGTTTTCTTTAGAGGAGGCTGAGGGGTGAGTTTATTGAGGTGTACAAAATTACGAGGGGCCTAGATAGAGTAGGCAGGAAGGACATGTTTCCCCTAGCGGAGAGGTCAATTACTAGGGCGCACAGATTTAAGGCGATTGGTAGAAGGAATAGAGGGGACATGAGAAAAAACCTTTTCACCCAGAGGGTGGTGGGTGTCTGGAATTCACTGCCAGGAATGGTGGTGGAGGCAGAAACCCTCAATTCTTTTAAAATATACCTGGACATGCACCTGAAGTGCTGTAACTGGCAAGAATATGGGCCAGGTGCTGGAAGGTTAGATTAGATTGGGTGGCTAGTTTTTCGACCAGCACAGACACAATGGGCTGAATGGCCTCCTTCTGTGCCATAATTTTTCAGTGGTTCTATGGACAGCATAACACCACCACCACCCCCCCTCCCACCACCCCAATCATGATGGGTTCCACTACAGTGCTGAACGAGCTGGCCATTCTGGGGTGAAGGAGAAGTCAGAAGGGCCAGTGCATTAGATATAAAGAAATCCTGCATGGTGCCTCCTGCTGTGTCAACAGTGGGCTCCACTCCCTCCAGGACACACTTTTCAAGGGAAGGTATGTAGATGGGCTATTCCATCTCAGTGAGAATCTTGTGAGGAGTTTAGAGAATGTGGCTGTCATAGTGGGGTGCATGTGTGTGGAGAAGGATGTTTAGTGATGCAGTGCAGTGTTTGCAGGACATTGTAAATAGTCCAACTCGGGAAGGGGCCATACTGGACCTGGTGTTGGGGAATGAGCCCGGCCAGGTTGTTGAAGTTTCAGTAGGGGACTACTTTGGGAATAGTGATCACAATTCCGTAAGCTTTAAAATACTCATGGACAAAGACGAGAGTGGTCCAAAAGGGAGAGTGCTAAATTGGGGGAAGGCCAACTACACCAAAATTCGGCAGGAGCTGGGAAATGTAGATTGGGAGCAGCTGTTTGAAGGTAAATCCACATGTGATATGTGGGAGGCTTTTAAAGAGAGGTTGATTAGCGTGCAGGAGAGACATGTTCCTGTGAAAATGAGGGATAGAAATGGCAAGATTAGGGAACCATGGATGACAGGTGAAATTGTGAGACTAGCTAAGAGGAAAAAGGAAGCATACATAAGGTCTAGGCGGCTGATGAAAGACGAAGCTTTGAAAGAATATCGGGAATGTAGGACCAATCTGAAACGAGGAATTAAGAGGGCTAAAAGGGGTCATGAAATATCTTTAGCAAACAGGGTTAAGGAAAATCCCAAAGCCTTTTATTCATATATAAGGAGAAAGAGGGTAACTAGAGAAAGGATTGGCCCACTAAAGGACAAAGGAGGAATGTTATGCTTGGACTCAGAGAAAATGGGTGAGATTCTAAACGAGTACTTTGCATCGGTATTCACCGAGGAGAGGGACATGACGGATGTTGAGGTTAGGAACAGATGTTTGATTACTCTAGGTCAAGTCGGCATAAGGAGGGAGGAAGTGTTGGGTATTCTAAAGGGCATTAAGGTGGACAAGTCCCCAGGTCCGGATGGGATCTATCCCAGGTTTCTGAGGGAAGCGAGAGAGGAAATAGCTGGGGCCTTAACAGATATCTTTGCAGCATCCTTAAACACGGGTGAGGTCCCGGAGGACTGGAGAATTGCTAATGTTGTCCCCTTGTTTAAGAAGGGTAGCAGGGATAATCCAGGTAATTATAGACCGGTGAGCCTGACGTCAGTGGTAGGGAAGCTGCTGGAGAAGATACTGAGGGATAGGATCTATTCCCATTTGGAAGAAAATGGGCTCATCAGTGATAGGCAACATGGTTTTGTGCAGGGAAGGTCATGTCTTACCAACTTAATAGAATTCTTTGAGGAAGTGACAAAGTTGATTGATGAGGGAAGGGCTGTCGATGTCATATACATGGACTTCAGTAAGGCGTTTGATAAGGTTCCCCACGGCAGGCTGATGGAGAAAGTGAAGGCGCTTGGGGTCCAAGGTGTACTAGCTAGATGGATAAAGAACTGGCTGGGCAACAGGAGACAGAGAGTAGCAGTAGAAGGGAGTTTCTCAAAATGGAGACGTGTGACCAGTGGTGTTCCACAGGGATCCGTGCTGGGACCCCTGTTGTTTGTGATATACATTAATGATTTGGAGGAAAGTATAGGTGGACTGATTAGCAAATTTGCAGACGACACTAAGATTGGTGGAGTAGCAGATAGTGAAGGGGACTGTCAGAGAATACAGCAGAATATAGATAGATTGGAGAGTTGGGCAGAGAAATGGCAGATGGAGTTCAATCAGGGCAAATGCGAGGTGATGCATTTTGGAAGATCCAATTCAAGAGTGAACTATACAGTAAATGGAAAAGTCCTGGGGAAAATTGATGTCCAGAGAGATTTGGGTGTTCAGGTCCACTGTTCCCTGAAGGTGGCAACGCAGGTAAATAGAGTAGTCAAGAAGGCATACGGCATGCTTTCCTTCATCGGACGGGGCATTGAGTACAAGAGTTGGCAGGTCATGTTACAGTTGTATAGGACTTTGGTTCGGCCACATTTGGAATACTGCGTACAGTTCTGGTCGCCACATTATCAAAAGGATGTGGATGCTTTGGAGAGGGTGCAGAGTAGGTTCACCAGGATGTTGCCTGGTATGGAGGGCGCTAGCTATGAAGAGAGGTTGAGCAGATTAGGATTATTTTCATTAGAAAGACGGAGGTTGAGGGGGGACCTGATTGAGGTGTACAAAATCATGAGAGGTATAGACAGGGTGGATAGCAAGAGGCTTTTTCCCAGAGTGGGGGTTTCAATTACTAGAGGACACGAGTTCAAAGTGAAAGGGGAAAAGTTTAGGGGGGATATGCGTGGAAAGTTCTTTACGCAGAGGGTGGTGGGCACCTGGAACGCATTGCCAGCGGAGGTGGTAGATGCGGGCACGATGGAGTCTTTTAAGATGTATCTAGACAGATACATGAATGGGCAGGAAGAAAAGAGATACAGAACCTTAGAAAATAGGCGACATGTTTAGAGAGAGGATCTGGATCGGCGCAGGCTTGGAGGGCCGAAGGGCCTGTTCCTGTGCTGTAATTATCTTTGTTCTTTGTTCTTTGTATTGTAAGGGTGGTTGGAGAGGGCAGTGTTTTGAGTGTTGTAAGTAATGAGGCTGTGTGTGTTGTGCAGCTGTGATCATAACATATGAGAATAGTCTCATTACCTTAATAACTCCAGTCAAATCATTCAATTTTTTTTCCCTCTGCATTGGTGCTACACTGTTCAGTCAATCTCTTCCCATTGCCTCTTCAGTAGATGCTTGGGGTAGCTCCCTGACCCTGGGGGGACATAACTGTCCCTCCTCCTGTCCACTGCCTACACCAAGGCCAGTAGTGCAGCATCAAAGGTGCCCACGCTCCCTCCTTCAGCCATCTCTTCCTTAACTTCTTCCTCAATTTTTACAGCCAAAATTGGTGGAATGGTGATAACAAAGTACAGAAGCAGAGCAGCACAATTGTAAGCTGTTACTATGGAGGAGCTTCTGCAGACAGTGCTAACAGAGAAGGATGATTTGTTTTCAGCACAGGGGCACATTTTCAAGGGGCGGCCCTAATATTTTGTGTTGAGGTGGCAAAGAGAGTTAATGCAATGCCACCCTAGACTTGAACTTAGGAGTAGCTGAGGAAGAAATTTGCTGGAATACACATGGCTGCCAAAGTAAGGTGAAGTGAGAGTGACATCAAGGCAGCGTTTGAGCATCAAGGAGCCCTAGCAAAACTGAAGTCAATGGGAATCAAGGGGAAAACTCTTCACTGGTTGGAGTCATACATGGTACAAAGAAGGATGGTTGGGGTTGTTGGAGGTCAATCATCTCAGCTCCATGACATCACTGCAGGGGTTCCTCATCCCCATCTTCAGCTGTTTCATCAATGACCTTCCTTCAATCATAAGATCAGAAGTGGGGATGTTCATTAATGATTGCACAATGTTCAGCACCATTTGTGACTCCTCAGATATTGAAGCAGTCCATGTAGAAATGCAGCAAGACCTGGACAATATCCAGGCTTGGGCTGATAAGTGGCAAGTAACATTCGCACCACACAAATGCCAGGCAATGACCATCTCCAACAAGAGAGAATCTAACCATCTCCCCTTCACATTAAATGGCATTATGATTGCTGAATCCCCCACTATCAACATCCTAGGGGTTATCATTGAACAGAAACAGAACTGGAGTAGCCATATAAATACCGTGGCTACAAGAGCAGGTCAGAGGCTAAGAATCCTGTGGCGAGTAACTCACCTCCTGACTCCCTAAAGGCTGTCCAGCATCTACAAGGCACAAGTCAGGAGTGTGATGGAATACTCTCCACTTGCCTGGATGGGTGCAGCTCCAACAACACTCAAGAAGCTCGACACCATCTAGGACAAAGCAACCTGCTTGATTGGCACCCCATCCACAACTCTTCACTCCCTCCACCACCGACACACAGTGGCAGCAGTGTGTACCATCTACAAGATGCACTGCAGCAATGCAGCAAGATTCCTTAGACAGCACATTCCAAACCCTCTACCAACTAGAAGGACAAGGGCAGTAAATGCATGGGACCACCACCATTGCAAGTTCCCCTCCAAATCACACACCATCCTGACTTGGAACTATATCGCCTTTCCTTCACTGTAGCTGGGTCAAAATCCTGGAACTCCCTTCCTAACAGCACTGTGGGTGTACCTACCTCACATGGACTGCAGTAGTTCAAGAAGGCAGCTCACCACCACCTTCTCAAGGGCAATTAGGGATGGGCAATAAATGCTGGCCTATCCAGCGATGCCCACATCCCATGAAAGAACAATAAAAAAAATGGAAAAAAACTGATGCCAGGCAATTTTGCATGATTTACCTGTTACCTTACAAGGCATCTTGTGAATTTTTGGGAATTCTCTACCCCAGAGGGCTGTGGATGCTCAGTCGATCAGTATATTCAAGACTGAGATTGATAGATTTTTGGGCACTAAGGGAATCAAGGATATGGGGCTAGGGCAGGACAGTGAAGTTGATGTAGGAGTTCAGGGACAACCTTATTAAGTGGTGGTGCAGACTCATGTGGGCCGTATGGCCTACTCCTTTTTTTAATATTCTTATGTTCATCTTAACAGCACTTTACTAAATCTGATGCGGCATCACAGAGAGACAATATGTGGCAATCTGGCAACTGTTCCAAATCTACAGGTGTCTCTGTATTTTACCCAGACACTGTCTATTGTTGGCATCACTGTGCATTTGATCTGTGGCAGGTCACAAACACTAACCTCACTGTCCACATAAAACCTCAGGTCTTGTAGTTTAATCTAACTCCTCAAATTCCCTCTTTAGGATCTGCTGTTTCCTTTGTCACTGGATCAACATGTACCATCATCTCTGGATAGTCTTCCTCTTCCAGAGGTTTCCCACCTACTCAGTTTTATCCCTCAAACTAACATCTGAGAGGAAGGACACCTTTGAGACTCCTTCCAAACACATTCCTGGGATTGGTACACTCGGTCTGACAGTATTGACCCTTCCTGTCTGTTCCATCCAGGCTGCTCTGGTGCTGATCCTGACTGCAGGCAGCCCTGAGCTCCGAACGGGGCCATCCTCTCTTCCAGGTCTGACACGAGAAACTCTAAATGTGCATCATTGAAAGGCACAGTTCAAACTCAGTGATTTGCTCATTTAGATTAGATTATTTTTAGATTAGAGATACAGCACTGAAACAGGCCCTTCGGCCCACCGAGTCTGTGCCGAACATCAACCACCCATTTATACCAATCCTACACTAATCCCATATTCCTACCAAACATCCCCACCTGTCCCTATATTTCCCTACCACCTACCTATACTAGTGACAATTTATAATGGCCAATTTACCTATCAACCTGCAAGTCTTTTGGCTTGTGGGAGGAAACCGGAGCACCCGGAGAAAACCCACGCAAACACAGGGAGAACTTGCAAACTCCACACAGGCAGTACCCGGAATCGAACCCGGGTCCCTGGAGCTGTGAGGCTGCGGTGCTAACCACTGCGCCACTGTGCCGCCCAGACTGTATTGCTTTAAAGGCCTTTTAAGTGCTGCTGTGCCCGATATCCCATTCCCTGAACTCAGTGTTCTGGGACCCCTGTGAGATCAGCCTCGCATTATGGTGCGATGTTAACTAAGTGCCTATCACTGCAGCAGCTGAATATCAGCAGTCTCCGTCCTGTGTTGTCAGCCTCTAACAGCTTCTTCCAGCAAACACCCTTAGCATCCAAGCATATATTTGTCATTAGGGAAAGAATTACGAGGAACCTTTGGACCTTTGATGTCGTATAATGAAGGAAATGTGGTAGCAGCCAAGAATGTGAGCACTTTGGGACCAGTGCTATTCCCCATAGACCTGTAAATCTATCACCTTCAAGTATTTATCCAATTCTTGTCTGAATATTGTTATTGTATTTGCTTCCACCACCTTTTCAGGCAGTGCATTCCAAATCAGGACAGCTCACAGTTACCAGACTACTCTGCATTCTCCCCCTGTGAAACTGCATTAAGTTTAGGGAGAAGTACCTCAAAGATGGATTGTAAGACAACATTTTAAGCGAAATGTGAGCTCAGAAATCGGCCATTTGGCCCATCAGGTCTGTCCTGGTGTTTGTTTTTCTTCATGAACTCCCTAGTTCAATCCCACTATCCTGGCACCTGTCAAGAAAGTGAGCATTTACTTGCTTGATGTGGTGCTACTGATCACGTGAACTACATGTTGAGAGAATGCATCCTTTCCTGTTGAAGGAAGCACCCATGGCTATGTGGGTACCATCTAGAACCCCTTGCATTTTGGGGAACCATGGCAACTGGCAAAATTGCAGTGCCAGTTGTGCTGCTGGCAATTGGCAAATATGATGCACTGCCTTTTTATATTAAACAATGAGGGCTGGATTTTCCCTCTGGGGGTGGGAAACAGAGGTTGGGACTGTTTCCATTGACCTGAAACTGTTCCCAGGGGGCAACAGTTACACATTGGGATTTGTATCAGGGTGCCTCCTTAATTGGCATGGAGACAGGCTCTCCGTCCAATTAAGGATGGTGGGCAGGCTCTCAAAGCTTGAGAGGAGAAGCAGGCTGTAATGGAAGGTACATAAGGAAGAAGACGCTTCAACATGGAGGTGACCTTCCCCAACTTTTTTAAATCTTTAATTAAAAAATTGATGCAGCAGCCAGGCCACCACTGTTGGGGGGGGCATCTCTACAGGGCAGTGTTGGCTGCTCATGCACCCAGGCAGGCAGGGAGGGCCTCTAGGCTTGGCTGGAGTGCTGGCACCCCCACTCCCACCGCAGCCTGCTGACGGGTGGCTCTCTCCAGACACCTAAACTGTAGCAGCACCTGTGAGAACTGGTGAATTCCAGTCGGCTCCTTTAATTGGCTTCAATTATTGCCGAAATTCACCTGATCAGCTACACGCCACATGCGGGTAGCCCTGATGGCCCCGATCCTGCTTGCGCAAAAATGGCCCGGAGTTGGGATGAAGCCAGGGAATTGGCATGCAGGCTGGCAGGGCTAATTTTCACCACTGCCCGCCTGTGATCCCTGTTCTGGCAGGGGCCAAAAATCCGGTCTTGAATCTCTGATTTGCTTGATGCATCTTTGCATAGCCAGTTAACCAATGTTGACCAACATCACTTTAACAGTTTATCTGTTCATTATCATATTGCTGTTGTGCGACCTTGCTATGCGCAAATTGGCTTTCTTATATTAAAATGGTGCCCACTTGGCCATGTGAGCCGCATGGAAGATGGCAGGATCCCCAAAGGACACATTGTACAGCCAGCTCGCCACTGGTATCAGACCCACCGGCCGTCCATGTCTCCGCGTTAAAGACGTCTGCAAACGCGACATGAAATCCTGTGACATTGATCACAAGTCGTGGGAGCCAGTTGCCAGCATTCGCCAGAGCTGGCGGGCAGCCATAAAGACGGGGCTAGAGTGTGGCGAGTCGAAGAGACTTAGTAGTTGGCAGGAAAAAAGACAGAGGCTCAAGGGGAGAGCCAACTGTGTAACAGCCCCGACAAACAAATTTCTCTGCAGCACCTGTGGAAGAGCCTGTCACTCGAGAATTGGCCTTTATAGCCACTCCAGGCGCTGCTTCACAAACCACTGACCACCTCCAGGCACTTATCCATTGTCTCTCGAGATAAGGAGGCCAAAGAAGAAGAAGAAATTCAAACATACTTCATCGGCTATAAAGTGCTTTGGGACATCCAGATCATCTGTTTTTTAGTGAACCATAGAACTGTAGAAAAATTACAGCACAGAAGGAGGCCATTCAGCCGCCCAATCGAATTCCACTTTCCAGCACCTGGTCCATAGCCTTACAGTTTCCAGCACTTCAGGTGCATGTCCAGGTACCTTTTAAAAGAATTGAGGGTTTCTGCCTCCACCACCATTCCTGACAGTGAATTCCAGACACCCACCGCCATCTGGGTGAAAAAGATTTTCCTCATATCCCCTCTAATCCTTCTACCAATCACCTTAAATCTGTGCCCCCTGGTAATTGACCTCTCCGCTAGGGGAAACAGGTACTTCATTGTCATTGCAGCAGCTTATTCGGGAGCAGAGAGTGCGAGCGAGTGAGCAGCTGGGAAGGTCAGTTTCAGCTTAAACTTAATTTCCTTTTGTTTTCGGCGGAGACCAGGGGGCTGCTGGGTAAGTAAAACCCTATATATTTGGGCTGTTTAAAATAACTTGCCTTTCATTGCAGCAGCTTATTCGGGAGCAGAGAGTGCGAGCGAGTGAGCAGCTAGGAAGGTCAGTTTCAGCTTAAACTTAATTTCCTTTTGTTTTCGGCGGACCAAGGGGCTGCTGGGTAAGTAAAACCCTATATATTTGGGCCGTTTAAAATAACTTGCCTTTCATTGCAGCAGCTTATTCGGGAGCAGAGAGTGCGAGCGAGTGAGCAGCTGGGAAGGTCAGTTTCAGCTTAAACTTAATTTCCTTTTGTTTTCAGCGGACCAAGGGGCTGCTGGGTCAGTAAAACCTGATATATTTGGGCGGTTTCTGAACCCGAGACACTACACGGGTAGTGTCTCCCACCCGCCCTCCTCCTCTAACCAAAAAAAAAGGACTCGGTGGTGTGTAGATAAGGTAAGGCTTTTTCTACTTTGTTTTTTATCGTGTGATTGGTAAAAACTTTTCGTTCCTTTTTCATTCATCTAAGTTTCAGACTAAGTTAAGCTTAAGATTAAAAATGGCAGGAGATCTCAGACCCCTGCTCCTCTTGCTCAATGTGGGAGCTCAGGGACACGGCTGATGTCCCTGTCTCCTTCACGTGCAGGAAGTGTGTCCAGCTGCAGATCTTGTTAGACCACATGACAGCTCTGGAACTGCGGTTGGACTCACTTTGTGGACACACATCCGCGATGCTGAGGAGGTAGTGGATAGCATGTTTAGCGAATTGGTCACATCGCAGATTAGGATTGCTGAGGGAGAAAGTGAATTGGTGACCAAAAGGCAGAGAAAGTGCAGGAAGGCAGGGCAGGTGTCCCCGGCGGTCATCTCCCTCCACAACAGATATACCGTTTTGGATACTGTTGAGGGAGATGGCTCACCAGGGGAAGGCAGCAGTTGCCAGGTTCATGGCACCGTGACTGGCTCTGCTGTTCGGAAGGGCGGGAAAAAGAGTGGAAGGGCTATAGTCATAGGGGATTCGATTGTAAGGGGAGTAGATAGGCGGTTCTGTGGTCGAAAACGAGACTCCCGAATGATATGTTGCCTCCCAGGTGCACAGGTCAGGGATGTCTCAGATCGGCCGCAGAACATTCTGAAGGGGGAGGGTGAACAGCCAGTTGTCGTTGTGCACATAGGCACCAATGATATAGGTAAAAAACGGGATGAGGTCCTACAAGCAGAATTTAGGGAGTTAGGAGCCAAGTTAAAAAGTAGGACCTCAGAGGTAGTAATCTCAGGATTGCTACCAGTGCCATGTGATAGTCAGAGTAGAAATGAAAGAATAGTCAGGATGAATGCGTGGCTTGAGCGATGGTGCAGGAGGGAGGGGTTCAGATTTTTGGGACATTGGGACCAGTTCTGGGGGAGGTGGGACTATTACAAATTGGACGGTCGACACCTGGGCTGGACTGGAACCAATGTCCTTGGGGGTGCTTTTGCTAACGCTGTTGGGGAGGGTGTAAACTAATGTGGCAGGGGGATGGGAACCAAATGAGGTCAGTGGACAGTAAGGAGGTAGTAACTAAAGCCTGTAAGGAACTAGATAATGAAGTCAGCGTGACTAAGGGAAAGAGTAGGCAGGGAGCAGATGATGAAAGCAAAGGGACTGGTGGTTTGAGGTGCATTTGTTTTAATGCAAGAAGTGTAGTAGGGAAGGCAGATGAACTTAGGGCTTGGATTAGTACCTGGGAGTATGATGTTATTGCTATTACTGAGACTTGGTTGAGGGATGGGCAAGATTGGCAACTAAATATCCCAGGATACCGATGCTTCAGGCGGGATAGAGAGGGAGGTAAAAGGGGTGGAGGAGTTGCATTACTGGTCAAAGAGGATATCACAGCTGTGCTGAAGGAAGGCACTATGGAGGACTCGAGCTGTGAGGCAATATGGGCAGAACTCAGAAATAGGAAGGGTGCAGTAACAATGTTGGGGCTGTACTACAGGCCTCCCAACAGCGAGCGTGAGATAGAGGTACAAATATGTAAACAGATTATGGAAAGATGCAGGAGCAACAGGGTGGTGGTGATAGGAGATTTTAATTTTCCCAACATTGACTGGGATTCACTTAGTGTTAGAGGTCTAGATGGAGCAGAATTTGTAAGGAGCATCCAGGAGGGTTTTCTAGAGCAGTATGTAAATAGTCCAACTCGGGAAGGAGCCATACTGGACCTGGTGTTGGATAATGAGCCTGGCCAGGTGTTAGAAGTTTCATTAGGGGACAACTTTGGGAATAGTGATCATAATTCCGTAAGTTTTAGAATACTCATGGACAAAGACGAGAGTGGTCCTAAAGGAAGAGTGCTAAATTGGAGGAAGGCCAACTATCCCAAAATTCAGCAGGAGCTGGGGAATGTAGATTGGGAGCAGCTGCTTGAAGGTAAATCCACATGTGATATGTGGGAGGCTTTTAAAGAGAGGTTGATTAACGTGCAGGAGAGACATGTTCCTGTGAAAATGAGGGATAGAAATGGCAAGATTAGGGAACCATGGATGACAGGTGAAATTGTGAGACTAGCTAAGAGGAAAAAGTAAGCATACATAAGGTCTAGGCGTCAGAAGAAAGACGAAGCTTTGAAAGAATATCGGGTTTGTAGGCACAATCTGAAACGAGGAATTAAGAGGGCTAAAAGGGGTCATGAAATATCGTTAGCAAACAGGGTTAAGGAAAATCCCAAAGCCTTTTATTCATATATAAGGAGCAAGAGGGTAACTAGAGAAAGGATTGGCCCACTCAAGGACAAAGGAGGAAAGTTATGCGTGGAGTCAGAGAAAATGGGTGAGATTCTAAACGAGTACTTTGCATCGGTATTCACCGAGGAGAGGGACATGACGGATGTTGAGTTTCGGGACAGATGTTTGATTACTCTCGGTCAAGTCGGCATAAGGAGGGAGGAAGTGTTGGGTATTCTAAAAGGCATTAAGGTGGACAAGTCCCCAGGTCCGGATGGGATCTATCCCAGGTTACTGTGGGAAGCGAGAGAGGAAATAGCTGGGGCCTCAACAGATATCTTTGCAACATCCTTAAACACGGGTGAGGTCCCAGAGGACTGGAGAATTGCTAATGTTGTCCCCTTGTTTAAGAAGGGTAGCAGGGATAATCCAGGTAATTATAGACCGGTGAGCCTGACATCAGTGGTCGGGAAGCTGCTGGAGAAGATACTGAGGGATAGGATCTATTCCCATTTGGAAGAAAATGGGCTTATCAGTGATAGGCAACATGGTTTTGTGCAGAGAAGGTCATGTCTTACCAACTTAATAGAATTCTTTGAGGAAGTGACAAAGTTGATTGATGAGGGAAGGGCTTTAGATGTCATATACATGGACTTCAGTAAGGCGTTTGATAAGGTTCCCCATGGTAGGCTGATGGAGAAAATGAAGGCGCATGGGGTCCAGGGTGTACTAGCTAGATGGATAAAGAACTGGCTGGGCAACAGGAGACAGAGAGTAGCAGTGGAAGGGAGTTTCTCAAAATGGAGACGTGTGACCAGTGGTGTTCCACAGGGATCCGTGCTGGGACCACTGTTGTTTGTGATATACATAAATGATTTGGAGGAAAGTATAGGTGGTCTGATCAGCAAGTTTGCAGACGACACTAAGATTGGTGGAGTAACAGATAGTGAAGGGGACTGTCAGAGAATACAGCAGAATATAGATAGATTGGAGAGTTGGGCAGAGAAATGGCAGATGGAGTTCAATCAGGGCAAATGCGAGGTGATGCATTTTGGAAGATCCAATTCATGAGTGAACTATACAGTAAATGGAAAAGTCCTGGGGAAAATTGATGTACAGAGAGATTTGGGTGTTCAGGTCCATTGTTCCCTGAAGGTGGCAACGCAGGTCAATAGAGTGGTCAAGAAGGCATACGGCATGCTTTCCTTCATCGGACGGGGTATTGAGTACAAGAGTTGGCAGGTCATGTGACAGTTGTATGGGACTTTGGTTCGGCCACATTTGGAATACTGCATGCAGTTCTGGTCGCCACATTACCAAAAGGATGTGGATGCTTTGGAGAGGGTGCAGAGGAGGTTCACCAGGATGTTGCCTGGTATGGAGGGCACTGGCTATGAAGAGAGGTTGAGTAGATTAGGATTATTTTCATTAGAAAGACGGAGGTTGAGGGGGGACCTGATTGAGGTGTACAAAATCATGAGATGTATAGACAGGTTGGATAGCAAGAAGCTTTTTCCCAGAGTGAGGGATTCAATTACTAGGGGACATGAGTTCAAAGTGAGAGGGGAAAAGTTTAGGGGGGATATGCGTAGAAAGTTCTTTACGCAGAGGGTGGTGCGTGCCTGGAACGCGTTGCCAGCGGAGGTTGTAGACGCGGGCTCGATAGCGTCTTTTAAGATGTATCTAGACAGATACATGAATGGGCAGGAAGTAAAGAGATACAGACCCTTAGACAATAGGTGACAGGTTTCGATAGAGGATCTGGATCGGCGTAGGCTTGGAGGGCCGAAGGGCCTGTTCCTGTGCTGTAATTTTCTTTGTTCTTTGTTCTTTGTTCTACTCTATCGAGGCCCGTCATAATTTTGTACACCTCAATTAAGTCACCCCTCAGCCTCCTCTGTTCTAAGGAAAAAATGGAACATAAAGTGCTGGAAATACTCAGCAGGCCTGGCAGCATCTGGGGAGAGAGAAACAGAGTTCACATTTCAGGTCTGTCACCTGCCATCAGAACTGGCATTGATTCGTGACATTGATTGAGGGATTAATATTGGCCAAGACATCAGGAACAACTCTCCTGCTCTTCTTCAAAATGGTGTCAAGGAGATCTTTCACATCCATCTGTGAGAACAGATAGGGCATTGGCTTGATGGCGCCTTTGACAGTGCAGCACACCCTCAGTGCTGCATTAATGTCAGCCTCGACTTTGTCATCAAGTTTCTGGAATGGGACTTGAAGCCACAACCCTCTGATACAGAGGTGAGAGTATTACCCACTCAGCCACTGCTAACAATATTTGGCTGTTTGGTCTGGCCATGGTGGAAACAGTTACAGAAAATCTGTAAGATTCAAAAATTACCAAAATTGGAAAATCCAGCAATCCATACTTGCACTGACATCATAGTTTGTAGTTGATTGCCTCAGGGAGGTTAAAAATTCCTGTGGAAGGTTCTGGTTGCACGTACACAGGCTTCAGGACTGCTTCGAACTTTTCTGTTGTTCACTCAAACACAGGAGCTTTGTTTCAAATATTACTGAAATGTAATCCAGTGCACACACTACAAACCACTCTATCCTTCATCTTACTCCTTTTATCCTTGTTTTTGTCTTTGTATTTGTTTGATGTTCTGTCTCTATTGTATATTTATGTTATAATCCATTTTGATTATTCTTTGTGAAGAATAAATTCTTGACGTTGATCCAAGTTTTACTTTTACAAGTTTAAAACTTCCCTATTGCTCAGGTGGTTTAATTTGGATATAGATTAATTGGATTCAAACTCGAAGAGTGCTAAACTGGTAATTTTCCATTTGTGTATTGATAATTTATTAAAGGCAGTGAGTGGCTCCAGGATTCCAACAGTGTAATGAGTACTGTGAGAGTTATGTGACTTAGTAAGGAAAATGGAAACTCCTCCCCTCTGTCACTTACTCTCTGTCCCCTGTCCTTCCTTCACCTCTCCCTCCATACAAACTCTCCTATCCATATTTATGGCCACTTTCATGACTTTGCCATCTCACACGGCCTTTTTATTCCCATTTTCTCAATCATCTCTAACCATTTAGATGTATCCTTCACCATCCATATCTCCTTACATCTTCCAACCTTACTGCATCTACCCCATGAAAAAACTCTTTCCCCAAGTCACCTACTGATGCTCTTTCAAACCATCAACTTTCTAGCCTGTGGCCATAATACTTCTGCAGCTGTTCATCTGCTCAGTTACTCCCTCACCTCTATCTTTTGATATCCCTGTCCCCAACAATACCTTTATTCCTTCTTTGGAATGATTCCATCTTCTTTCCCTCAAACCTAAGGAGTGCAGATGTGAGTGTATCTGCTGCATAATTGTTTAAACATCCATTGCTATATCTGCGTGGACCACATCTGATGTTACTGTCCTCTGTCAAAACTATTTACTACTCCAGGATCATCCTAGTAAGAAAAGATAACACTCCCCCCCCCCCCCATCCAATTCCTTTTCTTCACTCCTAACCTTCTCCTTATACCCTTTCTCCCTGTCCCCTCACCTCTAACAACAAGTGCAAGGTGGTCATGAATTTCTTTGTCACTATGATTGGGACCATCCATTCAGCTGCCTCCCTCGCTTCCCTTAACCCATCAAGCCAATCCTCCCCTAATATTTCCCCCGAACTCTGATAATTTTCGAATTAGTCTCTTATCTTCTCCCCATGTTCTCTCCAAACTCATCTTGCCTGAGCTCCACCTTCTGCTCTTTTGACCTCATTCCCACTAAACTGCTGACTATCCAACCTTTCCACCTAGCTGCATGCTAGCTGACATTGCAAATGGTTCCTTCTCCTTAGGTACTGTCCCACCTCATTTCAAAATCCTTGTAATCAACACCTTCCTCAAAAAAAATTCTCCCTTGACCTCTCTTTGAGACTATCATTTCCAACCTTCCTTTCCTCTCCAAATGAAAACCTCCCAAATCCAGGCTCAGCTTTGCCACAATGCTGTGTCAGAATCTCTCCAATCAGATTTGCACCCTTGCTGCGCTTAACCAACTCTAATCAAAGTCACAAGAAACATGCTTCTTTTGATATCCCTGTCCCCAGCAATACCTTTATTCCCTCCTTGGAACAGCCCCATTTTTCTTCTTGGCATGGCTTTTGGCACAGTTGTTCAAACCATACTTTTCTAACACCCCTCCTGCATTGTCTAACTGAGCAGGACTGTTATCTGTTTTTGTTTTCACTCTTACCTGTCCAATCGTGACCAAAGCATCTCCAGCACTGGCATCTCTTCATGGAGTGGGTAGGAGCAGGAAGTTATTTATTCATTCAGTCATGGGATTTGGAAGTTGCTGGCAAGGTCAACATTTATTGCCCATCCCTAACGGCCCATGAGAAGGTCATGGTGCACCATCTTCTTAAATCACTGCAGTTCATGGTGAAGGTACTCCTGCAGTTCAGTTAGGTAGGGATTTCCAGGTTTTTGATCCAGCAACATATTTCCAAGTTAGGATGATGTCTGACTAGGAGGAGACTTGGAGATTGTGGTGTTCCCATGTGCCTGTTTCCCTTGTTCTTCTAGGCGGTAGAGGTCGCCGGTTTGGAAGCCACTGTCGAAGGAGCCTTGGCAAGTTGCTGCAATGCCCCTGTGGTGGAGGGAGTAAATACTTAAGGTGGCGGATGGGGTGCTGATCAAGAAGGCTACTTTGTTCTGGATGGTGTCAAGCTTCTTGATTGTTATTACAAAGAAAAATAGATGGACCAAGTGAGTGGGCAAAACTATGGAGTTTAAAGTGTGAACTTATGAAGACAATTTGGGTCTGAGAAAGACAAATCAAAATTTTTTCTTAATGGTGAGAGATGGCCTGTGGAGAAGCAAAGGGATTTAGGTGTCCATGTACACAAATCACAAAATGCTCGTCCAAAGTACAAAAGGTAATCAAAAAGGCTGATGGAATGTAGGCCTTTATCTTAAGGATATTGGAATTCAAATGTGAGGATGTGATGCTTCAGTTTTACACAGTCCTGGTCAGACCCCAGCTGGAGAACTGTGTTCAGTTTTGGACACTGCACCTGAGTAAAGATATATTGATCTTGGTGGAATTACATAAAAGGTGAGACATAAAGTGAACTGCCAATTCACTAGCATACATTTTACTATCACACAAAGTCAAAATTACCCCCCTACTCCCTGGAACTCCTTCCCTAAATCCCCCCACTTCTCCTTTAAAAACTTCCACGATAATTGACTTTTAAGCAAGTTTTCAGCCACCTGATTCTCTCAACAAGGCTCAGCATCCAAGTTGATCTATTTTCACTTCCCTTTCTGTCTAATCATATTCCACACTGTAGATGCTATGTAAATACAACCTATTATTGATGAGTTGTTGAACCTTGTCTCAACAAGTCATGACCTGCATGAGGCTCACTCACAGCAAAATTGCCTGAGGCCCAGACTCATCAAGACTTCAGCAACCTCCAACTTCACTACTTATCAAGCAGTAACCGAACTGACGATAATCCTTAACTCACATTTCTGGAGGGTGAGGGGTTGGAAAAATCAATCACCTATTTATACAACAGACTTACTGAAAAATGCTAATAATTCCACTGCACTCCACACATTTTTTAAAGTTGAATTTTAGTATGAATCGGCTTACAGGTAACACATGTGGTCAAAATGTGGAATGGTTTTAGAATGCATTCAGGACTGCATCACTATATGCTCCTAGTCCAACAGGAAAGAAAGCATTGATTTATTTAATTCTGGACTTGAACTAGCTACTGGGACTGAGTGAGGGAGCGGGACTGACTGTATCGCTCCATGGAGAGTCAGCATGGACTTTATGGGCCAAATGGCCTTCTGTGCCATAAATAACTCTATGACTCTAAATAACTGGTGGAGGAATAGGTAAACAATTGGGAAATGGCAACCACAACCTAATATTATGGATGAATCCAAAAGGATAATGAAGTGTCAAAGATGAGGGTGCTGCTGGACTAGGAAAAAAGGCTAAATTAAATGGGATAAAAGGGGGCCTGGTCCAAATTAAGTGGGTGGAAAAGTAGCAAGTAGTTTGACAGATCAGCAGTTGGAAATCTTCAGATATAAGATATAAAGAGTGCAAAATAAATATATTCCAATAAGATGAAACGTGGACATATCCAAGTGTGGAGTTACATGGATAAATAGAGAGGTTAAAATTAAACTGGAACTTAAAATGAATCATAGCTCATAAAAGAAAAGAAACATGTGCATTTATATTGTGTTTGTCACATCTCAAAAGCACTTCATATACTTCTGAATTGCAGAGGATTTTGTTATGTGGCAGCCATTTTGCACATCGTAAAAATGAGCAGTTAACTGTTTGTGGTGGCATTGGTTAGGGTCTGATTGGCAGGAATACCCAGCAGTTCGCTTTTCTATGCTTTAACTATCAAGATGGACTCCGTAATATCCACCGGAACCACTGATACAGACAAAGCTAGAAATTTGTTATGCCCTTTTTTTCCAGCGTACAACTGACAATACGCATGTGCCTAAACTGGGAGGCCTAAGCCAAGCCTAGAAGCAGGCCTTGGGCCTCCTTGTAAAACTTGGGGCAAATGTCGGGCAGCTGTCACACCTTCAGTGGCAGCTCTCCCCTTGGAATCCATCCAATTGGAGCTGGCAGTAGTCCTCAGATAAGGCCCAGGGCAGGAATGGGCAGGAGAATGGAGTGGGTGAGGGGAGGTGTGGTGGGGACCTGAAGTAGCCCTCAAGAGTGATATACAGCTGGGAGGTATCCATCTCCTCCTTCCGGAAAGCTTTTTTTTAAACCTATCAATTGTTGACAGATATGTTTTAAGGTGTATCCAAGGCAGGAAAATCTTATTGGTGTGGGTCCAGCAAAGGGCAGTCCCATTTCAGAAAGGGGTCCTAAACCCGGCATTGAGACCATCATTAACATATGCAAGGGGCCTAATGCCTGTTTTATATGACCAACAGAGCTGCCTGAAAAATCACTTGACAGAATGTGGGGGTTGGACCTATTTCAGGCAGCTTTGGAGCCCAAGACAATAACCCCGTGAAATTGAGTCCCTTTGCCCCAATTTTCCTCTACAGAAAACAGGGGCAATGGCGACAAATTTCAACTCCACCTCATTCATAGGTTGGCCATTTCCAACAAAATCAGTCCCTCACTACTCCACTGGAATGCCAACCTGGATTTTGTCATCGAACATTGGTGTGGGGTTTGAAGCCGCAACCTTCTGACTCAGCTGTCAGAAGACAGATATGCAAAAAAATTAACATGGGCACCTTTTTTATTATGAGCTATGGATTTAGGGGAGATGAGGCTGAGGGGAAACAGTTAGGTGCCTGCCAACAGCTTCATCGTGACTGACGGTCAATAATGCGGACTATTTGCGAGATGCTGACCACTGCTGCAAACACCGAACAGATCCGAGAGGCCATTAAATTAAATACAAAATAAAAGGTATTTGCATTCTTTGCCAATTACATTACAATGCGCTGCTTGGAACATTGTGTTTTGGAGTGCGGTCAAGCTGATTGACTCAAATGACTCATTAAAAGCTCACCAACTAAGTCATCATTGATGAAAATGTTTAATATTTATATAGTGTGCTGTGTCTGGATAATGTGTCAGGCTCTGCCCAAAGGCCTCGTGATGATTGCTGCTTCACCTCAGAGGAATTTGAGACAGCTGCTTGCCATGGTGCAGACTATACCCGTTACAACAATAGCCTCAAAATAGAGATTTTTTTATTTTAGTTTTAATTATGATCTGTACTAGTTTTATTTGTCACTTTGCCTGCTCTTCGAGGTCTCTGCTTCTCATTCTCTGTAGCATTTTGCTGCAAGTTCTGTTCCATTAGCCTGTCTGAAAGAGACAAAGGCCATTTTTGAAGACAGATTAGCTCCGATTCTCTTCCGTGGACTCCAATGGGATGTGACATTAGCACATGAGTGAACATAAGTTTGCTGGCTCGGTGTCTGTTTCTGGGGTCAGCCCCTTTTATGTAGTGTGAACAACCTGCAGGCATCAAGGACACTTCTCACTGGGAGTTCACTCAGTGGTAGTCAGGAAATCACATGTTGCTGCAGTTTAAAGGGCCATTGCTGTTTATGGATGCAAAATAAAATCATATATGGAATGCAATTAGAGAGAATTAGAAAGGACTTGCATTTAAATCATGTCTTTCACAAACTCAGGACATCCCAAAGCGCTTTACAACCAATGAAGTACTTCTGAAGTAGTCACTGTTGTGATGTAGGAATTTGTCAAATTGTGCATAGCAAGGTTCCACAAACAGCAATGAGATAATGACCAGATAATCTGTTTTAGTGATGTTAGTTGAGGGATAAACATTGGTCAGAACAGTGGGGAAAATGCCCAAGCTCTTCTTCACAATGTCAATAACTAGCTGTGGATGTAGCAGGGCTCCATCCCTTTCCAATGGAGTTGAGGCAATCAGGAGTTGAACCAGAAGAGGAAAAATGGTTTCAAGATAATCAGGTTAGGCTGCATAACTAAGAGGTAACCCATTATATTAGTAAAAACGCTGCCATTCAGTGGCCGGTGCTGCAGTCTGTAAGGTGCCAAGGTAGGGGACCTCATCATGACTTAAAATACTGATGTATGTGAAGCATCTAGGGCTTGTAGAATAACCTCAGAGCACATTCAAGATTCCCCTGATTGCCCATTGTGATCCAGGGTAATCTTTTTGTAACAACTGTCTTCACTCAGCAATTTTACATGCTATTCTACCTTGGCAGGTTCTTCCATCATTTGCAATATACATATTCTAGTATTTACACCCACTATGGGCTGCATGCTGACACACAGGTATCACTAGCTATGCTCCTGGCCAATTTCAAAATCTCAACTTTTATAGAAAAGTTTGTACAATGAGATGGTGTTACGATCCTGTTGGAGACCAAATGTTTTAAAAAGATAAATTCAAACTCTCCTTTATTAACTGAAAGAATCACACCACACAATTTCACATTTTAAGCAAAACCATTACTGTACAAGAGTTAAACAAAGAAAGAACTACACAGTTAACACTATAATTTATAATCACTTATACTTTAAACCCAAAATCTCAATAGAACACTCCCTGTTTGACTTTTACTGCCACCCAAGAGTCCCCCTATAATATACAGCATCTTGAGGGTTCCTTTATTTCTCCTGGGACCAATCCAAGACATACCACAGCTCTCAGGATTTCACTTTGATTTCCTTCGTGTTGCAGCTATCCTCCAAGATATGAGAGCTCATGGGATTCCTCCACTTGAGGGGTGAACCCCTCAACTCTCCTTCAACACCTCACAATTGTGGATTTTCCAGACCAAACATGGGCCTCACTGACACTCTTGCATAGTAACTCGCCTTGGCTCCTGTTAGCCTTTTGCCATTGGGTCCAGCTGCTTCCAAACACCAACTGCTGCCTTTCTCTTCTCTCTTCTCTATTTCACCCCAGCTGCTCCCAAAACACTAACTGCCTCTGTGAAAAAAATATCACAGAGGTAAAACACCAGACCAAAAGGCATCGCCCCCACATAAGCTTTTGGCATAGCAATGTGATACATCTGGGATGATCCAGATAGAAATTTAAAGTAATTTAACTTCTAGCTTCAAAACAAAACCTTTGATCCAGAGCCTACATGAATAATTCACATTGCTAACAAAGACTGGGCAATTCTCTTCAGACTTAACGTCTTCAGTTCTCCACCTAAATGGATCCATTTGCTGTTTTATGGCTCTCAACCTCTAACTCTGACCCTGGGTGGGCTGGCAACTCTTGAATTCCAGAATTTCAATTATCTTACATTTACAAATTTAATTTCCCCAAAAGTAAAAATGACCTCTAAAAATATCAATATAAACCATGAAACTGGACAAGCATAACAATAGAGAGGGGCTTCATCCTCCAACCACCACAGAAATCAAGGATGGAGCATCTGCTGGTGAGGGGGAAAGGAAGTCATGGACCTGTCCCCAGCTCAGGTTTTATCCCAAGTTCAGCCATCCCATTCACTCACTCACTATGTAAAACCAAAGCACGCATTGAACATTAACCAAACATCAACAACGGCCGGAACATTGGCATGGGATGACCGTTGGGACAAGGTAAGTCTATTTGCATCAATTACAATGCATTTACATATTAAAGCTCTGCTGTCTAGCAGTGGGGAGGCAGCACTGCGGTGGGGCCTTCCTGGCGTCAGGAGGCATGGTGGGCCTTTCCTAGAAAAAGTTTCCGGGCCCTCCTCCCCACCATGACTCCCAACATTGGAGGGCTGGTAAAATTCAGCCCATAGAGTCATTTACAGCACAGAAGGAGACCATTTGGGCCATTGGGCCCATGCCGACTCTCTACGGAGCTATCAAGTCAGTTCCACTCCCCAGCTCAATCCCCATAACCCTGCAAGTCTATTTCTCTCAGGTAGCCATCCAACTTCCTCTTGAGGTCATTGATCATCTCCGCTTCCACCATGCTTGTGGGCAGCGAGTTCCAGGGCATTACCATCCGCTGTGTAAATAAAGTGCTTTCTCATATTCCTCCTGCATCTTTTGCCCAAAACCTTCAATCTGTGTCCCCAGTCCCTGTATCATTTGTTAATGAGAATGTTATTTCCTTGTCTAACTTATCTAAACCTGTCATAATCTTGTACACTTCTATTAAATCTCCCCTCAATCGCCTTTGTTCTAAGGAGAACAAACCCAGCTTTTCCAATCTAACATTGCAACTAAAATCCTCCATCCCTGGAACCATTCTGGTAAATCTCCTCTGCAGCCTCTCAAGGACCCTCGCATCCCTCTTAAGGTGTGGTGACCAGAACTGGACACAATACTCCAGTGGGGCCTAACCAGAACTTTATAAAGGTTCAGCCTAACTTCCCTGCTTTTGTATTCAATACTGCTATTTATGAAGCCCAAGATCCCATATGCTTTACTAACCATTCTCTCAATATGTTCTTCCACCTTCAAAAATCTATCCACATGCTCCCCCACATTCCTCTGTTTCTGCACACTCTTTAGAACTGTGCCATTAAGTATATATATTGCCTTTCCCTATTCCTTCAACCAAAATGCATCACTTCATACTTCTCAGTATTAAATTCTATCTTCCACCAGTCTGCCTACTACACTAATCAATCTATGTCCTGTCATCTCTGGAAGTGACACAGGCTGAGGTAAGGGCAGAGATAACTGACAATCCAAAGGTAGAAGTAGCTGCTCTATGTGAGTGTCATGAAGACCTCCACCTGCCAAGAATGAGGCATATCAATTTTGTCATAGGAACATTAACTTTAAACTGCTGCTGGAATGAAACTATGACTTGTTTAAAGAGATCAGCAGTGGCTGGAAAGCATTTGCATACTAAGAGACAGTGCTTGAAAAGACAATGGGAACTGCTCACTGATTCAATTAACAGAGATTGGTCATGGCAATGGTGATCCACATCTTGTCGGCGTAAGAGACAGCACCAAACCCCCCCGACTGGAGTTTGTTAACAAAAAAAGCAACTAACATTACAAACCTGCTGGCCCAGCTCTGGTTTTGAACTAACAGGACAGCTTCGGTCAGACTGCAGATTTGCAACTGAACTTGGAAGGAGTCTCTCTCTCTCTCTCACACGCTAATCTCCAGATCTACTGAAGTCACTTAAACCTCAAGAGAGAAAAAACTCCTACAACGAAACAAGTTTTAAAGCGAACACTGGGCCCCAACGAAACGGCAAGACTTAACGGCAACCAAAGACTCTACATCGAACTCAAAGGACCGTAAATAGAACCCAGCTATTGCCTCAAACTTTCCCCTTTTATTCTTTCTACTTTTTCTGTCTCCATCTGCATGTGTGTTCATCGTGTATGCAAGCTAGCGTGGTCACGTCGCGTATTCGTAGTTGTTAGCCGAATTAGAATTTAAGATTAATAAACTTCCACCTTTCTTGTTTAAATCTAAGAAAACCTGTCTGATTGATTTCTTGGCCTTACAATTGGTAAGCAGTGAACAAGGATTCACTGAGTGGGGAGCTAAATAACACGGTGTTTAAAAAATTGAATCCTGTTACGGTTAAACCAGGAAAAGGCTGAGAGGGAACCCCGAGACCCTTTTCTCACCTGGTCGTAACAGTGAGGCATGGGGATGAAAATTTCATCTCAGAGTTGAATAGGACTCTGCGGTTGCGAACAGGCTGGCCCATCTGTCAGTTTCTTTGTCAAGGGACTAGGAAACTGATTTCTTGCTTGTTGAGGTGTGCATCCTGAAGGGGGAGGGTGAACAGCCAGCAGTTGTGGTCTACATCGGAACCAATGATATAGGTAGAAAGAGGGATGTGGTCCTGTAGTCAGAATTTAGGGAGCTAGGTAAGAAATTGGTAAGCAGGACCTCAAAAGTAGCAATCTTCGGATTACTCCCAGTGCCACGCGCAAGTGAGTATAGAAATAGAAGGATAAGATAGATGAATCCGTGGCTGAAAAGATGGTGAAGGAGGGAGGGCTTCAGATTCCTGGGACATTGGGACCAGCTTTGGGGAAGATGGGACCTGTACAGGCTGGACGGCTTGCACCTAAACAGAGCCGGGGCTGAGTTCCTTGCGGGATGTTTTGCTAGTGCTGTTGGGGAGGGTTTAAACTAGTTTGGCATGGGGATGGGGACGTGAGGGTAGACTCAGTTGGGACAAAAGCAGAAATTAAAATGGAAGGCAGGAAATTAATGGATGACTCTGGAAGACAGAGGAAATGAGGGTTAGAAAATAAAAAGAGTTTGGGTCAAGGGTATCTATTTCAATGCAAGGAGTAAAGCAAATAAAGCAGATGAGCTGAGGGCACAGATAGGCATGGGGCAGCATGATATCATAGCTTTTACAGAAACATGGCTTAAGGAGGGACAGAAATGACAGCTCAACGTTCCTGGTTACAGGGTTTTCAGATGCAATAGGGAGGGGGATAAGAAAGGAGGGGGACTGGCAAATTTGGTCAAGGAAACTATTACAGCTGTGAGGAGGGAAGATGTGCTGGAAGGTTAATCAAATGAGGCCATATGGATTGAGCTAAGGAACAAAAAAGGGGCAATCACACTGCTGGGAGTCTACTATAGACCCCCAAACAATCAGAGTGAGATAGAAGAACAGGTATGTAGGCAAATCTCTGAGAAGTGCAAGAATAATAGGGCAGTAATAGTAGGGGATTTTAACTACCCCAATATTAACAGGGATAGTTTTAGTGTGAAAGTAATTGAGGGAGCAGAATTCTTGAGATGCATTCAGGAGAACTTTTTTGCCAGTATGTAGCAAGTCCAACAAGAGAGGACATAGTTTTAGACTTAATTTTAGGAAATGAAGATGGGCATGTGGAAGGAGTGGCAGTGGGAGAGCATTTTGGTGGTAGTGATCATAATTCAGTCAGTTTTAACATAATTATGCAAAAGGACAGAGATAGAACAGGAGTTAGAGTTCTCAATTGGGACAAGGCCAATTTTACTAAACTGAGGAGTGATTTAGCAAAAGTGGACTGGAAACAGCTACTTGAAGGTAAATCAGTGTCAGAACAGTGGGAGGCATTCAAAGGGGAGATTCAAGAGGTTCAGGGTAAACATGTTCCCACAACGAAAAAGGGTGAGGCAGCCAAATTTAGAGCCCCATGGATGTCAAGGAGCCTACAGCGTAAGATAAGGCAAAAAAGGAAAGCTTATGTCTGACGCCGAGAACTCAATACTACAGAAATCCGAGAGGTTATAGAAAGTGAAGGGGTGAAATCAAAAGAAATTAGGAAAGCAAAGAGAGGGCATGAAAGAATATTGGCAAGCAAAATCAAGGTGAACCCAAAGATGTTTTATCAATACATTAAGAGTAAGAGGATAACTAAGGAGTGAGTAGGCCCATAAAAGACCAAAAAGGTAACCTATGTGTAGGAGCGGAAGATGTTGGTATGGTTCTTAATGAATACTTTGCGTCTGTCTTCACAAAAGAGGGGGCGATGTAAATATTGTATTCTGTGAACACCCATCTGAAAACTCATGGGTGCATGAAAATAAACTGGCTGTGTTTTTCATTTTCCTTGAGCACCTACCTTAATTAGTTTGCAAAATACTAATGGTGAAAAAAGGTTTTTTGGACGGGCAATTGGAGGCAGAAAGTCAGGTGATGAAATCTTCAGGAATATGTCTGACCAGGACAAAGCAGCCTGCTTGATCGGCACCACTTTCAACATTCACTCCTTCCACTAACGCACAGTGTGGACTATCTACAAGATGCACTACAGCAACTCACCAAAGCTCCTTCGATATCACCTTCCAAACCTGCGACCTCTACCATCTAGAAGAACAAGGGCAGCAGATGCATGGGAACACCCATGGGAACACACAGGTTCCCCTCCAAGTCACACACCATCTTGACTCAGAAATATATTGCTTCTCCTTCACTGTCACTGGGTCAAAGTCCTGGAACTCACTCCTTAATAGCACTGTGGGTGCACTTACACCACATGAAGGAAGAAATGTGAAATATTGGAAGTGATAAATGTAGGGAAAGAGGAAGTATTAATGGGATTAGCATCCTTGAAAGTTGATAAATTACCAGGGCCAGATGAAATGTATCCTAGGCTGTTAAAAAAAGCAAGAGATGAAATAGCAGAGGGTCTAACCTCCAGTCCTCACTGGATACAGGTGTGGTGACAAAGGATTGGAGAACTGGGTTTTCGCCGGGTGCCGCGTGGGTTTTCGCCGGGTGCTCCGGTTTCCTCCCACCACCAAAGACTTGCAGGTGATAGGTAAATTGGCTATTGTAAATTGCCCCTAGTGTAGGTAGGTGGTAGGGAATATGGGATTACTGTAGGGTTAGTATAAATGGGTGGTTCTTGGTCGGCACAGACTCGGTGGGCCAAAGGGTCTGTTTCAGTGCTGCATCTCTAAATAAATAAACTGCTAACGTTGTACCTCTGTTTAAAAAGGGAGCGAAGGATAGACCGAATAATTACAGGTCAGTCAGTTTAACCTCAGTAGTGGGCAAATTATTGGAATCTATTCTGAGAGACAGGATAAACTGTCACTTAGGAAGGCACAGGTTAATCAAGGATAGTCAGCATGGATTTGTGAAGGGAAGATCTTGTTTGACCAACTTGATCAAATTTTTTGAAGAAGTAACAAGGAAGATAGATGAGGGTAGTGCAGCTGATGTGGTCTACATAGATTTTAGCAAGGCTTTTGACAAGGTCCCACAAGGCAGACTGGTTAAAAAATAAAATCCCATGGGATCCAGGGAAATGCAGCAAGGTGGACACAAAATTGACTCAGTGGCAAAAAACAAAGGGTAATCATTGATGGCCGTTTTTGCGACTGGAGGGCTGTTTCCAGTGGTGTTCCATAGGGCTCAGTACTGGGTCCCCTGCTTTTTGTGGTGTATATTAACGATTTGGACGTAAGTATAGGGGGCATGATCAAGAAGTTTGCAGATGACACAAAGATTGGCTGTGTGGTAGATAGCGAGGAGGATAGCTGTAGGCTGCAGGAATATATTGATGGCCTGGTCAGATGGGCAGAACAGTGGCAAATGGAATTCAACCTGGAGAAGTGTGAGGTGATGCATTTGGGGAGGTCAAACAAGGCAAAGGAATACACGATTAATGGGAAAATACTGAGAAGTGTAGAGGAAGTGAGGGGCCTTGGAGTGAATGTCCACAGATCCCTGAAGGTAGCAGGACAGGCTGAGAAGGCAGTTAAGAAGGCATATGGAATCCTTTCCTTTATAAGCCAAGGTATAGAATACAAGAGCAGCGAGGTTATGCCAGAACTATATAACTCATTGGTTAGGCCAAAACTTGAATACTGTGTGCCGTTCTGGTCACCTCATTGCAGAAAGGATGCAATTGTACTCAAGAGGGTACAGAGGAGATTTACAAGCATGTTGCCAGGACTGGAAAAATGCAGCTATCAGGAAAGATTGGATACACTGGGGTTGTTCTCCTTGGGGGAGATCTGATTGAAATGTACAAAATTTTGAGGTGAAGGGTCTAGTCACCTTAGCAGAGAGGTCAGTGACTAGGGGGCATAGAATTAAAGTGATTGGTATAAAAATTAGAAGGGAGATGAGGAAAAACTTTTTCACTCAGAGGGTGGTGCGGGTCTGGAACTCACTGCCAGAAAGGGTAGTTGAGGCAGAGAACCTCAACTCATTCAAAAGGATTCTGGATATTTACCTCAAGTGCCGTAAACTGCAGGGCTACGGACCAAATGATGGAAGGTGGGATTAAAATAGGTGGATCGTTTTTCGACCGGCACAGACACAATGGGCCAAGTGGCCTCTTTCTGTGCCTTAAACTTTCTGTGATTCTATAAAACTATGGTAAACACAAACCTGTACTGAGAGCTTCATCAAACTTGAAGCCATGGGTAACACAGGGGAAGTGAGAGCATTACTGGACTTTTTTTAATCATGCATAACCAATTACTCAGTTCAAAATTTACAAACTCACTTTTCATTCATTAGCTTTTATCTAATTAGCATGAACTCTGAAAAAGATACAGGGCTGAAATTTATAGTCAGCGGTGGGTGAAAACAATGGCGATACGCCACGCGGGCTGCACGTTGCAGATGTTGCACCCAGTGCGATATTAAACGTGGTGGCTCCATTAAATAGCCCAATGACGTGGAGGGGGCGGGCGAACCCTCCCTGGTAATGGTGTCAGCTGCCTTTGCGCAGGCGCTGATGCCATTTTTAAAGAGCTTCGAGCCCTACCATTACAGTTAAATATTTAAAGATGTGTTGATGTAAAATTGATGTTAAAAAATTAAATAAATTTATCTTGCTCCTCTCTCAGACGCCCCCAATAACCATAGAATCAATTACCTGCCCTCTGTCCCCAAAACACTTACCTTGTGCACCTGACCTTCACTACCCCCCAAAGTTCATAAACTTTACACTCTAACCCTTCCCACCAATCCCTACACCAATGATATGATTCTGACACCACTTCCACACCCCTGCACTGAGTAACTTACCTGCTCCCCCCTCCCCACGAGTGTTCCGCCAGCTTCCGGATGAAGATGACGGACAGCAGCAGAGAAAAGGTAAGTTTTTGCGGCCTCACTGGGGGCAATAGGTCTGGCCCCGGTGAGGCAGGAGGCATGTTGGGCGTTGGGGGGGGGTGGCGTTTGATGCTTCGGGGTGGCCCTCCGTGGGGCACAGCCTGCCTGATCAGGAGGGACCCCCTCCCCCAGTCTGTCATTAATTGGCCACCTAAGGACCTTGATTGACCTGGAGCAGGCAGACCACTTCTCGCCTCCGCCGCCCTGCGTAAATTGACAGCAGAGGCGGGAGCAGGTCGTGAAGGTTTCCCTCATCCTTCCACTCCATTTTACGCACCCCCCGCCAGCCACCAGCCCGCTCTTTTGGGCGGCGTTAAATTCCGGCCTGAGTCTGTCTCCACCACACTCTTGGGCAGTACATTTCACTTCATAACCACTCGCTGCACAAACAAGTTTTTTCTCATGTCGACGATGGTTCTTATGCCAATCACCTTTTACCGTGTCCTCTGGCTCTTGACCGATGGGAACAGTTTCTCCCTATCTACTCTGTCCAGACCCCTCATGATTCTGAACACCTCTAACAAATCTCCTCTCAGCAATTCCTTCTCTAAGAACAACCCAACTTCTTCAATTAATCCATTAACTGAAGTCCCTCATCTCTCGAACCATTCTCATAAATCCTTTCTGCACCCTCTCTAAAACCTTCAGATCCTTTCTAAATGCAGTACCCAGAATTGGACACAATACTCCAGTTGAGGCTGAATCAGTGTTTGGAAAGGTTCATCATAACGTCCTTGCTTTTGTAATCTATGTCTCTATTTATAAATCCAGGATCCCTTATGCCTTTTTAACCAATACTTCAACCTGCCCTGCCACCTTCAACGATTTGTGCACATATACCGCCAGGACCCTCTGTTTGTGCACCCCCTTTAGAATTTACCCTTTATTTTATATTGTCTCTGCTGATTCTTCTTACGAAAATGCATCACTTCACACTTCTCTGCATTAAATTTTATCTGCCATACGCCCACCCATTCCACCAGCCTGTCTAAATTGAGGAGGCAGTGGCATAGTGGTAATGTCACTGGCCTAGTAATCCCAAGGCCAGGGCTAATGATTTGGGAGCATGGGTTTGAATCCTACCACGAAGATGGTGAAATGTGAATTCAATTAATAAATCTGGAATTAAAAGCTAGTTTAATGGTGGCCATGAAACCATTGCTGATTGTTGTAAAACTCATTTGGTTCACTAATGTCCTTTAGGGAAGGAAATCTGCTGTCCTCACCTGGTCCGGCCTACAGCTGGCCTGCCAGCAATGCCCACATCCTATGATAGAATAAAAAAAAGTCCTCACGAAGTCTGTCACTATCCTCCTTACAATATTTCCCGATTCTGTGTTATCTGCAAATTTTGAATAGTGCCCTGTATACCAAATCTACGTTATTTATATAGAAGAGCAGTGGCCCTAGTACCAATGCCTCTGGAACCCCACCTTCCTCCAGTCCAAAAAACAACTATTCACCACTTCTCTCTACATCCTGTCAGTCAGCCAACTTCGTATCCATGCTGCTGCAGTCCTTTTTTTTAAGAGCTTCAGCTTTGCTGACAATCCTATAAAGAGGGCCCTCTAAAATGGCCTAGCAAGCCACTCAGTTGGATCAAACTGCTACAAAGTCGAATGGACTGCAGCAGTTCAAGAAGGCAGCTCACCGCCACCTTCTGGATGGTGTCAAGCTTCTTGATTGTTATTACAAAGAAAAATAGATGGACCAAGTGAGTGGGCAAAACTATGGAGTTTAAAGTGTGAACTTATGAAGACAATTTGGGTCTGAGAAAGACAAATCAAAATTTTTTCTTAATGGTGAGAGATGGCCTGTGGAGAAGCAAAGGGATTTAGGTGTCCATGTACACAAATCACAAAATGCTCGTCCAAAGTACAAAAGGTAATCAAAAAGGCTGATGGAATGTAGGCCTTTATCTTAAGGATATTGGAATTCAAATGTGAGGATGTGATGCTTCAGTTTTACACAGTCCTGGTCAGACCCCAGCTGGAGAACTGTGTTCAGTTTTGGACACTGCACCTGAGTAAAGATATATTGATCTTGGTGGAATTACATAAAAGGTGAGACATAAAGTGAACTGCCAATTCACTAGCATACATTTTACTATCACACAAAGTCAAAATTACCCCCCTACTCCCTGGAACTCCTTCCCTAAATCCCCCCACTTCTCCTTTAAAAACTTCCACGATAATTGACTTTTAAGCAAGTTTTCAGCCACCTGATTCTCTCAACAAGGCTCAGCATCCAAGTTGATCTATTTTCACTTCCCTTTCTGTCTAATCATATTCCACACTGTAGATGCTATGTAAATACAACCTATTATTGATGAGTTGTTGAACCTTGTCTCAACAAGTCATGACCTGCATGAGGCTCACTCACAGCAAAATTGCCTGAGGCCCAGACTCATCAAGACTTCAGCAACCTCCAACTTCACTACTTATCAAGCAGTAACCGAACTGACGATAATCCTTAACTCACATTTCTGGAGGGTGAGGGGTTGGAAAAATCAATCACCTATTTATACAACAGACTTACTGAAAAATGCTAATAATTCCACTGCACTCCACACATTTTTTAAAGTTGAATTTTAGTATGAATCGGCTTACAGGTAACACATGTGGTCAAAATGTGGAATGGTTTTAGAATGCATTCAGGACTGCATCACTATATGCTCCTAGTCCAACAGGAAAGAAAGCATTGATTTATTTAATTCTGGACTTGAACTAGCTACTGGGACTGAGTGAGGGAGCGGGACTGACTGTATCGCTCCATGGAGAGTCAGCATGGACTTTATGGGCCAAATGGCCTTCTGTGCCATAAATAACTCTATGACTCTAAATAACTGGTGGAGGAATAGGTAAACAATTGGGAAATGGCAACCACAACCTAATATTATGGATGAATCCAAAAGGATAATGAAGTGTCAAAGATGAGGGTGCTGCTGGACTAGGAAAAAAGGCTAAATTAAATGGGATAAAAGGGGGCCTGGTCCAAATTAAGTGGGTGGAAAAGTAGCAAGTAGTTTGACAGATCAGCAGTTGGAAATCTTCAGATATAAGATATAAAGAGTGCAAAATAAATATATTCCAATAAGATGAAACGTGGACATATCCAAGTGTGGAGTTACATGGATAAATAGAGAGGTTAAAATTAAACTGGAACTTAAAATGAATCATAGCTCATAAAAGAAAAGAAACATGTGCATTTATATTGTGTTTGTCACATCTCAAAAGCACTTCATATACTTCTGAATTGCAGAGGATTTTGTTATGTGGCAGCCATTTTGCACATCGTAAAAATGAGCAGTTAACTGTTTGTGGTGGCATTGGTTAGGGTCTGATTGGCAGGAATACCCAGCAGTTCGCTTTTCTATGCTTTAACTATCAAGATGGACTCCGTAATATCCACCGGAACCACTGATACAGACAAAGCTAGAAATTTGTTATGCCCTTTTTTTCCAGCGTACAACTGACAATACGCATGTGCCTAAACTGGGAGGCCTAAGCCAAGCCTAGAAGCAGGCCTTGGGCCTCCTTGTAAAACTTGGGGCAAATGTCGGGCAGCTGTCACACCTTCAGTGGCAGCTCTCCCCTTGGAATCCATCCAATTGGAGCTGGCAGTAGTCCTCAGATAAGGCCCAGGGCAGGAATGGGCAGGAGAATGGAGTGGGTGAGGGGAGGTGTGGTGGGGACCTGAAGTAGCCCTCAAGAGTGATATACAGCTGGGAGGTATCCATCTCCTCCTTCCGGAAAGCTTTTTTTTAAACCTATCAATTGTTGACAGATATGTTTTAAGGTGTATCCAAGGCAGGAAAATCTTATTGGTGTGGGTCCAGCAAAGGGCAGTCCCATTTCAGAAAGGGGTCCTAAACCCGGCATTGAGACCATCATTAACATATGCAAGGGGCCTAATGCCTGTTTTATATGACCAACAGAGCTGCCTGAAAAATCACTTGACAGAATGTGGGGGTTGGACCTATTTCAGGCAGCTTTGGAGCCCAAGACAATAACCCCGTGAAATTGAGTCCCTTTGCCCCAATTTTCCTCTACAGAAAACAGGGGCAATGGCGACAAATTTCAACTCCACCTCATTCATAGGTTGGCCATTTCCAACAAAATCAGTCCCTCACTACTCCACTGGAATGCCAACCTGGATTTTGTCATCGAACATTGGTGTGGGGTTTGAAGCCGCAACCTTCTGACTCAGCTGTCAGAAGACAGATATGCAAAAAAATTAACATGGGCACCTTTTTTATTATGAGCTATGGATTTAGGGGAGATGAGGCTGAGGGGAAACAGTTAGGTGCCTGCCAACAGCTTCATCGTGACTGACGGTCAATAATGCGGACTATTTGCGAGATGCTGACCACTGCTGCAAACACCGAACAGATCCGAGAGGCCATTAAATTAAATACAAAATAAAAGGTATTTGCATTCTTTGCCAATTACATTACAATGCGCTGCTTGGAACATTGTGTTTTGGAGTGCGGTCAAGCTGATTGACTCAAATGACTCATTAAAAGCTCACCAACTAAGTCATCATTGATGAAAATGTTTAATATTTATATAGTGTGCTGTGTCTGGATAATGTGTCAGGCTCTGCCCAAAGGCCTCGTGATGATTGCTGCTTCACCTCAGAGGAATTTGAGACAGCTGCTTGCCATGGTGCAGACTATACCCGTTACAACAATAGCCTCAAAATAGAGATTTTTTTATTTTAGTTTTAATTATGATCTGTACTAGTTTTATTTGTCACTTTGCCTGCTCTTCGAGGTCTCTGCTTCTCATTCTCTGTAGCATTTTGCTGCAAGTTCTGTTCCATTAGCCTGTCTGAAAGAGACAAAGGCCATTTTTGAAGACAGATTAGCTCCGATTCTCTTCCGTGGACTCCAATGGGATGTGACATTAGCACATGAGTGAACATAAGTTTGCTGGCTCGGTGTCTGTTTCTGGGGTCAGCCCCTTTTATGTAGTGTGAACAACCTGCAGGCATCAAGGACACTTCTCACTGGGAGTTCACTCAGTGGTAGTCAGGAAATCACATGTTGCTGCAGTTTAAAGGGCCATTGCTGTTTATGGATGCAAAATAAAATCATATATGGAATGCAATTAGAGAGAATTAGAAAGGACTTGCATTTAAATCATGTCTTTCACAAACTCAGGACATCCCAAAGCGCTTTACAACCAATGAAGTACTTCTGAAGTAGTCACTGTTGTGATGTAGGAATTTGTCAAATTGTGCATAGCAAGGTTCCACAAACAGCAATGAGATAATGACCAGATAATCTGTTTTAGTGATGTTAGTTGAGGGATAAACATTGGTCAGAACAGTGGGGAAAATGCCCAAGCTCTTCTTCACAATGTCAATAACTAGCTGTGGATGTAGCAGGGCTCCATCCCTTTCCAATGGAGTTGAGGCAATCAGGAGTTGAACCAGAAGAGGAAAAATGGTTTCAAGATAATCAGGTTAGGCTGCATAACTAAGAGGTAACCCATTATATTAGTAAAAACGCTGCCATTCAGTGGCCGGTGCTGCAGTCTGTAAGGTGCCAAGGTAGGGGACCTCATCATGACTTAAAATACTGATGTATGTGAAGCATCTAGGGCTTGTAGAATAACCTCAGAGCACATTCAAGATTCCCCTGATTGCCCATTGTGATCCAGGGTAATCTTTTTGTAACAACTGTCTTCACTCAGCAATTTTACATGCTATTCTACCTTGGCAGGTTCTTCCATCATTTGCAATATACATATTCTAGTATTTACACCCACTATGGGCTGCATGCTGACACACAGGTATCACTAGCTATGCTCCTGGCCAATTTCAAAATCTCAACTTTTATAGAAAAGTTTGTACAATGAGATGGTGTTACGATCCTGTTGGAGACCAAATGTTTTAAAAAGATAAATTCAAACTCTCCTTTATTAACTGAAAGAATCACACCACACAATTTCACATTTTAAGCAAAACCATTACTGTACAAGAGTTAAACAAAGAAAGAACTACACAGTTAACACTATAATTTATAATCACTTATACTTTAAACCCAAAATCTCAATAGAACACTCCCTGTTTGACTTTTACTGCCACCCAAGAGTCCCCCTATAATATACAGCATCTTGAGGGTTCCTTTATTTCTCCTGGGACCAATCCAAGACATACCACAGCTCTCAGGATTTCACTTTGATTTCCTTCGTGTTGCAGCTATCCTCCAAGATATGAGAGCTCATGGGATTCCTCCACTTGAGGGGTGAACCCCTCAACTCTCCTTCAACACCTCACAATTGTGGATTTTCCAGACCAAACATGGGCCTCACTGACACTCTTGCATAGTAACTCGCCTTGGCTCCTGTTAGCCTTTTGCCATTGGGTCCAGCTGCTTCCAAACACCAACTGCTGCCTTTCTCTTCTCTCTTCTCTATTTCACCCCAGCTGCTCCCAAAACACTAACTGCCTCTGTGAAAAAAATATCACAGAGGTAAAACACCAGACCAAAAGGCATCGCCCCCACATAAGCTTTTGGCATAGCAATGTGATACATCTGGGATGATCCAGATAGAAATTTAAAGTAATTTAACTTCTAGCTTCAAAACAAAACCTTTGATCCAGAGCCTACATGAATAATTCACATTGCTAACAAAGACTGGGCAATTCTCTTCAGACTTAACGTCTTCAGTTCTCCACCTAAATGGATCCATTTGCTGTTTTATGGCTCTCAACCTCTAACTCTGACCCTGGGTGGGCTGGCAACTCTTGAATTCCAGAATTTCAATTATCTTACATTTACAAATTTAATTTCCCCAAAAGTAAAAATGACCTCTAAAAATATCAATATAAACCATGAAACTGGACAAGCATAACAATAGAGAGGGGCTTCATCCTCCAACCACCACAGAAATCAAGGATGGAGCATCTGCTGGTGAGGGGGAAAGGAAGTCATGGACCTGTCCCCAGCTCAGGTTTTATCCCAAGTTCAGCCATCCCATTCACTCACTCACTATGTAAAACCAAAGCACGCATTGAACATTAACCAAACATCAACAACGGCCGGAACATTGGCATGGGATGACCGTTGGGACAAGGTAAGTCTATTTGCATCAATTACAATGCATTTACATATTAAAGCTCTGCTGTCTAGCAGTGGGGAGGCAGCACTGCGGTGGGGCCTTCCTGGCGTCAGGAGGCATGGTGGGCCTTTCCTAGAAAAAGTTTCCGGGCCCTCCTCCCCACCATGACTCCCAACATTGGAGGGCTGGTAAAATTCAGCCCATAGAGTCATTTACAGCACAGAAGGAGACCATTTGGGCCATTGGGCCCATGCCGACTCTCTACGGAGCTATCAAGTCAGTTCCACTCCCCAGCTCAATCCCCATAACCCTGCAAGTCTATTTCTCTCAGGTAGCCATCCAACTTCCTCTTGAGGTCATTGATCATCTCCGCTTCCACCATGCTTGTGGGCAGCGAGTTCCAGGGCATTACCATCCGCTGTGTAAATAAAGTGCTTTCTCATATTCCTCCTGCATCTTTTGCCCAAAACCTTCAATCTGTGTCCCCAGTCCCTGTATCATTTGTTAATGAGAATGTTATTTCCTTGTCTAACTTATCTAAACCTGTCATAATCTTGTACACTTCTATTAAATCTCCCCTCAATCGCCTTTGTTCTAAGGAGAACAAACCCAGCTTTTCCAATCTAACATTGCAACTAAAATCCTCCATCCCTGGAACCATTCTGGTAAATCTCCTCTGCAGCCTCTCAAGGACCCTCGCATCCCTCTTAAGGTGTGGTGACCAGAACTGGACACAATACTCCAGTGGGGCCTAACCAGAACTTTATAAAGGTTCAGCCTAACTTCCCTGCTTTTGTATTCAATACTGCTATTTATGAAGCCCAAGATCCCATATGCTTTACTAACCATTCTCTCAATATGTTCTTCCACCTTCAAAAATCTATCCACATGCTCCCCCACATTCCTCTGTTTCTGCACACTCTTTAGAACTGTGCCATTAAGTATATATATTGCCTTTCCCTATTCCTTCAACCAAAATGCATCACTTCATACTTCTCAGTATTAAATTCTATCTTCCACCAGTCTGCCTACTACACTAATCAATCTATGTCCTGTCATCTCTGGAAGTGACACAGGCTGAGGTAAGGGCAGAGATAACTGACAATCCAAAGGTAGAAGTAGCTGCTCTATGTGAGTGTCATGAAGACCTCCACCTGCCAAGAATGAGGCATATCAATTTTGTCATAGGAACATTAACTTTAAACTGCTGCTGGAATGAAACTATGACTTGTTTAAAGAGATCAGCAGTGGCTGGAAAGCATTTGCATACTAAGAGACAGTGCTTGAAAAGACAATGGGAACTGCTCACTGATTCAATTAACAGAGATTGGTCATGGCAATGGTGATCCACATCTTGTCGGCGTAAGAGACAGCACCAAACCCCCCCGACTGGAGTTTGTTAACAAAAAAAGCAACTAACATTACAAACCTGCTGGCCCAGCTCTGGTTTTGAACTAACAGGACAGCTTCGGTCAGACTGCAGATTTGCAACTGAACTTGGAAGGAGTCTCTCTCTCTCTCTCACACGCTAATCTCCAGATCTACTGAAGTCACTTAAACCTCAAGAGAGAAAAAACTCCTACAACGAAACAAGTTTTAAAGCGAACACTGGGCCCCAACGAAACGGCAAGACTTAACGGCAACCAAAGACTCTACATCGAACTCAAAGGACCGTAAATAGAACCCAGCTATTGCCTCAAACTTTCCCCTTTTATTCTTTCTACTTTTTCTGTCTCCATCTGCATGTGTGTTCATCGTGTATGCAAGCTAGCGTGGTCACGTCGCGTATTCGTAGTTGTTAGCCGAATTAGAATTTAAGATTAATAAACTTCCACCTTTCTTGTTTAAATCTAAGAAAACCTGTCTGATTGATTTCTTGGCCTTACAATTGGTAAGCAGTGAACAAGGATTCACTGAGTGGGGAGCTAAATAACACGGTGTTTAAAAAATTGAATCCTGTTACGGTTAAACCAGGAAAAGGCTGAGAGGGAACCCCGAGACCCTTTTCTCACCTGGTCGTAACAGTGAGGCATGGGGATGAAAATTTCATCTCAGAGTTGAATAGGACTCTGCGGTTGCGAACAGGCTGGCCCATCTGTCAGTTTCTTTGTCAAGGGACTAGGAAACTGATTTCTTGCTTGTTGAGGTGTGCATCCTGAAGGGGGAGGGTGAACAGCCAGCAGTTGTGGTCTACATCGGAACCAATGATATAGGTAGAAAGAGGGATGTGGTCCTGTAGTCAGAATTTAGGGAGCTAGGTAAGAAATTGGTAAGCAGGACCTCAAAAGTAGCAATCTTCGGATTACTCCCAGTGCCACGCGCAAGTGAGTATAGAAATAGAAGGATAAGATAGATGAATCCGTGGCTGAAAAGATGGTGAAGGAGGGAGGGCTTCAGATTCCTGGGACATTGGGACCAGCTTTGGGGAAGATGGGACCTGTACAGGCTGGACGGCTTGCACCTAAACAGAGCCGGGGCTGAGTTCCTTGCGGGATGTTTTGCTAGTGCTGTTGGGGAGGGTTTAAACTAGTTTGGCATGGGGATGGGGACGTGAGGGTAGACTCAGTTGGGACAAAAGCAGAAATTAAAATGGAAGGCAGGAAATTAATGGATGACTCTGGAAGACAGAGGAAATGAGGGTTAGAAAATAAAAAGAGTTTGGGTCAAGGGTATCTATTTCAATGCAAGGAGTAAAGCAAATAAAGCAGATGAGCTGAGGGCACAGATAGGCATGGGGCAGCATGATATCATAGCTTTTACAGAAACATGGCTTAAGGAGGGACAGAAATGACAGCTCAACGTTCCTGGTTACAGGGTTTTCAGATGCAATAGGGAGGGGGATAAGAAAGGAGGGGGACTGGCAAATTTGGTCAAGGAAACTATTACAGCTGTGAGGAGGGAAGATGTGCTGGAAGGTTAATCAAATGAGGCCATATGGATTGAGCTAAGGAACAAAAAAGGGGCAATCACACTGCTGGGAGTCTACTATAGACCCCCAAACAATCAGAGTGAGATAGAAGAACAGGTATGTAGGCAAATCTCTGAGAAGTGCAAGAATAATAGGGCAGTAATAGTAGGGGATTTTAACTACCCCAATATTAACAGGGATAGTTTTAGTGTGAAAGTAATTGAGGGAGCAGAATTCTTGAGATGCATTCAGGAGAACTTTTTTGCCAGTATGTAGCAAGTCCAACAAGAGAGGACATAGTTTTAGACTTAATTTTAGGAAATGAAGATGGGCATGTGGAAGGAGTGGCAGTGGGAGAGCATTTTGGTGGTAGTGATCATAATTCAGTCAGTTTTAACATAATTATGCAAAAGGACAGAGATAGAACAGGAGTTAGAGTTCTCAATTGGGACAAGGCCAATTTTACTAAACTGAGGAGTGATTTAGCAAAAGTGGACTGGAAACAGCTACTTGAAGGTAAATCAGTGTCAGAACAGTGGGAGGCATTCAAAGGGGAGATTCAAGAGGTTCAGGGTAAACATGTTCCCACAACGAAAAAGGGTGAGGCAGCCAAATTTAGAGCCCCATGGATGTCAAGGAGCCTACAGCGTAAGATAAGGCAAAAAAGGAAAGCTTATGTCTGACGCCGAGAACTCAATACTACAGAAATCCGAGAGGTTATAGAAAGTGAAGGGGTGAAATCAAAAGAAATTAGGAAAGCAAAGAGAGGGCATGAAAGAATATTGGCAAGCAAAATCAAGGTGAACCCAAAGATGTTTTATCAATACATTAAGAGTAAGAGGATAACTAAGGAGTGAGTAGGCCCATAAAAGACCAAAAAGGTAACCTATGTGTAGGAGCGGAAGATGTTGGTATGGTTCTTAATGAATACTTTGCGTCTGTCTTCACAAAAGAGGGGGCGATGTAAATATTGTATTCTGTGAACACCCATCTGAAAACTCATGGGTGCATGAAAATAAACTGGCTGTGTTTTTCATTTTCCTTGAGCACCTACCTTAATTAGTTTGCAAAATACTAATGGTGAAAAAAGGTTTTTTGGACGGGCAATTGGAGGCAGAAAGTCAGGTGATGAAATCTTCAGGAATATGTCTGACCAGGACAAAGCAGCCTGCTTGATCGGCACCACTTTCAACATTCACTCCTTCCACTAACGCACAGTGTGGACTATCTACAAGATGCACTACAGCAACTCACCAAAGCTCCTTCGATATCACCTTCCAAACCTGCGACCTCTACCATCTAGAAGAACAAGGGCAGCAGATGCATGGGAACACCCATGGGAACACACAGGTTCCCCTCCAAGTCACACACCATCTTGACTCAGAAATATATTGCTTCTCCTTCACTGTCACTGGGTCAAAGTCCTGGAACTCACTCCTTAATAGCACTGTGGGTGCACTTACACCACATGAAGGAAGAAATGTGAAATATTGGAAGTGATAAATGTAGGGAAAGAGGAAGTATTAATGGGATTAGCATCCTTGAAAGTTGATAAATTACCAGGGCCAGATGAAATGTATCCTAGGCTGTTAAAAAAAGCAAGAGATGAAATAGCAGAGGGTCTAACCTCCAGTCCTCACTGGATACAGGTGTGGTGACAAAGGATTGGAGAACTGGGTTTTCGCCGGGTGCCGCGTGGGTTTTCGCCGGGTGCTCCGGTTTCCTCCCACCACCAAAGACTTGCAGGTGATAGGTAAATTGGCTATTGTAAATTGCCCCTAGTGTAGGTAGGTGGTAGGGAATATGGGATTACTGTAGGGTTAGTATAAATGGGTGGTTCTTGGTCGGCACAGACTCGGTGGGCCAAAGGGTCTGTTTCAGTGCTGCATCTCTAAATAAATAAACTGCTAACGTTGTACCTCTGTTTAAAAAGGGAGCGAAGGATAGACCGAATAATTACAGGTCAGTCAGTTTAACCTCAGTAGTGGGCAAATTATTGGAATCTATTCTGAGAGACAGGATAAACTGTCACTTAGGAAGGCACAGGTTAATCAAGGATAGTCAGCATGGATTTGTGAAGGGAAGATCTTGTTTGACCAACTTGATCAAATTTTTTGAAGAAGTAACAAGGAAGATAGATGAGGGTAGTGCAGCTGATGTGGTCTACATAGATTTTAGCAAGGCTTTTGACAAGGTCCCACAAGGCAGACTGGTTAAAAAATAAAATCCCATGGGATCCAGGGAAATGCAGCAAGGTGGACACAAAATTGACTCAGTGGCAAAAAACAAAGGGTAATCATTGATGGCCGTTTTTGCGACTGGAGGGCTGTTTCCAGTGGTGTTCCATAGGGCTCAGTACTGGGTCCCCTGCTTTTTGTGGTGTATATTAACGATTTGGACGTAAGTATAGGGGGCATGATCAAGAAGTTTGCAGATGACACAAAGATTGGCTGTGTGGTAGATAGCGAGGAGGATAGCTGTAGGCTGCAGGAATATATTGATGGCCTGGTCAGATGGGCAGAACAGTGGCAAATGGAATTCAACCTGGAGAAGTGTGAGGTGATGCATTTGGGGAGGTCAAACAAGGCAAAGGAATACACGATTAATGGGAAAATACTGAGAAGTGTAGAGGAAGTGAGGGGCCTTGGAGTGAATGTCCACAGATCCCTGAAGGTAGCAGGACAGGCTGAGAAGGCAGTTAAGAAGGCATATGGAATCCTTTCCTTTATAAGCCAAGGTATAGAATACAAGAGCAGCGAGGTTATGCCAGAACTATATAACTCATTGGTTAGGCCAAAACTTGAATACTGTGTGCCGTTCTGGTCACCTCATTGCAGAAAGGATGCAATTGTACTCAAGAGGGTACAGAGGAGATTTACAAGCATGTTGCCAGGACTGGAAAAATGCAGCTATCAGGAAAGATTGGATACACTGGGGTTGTTCTCCTTGGGGGAGATCTGATTGAAATGTACAAAATTTTGAGGTGAAGGGTCTAGTCACCTTAGCAGAGAGGTCAGTGACTAGGGGGCATAGAATTAAAGTGATTGGTATAAAAATTAGAAGGGAGATGAGGAAAAACTTTTTCACTCAGAGGGTGGTGCGGGTCTGGAACTCACTGCCAGAAAGGGTAGTTGAGGCAGAGAACCTCAACTCATTCAAAAGGATTCTGGATATTTACCTCAAGTGCCGTAAACTGCAGGGCTACGGACCAAATGATGGAAGGTGGGATTAAAATAGGTGGATCGTTTTTCGACCGGCACAGACACAATGGGCCAAGTGGCCTCTTTCTGTGCCTTAAACTTTCTGTGATTCTATAAAACTATGGTAAACACAAACCTGTACTGAGAGCTTCATCAAACTTGAAGCCATGGGTAACACAGGGGAAGTGAGAGCATTACTGGACTTTTTTTAATCATGCATAACCAATTACTCAGTTCAAAATTTACAAACTCACTTTTCATTCATTAGCTTTTATCTAATTAGCATGAACTCTGAAAAAGATACAGGGCTGAAATTTATAGTCAGCGGTGGGTGAAAACAATGGCGATACGCCACGCGGGCTGCACGTTGCAGATGTTGCACCCAGTGCGATATTAAACGTGGTGGCTCCATTAAATAGCCCAATGACGTGGAGGGGGCGGGCGAACCCTCCCTGGTAATGGTGTCAGCTGCCTTTGCGCAGGCGCTGATGCCATTTTTAAAGAGCTTCGAGCCCTACCATTACAGTTAAATATTTAAAGATGTGTTGATGTAAAATTGATGTTAAAAAATTAAATAAATTTATCTTGCTCCTCTCTCAGACGCCCCCAATAACCATAGAATCAATTACCTGCCCTCTGTCCCCAAAACACTTACCTTGTGCACCTGACCTTCACTACCCCCCAAAGTTCATAAACTTTACACTCTAACCCTTCCCACCAATCCCTACACCAATGATATGATTCTGACACCACTTCCACACCCCTGCACTGAGTAACTTACCTGCTCCCCCCTCCCCACGAGTGTTCCGCCAGCTTCCGGATGAAGATGACGGACAGCAGCAGAGAAAAGGTAAGTTTTTGCGGCCTCACTGGGGGCAATAGGTCTGGCCCCGGTGAGGCAGGAGGCATGTTGGGCGTTGGGGGGGGGTGGCGTTTGATGCTTCGGGGTGGCCCTCCGTGGGGCACAGCCTGCCTGATCAGGAGGGACCCCCTCCCCCAGTCTGTCATTAATTGGCCACCTAAGGACCTTGATTGACCTGGAGCAGGCAGACCACTTCTCGCCTCCGCCGCCCTGCGTAAATTGACAGCAGAGGCGGGAGCAGGTCGTGAAGGTTTCCCTCATCCTTCCACTCCATTTTACGCACCCCCCGCCAGCCACCAGCCCGCTCTTTTGGGCGGCGTTAAATTCCGGCCTGAGTCTGTCTCCACCACACTCTTGGGCAGTACATTTCACTTCATAACCACTCGCTGCACAAACAAGTTTTTTCTCATGTCGACGATGGTTCTTATGCCAATCACCTTTTACCGTGTCCTCTGGCTCTTGACCGATGGGAACAGTTTCTCCCTATCTACTCTGTCCAGACCCCTCATGATTCTGAACACCTCTAACAAATCTCCTCTCAGCAATTCCTTCTCTAAGAACAACCCAACTTCTTCAATTAATCCATTAACTGAAGTCCCTCATCTCTCGAACCATTCTCATAAATCCTTTCTGCACCCTCTCTAAAACCTTCAGATCCTTTCTAAATGCAGTACCCAGAATTGGACACAATACTCCAGTTGAGGCTGAATCAGTGTTTGGAAAGGTTCATCATAACGTCCTTGCTTTTGTAATCTATGTCTCTATTTATAAATCCAGGATCCCTTATGCCTTTTTAACCAATACTTCAACCTGCCCTGCCACCTTCAACGATTTGTGCACATATACCGCCAGGACCCTCTGTTTGTGCACCCCCTTTAGAATTTACCCTTTATTTTATATTGTCTCTGCTGATTCTTCTTACGAAAATGCATCACTTCACACTTCTCTGCATTAAATTTTATCTGCCATACGCCCACCCATTCCACCAGCCTGTCTAAATTGAGGAGGCAGTGGCATAGTGGTAATGTCACTGGCCTAGTAATCCCAAGGCCAGGGCTAATGATTTGGGAGCATGGGTTTGAATCCTACCACGAAGATGGTGAAATGTGAATTCAATTAATAAATCTGGAATTAAAAGCTAGTTTAATGGTGGCCATGAAACCATTGCTGATTGTTGTAAAACTCATTTGGTTCACTAATGTCCTTTAGGGAAGGAAATCTGCTGTCCTCACCTGGTCCGGCCTACAGCTGGCCTGCCAGCAATGCCCACATCCTATGATAGAATAAAAAAAAGTCCTCACGAAGTCTGTCACTATCCTCCTTACAATATTTCCCGATTCTGTGTTATCTGCAAATTTTGAATAGTGCCCTGTATACCAAATCTACGTTATTTATATAGAAGAGCAGTGGCCCTAGTACCAATGCCTCTGGAACCCCACCTTCCTCCAGTCCAAAAAACAACTATTCACCACTTCTCTCTACATCCTGTCAGTCAGCCAACTTCGTATCCATGCTGCTGCAGTCCTTTTTTTTAAGAGCTTCAGCTTTGCTGACAATCCTATAAAGAGGGCCCTCTAAAATGGCCTAGCAAGCCACTCAGTTGGATCAAACTGCTACAAAGTCGAATGGACTGCAGCAGTTCAAGAAGGCAGCTCACCGCCACCTTCTCAAAGACAATTAGGAACGGGCAATAAATGCTGGCCTAGCCAGCGGCGCCCACCTCCCATGAATAAATTTTTAAAAACATTATCAAATGCCTTTTGGAAGTTCATAAAAACCACATCAACCCTCTCTGTAACTGCATCAAAAAAAAACTCAATCGTGTTAGTTAAACATGATTTGCCTTTAACAAATCCATGTTAGTTTTCATTAATTAACCTACACATGTTCAAATTATGGTTTCTAAAAGCTTTCCCACCATTCAGGTTAAACTGACTGGCCTGTTCTTGCTGGGTTTATCCTTTACACCCCTTTTTTGAACAAGTATGCAACATTTGCGATTTATTTTATTTATTTAGAGATACAGCACTGAAACAGGCCCTTTGGCCCACCGAGTCTGTGTCGACCAACAACCACCCATTTATACTAACCCTACAGTGATCCCATATTCCCTACCACCTACCTACACCAGGGGCAATTTGCAATGGCCAATTTACCCATCAACCTGCAAGTCTTTGGCTGTGGGAGGAAACCGGAGCACCCAGCGAAAACCCACGCAGTCACAGGAAGAACTTGCGAACTCCGCACAGACAGTACCCAGAAGCAAACCCGGGTCCCTGGAGCTGTGAGGCTGCGGTGTTAACCACTGCGCCACTGTGCCACCTAACTGAGGATTCTCCAGTCCTCTGGTACCATCCCCATATCTAAGGAGGGTCAGAAAATTATGGCCAGTACCTCCACAATTTCCACCCTTATTTTCCTCAGTATTCTTGGATGCAGCCCATCCAGTCCTGGTAGCTTATCAACTTTAAGTATGTCCGTCCTTTCTATTACCTCCTTTTTATCAATTTTTACCCTCTCCAATATCTCAATTACCTTTTCTTTCACTAGCAGTATTCTTGGTAAAGACAGATGCAAGTACTCATTTGGGACTTCAACCATGCCCTCTTTCTCCATGCATAAATCCCCTTTTTGGTCCCTAATCAGCCCCACGACACTTCAGGTTAGTCAGTATGTCAGGAGTCCAGGAGTTGGTCAGTATGTCAGGAGGTCTAAACTTCCTTTACAGACACCAAAGGAGCACTCCTGCTCCTTCTGACCCACAAAGAAAAGAACCTACCTTCCAGAGTCTCTTCCCATGTCAATCTTGGTGGGAAAGCCACAGAGGTTTCTCCTCTCAGGCCTGAATATCTTTTTTCAGCACACTGCTGCTTGCATGTGAGATCCATTCTCTCAATGACAATTGTTAGCTTTGCATGGCTAAAATTCATTTTTATGCTCTTTTTAGCTTGTATTAGATATAATTTTGTTCACTGTTGATCAGATCTATCCATGGCTGCTCATTCCTTATCAGAGGAAACAATTACATCGTTTACCACCTGAAGGGACTGCATGTTGAGAATTTGGATGTGCAGGCCACATCCTCGATTTGGGACTCCACAATTTTCTGTCTATTAATGAATGGAGAATGGTGTGCACTGCCAATCTGACACATTAATATTCATGACTGAATTCCTGTTCCATATAACTCTGCGTTGGATTGATAAAAATTTATCCCCTATGGAATGCACTGCCTGAAAGGGTGGTGGAAGCAGTTCCAATGGTAACTGTCAAAGAGAATTGGATAAATACTCAAAAGAGGAAAACAATTACAGAGCTATGTGGAAAGTACAGGGTGCAGGATTATTTGGGTAGCTCTACCAAAGAGATGGAACAGCATGATGGGCTGAATGGTCTCTTTCTGTGCTTCTGTACTTCCCAAAGGCTAGCAAGCTTTTCTGTTGACTTTCAATAACCCCTGCTTTCCCACTCCCTTCAGTGATATTTGATAAACCAATGTGACTAATTATTAGAAAAGCTCCAAATGTAGGCAACTAATTATAGAAAGCACATTGTCTGCAGCCAGTGAGTATAAGAGGAATGCTCACAAGCAGATTGGTGCGAATCTCCTGACAGCAGCCAATAGAGGTCTAGGGGTGACCTGCAACAGAACTGAAAAGCTATCAGTATAAATTGAAGTACCAAAGCTATCCATTGAGTTGATGCCAAACCATACAGAGCCTGCACAGTGCTGTGATCATCTCCTGAACTGTGGCCAACGTTTAAGGATGAAGACTGTGTGGCCCCATTATCCCTGCACACAGCCCGCATAAATCAGCTGTACCCACCCTGTACAGAGTATGTGGTGTAATAACATTAATTACTGTGAAATACCAATCATTACAATAGATTCAGCATGTAGATCTTGTTCATACTGGAGTATTGCGTGCAGTTCTGGTCACCGCATTATAGGAAGGATGTGGAAGCTATGGAAAGGGTGCAGAGGAGATTTACTAGGATGTTGCCTGGTATGGAGGGAAGGTCTTACGAGGAAAGGCTGAGGGACTTGAGGTTGTTTTCGTTGGAGAGAAGGAGGAGGAGAGGTGACTTAATAGAGACATATAAAATAATCAAAGGGTTAGATAGGGTGGATAGTGAGAGTCTTTTTCCTCGGATGGTGATGGCAAACACGAGGGGACATAGCTTTAAGTTGAGGGGTGATAGATATAGGACAGATGTCAGAGGTAGTTTCTTTACTCAGAGAGTAGTAGGGGCATGGAACGCCCTGCCTGCAGCAGTAGTAGACTCGCCAACTTTAAGGGCATTTAAGTGGTCATTGGATAGACATATGGATGAAAATGGAATAGTGTAGGTCAGATGGTTTCACAGGTTGGCGCAACATCGAGGGCCGAAGGGCCTGTACTGCGCTGTAATGTTCTAATTCTAATTCTAATTTGAAAGCCACTTACATTTTCCAAATGACATTTTATTAATAAATTGATTGAAATTGCACAATACAATATTAATAACAACAGTTATTAACTGAGTAATATTAGTAATATTAATAGCACACATGGGTAACAGCCATCATAATATGAATACATCTGACATGAGTTATCATACAATCATAAAATGGTTACTGCACAGAAGAAGACCATTCGGCCCATCATGTCTGTGCCAGCTGTCTGCAATACCAACTCAGCAAGTCCCACTCTCCCACCTTTCCTCCATAGCCCTGCAAATCTTCTCTTCAGATAATTATGCAATGCCCTTTTGAAAGCCACAATTGAATCTGCCTTCACTCCATTCTCAGGCAGTACATTCCAGATCCTAACCGCTCGAGGTTTTTCCTCATGTTGCCTCTGATTCTTCTGCCAATCACGTTAAATTGGTGTCCTCTGGTTTTCAACCCTTCTGCCAAAGGGAACAGATTCTCCCTATCTACTCTGTCCTCGTGATTTTGAACACCTCTATCAAATCTCCTCTCAACCTTCTCGAAGGGAAACAGTCTCAGTTTCACCGATCTATCCATGTAACTAAGGTCTCTCATCCCCAGAACCATTCTTGTAAATCTTTTTGCACCCTCTCCAATGACTTCATATCCTTCCTAAAATTGATGCCTAAAACTGGACACAATAGTCCAGTTGAGGCCAAACCTGTGTTTTATAAAGGTTCACCATAACGTCCTTGTTTTTGTATTCTATGCATCTATTTATAAAGCCCGGGATCATGTATGTCTTATTAACTGTTTTCTTAACCTGCCCTGCACACATTTACCCCGAGGTCCCTCTGCACCTGCACTCACTTTAGAATTATATGAACTAATACCATCACCCAATATCTAGATAGACACTTTTGAAAGGACCAACTTCAGGAGAAGGAGTGAAGGCGGCAAGTAAATTAATTGGTTGTACTACAGAAAATAGTATTTGAGGGTAAATAGTATACCATTGAAGACATACTATTGAGCTTGTAGAATAAATATTTACCAAGGATTGGTGAATGCAAGACTGAACAAACATGACGACAAATGGATTTTCCCAACAATATGAGATGAAGTAAAAGCTTGCCCTCTGGGGTAGAATAAAGGAGCCTCAAAATGGAGAGCAGTGAATTTGAAAAAAACACAGGTTGCGGACACTAGATACAATAGTACACAATTCTTCCAGTAATAAAGCGGTAAGAGGGTTATCACTTAGCATTGCAAATGGAATTGAAACTGAAGATGAAGTAAAAATAGTTAGCACACTAAATGATTACTTCCTCTAAGAATTCACTGAAGAAGACACTCGTGATAGGTCACCCATCATAGGAGTACTGTGTCCAGTTCTGGGCACCACACTTAGGAAGGATATATTGGCCATTGGAGGGAGTGCAGCCTAGAATGATACCTGGACACCAAGGGTTAAATTACAAGGCGCGATTACACAAGCTAATCTTGTATTCCCTGGAATTTAGAAGCTTAAGGGATGATTTGATTGAAGTTTTCTAGATATTAAGGGGAACAGATTGGATAGCTAGAGAGAAAATAGTTCTGCTAGTGGGGAGTCTAGGACTAGGGGGCATAGTCTAAAAATTAGATCCAGACTTTCAGGAGCGAGGTTGGGAAGAACTTCTACATAGAAAGTGTTGTAGAAGTTTGGACCTCTCTTCCATAATTGGCAATTGATGCTAGAGCAATTGTTAATTTTAAATCTGAGGTTGATAGCTTTTTGTTATCCAAAGTTATTAAGGTCTATTGAAGCAAAGGTGGGCAAATGGAGTTAGGTCATTGATCAGCCATGGTCTGATTGAAGGGCGAAATGGTCTACTCCTGTTCCTATGCTCCCATGAATGATATTTCTATGTAAAACAAAAAACAAATGCTGAAAACCTGTGGTCCTATAGGTGAACATAATAACACCCTACTTTATGGCCTCAAAATTTCTCTGTATACAATCCTGCTGGTTACATTGGGATTGTGCCCGCCAATGCCCTTCAGAACCATCCCTGCCACAGTTTGTGGTTCAGTGAGAAGGTGTGTGATCTGAATGGGGATAGCAGCCAGAATTACTACTTATAGGCATAACTGCAGTGTCTGCTTGCCCCATGCAGTTGGAATCTCTGTCTCCCTCCTGCCATTTTGGGGTGCGTTGCCCACCACACTGCTCAATCCCAGCCATTATCCCCTTAACCCCTTAAGCAAGGGGGGATGATGAAAACATTTTCCTTGGGGGTCCAGAGCACTTGGTCAGCATAAGTCCCGCAGGTGGAGCCCACTTCTGCACATCCTCTGCACACTTGGCAATGCCGGTCTTCGGGGATATCCCAAGCAAGTGGGAATTCCCATCATAGAGTGACTTGACATTGGCTCTGCCCAGCCACTACTTTTGCCTAGCAAGGGGCAGGTGGAGATTCAACCCTTACAAGCGATGTTGGAAACTCCCAGAAATGCCAACACAACCTGGTCCTTGTTTGTTTTCCAGTGGATTCTACTGGTCTCCCCTCTGAGTTATAGTAGAATTACAACAGAACCCCCACCGATTCTTAAGCGAAAAATGGAAATATTCAGTCTGTCTTTTAGGTCAGTAATAACCTGCTGGATTTTGCATCTTTATTTGGTCCTGTAAATTCAGCCTTTTATAAAAGTTCCAAGCAATGCAATTGAATTGTTAAAATTGGCAACACTTATTTGAGCAAATGGTTGTTGGCTGCATATTAAATGCCACATTCTTGGTTTACAACACAACATAAACATATGAAGTTGGCGTTTATTATTTTTTAAATAAAATTTTAATCACTTTGGCCACAGGAAATATGCAGCTATCTATGGGCCCTGCCTTCATGCGTACAGCATGTGCTTGTGTTCTCCGGATCAGTGAAGCCAGATTAATTTCCTGAATTATACGATATTAATTATCTGATTGATCCTTAAATCTTTTTTAACCAAAATTTTTAATCAAAATCTCCAAATAAAATTATTAAAAACTTTATGTGAGCACACACTTCCTGTCTATCACACTGTAAACATCATAAACAGTCTTATAAAATTCTGTAAGTTCTTAAAGACAGCAGACTGGGTTTGCTGGAGGGGCACCATCAATAAAACATGCCCAGAACCTGCTGGGCACTGCACTGCATTAAAGTTATGCTCAAGTTTCCACATGAACCCCTGAGCATAAACCCAAATATAAAATCTCTCAAGAGTCAATGCAATCAAGCAGCATAATTGAACATATTCAATTACCACCTGGAACAAGGTCACTAAAAGAAAATAACTTGCATTTATACCGTGCCTTTCACAACCTCAGGGCATCTCAAAGCACCTTGCAGCCAACTAAGTAGTTCTGAGCGTAGTCATTGTTTTAATGTAAGGAACGCAGCAGCCAATTTGCACACAGCAAGCTCCCACAAACATTGATGTTGTTTGAGGGATAAATGTTGGCCAGGATACGGGAGAGAACTCCCCTGGCCATTCTTTGAAATAGCACCATGGGATCTTTTACATCAGAGACAGCAGCTGTGGCCTTGGTTTATTGTCTCATCTGAAAGACGGCACTGCTAACAGTGCAGCACTCCCTCAGTGTGGCACTGGAATGTCAACTGGGATTTTGAGCTAGCTGACAGCACAATGGGCTAAATATTGTGTGCCCACCGGTTCCATGCAGCAGCTCATATACATTGCGAGGGCGAGCTGTACCCCTCCCACCCTGCTGATTGGCCAGCAGCTCCATTAGGCAGACATCCTGCCCCAATGAGGTGCAATGAGACCAGTTAGGGGCTGGGGACCGTAAAATCCAGTCTGAATCCCCCGGCGGAGGAGGAGGGATTGCCACCGACTTTTTGGCTGGTGGGCGGCTCCCCACCACTACCCACCATAAAATCCAGCCCTCAATTGAGGCTTTCAGCAAGGTTTGGATAAGCACCTGAAGGAACAAAAATGCAGGTCTACTAGGAAACGGTAAAGGAGTGACAGTAGCTAAATTTTTCATGCAGACAGCCAGCTTGGATGTAAGGGACTGAATGGCCTCCTTCTGTTTATTATTCATTCATGGGATGCAGGCATCGCTGGCCAGGCCAGCATTTATTGCTCATCCTTAAGTGTCCTTGAGAAGGTGGTGGTGAGCCTCTTTCTTGAACTGCTACAGTCCATGTGAGGTAGGTACACTCACATTTCTGTTAGGAAGGGATTTCAAGGAACGGCAATATAGTTCCAAGTCAGGATGGTGTGTGACTTGGAGGGGAACTTGCAGGTGGTGGTGCTCCCATACATTTCCTGCCCTTGTCCTTCAAGATGGTAGAGGTCGCGGGTTTGGAAGGTGCTGTTGAAGGAGCCTTGGTGCATTGCTGCAGTGCATCTTGTAGATGGTACACACTGCTGCCACTGTGCGTCAGTGGTGGAGGGAGTGAATTGTTGTGGATGGGTGCCAATCAAGTGGGCTGCTTTGTCCTCCATGATATCAAGCTTCTTGAGTGTCGTTGGAGCTGCACCCATCCAGGCAAGTGGAGAGTATTCCATCACACTCCTGACTAGTGCCTTGTAGATGGTGGACAGGCTTTGGGGAGTCAGGAGGTGAGTTACTCACTACAGGATTCCAAGCCTCTGACCTGCTCTTGTAGCCACGGTATTTATATGGCTACTCCAGTTCAGTTTCTGGTCAATGGTAACCCCTAGGATGATGATAGTGGGGGTTTCAGCAATCATTATGCCGTTGAATGTCAAGGGGAGATGGTTAGATTCTCTCTTGTTGGAGATGGTCATTGCCTGGCACTTATGTGGCGCGAATGTTTCTTGCCACTTATCAGCCCAAGTCTGGATATTGTCCAGGTCGTGCTGCATTTCTACACGGACTGCTTCAGTATCTGAGGAGTCACAAATGGTGCTGAACATGTGCAATCATCAGCAAACATCCCCACTTCTGACCTAATGATTGAAGGAAGGTAATTGATGAAGCAGCTGAAGATGGATTGGCCTAGGACACTACCCTGAGGAACTCCTGCAGTGATGTCCTGAAGCTGAGATGATTGATCTCCAACAACCACAACTATCTTCCTTATCGCTAGGTATAACTCCAACCAGCGGAGAGTTTTCCCCCTGATTCCCATTGACCGCAGTTTTGCCAGGGCTCCTTGACATCATACTCAGTCAAATGCTACTTTGATGTCAAGGGCAGTCATTCTCACCTCACCTCTTGAGTTCAGCTCTTTTGACTATGTTTGAACCAAGGCTGTAATGAGGTCAGGAGCTGAGTGGCCCTGGAGGAACCCAAACTGAGCGTCACTGAGCAGGTTATTGCCAAGCAAATGCCGCTTGATAGCACTGTCGATGACACCTTCCATCATTTTACTGATGATTGAGAGTAGACTGATGGGGTGGTAATTGGCCGGGTTGGACTTGTCCTGCTTTTTGTGTATAGGACATACCTGGGCAATTTTCCACATTGCCGGGTAGATGCTAGTGTTGTAGCTGTACTGGAAGAGCTTGGCTAGGGGCGCGGCAAGTTCTGGAGCACAGGTCTTCAGTACTGTTGCCGGAATATTGTCAGGGCCCATAGCCTTTGCAGTATCCAGTGCCTACAGTTGTTTCTTGACATCACACAGAGTGAATCGAATTGGTTTATTTCTGTGCTGTAACCGTTCTATGATTCAATGATTCTAAATGTTTTGAGCTGGTGATCCCTCATCCAATCCTTTCACTGGAATACCTGGTCTGAATTTTTTCTGGTAAAACTGAAACAACAGAAGTCCACACCAGCCTGAATTTTCACATGTTAACAAAACCACCCCCTCCACCCTGCCTCCCTCACTTCTAATTTTCAGGATGTTTTCAGGTGATTGGGGGCTGAAATTAGTCATGCACCAACTGAACTCTGCCCACATTGTAGGTCCAGCAGCACCAGACATGCTCACCAGAAACTGGCAGTCACTTCCTTTCACAATTAATTTCATGGAGAGGGTTGTTGATTCTGTACACCATTTCTTGCCATTCAGAAGTGTAGTATGTCCAGATTAATTGAGTATTGTCAGACAGCAATAAGTATATGGAAAGGTCAAAGTAATGTGAAAAGTAAATATATTCTTGCTTTTTCTAAACTAAAACATTTCCAGGCTGGCACTTAGGAACATAGGAACAGGAATAGGCCATTTAGCTCCTTCAACCTGTTCCACAATTCAATGAGATCATGGTTGATCTGTGACCTAACTCCAAATGCTCGACTTCTCCCTATATCCCTTCATACCTTTGGTTAACAATGTAATATGATTGTCTTGAAAAGTGATGTCCCTTTAAGATCTTAGTATGCTAATGAGCTAAGTACCAGGATGCAGTCACGTGACTACGAGCCAGCGTGTGTAACTGTAACAACCAGAGTAAGCTTCTGTAAATAGTTTGCTCTGTACTGTACATAATAGTTTAGCTGTAATAACCCTGTTTTAACTCATCAACCAACTGGACTCCACGCATCTCATTTATGTTGCACCAGACAGCACTAAGAACTCATTACATGGTGGCAGCTGTGATGGGAAGAAAAAAAGTCTAAGCTGAAGTCCACGGGTAAAACAGTTCTGAAAACAACCTTTCCTATAGACAAAAGAGAGAAAGTTTAAGAGAAATAGTGGCCCAAACAGTAGGAAGAGAAAAGGAATTTACCTCCAACTGTGGAAGACAGAGCACAGAAGAACAGACTGCAAGTAAATCATTGTGCCAAAGGTTAAGGGATACTGATTTTTAAAAAACAATCTTTGAAGATTGATTTTTTTTTCTAAAGACTCTGTGATCACTGCAGAGCCTCATCCACACAGCCAAAGTTTTTTAAAAATCATTAAATCACTCAAGTGTGAAGAAGAGCTTTCATTCAAGCAACCACAGCTATAAAAATACCGTTAAACCACTCGAGCATGAATAATATAAACAAACTCTAAAAAAAGCAATTGAACTGCCTATTGAACAGCTGTGTGAACAGACCAGCTTAAGTGATGAAAAAACAAACTCCAGCATAAAAAAGCAATTGGACTGCCTATTGAACAGCAGTGTAAACAGATAAGCAAAAGTGCTACAAGCAAAATAAACACAGAGCACTGTCAAAACACCTGCTCCTCTTAATCCAACCAGGTAATCTAAATAACAGAGATATTCTTAAAGGGGAAACAATGCAGAGTCATAGAACAAGTCTTAAAGCAAGTTGAAAGCAAAAGAACATCAGGAAGATGGATATCAAATTTCCCAGTGTGAACTGGAAGGTCACTGATATCCTTTGCGAGTTCACACTTTTTAAACAAAAAATGCAGGTATGCTTCACTGACCATGTGACTGTAGAACCAGAGAAACACGCCATAAAAATACTAAAAGCAGTTTAAAATGTGGGATTATACCGAAACAATACCTCTGGCTGTTTCTGGCGATTTCTCAGAAACAGAAATGTCAGAGCAGCTAATGGAGCTGGTGATTGTCTTAACACCCATTGAAGCATTTCAGAAAGACCTCTTGAGAAAAAAGAAAGGTCACAGCATTGATGTGCTGCTAGAAGATTCCAGGAAATATGAAGCCATTGTAGCTGGACAATAGCATCAGCAAGCATCAAGGGTAGCCAACAGTATTGGCATGATAACCAGGTCGAAAAGAGAAAGAAAGCTGTGTGGTAACTGTCGTAGGGCCAATGCATCGTGAAACTGTCCTGCATTTTAAGACTTGTGCAAGGTGTGCAGTGCAAAAGGACATTGGGCCCAAAGACGCAACCAAACGTCACAGTAGGACACAAGCAAACAGAACGCAGGTTCAGCCACAGGGCAACAGCAGCAAAGAAAGTGCCAGAGACATGCGGAAATGCAACACGATGCACGAAGTCCACAGCAAAACAAACCTGAGACAAGACTCAGGGAAGAGTGATTCACAGCCAGGAGATTAGCAGATGTTACACATCATGACCCTGACACATCACGAGTGGATGATCGGCCTCCTCCTGAAGTCCCCAGCATTACAGATGCCAGTCTTCAGCCAATTCGACTCACTCCATGCAATATCAAGATAAGGCTGAGGCACTGAATACTGCAAAGGCTATGGGCCCAGACTATCACCAGTTCTATTATAAATAAAAACAAGAAATGCTGGAATCACTCAGCAGGTCTGGCAGTATCTGTGGAAAGAGAAGCAGAGTTAACGTTTCGGGTCAGTGACCCTTCTTCGGAACTTGTTCTATTAGCTGCTCTGACATTTCTGTTTCTGAGAAATCGCCAGAAACAGCCAGAGGTATTGTTTTGGTGTAATCCCACATTTTCAACTGCTTTTAGTATTTTTACAGCGTGTTTCTCTGGTTCTACAGGTACTGAAGACTTGTGCTTCAGAACTTGCTGTGCCCTTAACCTAGTTGTTCCAGTACAGCTACAACACTGGCATCTACCCGGCAATGTGGAAAATGGCCCCTGTATGGCCTGTACACAAAAGGCAAGAGAAATCCAATCCGACCAATTACCGCCACATCGGTCTACTCTCAATTATCAGTAAACTGATGGAAGGGGTTGTCGACAGAGCTATCAAGCAGCACTTGCTTAGCAATAACCTACTCAATCAAGGGTAAAACTCTCTGCTGGTTGGAGTCATACCTGGCACAAAGGAAGATGGTTGTGGTTGTTGGAGGTCAATCATCTCAGCTCCAGGACATCACTGCAGGGGTTCCTCAGGGTAGTATCCTGGGCCGAACCATCCTCTGCTGTTTCATCAATGACCTTAATTCAATCATAAAGTCAGAAGTGGGGATGTTTGCTGATGATTGCACAATGTTCAGCACCGTTCGTGACTCCTCAGATACTGAAGCAGTCCATGCCCAGATGCAGCGAGACCTGGACAATATCCAGGCTTGGGCTGATAAGTGGCAAGTAACGTTCGCGCCACACAAGTGTCAGGCAATGACCATCTCTAACAAGAGAGAATCCAACCATGCCTGTTAACATTCAATGGCATTACGAACTCTGAATCTCACACTATCAACAGCCTGGGGGTTATCATTGATTGGAAACTGAACTGGAGTAGCCATATAAATACCGTGGCTACAAGAGCAGGTCTTTCTTTCTTTTGGGCCTCCTTATCTCGAGAGACAATGGATACGCGCCTGGAGGTGGTCAGTGGTTTGTGAAGCAGCGCCTGGAGTGGCTATAAAGGCCAATTCTGGAGTGACAGGCTCTTCCACAGGTGCTGCAGAGAAATTTGTTTGTTGGGGCTGTTGCACAGTTGGCTCTCCCCTTGCGCCTCTGTCTTTTTTCCTGCCAACTACTAAGTCTCTTCGACTCGCCACAATTTAGCCCTGTCTTTATGGCTGCCCGCCAGCTCTGGCGAATGCTGGCAACTGACTCCCACGACTTGTGATCAATGTCACACGATTTCATGTCGCGTTTGCAGACGTCTTTATAACGGAGACATGGACGGCCGGTGGGTCTGATACCAGTGGCGAGCTCGCTGTACAATGTGTCTTTGGGGATCCTGCCATCTTCCATGCGGCTCACATGGCCAAGCCATCTCAAGCGCCGCTGACTCAGTAGTGTGTATAAGCTGGGGATGTTGGCCGCTTCAAGGACTTCTGTGTTGGAGATATAGTCCTGCCACCTGATGCCAAGTATTCTCCGAAGGCAGCGAAGATGGAATGAATTGAGACGTCGCTCTTGGCTGGCATACGTTGTCCAGGCCTCGCTGCCGTAGAGCAAGGTACTGAGGACACAGGCCTGATACACTCGGACTTTTGTGTTCCGTGTCAGTGCGCCATTTTCCCACACTCTCTTGGCCAGTCTGAACATAGCAGTGGAAGCCTTACCCATGCGCTTGTTGATTTCTGCATCTAGAGACAGGTTACTGGTGATAGTTGAGCCTAGGTAGGTGAACTCTTGAACCACTTCCAGAGCGTGGTCGCCAATATTGATGGATGGAGCATTTCTGACATCCTGCCCCATGATGTTCGTTTTCTTGAGGCTGATGGTTAGGCCAAATTCATTGCAGGCAGACGCAAACCTGTCGATGAGACTCTGCAGGCATTCTTCAGTGTGAGATGTTAAAGCAGCATCGTCAGCAAAGAGGAGTTCTCTGATGAGGACTTTCCGTACTTTGGACTTCGCTCTTAGACGGGCAAGGTTGAACAACCTGCCCCCTGATCTTGTGTGGAGGAAAATTCCTTCTTCAGAGGATTTGAACGCATGTGAAAGCAGCAGGGAGAAGAAAATCCCAAAAAGTGTGGGTGCGAGAAGAGCAGGTCAGAGGCTAGGAATTCTGCAGTGAGTAACTCTCCTCCTGACTCCCCAAAGCCTGTCCACCATCTACAAGGCACTAGTCAGGAGTGTGATGGAGTACTTTCCACTTGCCTGGATGGGTGCAGCTCCAACAACACTCAAGAAGCTTGACACCATCCAGGGCAAAGCAGTCCGCTTGATTGGCATCCCATCTACAAACATTCACTCCCTCCACCACCAACACACAGTCGCAGCAGATGATCTGCAGTAACTTAGCGAGGCTCCTTCGACAACACCTTCCAAACCTGTGACCTCTACCACCTATAAGAACAAGGGCAGCAAATGCATGGGAACACCACCACCTACAAGTTCCCCTCCAAGTCACACACCATCCTGATCTGGAACTATATCGCCGTTCCTTCACTGTCGCTGGGTCAAAATCCTAGAACTCCCTTCCTAACAGCACTGTGTGTTTACCTACCCCATATGGACTGTAACGGTTCAAGAAGGCAGCTCACCACCACCTGCTCTGGGGCAATTAGGGATGTGCAACAAATGCTGGCCATCATGTACGCCTTCTAGAGCACTTCCGTCAGTGCCACTTCCGCAGCATTCTCAAGATCCGCTGGCAGGACCGCATCTCAATCATTGAAGTCCTGGAAACAGCCAATATCGCCAGCATCGAGGCCATCCTCCTGCAAAGCCAACTGTGTTGTGCAGGTCACGTTGCCTGGATGGATGACAGTCACCTGCCCAAGATCATGTTGTATGGAGAGCTGACCACGGGTAAAAGGAACAGAAGGGCCCCATGCATACATTTCAAGGACTCCCTGAATAAGTCCCTCTCTGTGTGCCACATCGACCATCACCAGTGAGAAGCACAGTGGGAAGATCATGATGCCTGGAGTTGGTACATCAGGAGGACTACATACACCTTTGATACTGAGTGAAAAACCAGTATGAAAGAGAAAAGGAGGAGAAGGATAGATCCATTTGCCCCCAGCAGTGACCACACCTTCACTTGTACCCGCTGTGGGAGAATCTGCCGGTCACGGATAGGCCTGACTAACCACCAGCAGGCCTGCAACCGATGACTGCAACCTTCCCAAAATCTTTGGTTGTGAAGAAATGCCAAGAGAGCAAGCGACACCAAAATGAATGAATAAAAATAAATCAATAAATAAGCTGCTTTGGAGGACAGAACAAAGCAAGGAAGAGAGGACAGGCCTCAAAGGAAGAGGAGAATACCAGGCAAAGATCAAGGGCTGGATTTTCAATCAGGGGTCGGGAACCGGAACTGGCAGCTAGTTCCAGGGCCCGACCCAGCACAGCATGTTTTAAGCACTCCCACTGGGATTTTAAAATCCTCAGCCAATTAAAAGCCAGGAACTGGGCTCATCATCCAATCAGGGATGGCAGGAAAATTGACAGCCCCACTGGCTGAGGTGGAAGGTCTGAAGATGGAGAGAGAGAGGAGGACAGGTACATTTTTTTTGATGTTTTAAAAGGCACGGCTGCATTGCAATGATCCTGAATGGGCAACAGCTCCAGGTCATGACCCGTACCACATCTGTGGCCCAGCGGTCACTATGGGCCGGGGGGAGGGGGGGGGGGTTCCCATATGTGATCCATCAGCTCCAACATCGCACTCTGAGCGCACCATGTTGGCATGAACATTGCCAAGGCTGACATGGGCTGCCTGCATTGCCAATGGGAAATTTCAATCCATGCAGGAGTGGGACATTAACAGGCCCCGTAATGACCAATAATTGGACTCAGTTGGCTGCCCACTGGGAATGGTGGGCAGCAGATCTGACCCTGAGCTTCCCTCATTCAAAATGGCTCAGGGTTGGGATCGTGGCAGCAAACTAGCACGGAGGCCAGCATTGTCAAATTGCGCGCTCACCCACCTCCGATCCAGACCCCGAGTGGCCCCGAGTCAGATATGCTGGCTCTCATCACAAAGAACATCTTTTAGTTTTGATTAAACAATGTTAATAAAATGAAAACATGATCCGAAATCAGGTTGAGAAAATACAACAACAACTTGCATAACATAGTGAAACATCCCAAGGCGCTTCAAAGGAACATTATCTGGGGGAAAAAAAGCACCCGAGGCAAAGAAGAAGATGTTAGGATGGGAGAACAAAAACATGGTCCAAAAGGTAGCTTTTAACAAGGCTCTTAAAAGGAGAAGAAAGGTAAAGAGGTAGAGAGGTTTAGGGAGGCAAGTCCAGATGAAAACAATTAATTAACAATTTACAAATTAATTAATTATCAATTAAACCAGTAAAAACAATTCCAAAATAGCAGTCACAAAATAAGTCATTGATGATGCTGACAGATGGATTGTACACAAGTCAGTTTTTCATTTTGTATCATCATACTTCCTGCTCTTTTTTTAATTGCTCTTTCTATTTAAATTACAGTTCTTCAAAGACGAGTTGCATCAGAAACATTACCTTCAAGCTTCTATAATATATTACTTGAAGCCTTTGTATGAGATTCCACCAAATAAATTTGTTACAAACTTGCCTCCAATATTTACTGGGAGGCAGTTGTAATAATATTCCATAATAGCACACTGCAATACCAGCAGATTTCAATTTCCCCAAATATGAACATTTACAATCTGTGTACGAACACAATTTTTACCTTTCCATATTTGTGAATTTCAAATTCCTAGATGTGCCTGATGATTCGATTGAGTGGCTGTGTGAGCTTATTGCTAAAGGTTACCATGCACTGCTACTTTGATATGTGAACTATTGTAAGACTCACAGGACTACAAGTAATATCCAAAGAAAACGTGGGTTTTTATTATAATTTAACGAGAATATATGCAAACAGTTACTGCACAAGCCACATCTAAACACGTCTCACTCTGTCAGGCGACACCCACAACTCTCTAGTCATGTGTGTCACGACATCACTTTCTTCGGTGACCTTCACTTACAGCTCTTAAGGTGGTCCTTTCTTAAGGTCGTCCCACAACACACTTGGCTGACTCTTCTGAGAATATACCTTTGGGCTGCAGAGACAGTGTCTCAAGCACTATGCTTCAGATTAAGCTGCAGCTCCAACAAACCTAGTCAGGTTTGAGTGTAGATGCCACAACTGGCAGCAAGATCAATATATATGTGTGCATGTGCATCAGAGTTGAGCGTCATGTCAGGAACGACAGCCAGATGATCACCTGCATCCTTCAGGCACCATGGGCAGGATTTTTAGCCCCAGTTGGGGTGAGCAGGTGCAAATATTCACACCGCCGGCCGGTATGCTGATTTGCCAGCACCATCCTGCCCCCTCGGGTCATTTTCCCAGAGGTGGGATTATGGTTCAGCAGGGCTACCTAGCCACAAGCGACCGTTAGCCGGTTCAGCCAGATAAAGGCCACTTCAGGCCTACTGTCAGAGGCTGGCTAGATAATTCCAGTCGATCTCCGGGTCTCTGGAAGCATCGGGGACTAGGCCAGCTGCTTGGAGGCGGCCTCCTGGCAGCAGACTTGGGGGTGCGGTGGTGTGGTCGGTGCTCTAGGCAGGCTTTGAGGCCCTCCCTGCCTGCCTGCTTCAGCTGCAGCCACAGGTTGTCCCGTAGAGGGTTCCACAGTCGGGGATGGGCTCTTGAATCTATTTTTTATTTCAAATGTTTGCCTCCATCTTGAGGCAACCCCCCCCCCCCCCCACCCGCCAACTCTTTCTCTTCCCTGAAAAGGCAGCCTACTGCCTTTTCAGTGTTGGAGGGCCTCCTATTGGCCCTCCAGCTTCACACTCCTTAATTGGCCGGTGAGGCCTCTTCTGGCCAATAATTGGCCAATTTGAGGAAAATTATTGGCGGGTGACAGTTCCCCACACAGTTGGCTGAATTCCAGTCTGACCCCAGCGATGGCACCTCACTTACCTGGATCCGGGTCTCCAGTGCTGGGCTTGGGGCCAAGCCCTCTGCAGTACCAGCAGTGGCCACTGCTCCCTGTGGCGCTGCTGATTCTATTGAGCTGCTGGCCCTGCGATTGGCCAGCAGCTCTTGGAGGTGAGGTCCTCGTCTTTAAAGGGAAGAATCGCGCCGGGAGGGTGGGGGATCGGCTCCAAATGGCTGAGGTGGGATTCGCCCCCCCAACCCACTTTTTGGCCTGGTGCTGTGAGCCCCACTGTCACCACAAAATCCGCCCAGTGTCAGGTTGCGACCCCCATTTGACCTCAACATTGGATCCCAACCCAAAGGGCAAAATCTTGCTCCATGTCCCACTCAGGCCTGGACAGCTTCAAACTACTAATCATTTGTGCTTGACAGGGATATCACACCGTTTATATTCTTTGTATGCTGAGGAAAACACTGACTGTTTCCTAGGCAGCAACAAAAAAACTTCAGTGAGCATTGACCAGATTGTAAAAAGCTTCTTTATTTCTCCACAGTTTCACTTTGCTGCAACAGCACTTTACCAACAGGAGGAAAGGAAGGGAGGATGTCGGCAGGAAATTAATATGTTAAGAGAAGCAAGATAAAGAAAAAAAATGATAGCAGGAAATTAATAAATTGTATTTATATAGCACTTTATCACATCCTCTGACTGTGCCAAAGTGCATTATAATTGTTTATTATTGAAAAGTTATGTAGAAGAGCTCACCTTCAGTTGCTGTAGATTTGTAAATGGCACTACTATTTTTGTAAGTATGAACGATTGTTTGATTTTTTTAGGCAATGCATGCAATGAATTTATTTTTCCATTACATGCGGTGCCACATGAAACAATGGAAATAATTTTTTACTTCGAGAAAGGCATAAAACTGGCTGTAGAGGATCAGCTGTGCTACATCCTGCCTGATTTTACTTCTTCTTAAAGTAGTTAGAAAGGTAAATTGTGCAATGAGTACAGGAGGCGCCCGATACGCAACAACCTACTTTTTGCCCCATCAACGTTCAACATCCTTGCCATTATGGTCATTAAATAAAGTCACTAAGTGAAAACTCAGAAAGACATGATTTTATCATGTTTCTATGCGAATGGTCTCCAGCAATGGCTGATATAGTGGGAAGTTGTCAACATTTCCTAAAGATTCAAAGCAATGGATCCCGCAGCTTTGATAGGAGGAGCTTATCATGCCCACGCTGCAATAATTGATGCACAGATGTAACAAAACTGTTGCAATGTACCACAATACCACTAAAGAAAGCTTTGTGCAGGAATAAACCTGCTGATTGGCTACGGATTTATTTATCATAACCTTTGGAGCCGCGGTTGGCAAGAACCTATGTATTTTGTCCTCAGGTTCAAAATCCCATGTGGGGATAGATTATAATAAACAGTATAAGACTGAAAATTACTTTCTATATTTGCTTCTTTGCTGTTGTGGAGGCCCCTTATTTCATCGCTGTGCCAAAGGAGCGTCATGAATACATGCAACGAGGGGTCAAGTAGGTATTTAGACCACAGCTCTATTTTCGAATATGCCTGTCTGACTACCACCAGTTCCTGCTACTGCCCACCATCCATGGGTGGCACAAGTTAGGAGTCCACCTCCAGTGATTTTTTAAAAAGATCCTCAGCTGCTGTCAGATAACACCGCATGCAGCCTATGGAGGCATTTCTTCTGGCAGTTGCTAGTGGGTTTTTAATCTTAGCAGCTATGAAAGCTTTTGCAGCTGCTGCTGAAGGAGCTGCACTCATGCCCCATGGCATTGCTTCTTTTCTGTTCCTCATGAAAAAAATTCACCTGCCCTTTAAACTGCTGCAGCAAATGGCTAGATCACCCGATTTCCCAACTCCCAATTGGCAAATCGCCTATTGGCAATGCACTCCATACTGCCAGCTCACTAGTCACGTGAAAATGAGGGCGGATTCCAAACCTCGTGGATATCCAATGCCAAATCCTCCGGACAGGAGTGACGGTATGCCACTGCCGTCCTTTTACCGAGCACGGATGGAAATCTTTGTCGGGTAATGGTATGAAGGATTACAGAGCCTTGGCGTGTAGATGGAGTTTAGATCGAGAGCAACCATGATCTAAATATATGGCAGAAAGGCTCGAGGGGCTGAATGGCTTAGTTCTGTTCCTATGCTCCCACCCCTGCCTCTGTATCTCTAACAAGGCAGCACTCCCTCAGTAATGCACTGAATACTCTTGCCTTGAATTTCTGCAGGAGTTCTCTTAATACCCTACTGTAATTTTGGTGGAATATCAATTAAAAATCTGGATAAAAGGCAAAAACTGTTAAAATTCAACATGCCCAATTATGCCATTTCTTCAGAGTTTCCACCAATTTTCCACTGATGTTATGGCAGGAGATCGAGAGAATCCCTATGGAAATTCAAGCCATCTATATGCACTGCATACCGTTGCTGTGTTGAAATTATTTGAATGAATTGATTGTGGTATCTCTGGGTCTGATTTTCTTGCCAAGTGTTGAAAAAGTGGAGGTCCCCCAGTCTTCCTTCCTTGTTAGGTAAGGATATTAAGGGATATGGAACTAAGGCAGCTAAATGCAGACACAGATCAGCCATGATCCAACTGAATGGTGGAATGGGTTCAAGGGGATGAATGGCCTCCTGCTGTTCCTATATACCTATCTTATATTTCACAAGCTCGACAAATCTAAACTTGAGGCAGTACGAGAGTGATCTCATCTTCTCTCCTCTTTTTAACTTTGTTTTGTCCTGCAATTCGGGCTTTGGTACTTGACCTATGTTTCTCAATAATTATATTTGTTTTCATTATGGGGAAAGAGAGTGTCATTGTTGAAATCCACCAGCTGTTACTCATTATCTGGTTAAAGTCTCGAATTAGCTTGATTGATCTGTTCGACAATCGATGTGATGTTCTGACATTTTAATAATTTATCCTTGGTCAGTCCAGGAAATATGACAAAAAAAGCCAATAGAAAGATATGCATTTATACTCAGCAAATAATAGAGTCATAGAGTCATACAGCATTGAAACAGGCCCTTCGGCCCACTGCGTCCATGCCAACCATAATGCCTATCTATACTAATCCCATTTGCCTGCATTAATTCCATATCCCTCTATGCCTTGCTCATTCAAGTACCTGTCCAGATGCCTCTTAAATGTCGCTACTGTTCCTGCCTCCAACACCTCCTCAGGCAGCTCATTCCAGATACCCACTATTCTTTGTGCGAAAAATTTACCCCTTTAAACCTCCTCCCTCTCACCTTAAATCTATGCCCTCTAGTTTTAGTCACCCCGACCATGGGAAACAGACTCTGGCTATCTCCCCTATCTATGCCTCTCATAATTTTATATACCTCTATCATGTCCCCTCTCAGCCTCCTTCGCTCCAGGGAAAACAGACCCAGCCTATCCAATCTCTCTTTATAACTCAAGCCCTCCAAACCAGGCAACATCCTTGTGAATCTTTTCTGCACCCTCTCGAGCTTAATCACATCTTTCCTGTACTGCGGCGACCAGAACTGCACACAGTACTCCAAATGCGGCCTAACTAACGTCATGTACAACTGTAACACGACGTCCCAACTCTTGTACTCAATGCCTCGGTCAATGAAGGCAAGCATGCCATATGCCTTCTTCAGCACCTTGTCTACCTGTGTTGCCACTTTCAGGGAACTATGTAAGAGCACTTCAAGGTCTCTCTGCTCAACAACACTCCCCAGGGCCCCGCCATTCACTGTATATGTCCAGCCCTGGTTTAACTTCCCAAAATGCATCACTTCACACTTGTCTGCATTAAATTCCATTTGCCAATCCCTTGCCCACTTTCCCAGTTGATCTATATCCTGTTGTAACCTTAGACAACCTTCTTCACTGTCCACTATACAGCCAATTTTGGTGTCATCTGCAAACTTACTAATCATGCCCTTAACATTCACATCCAAGTCATTAAGATATGTGACAAACAACAGAGGGCCCAGCACTGATCCATGCGGCACACCACTGGTCACCGGCCTTCAATCTGAAAAACAACCCTCCACTACCACCCTCTGCCTCCTATCACCAAGCCAGTTTTGTATCCAATTTGCTAGGATCCCATGTGTTCGAACCTTCTGGACCAGCCTACTGTCCGGGACCTTGTCAAAGGCCTTGCTAAAGTCCATGTAGACAACGTCCATCGCCCTGCCCTCATCAATCCTCTTGGTCACCTCCTCGAAAAACTCAACCAAATTCGTGAGACATGATTTCCCATGCACAAAGCCATGCTGACTATCCCTAATCAGACCAGGTCTTTCCAGATACATATAAATCCTGTCTCTCAGAATCCCTTCCAATAACTTTCCCACCACTGATGTAAGGCTCACCGGCCTTATCCTTGCTGCCCTTCTTAAATAAAGGCACAGCATTAGCTATCCTCCAGTCTTCTGGTACCTCACCCGTGGCTAACGATGATACAAGAATCTCTGCCAGGGCCCCAGCAATCTCCTCCCTTGCTTCCCATAGCATCCAAGGATACACCTGGTCAGGCCCTGGGGATTTATCCACCTTAATGCGCTTCAAAACCTCCAACACCTCCTCCTTTGTAATGTCGATATGCTCCAGGATATCGGTGTTCCCTCCCTTGAACTCACTAGCTTCCATGACCTTCTCCATGGTAAATATGGACGAGAAATATTCATTTAAGACCTCACCCATTTCCTGTGGCTCCACACATAGATTGCCACACTGATCCTTAAGGGGACCTACTCACTCCCTAGCTACCCTTTTACTCTTAATATACTTATAGAATCTTTTAGGATTCACTTTTATCTTATCTGCCAGGGAAATCTCATGGCCCCTTTTTGCCCTCCTAATTTCCTTCTTAAGTGTAGTCTTACATTCCCTATACTCCTTGAGGGGCTCGCTCGATCCCAGCTGCCGAAACCTGACATATGCCTCCTTCTTTGTCCTGAACAGACCCTTAATATCCCTCGCCAACCAAGGTTCCTGAAACTTGCCAGCCTTGCCCTTCCATCTAAAAGGAACATGGCCCTGAACTCTTCCTGTCTCACTTTTAAAAGCCTTCCACTTGCGAGACATCCCTTTACCTGTAAACAGCCTCTCCCATTCAACTTTTGAGAGTTCCTGCCTGATGCCGTCGAAATGAGCCTTCCCCCAATTTAGGACTTTTTAAAAATTCATTCATGGGATGTGGGCGTCACTGGCTATGCCAGCATTTATAGCCCATCGCTAATTGCCCTTGAGAATGTGGTATGTGAGCTGCCTTCTTGAACCGCTGCAGTCCATTTGGGGTAGGTAGACCCACACTGCTGTTAGGAAGGGAGTTCCAGGATTTTGACCCAACGACAGTGAACGGTGACATAGTTCCAAGTCAGGATGGTGTGTGATTTGGAGGGGAACTTGCAGGTGGTGGTGTTCCCAGTTATTTGCTGCCCTTGTCCTTCTAGTTGGTAGAGGTCGCGGGTTTGGAAAGTGCTGTCTAGGGAGCCTTGGTGCATTGCTACAGTGCATCTTGTAGATGGTACACACTGCTGCTACTGTGCGTCGGTGGTGGAGGGAGTGAATGTTGTCGATGGGGTGCCAATCAAGCGGGCTGCTTTGTCCTGGATGGTGTCGAGCTTCTTGAGTGTTGTTGGAGCTGCACCCATCCAGGCAAGTGGAGAGCATTCCATCACACTGCTGACTTGTGCCTTGTAGATGGTGGGCAGGCTTTGGGGAGTCAGGAGGTGAGTTACTCGCCTCAGGATTCCTCGCCTCTGACCTGCTTTTCTAGCCACGGTATTTATATGGCTACTCCAGTTCAGTTTCTGGTCAATGATAGCCCCTAGGATGTTGATAGTGGGGGATTCAGTGATGGTAATGCCGTTGAATGTCAAGGGGAGATGGTTAGATTCTCTCTTGTTGGAGATGGTCATTGCCTGGCACTTGTGTGGCGCGAATGTTACTTGCCACTTATCAGCCCAAGCCTGAATATTGTCCAGGTCTTGTTACATTTCTACACAGACTGCTTCAGTACCTGAGGAGTCACAAATGATGCTGAACATTGTGCAATCATCAGCGAACATCCCCACTTCTGACCTTATGATTGAAGAAAGGTCATTGATGAAGCAGCTGAAGATGGTTGGACCTAGGACACTGCCCTGAGGAACTCCTGCAGTGATGTCCTGGAGCTCAGATGATTGCTCTCCAACAACCACAACCATCTTCCTTTGTGCTAGGGATGACTCCAGCCAGCGGAGGGTTTTCCCCCTGATTCCCATTGACCTCAGTTTTGCTAGGGCTCCTTGATGCCATACAAGGTCAAATGCTGCCTTGATGTCAAGGGCAGTCACTCTCACCTCACCTCTGAATTTCAACTCTTTTGTCCATGTTTGAACCAAGCAGTGATGAGGTCAGGAGCTGAGTGGCTCTGGCGGAACCCAAACTGAGCATCACTGAGCAGGTTAATGCTAAGCAAGTGCCGCTTGATGGCACTGTTGATGACACCTTCCATCACTTTACTGATGATTGAGAATAGGCTGATGGGGCAGTAATTGGCCGGGTTGGACTTGTCCTGCTTTTTGTGTGCAGGACATACCTGGGCAATTTTCCACATTGTCGGGTAGATGCCAGTGTTGTAGCCGTACTGGAACAGCTTGGCTAGGGGTGCGGCAAGTTCTGGAGCACAGGTCTTCAGTACTATTGCTGGAATATTGTCAGGGCCCATAGCTTTTGCAGTATCCAGTGCCTTCAGTCGTTTCTTGATATCATGCGGAGTGAATCAAATTGGCTGGAGTCTGGCATCTGTGATGCTGGGGACCTCAGGAGGAGGCCGAGATGGATCATCAACTCGGCACTTCTGGCTGAAGATTGTTGCAAATGCTTCAGCCTTATCTTTCGCACTGATTTGCTGGGCTCCCCCATCATTGAGGATGGAGATATTTGTGGAGCCACCTCCTCTGGTTCGTTGTTTAATTGTCCACCACCATTCACGGCTGGATGTGGCAGGACTGCAGAGCTTAGATCTGATCCGTTGGTATGGGATCGCTTAGCTCTGTCTATCGCATGCTGCTTTCGCAGTTTGGCATGCAAGTAGTCCTGGGTTGGAACTTCACCAGGTTGACACCTCATTTTGAGGTATGCCTGGTGCTGCTCCTGGCATGCCCTCCTGCACTCTTCATTGAACCAGGGGTTGGTCTCCTGGCTTGATGGTAATGGTAGAGTGGGGGATATGCCGGGCCATGAGGTTACAGATTGTGGATGAGTACAATTCTGCTGCTGCTGATGGCCCACAGCGCCTCATGGATGCCCAGTTTTGCATTGCTAGATCTGTTTGAAATCTATCCCATTTAGCACGATGATAGTGCCACACAACACGATGGACGGTATCCTCAATGTGAAGGCGGGACTTGGTCTCCGCAAGTACTGTGTGGTCGTCACTCCTACCAATACTGTCATGGACATCTGCCGCAGGCAGATTGGTGAGGACAAGGTCAAGTATGTTTTTCCCTCGTGTTGGATCCCCACCACCTTCCGCAGACCCAGTCCAGCAGCTATGTCCTTTAGGACTCGGCCAGCTCGGTCAGTAGTGATGCTACCAAGCCACTCTTGGTGATGGACATTGAAGTCCCCCACCCAGAGTACATTTTGTGCCCTTACCACCCTCAGTGCTTCATCCAAGTGGTGTTTAACATGGAGGAGTACTGAGTCACCAGCTGAGGAAGGGCGGTAGGTGGTAATCAGAAGGAGGTTACCTTGCCCATGTTTGACCCGATGCTATGAGACTTCATGGGGTCTGGAGTCGATGTTGAGGACTCCCAGGGCAACTCCCTCCCTACTGTATACCACTGTGCCACCACCTCTGCTGCGTCTGTCCTGCCGGTGGGACAGGTCGTACCCGGGGATGGTGATGGCAGTGTCTTGGACATTGTCTGTAAGGTGTGATTCCATGAGTATGAAGAAGTCAGGCTGTTGCTTGACTAGTCTGTGGGACAGCTCTCCCAACTTTGGCACAAGCTCCCAGATGTTAGTAAGGAGGACTTTGCAGGGTCGACAGGGCTGGGTTTGCCGTTGTCGTTTCCGGTGCCTAGGTCGATGCCAGGTGGTCCGTCCGTTTTCATTCCTTCTTCGACTTTGTAGCGGTTGGATACAACTGAGTGGCTTGCTAGGCCATTTCAGAGGGCATGTAAGAGTTAACCACATTGCTGTGGGTCTGGAGTCACATGCAGGCCAGACCATGTAAGGACAGCAGATTTCCTTCCCTAAAGGACTGTAGTGAACCAGATGGGTTTTTACAACAATCGACAATGTTTTCTTGGCCATCATTAGAATAGCTTTTAATTCCAGATTTATTAATTAAATTCAAATTCCACCTTCTGCTGTTGTGGGATTTGAACCCATGTCCCCAGAGAAATACCCTGGGTCTCTGGGTTACTAGTCCAGCGATAATACCACTACGCCACCGCCTACCCCTATACTTCAACCTGAGGACCAGTCCTATCCTTTTCCATAACTATCTTGGAGCTAATAGAGTTATGGTCACTGGTCCCAAAGTGCTTCCCCACTGACACATCAACCACCTGCTCAGCCTCATTTCCTGAGAGGAGGTCGAGTGTAGCCCCTTCTCTAGTCGGGCTATCCACATCCTGCTTCAGAAAACTATCCTGGACACACTTAACTAATTCTTCCCCATCTGATCCCTTAGCACTAAGGCAGTCCCAGTCAATATTAGGGAAGTTAAAATCACCTACTATTACAACCCTATAATTCCTACATCTATCTGTGATTTCCCTACATTTATGCTCCTCCACTTCCCTCTGACTATTGGGTGGCCTGTAGTATAATCCCATCAAAGTGATCACCCCTTTCTTATTTCTAAGTTCTCCCCATATGGCCTCGCTGGACATTCCCCCCGGGATATCCTCTCTAAGTACTTCTGTGATGTCCTCCATCATCAATAGTGCAGCTCCCCCTCCTCTCTTACCTCCACCTCTGTCACGCCGGAAAGATCGGTACCCCGGAACATTGAGCTGCCAGTTCTGCCCATCCCTCAACCACGTTTCCGTAATAGCTATAATATCACAATCCCATGTACCGATCCATGCTCTGAGTTCATCTGCCTTACCTGTAAGGTTTCTTGCATTAAAGTAAATGCAATTTAGCCTACCAGACCTTCCACGCTCCCTGTCCTGCCCCTGCCCAGCCTGCCTACTGGACTTGCTTGCTTTAACCTCTACATTTCCCTCAACTATCTCACCTGAGAGGCTACTACTTTGGGTCCCACCGCCCTGCAAGACTAGTTTAAACCCTCCCGAGTATTACTAGCAAACGTCCCTGCAAGGATATTGGTCCCCCTTCAGTTTAGAAGCAACCCATCCTTCTTGTACAGGTCACCTCTGCACCAGAAGAGATCCCAATGATCCAAGTAGCTGAGGCCCTTCCGCCTACACCAGCTCTTCATCCACGCATTCATTTGCCTAATCCTCCTATTCCTACCCTCACTAGCATGTGGCACAGGGAGTAATCCTGAGATTACAACCCGAGAGGTCCTGCTTTTTAACCTTCTGCCTAACTCCCTATATTCACTTTGCAGGACCTCATCTCTTTTCCTGCCTATGTCGTTAGTACCAATATGGATCACGACCTCTGGCTGCTCACCCTCCTCTTTTCGAATGTCCTGTAGTCGCTCCAAGACATCCTTGACCCTTGCACCAGGGAGGCAACATACCATCCTGGAGTCTCGTTTGCGGCCACAGAAACGCCTATCTGTACCCCTTATGATAGAATCCCCTATCACTCTAGCTCTTCCAACTCTTTTCCTCCCCTCCTGTGCAGCAGAGCCCTCCGTGGTGCCACGAACTTGGCTGTTGCTGCTTTCCCCTGGGAGGTCATTCCCCCCAACAGTATCCAAAGCGGTATATCTGTTTGAGAGGGGGATGGCCACAGGGAGCTCCTGCACTACCTGCCTGAGCCTACTACTCCGTCTGGTGGTCACCCATCTCTTTTCTGCTTGTGCAGCCATTACCTGCGGTGTGACCACCTCACTAAACGTGCTATCCACAACGTCCTCAGCATCGCGGATGCTCCACAGTGAATCCACCCGCAGCTCCAGCTCCATAATGCGGGTAGCCAGTAGCTGCAGATGGATAGACTTCCTGCACACATGGTCGTCAGGGACACTGGAAGCGTCCCTGATTTCCCACATAGCGCAGGAGGAGCATATCACAGGACTGAGCTCTCCTGCCATGACTTGCCCTTAGGTTAATTAGTTACTCCCTGAATTAAAAAATACTAATTATACTAGGGGCCTTGTTCTACTCACTTCAATCTAAAATTCTTTTAAAAAAGTACTTTAGTAGTACTCACCTTATCTCCAGAGGTTTTATTTTCATCAAAAAAAAACTTACCCCTTATTTTTTAAGATATTCTAACAGCTACTACTCACCAACCAATCACCTTGCAGCTCTCCTGTGATGTCACTGTTGGCTTCCCCTTTCAAAACTCAGGGGCACTGTTGGTGCACTTCTTAAACACCGCTGGTCTCACTCAATCTCCTTCTTACCCGCTGTCGCTGCTCTTTTTAAACACCGCTGGTCTCACTCAGTCTCCTGATAGACAAAACTTACCATTTCCATGAGTATCCCTTTCAAATATGGATTTTCTGTGTTTTTCTGTCTTTTCGGGTACTTGAAACCATACCATGCTCTTGAGTGGGTCCAACATTGCAAATAATAGAAAGAAGAAAGGCTTGCATTTACTAAGCGCCTTTCTGAGGATGTCTCAAAGCACTTTGTGAAACAGCGAGTGAAATCGTTTTGAGGTGTAGTCCCTGTTGTGGTACAGGAAAGTTGGCAGCCAATTTGCGCACAGCAAGCCCCCACGAACAGTAATGAAATAAATGACCAGATAATCTGTTGTAGTGATGTTGGTTGAGAGATAAATCTTGTATATAACACTTTGAGAACTGACATGCTCTTCTTCAAAATAGTGCCACAAGATCTTTTAGATTCTTCTGTGAGGACAACATGATGGTTTAACATCTTGTTTGAAAGGTGACACTTCTGACACTGCAGAGCTCCCTCAGTACTGCACTGGAGTGTGAGCCTGGATTACATGCTCAAATCGCTGGCATCTTGAATTCACGACCTCATAATTTAGAGGTGAAAGTTCTCCCACTGAGCTACAGCTGACGCTTCCATAAAAGTAAGCATGCTGTTCCACTACTGCAACCAATACCCCTAAGAGTGGGAGTTGGAGTGACAGAGCTATGCTGCACCTCTTCTGGCCAGGAGCTTCACTCACTGACTCCTTAAGTTTTATGTTATAATTGAGTGGGAAGATGTGGCCCAGTTAATGTTCAAAACTTAAGTTTAAAATGTTTTAAACTTGGCTTCACAGCAAACAGGAATTATACTGCACCCCATCTGAAGTGTAAGCAGTGTGAGCTAATTCTTTCAGTGTTCTCGGGAGTCAGATTGTTTACATAATTCTAATTGTACTCTCATTTTTCTCTTGGTACACATTCAAATTCATAAGAACAGAGGAACAGGGATAGACCATATAATCGCTTAAGCCTGCTCTTCCCATTGAAATCATGGCTAATCTGCGACCTAATTCGACATACCCACCTTTGTCCCATGAATTCAAAATTCAAAAAGTGGTAACAAAAAACATGGTGAGATGATGAAAGGCTAGAAATTATGGTTGCTGGTAATCTGACAAGCAACTTTGCTAATATAGCAGTGGAAGTATGATATACGAATGAGTTAAGCATCCACCCTATAACAATATCTGAGAAAAAAGCCCCATTTTTGAATACAATTTAAATATTTTTCCTTTACTTCCAAGTGCCACCATTGCTGCGTATTTTCACCTTGTATTCGTTTCCAATTTCTCTGCAAAGAGAACAAAGATATTGTCCCTTGAAACCATTATTAACACCCACTGGAGCAAAACTAGTTGCGTGGATCAAAGCCCAAGGTTGGAGCCCTTTTCCCTCTTGTTGTTGTACATTTACAGAATGAACTTGAGAAACAGCAACAGTCTCCGTGCAACAATGCAAAGCAAAACAATTCTGGAATTCTGTATTTTTTGTAATCCCATGAAAGGCAGAAAGAAAATCTAAATTCAAAGCATAGAAAACATGTTTCTGGGCATTGTATATTGTGGAGTCTACATTCTATTCAAAACAACACACCCTGAGGTCCTATACAATTTTGGCAAAGATCATCTGCAGACACATCCTGTGTTGTTTTTAAGTAATTGTGATCTGACACGGAACACAAAAGTCCAAGTGTTTTAAGCCTGTGTCCTCAGTACCTTGCTCTACGGCAGCGAAGCCTGGACAACATATGTCAGCCAAGAGCAACGTCTCAATTTAGTCCACCTTCGCTGCCTCTGGAGAATCCTTGATAACAGGCGGCAGGACCGTATCTCCAATGCAGAAGTCCTCGAGGCGGCCAACATCTCCAGCATATACGCCCTACTGAGCCAGTGGTGCTTGAGATGGCTTGGCCATGTGAGCTGCACGGAAGATGGCAGGATCTCCAAGGACACATTGTGCAGCGAGCTCGTCACTGGTATCAGACCCACCGGCCTTCCATCTCTGCTTTAAAGACGTCTGCAAACGCGACATGAAGTCCTGTGACATTGACCACAAGTCGTGGGAGTCAGTTGCTAGTGATCACTAGAGCTGGTGGACAGCCATAAAGGCGGGGCTAAAGAGTGGCGAGTCGAAGAGACTTAGCAGTTGGCAGGATAAAAGACAGAAGTGCAAGGAGAGAGCCAACTGTGTAACAGCCCCGACAACCAATTTTATCTGCAGCGCCTGCGGAAGAGTCTGTCACTCTAGAATTGGCCTTTATAGCCACTCCAGGTGCTGCTCCACAAACCACTGACCACCTCTAGACACTTACCCATTGTCTCTCGAGACACGGAGGCCAAAGATAAGAGATACGGTAAGATCAGATGTTGATTTTTTTTTTAAACAAACCTCATTGTTACCTGGATTTTGATATAATGAACAGTAGCAGCTCAAGCCCTTAGTCCAAATTACCCTTACAATCTACAGGGGTAGGAAAAGCTATGGGTTGCGCATGAAATTTGGGCATAAAATGGGCATGAAGTGCACCAATTTAGCAGTGGGACTGTTTATACTCAATCTGCACAGATATTGCGCCCACTGCTTAGTTCAAGGGACTCAGTTTTTAGGCATGAAACAGAAATTGGGCCACTCGAATATATAATTAAACACCCCTTGAGGACCTATTTAGAAATTTGTTGCCCTTGAGTGGGGCAGGTGCCTGGGTCTGGCTCACACAGGATTCTTCACTGGGCTCTGTAACTGCCATCTACAGGTACCCCCCCAAAAAATGGGCAACAACAATGTGAGCTGCCTGTGGAAATGAGACCAGCACCAGCTGCTCATGCCAACTGTGCCAATGAGGCCCGAGGACCAAGCTCCTTCAATTCTCGGGCACTGGCTGCACAGTGCTAAGTCTGGGCCAGGCCAAAATCTGGCCCATGGAACTGTAAACCTTAGTTTTGGCATCACCCATGCACTATTTACTGATTTAACTTCTGCTTTTCCCAATGCTTTTAAACTTGATGGTGTTCAGTATTGTAGGCTTTGGTCCTGTTTAATTAAACCATGTGCTCTGTTCCATTACCAGAACCACTAAAACAGCCTTTTTTTAATTTTTTCATGGGATGTGGACGTCACTGGCAGGCCATCATTTGTTGTTCATCCCTAAATATCCTTGAACTGAGTGGCTTGCTAGGCCATTTCAGAGGGCAGTTAAGAGTCAACCACAAAGGGGAGGCGGTGGAGTAATGGCAATGTCCATGGACTAATAATCCAGAGGCCCATGCTAATGCTCTGGAGACATGGGTTTGAATCCCACCAGAGCAGATGGTGAAATTTTAATTCAATTAATAAATTTGGAATTAAAAGCTAGTGTAATCGTGACCATGAAACCATTATCGATTGTTGTAAAAACACATCTGGTTCAGTAATGTCCATTAGGGAAGGAAATCTTACCTGGTCTGGCCTACATGTGACTCTAGACCCACACCAATGTTAAATGCCTTCTGAAAAGTTCTAGCAAGCCACTCAGTTGTATCAAATCGTTACGAGGTTTAAGAAAAGGAATGAAACTGAACGGACCACCTGGCGTCGACCTAAGCACTGGAAATGACAATGGGAACATACGAATTAGGCGCAGGACTAGACCACTCGGCCCCTCGAGCCTGCTCCACCATTCAACAAGATCACGACTGATTTGATTGTTACCTCAACTCCACATTCCTGCCTACCCCCGATAACCTTTCACCTTCTTGCTTATCAAGAATCTATCTACCACTGCCTTAAAAACATTCAAAGACTCTGCTTCCACTGCCTATTGAGGAAGAGAGTTCCAAAGTCTCATGACCCTCTGAGAAACAATTTCTCCTCAACTCTGTCTTAAATGAGTGACCCCTTATTTTTAAACAGTGACCCCTAGTTCTAGATTCTCCCATAAGAGGAAACATCCTTTCTACATCCACCCTGTCAAGAGCTATCAGGAACTTATATGTTTCAATCAAGTTGTCTCTTACTCTTCTAAACTCCAGGGGATATAAGCCTAGCCTGTCCTTACTTTCCTCATAAGACAACCTGCCCACGACAGGTATTAGTCTAGTAAACCTTCGCTGAACTGCTTCCAATGCACTTGCATCCTTCCTGAAATAAGGAGACCAATATTGTACAAAGTACTCCAGATGTAGTCTCACCAATGCCCTGTATAACTGAGGCATAACCTCCCTATTTTTGCATTAAATTCCCCTAGAAATAAACAAAAACATTCCATTAGTTTTCCTAATTACTTGCTGTACCTGCATACTAATCTTTTTGCGATTCATGCACTCAGACACCCAGGTCCCTCTGCATCTCAGAGCTCTGCAATCTCTCACCATTTAGATAATATGCTTTTTTATTCTTCCTACCAAAATGGACAATTTCCCACTTTCCCACATTATACTTCAGTTGACAGATCTTTCCCCATTCACTTAACCTATCTATATCCCTTTGTACCCTCCTTATGTCCCCTTCACAACTTACTTTCCTACTTCTCTCTGTGCCATCATTAAATTTAGCAACCAAACCTTCGGTCCCTTCATCCAAGTCATGTATATAAATTGTAAAAAGTTGAAGCCCCAGCACTGATCCCTGTGCCAACCAGAAAATGAATAATTTATGCCTACTCTCTGTTTCCTGTTAGCTAGCCAATCTTCTATCCATGCCAATATGTTACCCCCTACACCATGACCTTTTATTTTCTGCAATAACCTTTGATGTAGCACCTCATCAAATGCCTTCTGGAAATCTAAGTACAATACATCCACCCATTATCCACAGCATATGTTTCTTCTTCAAAGAACTTCAATAAATTGGTTAGACATGATTTCCCTTTCATAAAACCATGTGGACTCTGCCTGATTACCTTAAGTTTTTCTAAGTGCCCTGTTATAACATCTTCAATAATGGATTCTGACATTTTCCCTAAGACAGATGTTAAGCTAACTGTAGTTTCCTTCTTTCTGTCTCCCTACTGGCTTGTAGTTTCCTGCTTTCTGTTTCCCTTTCTGGCATACCCAGCCCTTTCAACCCTGCAAAGTCCCCCTTACTAACATCTGGGGGCTTGTGCCAAAATTGGGAGAGCTGTCCCAAAACTAGTCAAGCAACAGCCTGACATAGTCATACTCATGAAATCATACCTTACAGACAATGTCCCATGCACCATCATCACCATCCCTGGGTATGTCCTGTCTCACCAGCAGGACAGACCCTCCAGAGGTGGCAGCACACTGGTATACAGTTGGGAGGGATTTGCCCTGGGAGTCATCAACATTGACTCCAGATACCATGAAATCACATGGCATCATGTCAAACATGGGCAAGGAAATCTCCTGCTGATTACCACCTACTGCACCACCACCACCCACCCCCGCCCCGCCCTTCAGCTGATGAATCAATGCTCCTCCATGTTGAACACCACTGAGGGTAGCAAGGGGGGACTTCAATGTCCATCACCAAAAGTGGCTCAGTAGTGCCACGACTAACTATGTCCTAAAGGACACAGCTGTTAGACTGGATATGCAGCAGGTGGTGAGGGAACCAACAAGAGGGGAAAACATACTTGATCTCGTCCTCACCAATCTGCCTGCCGCAGATGCATCTGTCCATGACAGTATTGGTAGGAGTGACCAGCACACAGTCCTTGTACTTATCAGCCCAAGCCTGAATATTGTGAGGACTTGCTGCATGCAGGCATGGACTGATTCATTATTTGACAAGTTGCAAATGGCACTGAATGTTGTGCAATCATCAGTGAACATCCCCACTTCTGACCATAAGTTGGAGGGAAGGTAATGATGAAGTAGCTGAAGATGGTTGGGCCTCGGACACTACCCTGAGGAACTCCTGCACCGATGTCCTGGGGCTGAGGTGATTGGCCTCCAACAACCACAACCATCTTCCTTTGTGCTAGGGAGGACTTCAACCAGTGGAGAACTTTCCTACTGACTTCAATTTACTACAGCTACTTCATGCCATACTCAGTCAAATATCAAATGCCTTGATCTCAAGGGCAGTCAATCTCATCTCATGTCTGGAATTCAGCTCTTTTGTCCATGTTTGGACCAAGGTTATAATGAGGGCCCACACAGGAGTGGGCTGGAGGCGGGGTGGCGTAAAATTGAGTGGGAGGCAAGGGTGCCATTCCTGTCACCTAACCACCCCTACTGCAATTTTACAAGCGGCAGGGGAGATGACAAAGGGCCCACCCGGCCCAGGCCAATTAAGGCCCTAAAGTGCCCAATTAATTTTCACATAAAGGCCTCCTACCGCCCCTGGTGTATTACCAGTGGCAGGCAGGCAGTTCAGTGGCTGAGAAGGCTGCCCAGTAAAACATGGCAGCCTCCTTGTGGGCCGTGGAGGGGCTGTCCTGATAGATGCCTTGTGCCCAGCAGAGGCCTCCCTCACAGCAAAGACCATCCACTCTGAAGCACCTTTACCCCCCCCACTCTCGAGCGAACCCACCACCTCGCCAGGGTCCAGCTGATTGTACCCAGCAAGGCCCCACACACGTACCTGTATTCCGAAGCCTTGTCCATGTTGCCAATCCTGGCTGGGTGCAGTTCCAGTAGTGGCAACTGCTGCCAGTGGCATTGCTGGGACTGAAGAGCTTCCAGCCCATTAATTGGCTGGGAGCTCTTGGAGGCAGGACTTCTTGTCTCAGAGGGGTGTCAGTTCTGCCTGAGGCCAATTAAGGGCCTAGGCCACATAAAATTACAATGTGGCTTCCAGGACTGGTGGAGGCGGGCTTGCCACTGACTTTTTTTGCTGGTGGGTGGGTTCTCAGGACCGATGGAAAATTCTGGCCGAAGTCTAGTGCAGAGTAGTCCTGGCAGAACCCAAATTGAGCATCAAGAAACAAATACGTAAGTTTGAGTCACTATCCAACAATGCTCCAACAGTTCCACTTCACTAAATTGTGGTCTTGTCTGTGTCCTCTGCATGGTCACCGTTTTCTGACTTGTAACAGCAACAGTCTTTATCCTATCATGTTCATTTGCACTGCTGAAGTGGCTCTGTTCTACTTCTAAATTTCAACATTTTGAACTGGACATTAGGAGGTTTTGACTCACTGCTGGCAAAAGGTTGAGATGCAAGTGGACTGGATTATGCACTGTTCGCAGCTGATGACAGATACGTGCACCAATCACTAGAGAACAGTACTGAATGCTCAACATTTCAAATTCTACCCCACAGTCACAAGATCTTTGATCCTTGCCACTAACTCCATATCCCTAGCCACCAACTCTATCCCTCACTGAGTACTCAATACAACAGAAAGCCGAGAGGAGTATAGGAAGTGGAGGGGTGAAAGCAACAAGGAAATTAGGAAAGCTAAGAGAGGGCATGAAAGAATAATGGCTAGCAAATTAAGGTGAAACCAAAGATGTTTTATCAATACATTAAGAGTAAGAGGATAACTAAGGAAAGAGTAGGGCCCATAAAAGACCAAAAAGTTACCTACGTGTAAGGGCGGAAGATATGTCCACAGATCCCTGAAGGTAGCAGGACAGATGAATAAGATGGTTAAGAAGGCATATAGAATCCTTTCCTTTATTCGCTGAGGTATAGAATACAAGAGCAGGGAGGTTATGCTAGAACTGTATAAAACAGTAGTTAGGCCACAACTTGAGTACTGTGTGAAGTTCTGGTCACCTCATTACAGAAAGGATGGAATTGCATTAGAGAGGGTACAGAGGAGATTTACGAGGATGTTGCCAGGACTGGAAAAATGCAGCTATGAGGAAAGATTGGAAAGGCCAGGGTTGTTCTCCTTGGAACAGAGAAGGCTGAGAGGAGATCTGATTGAAATGCACAAAATTTGTGAGGGGCCTAGGTAGAGTGGATGTGAAGGGCCTATTTACATTAGCAGAGAGGTCAGTGACTAGGGGGCATAGATTTAAAGTGATTGGTGGAAAGATTAGAGGGGAGATGAGGAAAGAGTAGTAGAGGCAGAAACCCCTCAACTCATTTAAAAGGTGTCTGGATATGCATCTCAAGTGCTGTAACTGGCAGAACTACGGACCAAATGCTGGAAGATGGGATTAGACTGGGTGGCTCGATTTTTGACCGGCGCAGACACAATGGGCCAAGTGGCCTCTTTCTGTGCCATCAACTGTCTGTGCTTCTATGATTCTCTCCCTGGCCACTGTCTGAGGCTGAAAAGACCACTCTCAGCCTTATTGTCAAATTTGATCCGAAGATGAGCGTATCACCAAGACCACCTACATCAGTAACATTACCCATCTCCACTCCTACCACAGTTCATCTGCTGCAGAAACCCTCAACAATGCCTTTGTTACCTCTGGACTCGACTACTTCAATGCTCATCAGGATGACCTCCTATCATTTTTTAAATTCGTTTATGGGGACGTGGACATCACTGGCGAGGCTAGCATTTATTAGCCATTGCTAATTGCCCTTGAGAAGGTGGTGGTGAGCTGCCTTCTTGAACCACTGCAGTCCATGTGAGGTAGGTACACCCACAGTCTATTAGGAAGGGAGTTTCAGGATTTTGACCCAGCGACAGTGAAGGAACGGCAATATAGTTCCAAGTCAAGATAGTATGTGGCTTGGAGGGGAACTTGCAGGTGGTGGCATTCCCATGCATTTATGCCCTTGTCCTTCTAGGTGGTAGCGGTCATGGGTTTGGAAGGTGCTGTCTAAGGAGCCTTGGTGTGTTGCTGCATTGCATCTTGTAGATGGTATACACTGCTGCCACTGTGCGTCGGTGGTGGAGGGAATGAAATTTTGTGGATGGGGTGCCAATTAAGTGGGCTGCTTTGTCCTGCATGGTGTCAAGCTTCTTGAGTGTTGTTGGAGTTGCACCCATCCAGGCAAGTGGAGAGTATTCCATCACACTCCTGATTTGTGCCTTGTAGATGGTGGACAGGCCTTGGGGAGTCAGGTGAGTTACTCGCCACAGGATTCCTAGCCTCAGACCTGCTCTTGTAGCCACGGTATTCATTTGGCTACCCCAGTTCAGTTTCTGGTCAATGGTAACCTCCAGAATATTGATAGTTGGGGATTCAGCAATGGTAATGCCATTGAATGTCAAGGGGAGATGGTTAGATTCTCTCTTCTTGGAGATGGTTCTTGCCTGCCATTTGTATGGCGTGAATGTTGCTTGCCACTTATCAGCCCAAGCCTGGATATTGTCCAGGTCTTGCTGCATTTTTACATGAACTGTTTCGGTATCTGAGGAGTTGTGAATGGTGTGGTTGTTGGAGGTCAATCATCTCAATTCCATGGCATCTCTGCAGGAGTTCCTCAGGGTAGTGTCCTCGGCACAACCATCTTCAGCTGCTTTATCAATGACTTTCCCTCCATCAACAGGTCATAAGTGGGGATGTTCGCTGATGATTGCACAATATTCAGCACCATTCACAGCTCCTTAGATACTGAAAGCAGCCCATGTCCATATGCACCATCACCACCTGCAACTTCCCCTCCAAGCCACACACCATCCTGACTTGGAAATTTATCGCCATTCCTTCACTGTCGTTAGGTCAAAATCCTGGAACTCCCTTCGCCATAGCACTGTGGGTGTACCTACACCCTAAGGACTGCAGCGGTTCAAGAAGGCAGCTCACCACCACCTTCTCAAGGGCAATTAGGGATGGGCAATAAATGCTGTCCTAGCTAGTGACGCCCACATCCTCATAAACGAATAAGCAAAATCCCAGCATGCATTTTATGTAGCACCATGACAATGTATATCTTTTATATCTTTCATGTTCGTTGTTGCAAAATTAACAGAAAACACTGCAGATAAGTAGTAACACAGTTAAAGGCCCTTAGTAACACAACATTGATTTATACAGCTCGTGTGATGAAAATGAATTTAACATTGAACACATCTGTTTTCAATTATGCTCTAAATTTAAGTGCATGAATTAATTTATTTGGCATTGAAATCTGGAATAATTTGGCAAATTCTACAGATGCCCTATAATTAACTGTAATTTTTTTTAAAAATGCAACTATGTTGAAATTAGAAGGTGATTTTAACTCATTGAAATCTGCATTGACGAGCTCACCATCACACACGCTCTATCGTCAGAAAGATGTGAGACAACAGAGAAACATCCCAGATTGAAGCATTGGCAGTAAATGTACAGTATTTGTATTTCCAAAAAGCATGCGAAAAGGTGCCGCATAAAAGGTTATTACTCAAGATAAGAGATCATTGTGTTGGGGATTATATATTCGCATGGATCGAAGATTGGATAACTAACAGGGAATGGGGAGTCAGGATAAATGGGGCATTTTCAGGTTGGCAAACTGTAACTAGCGGAAGGCCACAGGGATCAGAGCTGAAGACGCAACTATTTATAATCTATATTAATGACTTGGATAAAGGGACCGAGCGTATTGTAGCCAAATTTGCAGATGATGCAAAGATAGGTATGAAGGCAAATTGTGAGGAGTGTGTGCAAAGGGATATAGATAAGATAAGTGAGTGGGCAAATACTTGGCAGACGGATAAGATGTAGGGAAATGTGAGGTTGTTCACTTTTGCAGGAAGAATAAAAAAGCAGAATATTGGAGAGAGACTACAGAATGCTGCTGCGCAGAGGGATCTGGGTGTCCTTGTACGAGAATCACAAAACGTTAGCATGCCAGTACAGCAAGTAATTAGGAAGGCAAATGGAATGTTGGCCTTTATTGCAAGGGGGATGGAGTATAAAATTAGGGAAGTCTTGCTACAACTCTACAGGGCATTGGTGAGATCACACCAAGAGTACTCTGTACAGTTTTGGTCTCCTTACTTAAGGGAGGATATATTTGCATTGGAAGCAGTTCAGAGAAGGTTCACTAGGATGATTCCTGGGATAAGGGGTTTGTCTTATGAGGAAAGGTTGAGCAGGTTGGGCCTATACTCATTGGAGTTTATAAGAATGGGAGGTGATCTCATTGATACATATAAGATTCTGAGAGGTTTTGACAGGGTAGATGCTGAGAGGATGTTTCCACTCATGGGGAATCTAAAACTAGGGGGTACAGATTCAGAATAAGGGCTCTCCATTTTAAGGCAGAGGTGAAGGGGAATTTCATCTCTCAGAGGGTCGTTAATCTTTGGAATTCTCTTCAGACGGCAGGTCCTTTCTAATATGCAAAGAGGGTGCCATCAGGTGCACAGGATCTTTATTGCCATTTTAGGATAGAACTTCTCGGAACATGCTCTCTGCTCACCCCGACCAGAGTCTCTGACAATACAGAAGAAGGGGTCTAAACAAAGGCATGTGTTCAATTACTTATGTGAGGTAAGGAGGAGTAGGAGTGCTTCTGCAGACCTCTCAAAAATAATGTGGGCCACTGCTGTTCCAGGTAGTCCCATTCCACAAAATGCAATCACTGCCCCCACCCCTCAAAGGACTTACCTTGCTCCCTAAGGGCAGCCTCTGCATCGCTCCAAATCAGGTTGCCCATTTGGCACCTGCCGCTCACCGGTTGCATTTAAATGAGGGCTGGAGCCTCAAAATGGCTCCACCCTCTTCAATCTCAGCTCGGGACGGCAGCCTCCCAAAGGTTACTATCACCCCCAAATACCATATCTATAATTTTCTGGTGAAGTTCAAACCGCTTGGTGTATTTGTTAATCACACAGACATCAGCTTTTCCTTCCTGGCTCTTGAGAATCAAGGAAACAGAAAGTGTAGTTTAAGGGCAGAGGTCAGTAGCAGTAATAAGCAAAGAACAGAGCTTCTGATTTCAACATTTAAGGAAATAGTTACATATCCAGCATTTTAAAGATAACAAGCTGTAAGTGAGATGTTTTCTTATATTAATCCAAAACGATTAAGTAGCTTAAAATTACTCTGAGTGTCCAATTGCTCAGTATAAGCATTCAAATTTCTGAGTTAGAAGTTTATGGGTTCTGAACTTGATCACGAATCTAGGGTGGCACTTTCAGTGCAATACTGAGCGAGTACTGTATTGTCAGAGATGCTGCCTTTTCTATTTTAGTGCCGAAAGCAATTTGGGAAATCCTAAGGACATAAAAGACACTATGTAATGATAGATTTGCTTTTTTATAGTAAAATTATGCAGCTAAGGGGAAGAGGAAAGATTAATGTTATACCAGTACTAAAGCAAAGAATAAATCTAAAGATAAAGCACAATAGCTACTGAACAAAAACATGTCTGGAACAGAATTCACTTAGCAATATTTTATATTGTTGGAAATCCTAGATGAAGTGTGGTATTAGCCCATTCCTTGGTGGTCATCCTCCTTGCTGCATGTCAGGAGAGTTAAATGTCAGATCTGGTTTGTGGACAGTCTTGAGTGCTTGCCATAAATTCCAGAGGGGGATCTGAGCTTTAGAGGAGACACGCGATGGGGCAGGATGCATTCACAATTCTAAAACAAACATAACCTTTGAAGCTCTTTTCTGTCTCCAAATGACAGAAAGCTACACTCCCAACAGTACTAATCATGATTGCAATTCAGATGGTACAAGATTTACACTGCATCTCCTTTTAACAAGCCGTAAGGTTTAGCTCTGCCACCAGATTGATCAGCTTCATCCATCTATATTCCCTTTGAATCACTCAAGGTTCTGCTGGAGGTTGTAAATTAGTGAAAACGATAGTGGCAGTCACAGTGTGATTCAAGAAATGCTCAAAAGATTATACAATTAACAGGTTTCCACAATCGTGATGTTTTGAATTAATCGGGTACCTAATCTCAAAAGTGGTCTGACAGAAAGAGAAACCGGTGACACTGAGAGAGAAGATTAAGGTGGTGGGAAATAATCCTACCATTAATTGATACAATAAATCTAATTACCGTCCCAACAGTCTACTCTCGATCATCAGTAAAATGATGGAAGGTATCATCAACAGTGCTGTCACGCGGCACTTGCTTAGCAATAACCTGATCAGTGATGCTCAGTTTGGGTTCCGCCAGGGCCACTCCGCTCCTGAGCTTGTTACAGCCTTGGTTAAAACATGGACAAAAGAGCTGAACTCAAGAGGTGAGGTGAGAGTAACTGCCCTTGACATCAAGGCAGCATTTGATCAAGTATGGCATCAAGGAGCCCCAGCAAACCTGGAGTCAATGGGAATCAGGGGGAAAACTCTCCGCTGGTTGGAGTCATACCTAGTGCAAAGGAAGATGGTTGTGGTTGTTGGAGGTCAATCATCTCAGCTCCATGACATCACTGCAGGAGTTCTTCAGGGTAGTGTCCTAGGCACAACCATCTCAGTTGCTTCATCAATAACCTTCCCGCCATCATAAGGCCAGAAGTGGGGATGTTCGCTGATGATTACACAATGTTCAGCAACATTCGCGACTCCTCAGATACTGAAGCAGTCCGTGTAGAAATGCAGCAAGACCTGGACAATATCCAGGCTTGGGCTGATAAGTGGCAAGTAATATTCGCGTCACACAAGTGTCAGGCAATGACTATCTCGAACAAGAGAGAATCTAACTATTTCCCCTTGACATTCAATAGCATGAAGATCACTGAATCCCCCACTATCAACATCCTAGGGGTTACCATTGACCAGAAACTGAGCTGCAGTAGCTATATAAATACCATGGCTAAAAGAGCAAGCCAGAGGCTAGGAATCTGCGGCAAGTAACTCACCTCCCCAATGCCTATCCACGAATACTCTCCACTTGCCTGGATGGGTGCAGCTCCAGCAACACTCAAGAAGCTCGACACAATGCAAGACAAAGCAGCCCGCTTGATTGGCACCTCATCCACAACCATTCACTCCCTCCATCACCGACACAGTGCAGTGTCGCAGTGCAGCAGTGCATACCATCTACTAGATGCACTGCAACAACACACCAAAACTATATGGACAGCACCTTCCAAACCTGCGACCTCTACAACCTAGAAGGACATGGGCAGCAGATGCATGGGAATACTACCACCTGCAAGCTCCCTTCCAAGTTACACACCATCCTGACTTGGAACTATATCGCCGTTCCTTCACTGTCGCTGGGTCAAAATCCTGAAATTCCCTTCGTAACAGCACTGTGGGTGTACCTACCCCACATGGACTGAAGCGGTTCAAGAAGGCAGCTCACCACCACCTTCTCAAGGGCAATTAGTGACGCCCACATCCCATGAACGAATAAAAAAAAAAATTGTAAGCAGTGTAGATGGAAGCATAAAATTACAAAGCGGTATTAATAGGTTGTGAATGGACAAAACTGTGGCAAATGGATTTCAATATAGGCAAGTGTACAAAGAATAGAACAGGATGCTTTCTAAATAATGAAAAGCTAGAAACTAGAATACAGGAAATTAGAAGTCATGCTTCAGCTATTCAAATCCCCAGTTAGACCACATCTCAAGTACCGTGAGAAGTTCTGGACATCACACCTCAGGAAGGGTATATTGGCCTTGGAGGAAATGCAGCGCAGAATTATGTAGGGAATTATAATCCTAGCCTCCTTTTTGGGGCCATCCTGGATCAGGCATACTTCTCAGATCATCAATCTCACTCAAGGTTGAGAAAGACAGATCCTAAAGACACTTGAATGGGTCTGAAGGACTGAACTAACACTCCCTAAAAGGAAAGGAACCAGCTGAGAATATTACTGTCCTCCAGATAGCCTTTTTAAAATGTTTCAACCAGATTATAATAACCCGGATATTATGAGGGTCCGGAGATCTCTCCTCAGCAAAGTACCTCCCCACCAAAGGGAGTAAGGAGATGGGTTCACAAGTTAGCGATACAGAAAACTATGTGAGACAAAATGATTTCCAAGTTATCACAGAATCACAGAATTGTTACAGTGCAGAAGGAGGCCATTCAGCCCATCATGTCCGCACTGGCTCTCCGACAGAACAATTCACTTAGTGCCATTTCCCCCCGAAACCCAGCACATTCTTCCTTTTCATATAACAGTCTAATTCCCTTTTGAGTGCTTCAGTTGAACCTGCCTCCACAACACTCTCAGGCAGTGCATTCCAGACCTTAACCACTCACTACGTAAAAACGTTTTTCCTCATGTGCTTTTGCGTCTCTTACCCATTAATTTAAATCTGTGTTCTCTCGTTTTCGATACTTTCACGAGTGGGAACAGTTTTTCTCTATCTACTCTGTCCAGACCCCTCATGATTTTGAATACCTCTATCAAATCACCTCTAGGCCTTCTCTTCTCCAAGGAAAAAAGTCCTAACTTCTCCAATCTATCTTTATGACTGAAGTTCCTCATCCCTGGAACCATTCTCGTGAATCTTTACTGCACTCTCTCCAATGCTGTCACGTCTTTCCTAAAGTATGACGCCCAGAACTGGACACAATACTCCAACTGAGGCCGAACTAGTGTCTTATACAAGTTCAACATAACTTCCTTGCTCTTGTACTCGATGCCCCTATTAATAAAGCCCAGGATACTATATGTTTTAACTGTGCTCTCTCAACCTGCCCTGGCACCTTCAATGACTTATGCACATACACACCCAGGCCCCTCTGCCCCTGCACCCACTTTAGAATTGTACCCTTTATTTTATATTGTGTCTCCATGTTCTTCCTACCAAAATGAATCTCTTCACATTTCTCTGCATTGAACTTCATCTTCCACCTGTCTGCCCATTCCACCAACTTGTCTATGTCCTTTGGAAGTTCTGCATGATCCTCCTCACAGTTCATAACGCTTCCAAGTTTCGTATCATCTGCAAACTTTGAAATTGTACCCTGTACACCAAGGTCTAGGTCATTAATATATATCAGGAAGAGCAAGGGTCCCAACACTGACCCCTGGGGAACTCAACTACAAACCTTCCTCCAGCCCAAAAAGCATACATTAACCTCTACTTTCTATTTCCTGTCACTCAGCCAATTCTACATCCATGTTGCTACTGTCCCTTTTATTCCATGACCTATAGATTTGCTCACAAGTCTGTTGGGTGGCACTGTTTCAAATGCCTTTTGAAAGTCCATGTACACCACATCAACAGCATTGCCCTCATCAACCCTTTCTGTTACCTCTTCCAAAAACTCCAGCAAGTTAGTTAAACATGATTTTCCCTTAAGAAATCCATGCTAGCTTGCTTTAATTAACCCGCATTTGTCCATGTGACTATTAATTTTGTCCCGAATGATTCTTTCCAGCGATTTCCCCACCACTGAAGTTAAACTGATTGGCCTGCAGTTGCTGGGCTTCTCTTTACACCCTTTTTTGTACAAGGGTGTAACATTTGCAATTCTCCAGTCCTCTGGCACCAGCCCTAAGTCTAAGGAAGACTGAAAAATTGTGGTCAGTGCCCCTCATTTTCCTCAGTATCCGTAGATGCATCTATTAGAGATTAGAGATACAGCACTGAAACAGGCCCTTCGGCCCACCGAGTCTGTGCTGAACATCAACCACCCATTTATACTAATCCTACACTAATCCCATATTCCTACCAAACATCCCCACTTGTCCCTACACTTCCCTACCACCTACCTACACTAGTGACAATTTATAATGGCCAATTTACCTATTAACCTGCAAGTCTTTTGGCTTGTGGGAGGAAACCGGAGCACCCGGAGAAAACCCACGCAGACACAGGGAGAACTTGCAAACTCCACACAGGCAGTACCCGGAATCGAACCCGGGTCCCTGGAGCTGTGAGGCTGCGGTGCTAACCACTGCACCACTGTGCCGCCCTCATCCGGTCCTGGTGCTTTATCCACTTTACTTACAGACACCCTATCTAATATCTCCCCCTTATCAATTTTAAACCCTTCTAGTGTCTGAATTACCTCCTCTTTCACCATTGCTGGGTTGCATCTTCTTCCTTGGTAAAGACAGATGCAAAGTATTCATTTAATACCTGACAGGGAGAGCGAGGTGGCAGCTGGGTAAGTGAGTGCGACAGGGAAAACGAGGTGTTTCGGCAGTTTCTTTTTGCAGTGGCGACAGGGAGAGCGAGGTGGCAGCAGGGGAAGTGAGTTTCAACTTATATAAACTTACCTTTTTGTTTCGGCAGTTTCTTTTTGCAGCGGCGACAGGGAGAGCGAGGTGGCAGCTGGGTAAGTAAGTCCTATATATTTGGGCAGCGGCTGAACCCGAGACACTACACCTGTAGTGTCTCCCACCCGCCCGCCTCCTTAAACCAAAAAAAAAGGACTCGGTGGTGTGTAGATAAGGTAAGGCTTTTTCTATTTCTTTTTTTTTCCGTGTGATTGGTAAAAACTTTTCGTTCCTTTTTCATTCATCTAAGTTAAGACTAAGTTAAGCTTAAGATTAAAAATGGCAGGAGATCTCAGACCCTTGTTATGCTCCTCTTGCTCAATGTGGGAGCTCAGGGACACGGCTGATGTCCCTGAGTCCTTCACGTGCTGGAAGTGTGTCCAGCTGCAGCACTTGTTAGACCGCATGATGGCTCTGGAGCTGCGGATGGACTCACTTTGGAGCATCCGCGATGCTGAGGAGGTCGTGGATACGTTTAGCGAACTGGTCACACCGCAGATTAGGATTGCTGAGGGAGAAAGGAAATGGGTGACCAAAAGGCAGAGAAAGAGCAGGAAGGCAGCGTAGGTGTCCCCTGCGGTCATCTCGCTCCAAAACAGGTATACCGTTTTGGATACTGTTGAGGGAGATGGCTCACCAGGGGAAGGCAGCAGTAGCCAGGTTCATGGCACTGTGGCTGGCTCTGCTGTTCAGAAGGGTGGGAAAAAGAGTGGAAGGGCTATAGTCATAGGGGATTCGATTGTAAGGGGAGTAGATAGGAGGTTCTGTGGTCGTAAACTAGACTCCCGAATGGTATGTTGCCTCCCAGGTTCACGGGTCAGGGATGTCTCAGATCGGCTGCAGAACATTCTGAAAGGGGAGGGTGAACAGCCAGTTGTCGTTGTGCACATAGGCACCAATGATATAGGTAAAAAACGGGATGAGGTCCTACAAGCAGAATTTAGGGAGTTAGGAGCCAAGTTAAAAAGTAGGACCTCAGAGGTAGTAATCTCAGGATTGCTACCAGTGCCACGTGCTAGTCAGAGTAGAAATGAAAAAATAGTCAGGATGAATGCGTGGCTTGAGAGATGGTGCAGGAGGGAGGGGTTCAGATTTTTGGGACATTGGGACCGGTTCTGGGGGAGCTGGGACTATTACAAATTGGACGGTCTACACCTGGGCTGGACTGGAACCAATGTCCTTGGGGGTGCTTTTGCTAAAGCTGTTGGGGAGGGTTTAAACTAATGTGGCAGGGGGATGGGAACCAAATGAGGAGGTCAGTGGACAGTAAGGAGGTAGTAACTAAAGCCTGTAAGGAACTAGATAATGAAGTCAACGTAACTAAGGGGAAGAGTAGGCAGGGAGCAGATGATGAAAGCAAAGGGACTGGTGGTCTGAGGTGCATTTGTTTTAATGCAAGAAGTGTAGTAGGTAAGGCATAGGGCTTGGATTAGTACCTGGGAATATGATGTTATTGCTATTACTGAGACTTGGTTGAAGGAAGGGCACGATTGGCAACTAAATATCCCAGGATATCGATGCTTCAGGCGGGATAGAGAGGGAGGTAAAAGGGGTGGAGGAGTTGCATTACTGGTCAAAGAGGATATCACAGCTGTGCTGAAGGAGGGCACTATGGAGGACTCGAGCAGTGAGGCAATATGGGCAGAACTCAGAAATAGGAAGGGTGCGGTAACAATGTTGGGGCTGTACTACAGGCCTCCCAACAGCGAGCGTGAGATAGAGGTACAAATATGTAAACAGATTATGGAACGATGTATGAGCAACAGGGTGGTGGTGTTCGGAGATTTTAATTTTCCCAACATTGACTGGGATTCACTTAGTGTTAGAGGTCTAGATGGAGCAGAATTTGTAAGGAGCATCCAGGAGGGTTTTCTAGAGCAGTATGTAAATAGTCCAACTCGGGAAGGAGCCATATTGGACCTGGTGTTGGGGAATGAGCCCGGCCAGGTGGTTGAAGTTTCAGTAGGGGACTACTTTGGGAATAGTGATCACAATTCCGTAAGTTTTAGAATACTCATGGACAAAGACGAGAGTGGTCCTAAAGGAAGAGTGCTAAATTGGGGGAAGGCCAACTATACCAAACTTCAGCAGGAGCTGGGGAATGTAGATTGGGAGCAGCTGTTTGAAGATAAATCCACATTTGATATGTGGGAGGCTTTTAAAGAGAGGTTGATTAGCGTGCAGGAGAGACATGTTCCTGTGAAAATGAGGGATAGAAATGGCAAGATTAGGGAACCATGGATGACAGGTGAAATTGTGAAACTAGCTAAGAGGAAAAAGGAAGCACACATAAGGTCTAGGCGGCTGAAGAAAGACGAAGCTTTGAAAGAATATCGGGAATGTAGGACCAATCTGAAACGAGGAATTAAGAGGGCTAAAAGGGGTCATGAAATATCTTTAGCAAACAGGGTTAAGGAAAATCCCAAAGCCTTTTATTCATATATAAGGAGCAAGAGGGTAACTAGAGAAAGGATTGGCCCACTCAAGGACAAAGGAGGAAAATTATGCGTGGAGTCAGAGAAAATGGGTGAGATTCTAAACGAGTACTTTGCATCGGTATTCACCGAGGAGAGGGACATGACGGATGAGGTTAGGGACAGATGTTTGATTACTCTAGGTCAAGTCGGCATAAGGAGGGAGGAAGTGTTGGGTATTCTAAAAGGCAGTAAGGTGGACAAGTCCCCAGGTCCGGATGGGATCTATCCCAGGTTACTGTGGGAAGCGAGAGAGGAAATAGCTGGGGCCTTAACAGATATCTTTGCAGCATCCTTAAACACGGGTGAGGTCCCGGAAGACTGGAGAATTGCGAATGTTGATCCCTTGTTTAAGAAGGGTAGCAGGGATAATCCAGGTAATTATAGACTGGTGAGCCTGACGTCAGTGGTAGGGAAGCTGCTGGAGAAGATATTGAGGAATAGGATCTATTCCCATTTGGAAGAAAATGGGCTTATCAGTGATAGGCAACGTGGTTTTGTGCAGGGAAGGTCATGTCTTACCAACTTAATAGAATTCTTTGAGGAAGTGACAAAGTTGATTGATGAGGGAAGGGCTGTAGATGTCATATACATGGACTTCAGTAAGGCGTTTGATAAGGTTCCCCATGGTAGGTTGATGAAGAAAGTGAAGTCGCATGGGGTCCAGGGTGTACTAGCTAGATGGATAAAGAACTGGCTGGGCAACAGGAGACAGAGAGTAGCAGTGGAAGGGAGTTTCTCAAAATGGAGAAGTGTGACCAGTGGTGTTCCACAGGGATCCGTGCTGGGACCACTGTTGTTTGTGATATACATAAATGATTTGGAGGAAAGTATAGGTGGTCTGATTAGCAAGTTTGCAGACGACACTAAGATTGGTGGAGTAGCAGATAGTGAAGGGGACTGTCAGAGAATACAGCAGAATATAGATAGATTGGAGATTTGGGCAGAGAAATGGCAGATGGAGTTCAATCCGGGCAAATGCGAGGTGATGCATTTTGGAAGATCCAATTCAAGAGTGAACTATACAATAAATGGAAAAGTCCTGGGGAAAATTGATGTACAGAGAGATTTGGGTGTTCAGCTCCATTGTTCCCTGAAGGTGGCAACGCAGGTCAATAGAGTGGTCAAGAAGGCATATGGCATGCTTTCCTTCATCGGAAGGGGTATTGAGTACAAGAGTTGGCAGGTCATGTTACAGTTGTTTCGGACTTTGGTTCGGCCATATTTGGAATACTGCGTGCAGTTCTGGTCGCCACATTACCAAAAGGATGTCGATGCTTTGGAGAGGGTGCAGAGGAGGTTCACCAGGATGTTGCCTGGTATGGAGGGCACTAGCTATGAAGAGAGGTTGAGTAGATTAGGATTATTTTCATTAGAAAGACGGAGTTTGAGGGGGGACCTGATTGAGGTGTACAAAATCATGAGACGTATAGACAGGTTGGATAGCAAGAAGCTTTTTCCCAGAGTGGGGGATTCAATTACTAGGGGTCACGAGTTCAAAGTGAAAGGGGATAAGTTTAGGGGGGATATGCGTGGAAAGTTCTTTACGCAGAGGGTGGTGGGTGCCTGGAACGCGTTGCCAGCGGAGGTGGTAGACGCGGGCACGATAGCGTCTTTTAAGATGTATCTGGACAGATACATGAATGGGCAGGAAGCAAAGAGATACAGACCATTAGAAAATAGGCAACAGGTTTAGATAGAGGATCTGGATCGGTGTAGGCTTGGAGGGCCGAAGGGCCTGTTCCTGGGCTGTAATTTTCTTTGTTCTCTTTGTTCTTTTTTCTATGCCCTGTGCCTCCATGTGTAAATCCACTTTATGGTCTCAAATCAGCCCAACTCCTCCTTTTACCACCCTTTTACTATTTATATGTCCATAGATAACTTTGGGATTCCCATTAATTTTAGCTGCCAGTCTCTTTTCATGCTCTCTCTTTGCTTCCCTTTTTCGCTTTTTCACTTCCGCTCTGAACCTTCTATATTCAGCCTTGTTCTCAATACATACAATCATACGAATTAGGAGCAGGGGTCGGCTGCTCGGCCCCTTAAGCCTGCTCCACCATTCAACAAGATCATGGCTGATCTTATTGTATCATCAATTCCACATTCCTGCCTACCCCGTAAATCCTTTCACCCACTTGCTTATCAAGAATCTATCTACCTCTGCCTTAAAGATATTCAAAATCTCTGCTTCTCCCACCTTTTTAGGAAGAGAGTTCCAAAGATTCACGACCCTCTGAGAGAAAAAAATTATCCACATCTCTGTCTTAAATGGGCGACCCTTTATTTTTAAACACTGAACCCTAGTTCTAGATTCTTCCACAAGAGGAAACATCCTTTCCACATCTATCTTTCCAAGATCCCTCAGGATCTTATATGTTTCAATCAAGTCTCCTCTTACTCTTCTAAACTCCAGCCGATACAAGCCTAGCCTGTCCAAACTTTCCTCATAAGACAACCCGCCCATTCCAGGTATTAGTCTGGTAAACCTTCTCTGAACTGCTTCCAATGCACTTACATCTTTCCGTAAATAAGGAGACCAATATTGTACACAGTACTCCAGATGTGGTCTCACCAATGCCTTGTATGACTGTAGTATAACATCCCAATTTTTGTATTCAATTCTCCTCGCAATAAACAATAACATTCTATGAGCTTTCCTAATTACTTGCTGTACCTGCATACTAACTTTTTGCGATTCATGCACTCGGATACCCAGATCCCTCTGCATCTCGGAGCTCTGCAATCTCTCACCATTGAGATAATATGCTTCTTTTTTAATCTTCCTGCCAAAATTGACAATTTCACATTTTCTCACATTATACTCCATTTCACAGATCTTTGCCAACTCACTTAATCTATCGATATCCATTTGTATCCTCCTTATGTCCTTTTCACAACCTATTTTCCGACCTATCTGTATGTCATCAGCAATTTTAGCAACCATACCTTTGGTCCCTTCAGCCAAGTCATTTATATAAATTGTAAAAAGTTGAGGCCCCAGCACTGATCCCTGTGGCACACCATTCGTTACATCTTGCCAACCAGGAAATGACCCATTTATGCCTACTCTCTGTTTCCTGTTAGCTAGCCAATCTTCTATCCATGCAAATATGTTATCCCCTACACCATGACCTTTTATTTTCTGCAACAACTTTTGATGTGGCACCTTATCAAATGCCTTCTGGAAATCTAAATACAGTGCATTCACTGGTTCCCCTTTATCCATAGCACATGTTACTTCTTCAAAGAATTCTAATAAATTGGTTAAACATAATTTTCCTTTACAAAACAATGTTGACTCTGCCTGATTACTTTGAATTTTTCAAAGTGCCTTGCTATAATGTCTTTAATAACAGCTTCTAACATTTTCCCTCAGACAGTTATTAAGCTAACTGGCCTGTAGTTTCCTGCTTTCTGCCTCCCTCCCTTTTTGAATAAAGGAATTACATTGGCTGTTTTCCAATCGAATGGAACCTTCCCCGAATCCAGGGAATTTTCGAAAATTAAAGATAACGCATTAACTATCTCAGTAGCCACTTCTTTTAATATCCTCGGATGAAGTCCATCAGTCCGTCAGCCTGCAGCTTCAACAATTTGTTCAGTACCTGGTGATTGTAATTTTCTTGAGTTGCTCCTTCCCATTTCTTGATTTACAGCAATTTCTGAGATGATACTTGTATCCTCGATAGTGAAGACTGATGCAAAATACCTGTTTAATTCATCTGCTATCTCCTTATTTTCCCTTATTAATTCCCCAGACTCACTTTCTATTGGACCAATAATCAGTTTGTTAATTCTTTTTTTAACTATCTATAGAAATTTTTACTATCTGTTTTTATATTTCTTGCTAACATAGAAACAGAGAAAATAGGAGCAGGGGTAGGCCATTCAGCCCTTCGAGCCTGCTCCACCATTCATTATGATCATGGCAGATCATCCAACTCAGTGACCTGTTCCTGCTTTCACCCCAGCCCTTTGATCCCTTTAGACCCAAGAACTATATCTAATTCCTTCTTGAAAACATACAATGTTTTGGCCTCAACTGCTTTCTGTTGTAGCGAATTCCACAGGTTCACCACTCTCTGGGTGAAGAAATTTCTTCTGATCTCAGTCCTGAAAGGTTTACCCCGTATCCTTCGACTATGACCCCTGATTCTGGACTCCCCCACCACTGGGAACATCCTTCCTGCATCTACCCTGTCAAGTCCTGTTAGAATTTTAGAGGTTTCTCTGAGATCCCCCCTCACTCTTCTGAACTCCAGCCAATATAATCCTAACCGACTCAATCTCTCCTCATACGTCAGTCCCACCATCCCAGGAATCAGTCTGGTAAACCTTCGCTGCACTCCCTCTATAGCAAGAACATCCTTCCTCAGATAAGGAGACCAAAACTGCACACAATATTCCAGGTGTGGCCTCACCAAGGCCCTGTATAATTGCAGAAAGGCATCCCTGCTCCTATACTCGAATCCTCTTGCTATGACGGCCAACATACCATTTGCCTTTTTTACCACCTATTGCACCTGCATGCTTACCTTCAGAGACTGGTGCATGAGAACACCCAGGTCTCGTTGCATATTCCCCTCTCTCAGTTTATAGCCATTCACATAATAATCTGCCTTCCTGTTTTTGCTACCAAAGTGGACAACCTCACATTTCTCCACATTATACTGCATCTGCCATGCATTTGCCCACTCATTCAACTTGTCCAAATCACCCTGAAGCCTCTCTGCATCCTCCTCACAACTCACCCTCCCCCCCAGTTTTGTGTCATCTGCAAATTTGGAGATATTACATTTAGTTCCCTCATCTAAATCATTAATATATATTGTGAATAGCTGGGGTCCTAGCACCGATCCCTGCGGTACCCCACTAGTCACTGCCTGCCATTCTGAAAAAGACCCATTTATCCCTACCCTTTGTTTCCTGTCCGCCAATTTTCTATCCATCGCAAAACATTACCCCCAATCCCATGCTCTTTAATTTTACACGCTAATCTCTCATGTGGGACTTTGTCGAAAGCCTTCTGAAAGTCCAAATAAACCACATCCACTGGCTCCCCTTCACCAAATCTACTAGTTACATCCTCGAAGAATTCTAGTAGATTTGTCAAGCATGATTTCCCTTTCATAAATCCATGCTGACTCTGCCCGATTCTACTACTGTTCTCTAAGTGGTCGGCTGTAAAATCTTTGATAATGGACTTTAGAATTTTCCCTACTGCTGACGTCAGGCTGGATAATCTATAATTCCCTGCTTTCTCTCTACCTTCCTTTTTAAATAGTGGGATTACATTAACTATCCTTCAATCTGTAGGTACTGTTCCAGAGTCTATAGAATCTTGGAAGATGACCACCAATGCATCCACTATTTCTAGGACCACTTCCTTAAGTACTCTGTGATGCATACCATCAGGCCCTGGGGATTTATCGACCTTCAATCCCATCAAATTCCCCAACACCATTTCTCCACTAATACTGATTTCCTTCAGTTCCTCTCTCACTAAGCCCATCATTTCTGGTATGATATTTGTGTCCTCCTTTGTGAAGACAGAACCAAAGTATGCATTTAGTTGGTTAACCATTACTTTGTTCCCCATAATAAATTTCCCTTTTTCTGACTGTAAGGGACCTACATTTGTCTTCACCAATCTTTTTCTCTTCACATACCTATAGAAACTTTTACAGTCAGTTTTTATGTTCCCCGCAAGCTTGCTCTCATACTCTATTTTCCCCTTCTTAATCAATCCCTTGGTCCTCCTTTGCTGAATTCTAAACTGCTCCCAATCCTCAGGTCTGTTGTTTTTTCTGGCAAATTTATATGCCTCTTCCTTGAATCTAATGCTATCTCTAATTTCCCTTGTAAGCTATGGTTTGGCTACCTTTCCCATTTTACTTTTGCGCCAGACAGGGATAAACAATTGTTGCAGTTCATCCATGCGCTCTTTAAATGTTTGCCATTGCCTATCCACCGTCATCCCTTTACGTAACGTTTCCCAATCCGTCATAGCCAACTTGCGCCTCATACCTTTCTCTTGTTGTCTAAGTTTTCCCTCCTTATTAATCTTTTAGTCATTCTTTGCTGTTTTTTATATTCTGTCCAATATTCTGAACTGCCACTCATCTTTGCGTAATTATATGCTTTTTCTTTAAGTTTGATACTATCTTTAACTTTTTTAGTTATCCACGGATAGTATTTTCAACCTGGCATCAGTGAAAAGCACACTTTTTCTTCTTTATCTTCATCTCTACATCTTCCGTCATCCAGGGAGCTCTGGATTTGTTTACCCTACCTTTCCCCTTCGAGGAAACATACCTTGACTGTGCCTGAACTATCTCTTCTTTGAAGCTGGCCCATTGTTCAGCTACCATTTTTCCTGCCAACCTTTGACTCCAATTTATTCGCCCCAGCTCCATTCTTACCCCATTGAAGTTAACTATATCACAGTTAATTATTCTTGCTCTGGATTGTTGTTTGTCCTTTTCCATAGTCATCCTAAACCTTATGATACAATGATCACTGTCCCCTAAATGATCTCCTTCTGATACTTTATCCACTTGGCCCACCTCATTCCCAAGAACCAGGTCTAGTAGTGCCTCCTTTCTTGTTGGACTAGCAACACACTATTGTAGAACCTTTTCCAAAACACACTCTAGGAACTCTTGCCCTTCACTGCCCTTTACACTACTATTATCCCAGTCTATATTTGGATAGTTAAAGTCCCCCATTATAACTACCCTATAATTTTTGCACCTCTCTGTAATTTCCTAGCAAATTTGTTCTTCCATGTCCTTCCCACAAGCTGGTGGCCTATAGACAACATCGAGTAATGTAAATGCATCTTTTTGTTCCTTAGCTCTAGCCAAATTGATTCTGTTTTTGACCCCTCTGGACATCCTTTTTCTCCAGCACTGCAAAGTTCTACTTAATCAATACTGCCACCCCTCCTCCTTTTTTCCAATTCCTATCTTTCCTGAACATCTTGTATTCAAGAATAATCAATAGCAGTCTTGCCCTTCTTTAAGCCAGGTCTCTGTTATAGTGACAACGTCAGATATAAAAGTTATATAAAAGTTTATTAAATAACCAAACAGGCATATCACAATTGGTGAGACAGTCAATTGCAATGTTAATAGTTCTAGGAAAAGAAAGTAAGTATAATCTTGTTTCTAATAGAGAATTTTAAATCTAAGTATTGTTACAGTAAAATATTTAAGATATTCATCAATTATTAAAGTAACATTTACTTTACATCTCCAAGTATAATGCCATAGAGATTAGCGAGAAACCTCTGTTCAAGTTAAGGGGAGCATTATTGTCACCCCACCCCATAGCTGAACCTTTACCATGAGACACGTTGGAGCGAGTCCAACAAATCTAAACATCCAGTGTATGGTTCCAATATTTATACTGTTTCCAAGTTGCATAACTAATTTTTTTACGTATGGGGGTGTTACCTCTTCTGCAAGTAGGTTCTTCCCCCTTTATTTTCCCAAATAAGGCTGTATAACTATTAATTTCTAGTTAAGATGCACCTTAAAAAACAGGACCTCGAGGGTTGTAATCTCTGGATTACTCCCTGTGCCACGTGCCAGTGAGGCTAGAAATAGGAAGATAGTGCAGCTAAACACGTGGCTGAGCAGCTGGTGTAGAAGGGAGGGTTTCAGATATCTGGACCATTGGGCTCTCTTCAGGGACAGATGAGACCTGTACAAGAAGGACGGGTTGCATCTAAACTGGAAGGGCACTAATATCCTGGCTGCAAGGTTTGCTAGCGTCACTCGGGAGGGTTTAAACTAGTGTGGCAGGGGGGTGGGAACCAGAGCAGTAGGACAGCTGGTGAAGTAAATGAGGAGGACATAGTAAATAAGGCCAGTAGGACTAAGAGGAAGAGCAGGCAGGGAGATGTTGCTGAGCACAGCGGGACTGGTGGTCTGAAGCGCATTTGGGGGACCTGATTGAGGTGTACAAAATCATGAGAGGTATAGACAGGGTGGATAGCAAGAGGCTGTTTCCCAGAGTGGGGGATTCAATTACTAGAGGACACGAGTTCAAAGTGAAAGGGGAAAAGTTTAGGGGGGATATGCGTGGAAAGTTCTTTACGCAGAGGGTGGTGGGTGCCTGGAACGCGTTGCCAGCGGAGGTGGCAGATGCGGGCACGATGGCGTCTTTTAAGATGTATCTAAACAGATACATGAATGGGCAGGAAGAAAAGAGATACAGAACCTTAGAAAATAGGCGACATGTTTAGAGAGAGGATCTGGATCGGCGCAGGCTTGGAGGGCCGAAGGGCCTGTTCCTGTGCTGTAATTATCTTTGTTCTTTGTTCTTTGTTTGTTTCAATGCAAGAAGTATAACAGGTAAGGCAGATGAACTTAGAGCTTGGATTAGTACTTGGAAATATGATGTTGTTGCTATTACAGAGACTTGGTTGAGGGAAGGGCAGAGTTGGCAGCTAAATGTTCCAGGCTTTCGAAGCTTTAGGCGGGATAGAGGGGGATGTAAAAGGGGTGGGGGAGTTGCATTACTGGTTAAGGAGAATATCACAGCTGTACTGCAGGAGGACACCTCGGAGGGGTCATGCAGCGAGGCAATATGGGTGGAGCTCAGGAATAGGAAGGGTGCAGTCACGATGTTGGGGGTTTACTACAGGCCTCCCAACAGCCAGAGGGAGGTAGAGGAGCAGATATGTAGACAGATTTTGGAAAGATGTAAAGGTAACAGGGTTGTAGTGGTGGGTGATTTTAACTTCCCCAATATTGACTGGGACTCACTTAGTGCTAGGGGCTTGGATGGGGCAGAAGTTGTGAGGAGCATCCAGGAGGGCTTCTTGAAACAGTATGTAGATAGTCCAACTAGGGATGGGGCAATTCTGGACCTGGTATTGGGGAATAAGCCCGGCCAGGTGGTCGAAGTTTCAGCAGGGGAGCATTTCGGGAGCAGTGACCATAATTCCACAAGTTTTAAGGTACTTGTGGATAAGGATAAGAGTAATCCTCGGGTGCAGATGCTAAATTGGGGGAAGGCTACTAAATTGGGGGAAGGCTAATTATAACAATATTAGGCAGGAACTGAAGAATTTAGATTGGGGGTGGCTGTTTGAGGGTAAATCAACATCTGACATGTGGGAGTCTTTCAAACGTCAGCTGATTAGAATCCAGGACCAGCATGTTCCTGTGAGGAAGAAAGTCAAGTTTGGCAAGTTTCGGGAACCTTGGATAACACGGGATATTGTGAGCCTAGTCAAAAAGAAAAAGGAAGCATTTGTAAGAGCTGGAAGGCTAGGAACAGATGAAGCACTTGAGGAATATAAAGACAGTAGGAAGGAACTTAAGAAAGGAGTTAAGAGGGCTAAAAGGGGTCATGAAAAGTCATTGGCAAACAGGATTAAGGAAAATCCCAAGGCTTTTTATACATATATAAAGAGCAAGAGGGTAACCAGGGAAAGGGTTGGCCCACTCAAGGACAGAGATGGGAATCTATGCGTGGAGCCAGAGGAAATGGGCGAGGTGCTAAATGAGTACTTTGCATCAGTATTCACCAAGGAGAAGGAATTGGTGGATGATGAGCCTAGGGAAGGGAGTGCAGATAGTCTCAGTCATCTCATTATCGAAAAGGAGGAGGTGTTGGGTGTCTTGCAAAGCATTAAGGTAGATGAGTCCCCAGGGCCTGATGGGATCTACCCCAGAATACTGAGGGAGGCAAGGGAAGAAATTGCTGGGGCCTTGATAGAAATCTTTGCATCCTCATTAGCGACAGGTGAGGTCCCAGAGGACTGGAGAATAGCCAGTGTTGTTCCTTTGTTTAACAAGGGTGGTAAGGATAATCCAGGAAATTATAGGCCGGTGAGCCTTATGTCAGTGGTAGGGAAACTATTAGAGAGGATTCTTCGGGACAGGATTTACTCCCATTTGGAAACAAACAAACTTATTAGCAAGTGACAGCATGGTTTTGTGAAGGGGAGGTCGTGTCTTACTAATTTGATTGAGTTTTTTGAGGAGGTGACGAAGATGATTGATGAAGGAAGGGCAGTGGATGTTGCCTGTATAGACTTTAGTAAAGCCTTTGACAAGGTCCCGCATGGCAGACTGGTGCAAAAGGTGAAGTCACACGGGATCAGAGGTGAGCTGGCAAGATGGATACAGAACTGGCTCAGTCACAGAAGACAGAGGGTAACAGTGGATGGGTGTTTTTCTGAATGGAGGGATGTGACTATTGGTGTTCCGCAGGGATCAGTGCTGGGACCTTTGCTGTTTGTAGTATATATAAATGATTTGGAGGAAAATGTAGCTGGTCTGATTAGTAAGTTTGCGGACGACACAAAGATTGGTGCAGTTGCGCATAATGATGAGGATTGTCAGAGGATACAGCAGGATATAGATCGGTTCGAGACTTGGGCGGAGAAATGGCAGATGGAGTTTAATCCGGACAAATGTGAAGTAATGCATTTTGGAAGGTCTAATGCAGGTGGGAGGTATACAGTAAATGGAAGAACCCTTAGGAGTATTGACAGGCAGAGAGATCTGGGCATACTGGCCCACAGGTCATTGAAGGTGGCAACGCAGGTGGATAAGGTAGTCAAGAAGGCATACGGCATGCTTGCCTTCATCGATCGGGGCTTAGAGTATAAAAATTGGCAAGTCATGTTGCAGCTGTACAGAACCTTAGTTAGGCCACACTTCGAATATTGCGTGCAATTCTGGTCGCCACAATACCAGAAGGACGTGGAGGCTTTGGAGAGGGTACAGAGGAGGTTTACCAGGATGTTGCCTGGTCTGGAGGGCATTAGCTATGAGGAGAGGTTGGAAAAACTCAGATTGTTTTCATTGGAACGACGGAGGTGGAGGGGCGACATGATAGAGGTTTACAAAGTTATGAGCGGCATGGACAGAGTGGATAGTCAGAAGCTTTTTCCCAGGGTGGAAGAGTCGGTTACTAGGGGACATAGGTTTAAGGTGCGAGGGGCAAAGTTTAGAGGGGATGTGCGAGGCAAGTTTTTTACACAGAGGGTGGTGAGTGCCTGGAACTTGCTGCCAGGGGAGGTGGTGGAAGCAGATACGATAGCGACGTTTAAGAGACATCTTGACAAATATATGAATAGGAAGGGAATAGAGGGATATGGGCCCTGGATGTGCAGAAGGTGTTAGTTTAGGCAGGCATCAAGATCGACGCAGGCTTGGGGGGCCGAATGGCCTGTTCCTGTACTGTACTGTTCTTTGTTCTTTGCTTTTTTTCTTTGATTCCCAAGAAAGGATAGGCGAGCAGCCAGATGTGAGTCTCTCATAGCGGTCAATTAGCTAACTGTGTTTTTTCAGATTATAATTCAGATTTTTACATTTGGTCAGATTTGTCAAAAATTCACTTGACTGTGGTTTAGGGTTGTCCTCATAAAACCATCTTATCAACTATTACACTGTGGTAGCTTTTATGAAGATGAACTCTTTAAAAAAAAATGTATCCCACATTAATAGGAAAATAATTCTTTTAACCTTATAACAGCTCATTATGGCCGGATTCCTTCACAATTGCACAAACTGGGGTTACATTCCTTGGAATTTAGAAGCTTAAAGGGTGAGTTGATTGAAGTTTTCAAGGTATTAAGGAGAACTGATGGGGTAGATAGAGTGAAACAATTTCTGCTGGTTGCGGAGTCGAGGACTAGGGGGCAGAGTCTAAACATTCGGCCAAACATTTCAGGAGTGAAGTTAGTCAACACTTGTACATGCAAAGGGTCGTAGAAGTTTGGAACTCTGTTCCGCAAACAGCAGTTGATGCTAGATCAATTGTTAATTTTAAATCTGAGATTGATAGATTTTTGTTAACCAATGGTATTAAAGGATATGGAGCAAAATGGGTCTCTGGCATTAGGTGACAGATCAGCCATGATCTCACTGAAGGGCAGAACAGACTCAAGGGGCTAAATGGCCCACTCCTGTTCCTGTTTCTGTTAAATGCTTTATGCTATTCACCTCAACTACTCCTTGTGATAGCAAGTTCCACATTGTCAGCACTCTCTCGGAAAGAAATTTCTCCCGAATTCTTCTGAATATAACTCATTGCACCAAGTGTTCCTTTCTCATGCTACAGATTCACAGTATACCCATCTCTCTATTAAAAGCTACAGCCTCAAAAATCGCATGTAGTAGCAGGGTTTTCTGTGCACCTTGTACTATGCAGCTTTCATGAGCACTTGTAAGATTTGCAAGTCTCTGTGAACTTCAATCTTCTACTATCAATGTGAAAATATGGAAGTATTCTCCATAACTAACTGTAAGGAGGTTCAAGGCAATAACACATCTGTGGCTCAGGAGGATCACAACAGAGAAAAAAGGAATTATATTTGGGTGCAATTTTCAACCACTAAGATGCGTGTTTGCTCATGGTGTTACGGGTGATATATTAGCATGGATAGAGGATTGACTAACTAACAGGAAACAGAGATTTGGGATAAATGGGGCATTTTCAGACTGGTAAACTTTAAATAACAGGGATCAGTGTTGGAGCATCAACTAATTACGATCTATATTAATGACTTTCATGAAGGGACTGAGTGTATTGTAGCCAAATTTGCAGATGATACAAAGATATCTAGGAAAGCAAGTTGTAAAGAGGACACGAAATGTCTCCGAGATATAGATAGGTTAGGCGAGTGGGCAAAATTTTGGCAGATGGAGTATAATGTGGGAAAATGTGAGGCTGTCCACGATGGCAGGAGGAATAGAAAACAGAATATTATTTAAATGGAGAGAGACTGAAGAATGCTGTGGTACAGAGGAATTTGGGTATCCTTGTACATGAATCACAAAATGTTAGCTTGTTGGTACAGCAAGTAATTAGGAAGGCAAATGGAATGTTAGCCTTTATTTTAAGTGTTATAAAAGTAGGGAGGTCTTGCTACAACTCTACAGGGCACTGGTGAGACCACACCTAGTGTACTGTGTACAATTTTACTCTCCTTACTTCAATAAGGATATACTTGCATTGGAAGCAGTTCAGAAAAGATTCACCAGGCTGATTCCTGGGATGAAGGTGCTGTCTTCTGAGGAAAGGCAGGTTGGGCCTATAGAGTTTAGAAGAATGAGAGGTGATCTTATTAAAACACATAAGAATCTGAGGGAATAAAAACAGAAAGTGCTAGAAATACTCATCAGGTCAGGCAGCATCTGTGGAGTGAAGATTCTGAGGAGCTTTACAGGGTAGATGCTGAGAGGATGTTTCCCCTCATGGGGAATCTAGAACAGGGGCACAGTTTCAAAATAAGGGGTCTCCTTTTAAGACGGAGATAAGGAGAATTTCTTCTCTCAGAGGGTTGTTAATCTTTGGAATTCTCTTCCCCAGAGCACAGTGGATGCTGGGTCATTGAATATATTCAAGGCTGGGTGAGACATATTTTTGATCTACAAGGGAGTCAAAGGTTATGGGCCAGAGTGAGGGTGGGGGTGGGGGGTGCAGGCGTTAAAGTGGAGTTAAAACCACAATCAGATGATCCATGATCTTACTGAATGGCAGAGCTGGATTGAGGGGCCAAATGGCCTACTTGTGATGGAATATAAGTATAATAGGCTTAATTAAATAGAATTTGGAAATAGTGCATTGTGCCTTCTAGAGTTAAAGATCAAATGGATGGTCAGTTTTCAGACCTTATTGAAATTCCACTTTAAGAATGTAGAGTTAAATATTTCAAGGTCTCTGTTAGAATAGAATTTCTGATGCCAGGGAATTGGAAGATAAACACACACATTGAAATATCCTGTGTGACCCCAGTAAGAGGTAGCAATAAACTTAATTAGTTTATAGAGTTGTTAATGTAGACGAATCATCCCTGGAGGTTGCTTTAATGTATCATATAGAAGGCAATTATAGAAAATGTACTCACAGGAATAAGAGGTCAAGTAAACACAATTATAAACATTTTGACCAGATAAAAGCTCACAACTTCAAATTCCAGCAAAACACTAAGTGGAATTGGTAATTAAAAATATGGATTTTCAAAGGAACACAGGAAGGTCACATAAATGCTGGAAGTCAGATGACACCTTAGAAATAGTATAAAAATGAGAGGTTTTGAAAGCAAACTTTCGGGGTGTTGTATCCTCAAACAGCACTTCTCATCCCATGCCTTACTTGGGGGATTTAACGTAAAAGTTTACTTTAAATTTTCATGTATATTCTGCATATTCTAGGATAATTTTGCTGTAACATTAGTAAGGTTAAACTTTTGCATTCTATGTTAGAAATAAGAATATGTGATACATCTCTCAGTAATATTGATATTGTGATATACTTATCCACTTAAGAAGTCTATTGCATGTTAAATTCTTTAATAAATCTATAAAAGTTAATAAATCATCTCATGTAATATTCTGTATACAGCTACAAGAACCCCCTCTCTTTAAGTGGAGAGTGTCTCTTTAAGCGGAGAGATACGTGTTGAAAAGAGTTTCCCAGACCCTTATAATATCTGGGATATTTATGACTTAGCCATAAATATTAAAATAGGCTATAATATTAAAGATGGTAATATTCTCTATTGGTTTTCTTTCTTTGAGGGAAAGCTAGTACAATTCTTTGGACCCAAATAAGTGTCTGAGAATTTGTCTGGTTTGAACTTGATTAAAGAAGATTTATAGGGATGTACTCCTGATTTGGTTTAGTCTCTATAAGGGGTTAAAGTCATAAATCACTTCATATTGCTGCTCCTATTCTTATGTTCTTATGTTATGTTTCCCTTAAAGAGAATTGCTGAGTAGATTTACTACAATGGTGCTAGGAAAGACTTCAGGTATGTGGAGAGATGAGAGAAGCTGGAATTATTCTCCTTAGAGCAGAAAAGGTTAAGAGGAGATTTAATTGATGCATTCAAAATCATGAAGGGTTATGATAGAGTAAGTAAGGAGAAAGTGTTTCCACTGATAGAAGAGTCGGTAACCAGACGACACAGATTTAAGGCAATTGACAAAAAAAATAGAGTTATGCAATGAGTTATGACCTGGAATGAGTTATGACCTGGAATGCATTGCCAGTTTGAATAATAACTTTCAAAAAGGTGGATTGAATAAATACTTCAAGTGGAAATATTTGCATGGCAGTGGGGGAAAGAGCAGGTGGAGTGAGATTAATTGGATAACTCTTCTAAAGAGCCATCACAGGCATGGTGGACCAAATGGCCTCCTTCTGTGTTGTATTATTCATTCTATAAGTCTATGATTCCAGGGATAAAGTTCCACACTGGCACCTACAGTAGATTGGAGGATTTTCCAGGGTCCACTTACTGCCTCAAAGAAGGTAGGATTTTGGGGATCTTTAGAGGAAGTGCAACAGAGGTTCACCAGACTAGTCCCTGGGATGGCCAGATTGTTTTATGAGGAGAGATTGCAGAAACTGGTTCTGTATTCTCTAGAGTTCAGAAGAATGAAAGGTGATCTCATTGGAAGTTACAAAATTCTTACAGGGTGTGACAGGGTGGATGTTTCCCCTGGCTGGTGAGTCTAGACACAGGGGACATAATCTCAGAATAAGGGGAAGGCCATTTAAGACTGAGATGAGGAGGAATTTCTTCTTCCTGAGGGTGATGAATCTTTGGAATTCTCTACCCCAGAGGGCTGTGGAAGCTCAATCACTGAGCATATTCAAGACAGAAATCAACAGATTTCTGCAGACAAATGACATCAAGGGATATTGCAGATAGTGCTGGAAAGCGGTATTGAGGTAGATGATCAACCATGATCTAATTGAATGCTGGAGCAGACCCGATGGGCTGAATGGCCTATTCTTGTTCCTATGTTCCTATTACTAGGTTGCTATGATACAGATACTCCTCAAGTTTACTCCTGATGAGCAATTCTATTACTTTACATACAATAAATCCTTATCCATTGGTAATGCTACCTGTAGTCTTAATGGGCTGTATTTTATTTCGGTGATGAGGTTCCAGCGATGGGCCGTAAGGAAAGGGGCAACCTTAGTCATTGGGGACTCCATAGTTAGGGGAACAGATAGGAGGTTCTGTGGGAACGAGAGAGACTCACGGTTGGTATGTTGCCTCCCAGGTGCCAGGGTTCGTGATGTCTCGGATCGTGTTTTTGGGATCCTTAATGGGGAGGGGGAGCAGCCCCAAGTCGTGGTCCACATAGGCACCAACGACATAGGTAGGAAGAGAGATGGGGATTTAAGACAGAAATTTAGGGAGCTAGGGTGGAAGCTTAGAGCAAGAACAAACAGAATTGTTATCTCTGGGTTGTTGCCCGTGCCACGTGATAGCGAACCGAGGAATAGGGAGAGAGAGGAGTTGAACACGTGGCTGCAGGGATGGTGCAGGAGGGAGGGATTTGGTTTCCTGGATAATTGGGGCTCTTTCTGGGGTAGGTGGGACCTCTACAAACAGGATGGTCTTCACCTGAACCAGAGGGGTACCAATATCCTGGGGGGGAAGTTTGCTAGTGCTCTTCGGGGGGGTTTAAACTAATTCAGCAGGGGAATGGGAACCCAAATTGTAGTGCCAGTGTACAGGATGTTGAGAGTAGTGAGGTCAGGGATATGGTTACAAGGAAGCAAGAGGGCACTGGCAAGCAAGAACCTGGTTTAAAGTGTGTCTATTTCAACGCCAGGAGCATCCGGAATAAGGTGGGTGAGCTTGCAGCATGGGTTGGTACCTGGGATCTCGATGTAGTGGCCATTTCGGAGACATGGGTAGAGCAGGGGCAGGAATGGATGTTGCAGATTCCGGGATTTAGATGTTTCAGTAAGAACAGAGAAGATGGTAAAAGAGGGGGGGGTGTGGCATTGTTAATCAAGGAGAGTATTACAGCGACAGAAAGGACGTTTGAGGACTCGTCTACTGAGGTAGTATGGGCTGAGGTTAGAAACAGGAGAGGTGAGGTTACCCTGTTGGGAGTCTTTTATAGACCTCCGAATAGTTCCAGAGATGTAGAGGAAAGGATAGCGAAGATGATTCTCGACAGGGGTGAGAGTAACAGGGTAGTTGTTATGGGGGACTTTAACTTTCCAAATATCGACTGGAAATACTATAGTTCGAGTACTTTAGATGGGTCAGTTTTTGTCCAGTGTGTGCAGGAGGGTTTTCTGACACAGTATGTAGACAGGCCAACCAGGGGCGATGCCACATTGGATTTGGTACTGGGAAATGAACCCGGCCAGGTGTTAGATTTAGATGTAGGTGAGCACTTTGGTGACAGTGATCACAATTCGGTTAGGTTTACCTTAGCGATGGGCAGGGACAGGTATATACCGCAGGGCAAGAATTATAACTGGGGGAAAGGAAATTATGATGCGATTAGGCAAGATTTAGGATGCATAGGATGGGGAAGGAAACTGCAGGGGATGGGAACAATCGAAATGTGGAGCTTATTCAAGGAGCAGCTACTGCGTGTCCTTGATAAGTATGTACCTGTGAGGCAGGGAGGAAGTTGTCGTGCGAGGGAGCCGTGGTTTACTAAAGAAGTTGAAGCGCTTGTCAAGAGGAAGAAGAAGGCTTATGTTAGGATGAGACGTGAAGGCTCAGTTAGGGCGCTTGAGAGCTACAAGCTAGCCAGGAAGGATCTAAAGGGAGAGCTAAGAAGAGCAAGGAGAGGACACGAGAAGTCATTGGTGGATCGGATCAGGGAAAACCCTAAGGCTTTCTATAGGTATATCAGGAATAAAAGAATGACTAGAGTTAGATTAGGGCCAATCAAGGATAGTAGTGGGAAGTTGTGTGTGGAATCAGAGGAGATAGGGGAAGTGTTAAATGAATATTTTGCATCAGTATTTACAGTAGAGAAAGAAAATGTTGTTGAGAATACTGAGATTCAGGCTACAAGGCTAGATGGGATTGAGGTTCACAAGGAGGAGGTGTTAGCAATTTTGGAAAGTGTGAAAATAGATAAGTCCCCTGGGCCAGATGGGATTTATCCTAGGATTCTCTGGGAAGCTAGGGAGGAGATTGCAGAGCCTTTGTCCTTGATCTTTATGTCGTCATTGTCGACAGGAATAGTGCCGGAAGACTGGAGGATTGCAAATGTTGTCCCCTTGTTCAAGAAGGGGAGTAGAAACAGCCCTGGTAATTATAGACCTGTGAGCCTCACTTCGGTTGTGGGTAAAATGTTGGAAAAGGTTATAAGAGACAGGATTTATAATCATCTTGAAAAGAATAAGTACATTAGAGATAGTCAGCACGGTTTTGTGACGGGTAGGTCGTGCCTCACAAACCTTATTGAGTTTTTCGAGAAGGTGACCAAACAGGTGGATGAGGGTAAAGCAGTGGATGTGGTGTATATGGATTTCAGTAAGGCGTTTGATAAGGTTCCCCACGGTAGGCTATTGCAGAAAATACGGAAGTATGGGGTTGAAGGTGATTTAGAGCTTTGGATCAGAAATTGGCTAGCTGAAAGAAGACAGAGGGTGGTGGTTGATGGCAAATGTTCATCCTGGAGTTTAGTTACTAGTGGTGTACCGCAAGGATCTGTTTTGGGGCCATTGCTGTTTGTCATTTTTATAAATGACCTGGAAGAGGGTGTAGAAGGGTGGGTTAGTAAATTTGCAGATGACACTAAGGTCGGTGGAGTTGTGGATAGTGCCGAAGGATGTTGTAGGGTACAGAGAGACATAGATAGGCTGCAGAGCTGGGCTGAGAGATGGCAAATGGAGTTTAATGCGGAAAAGTGTGAGGTGATTCACTTTGGAAGGAGTAACAGGAATGCAGAGTACTGGGCTAATGGGAAGATTCTTGTTAGTGTAGATGAGCAGAGAGATCTTGGTGTCCAGGTGCATAAATCCCTGAAGGTTGCTAACCAGGTTAATAGGGCTGTCAAGAAGGCATATGGTGTGTTAGCTTTTATTAGTAGGGGGGTCGAGTTTCGGAGCCACGAGGTCATGCTGCAGCTGTACAAGACTCTGGTGAGACCGCACCTGGAGTATTGCGTGCAGTTCTGGTCACCGCATTATAGGAAGGATGTGGAAGCTATGGAAAGGGTGCAGAGGAGATTTACTAGGATGTTGCCTGGTATGGAGGGAAGGTCTTACGAGGAAAGGCTGAGGGACTTGAGGTTGTTTTCGTTGGAGAGAAGGAGGAGGAGAGGTGACTTAATAGAGACATATAAGATAATCAGAGGGTTAGATAGGGTGGATAGTGAGCGTCTTTTTCCTCGGATGGTGATGGCAAACACGAGGGGACATAGCTTCAAGTTGAGGGGTGATAGATATAGGACAGATGTGAGAGGTAGTTTCTTTACTCAGAGAGTAGTAAGGGCGTGGAATGCCCTGCCTGCAGCAGTAGTAGATTCGCCAACATTAAGGGCATTTAAGTGGACATTGGATAGACACATGGATGAAAATGGAATAGTGTAGGTCAGATGGTTTCACAGCTCAGCGCAACATCGAGGGCCGAAGGGCCTGTACTGCGCTGTAATATTCTAATTCTAATTCTAATTCTAACTTTGCAATGGTGACCTTACAAGCACAGAAGCTGCCTGGTCCTATAGCGTAGGCAAATTATTTCTGTCTATGTAATTTATTTGCAACAGCAATTGTCAGACAAAATGAATGAAAATGCTAAATCCTGCCATACATATGTTAGTGCTGCATAGGATACATTACCTTCTGTCACAAAGTCTGTTCAATTCTCTACTGATGTGATTATAATTGTCGTAGGATCCCCACTCTCCCCAAAACATCCTGAACCATCTGGACTCACACAGGTACTAAATAACACACAGCACGCAACATCATCATCATTTCAGGAAATATTAGCCCAGTAACTGAGGCACCCAACTTACACAGTTTCATCAATGAGGTCTTGCGGGCTTTCACGCGATTGGCCGAGCCTTTGAGACAAAAAGGTATTAGACCACAAATTAGTGTCTCGTCATTTTGTGGCAATTCCATTGTGGTGGGTGAGGGGGATCCGATGTAGAATCCTGATCTACTGGCTTTCCACTCTTCTTTCACCACCCAGCAAATGGTACTTGGTGGGAGCTTCTTCTGCACACCCTCTTAAGTTCACTTGCCAGTTTGGGGAAGTATCTGGGAGCATTCCCTAGGCAAGTCAGGAATTCCACCCAGCCACCCTCAATATAGGCCAGTGGAACCCTCATTTCCTGACAGTAGGTATTGTGGGGCCTGAAATGGAAAAGTTCCTATGGCTTTTCATAGAATCAATACCAGAAGGATCAGTTGCTGTTGCTACACAAGCCACACAGTGCTCCAATATAAATAATTAAAATTCTTGCCTGTTTTCCTTCAGCCCAATCTGGGCCTCTGGTGTTACCTCTAGTATTGACATGAGCTTTGCTTCCTCCATTGGATCGGTGTCCTGTTACACCATTACAGACACAGGTACACATCGTCCAATTTAAACTAGCCCATTCCTGGAATTTAGAACAAGGTCAGGGCAAGGTGAAACTGCTGGGCCAAAGTTCACCCATTTCCAACAGGGCAACAGAAGCCCCAGAATCTATACCCCAATTGCTCTATCCTGATAAACAAAGCGCAAGTGTTGAGGCTACCATCTGGATCTCAGCCTTCCTTTGTACTTGTTTGTACGTCATGTAACTTGTTTACATGTAGCAACAGTATTTAATGAACTGGAAAAAGCCATTAGTCACAACATAACTGTCCCTTTTGAATGAATCAACCACGATGACATGTCTTCAACCCACATCCTTCAATTCCTTCTCTCTTTAGAAAGAGGTCCAATTAAATGTAAATCCACATTAGTGCACAGGAGCCATGATCAAAGGGACTGTAACTGAGAGACGGAGCTACAACACTGTATCCTGATCGCACTGGGGCAATGGATTACTGAGGCACCACAAATAGTGAGTTTGGGTCCTGCAACTCTTAAAATTTTGGACTAAATTTAGAACCCTTCAGAACTGGTGTAAAAGCTGGATACTTGCAGTCTCTGGCCTTTTGCATGGGGATGGGAGGAGTTATGTTAATGAGCTAAGTGGAGTTTCATCAGACATAACTCAGGAAAGTTGGAGGAAAATCACATATAGCGATGTGTCGGCTTAAAACCAGTGTAAATCAGTTACATGCAAAATTTCTCGGAGTTAGATTACCCTTTCAGTTAAGCAAAACTTTGCAGTAAATGACTCTATGCTTGAAGTTAGCAATGTTTCCAAAATGTATACAAACCCGTCCTTATGAGCTGACATGGATGAATTGCTTGCTTTGCCTTCCTCTGAAAGAATGGTGTTAGTCTTATGAGACGATCCGAGACAGAGACATCAGAGTGATGAAGTACAATCAGTGCAGGGTCCTCCTGGGTGAATTCATCTTTCAAGTTGGTAGCCGTATGAATATAGTTGATAGCTGGATTACAGCTCACCTCCATTAATCTCAGAGTACCGACAGATTTCTGGAGACAAATGACATCAAGGGATATGGAGATAGGGTTGGAAAGTGGCGTTGAGGTAGATGATCAGCCGTGATCGAATTGAATGGTGGAGTAGGCTCAACGGGCTGAATGGCCTACTCCTGTTCCTGTGTTCCTATTACTAGGTTGCTATGATACACATAATCCTCAAATTCTATTACACTACGTACAATAATTCCTAATCCATTGGTAATGCTACCAGTAGTCTTAATGGGCTGGATTTTATTTCAGCGATGAGGTTCCAGCGATGGGCCGGAAGGAAAGGGGCAAACCCACCTTGGCCCTTTATCAGTGGTAAACTTGTATCAACAGCAACCTGCTTTTGTATATCACCTTTAACATAGTAAAATGTATCAAAGCACTTCACAGGAACATTATCAAGCAAAATTTGTCACCAAGTCATCTAATAAGATGTTAGGAAGATGATCAAAAACCTGGGCAAAGAGATAGAGTTTAAGGAACGTCTTAAAGGAAAAAGAGAGGTCAAAAGGCAGTGAGATTTAAGGAGGGAATTGCAGAGTTTAGGGACTTGGTAGCTGAAGGCATGGCCCCCAGTGGTGGAGCAATTAAAATCAGGGATGCACAAGTGGCCTGGATTAGAGGAGTTCAGAGATCTCAGATGGTTGTAGGGCTGAAGGAGGCTACAGAGATGGGAGGCACAAGGCCTTTGAGGAATTTGTGCGCAGGAGTGATGGGTCCTGCCCATTTCTGGCTGGTATAACCATACAATCTTAACTTCTATAACGTTTCTCTTTTTGTTGAAGATGCACTCAGATATCAGTAGGCATTGAACAATGACGGAAATGAGCCATAAAAAGTGAACAGTTTACCAGAGATAGCTGCAGGAGGGAAATATGCCAGTTAAATTATGTTTGTGGGGTTGAATTGCACTCATTTGACCATTTCATCATACTGTTAAAATGGATGGATTCAAGTTCACTGAATGGAGCCAGCAATGTTGGAACAATGAGGCAGTAATGCTCGCTATTGAAGGAGCTTACAAATAGTAGGTGACAGCACTTTATCTAAACTTTCATTGATTTCTGCCCTCTGTATTACATAATGACAGCAGACTCCGCAGATGTCCACTTACTTTCATCATTCTCAACACAGGCTTTATAATATCAAATCATTGATACTTCACACTCCAGTGAAGGGGCCTACCTCGGAATGTCAAAAATGAGCAAATGGTTTTTAATATATTCAGATGCGGTGATCAATATGATTGCTAATTAAGGCAAAGTTTACCAGACATGGCTGAAAAGGAACTGAAGTTTCAAACACATCACTTGGCCATCAAAACTCAATACTGGTGCCAAGTGATATTTCAATGATGTTACGCCATATCTACATCAATGTATCACTGCCTATTGTATCAGAAGGCCCCATCTTCTCCTCCTTATACATGTCAAAAGTATTTGTTGACCTCTGCGCCTTAACAAGGATTTTTTGGGATGTTCTTTATATAGCAGTTTGCGAATGTATTGACTCTTCATAACTTTGCGTTGTGTTGGTATAGTCTGGTACCCACTAAAAGTCTTTGTTTGAAGCAGGTGAACCTGAATGCTCAGGTCAGCAGGTTTCATGAAATGCCATTGGACACAAGTTCAATGAATTATCAACTCTACATGTCAACAATGAAAGGAATAACATTTGAATGTTGCTCTGGGGCAGTAAAGTCAGAATGACCAGGGGAGGGGAGGGTACATGTCAGAGGCATGGTGTTAAACCCCTTCCCTGCCATCTTAACCCTTGCCCTAACCATTCACACTGGGCAAGGGGGAAAAACCATCCCTTAAATGTATCAGCATAATAAAAGAAAAAAGATAGGTCAGTGCCACTGGTGAGAGCCTTCAGGACCATATCTGTGCTGTGTGTATTTCCAGTGTTTTCTGCTATTATATCAGGTTTGTCAAAATAAGCTGGAACTGCAAGTTCCAAGGTTGCCCTGATACCTCGGTAAGAAAATGCACAACCTTCTGTGCTGCTCACTAGGCAGATCAAGAAGATCTGAACTCCATTTTCGGTCATCACTGACTTAACTAATTTGTCAGGGACAGGAATTGTCGCAGTTCTGAAATACAACAACAACAATTTTCTATGTTTCTAACTTGCATTTATATATACGTCTTTAACTATGTAAGACATTGCAAGGTGCTTCACAGGAGCATATCAGACAAATATTCACCCCAAACCAAAGAAGGAACCAGATGACCAAAAACCCGTTCAAAGAGGTAGGTGTTAATCAGGGTCTTTAAAGTGAAAAGAGAGGCGGAGAGATTGAGGAAGGGAATTCCAAAGCTTAGGGCCTAGGCAGCTGAAGGCACGGATACCAACACAAAAAGCAAAATACTGCAGGTGCTGGCAATCTGAAAGAAAAACAGAAAATGCTGACCACATCTGTGGAGCGAGAAACACAGTTAATGGGCTGAATTTTCAAGAGCCTGTGGAGACGGCTGTGGAGGTGGGTGGATGGCCACAAAACTGGAGGGAAATCTCGCCGAGCCAACTCTCCAACACATTCCTGCCACCATGGGATTCTGCAGGAGGTGGTGTGATGGAGGGACTGGTTACCCAGCCAGTCTCAGTGGGCAGTTTATTAAGCCCATTTTCAGTTGAATTAATGGCACTCTCCTGACCCTGTCTGGAATTTCTGTGAGATGCTGGCATTTCCCAGTGGCAGGATGGGCAGCCATTGGAGGCAGAGGCTCAACTCAAGATAAAGGTGCCCGTGGCAGTGCCCGTTACTCTAGGGGGATTTCCACCTGCTGGCCGCCAGCACTAACCCTTTAGCGTCTTCTTTCAGCATTTCTCCCCGCGATGAACATAAGAAATACGAGCAGGAGTAGGCCATTCGGCCCCTCAAGCCTGCCCCGCCATTCAATAAGATCAAAGCTGATCTGCCCCAGACCTCAACTCCTCTTTCGTGCCAGCTCCTCATAGCCCTCAACTCCCTGATATTTCAAAAATCTATCTACCTCCTCTTTAAATACTTCCAGTGATCTAGCCTCCACAGCTCTCTGGGGTAGAGAATTCCAGACATTCATTACCCTCTGAGAGAAGTAATTCCTTGCATCTCAGTTTTAAAGAGTGTCCCCTTATTCTGTAACTATGTCCCCTAGTTTAAGATTCCCCCATTAGGGGAAACATCTTCTCAACATCTATCCTGTCAAGCCCCCTGAGAATCTTATACGTTTCAATATGATCACCCCTCATTCTTCTAAACTCTAATGAGTTCCCTACAAGGGTAGGAAAATTTGATAACAGAACAAACTTAAAGGCTTTGTATCTGAATGCAAGAAGCATTCAAAATAAAATAAACGAGTTAACAGAGCAAATAGAGACAAATGGGTATGATTTAGTGGCAACTACTGAGACCTGGTTGCAGGGAAACCAGGTTTGGGAATTGAATATCCAAGGGTACTCAGTAATTTGGAAGGATAGGCAGGAAGGAAAAGGAGGAGGTGTAGCTTTGTTAGTAAAGGAAGAGATCAGTGCTGTAGTGAGAAACGATATAGGCACTGGAGATCAAGACATAGAATCAGTCTGGGTAGAAATAGGAAATAGCAAGAGAAAGAAGTCCCTGGTGGGAGTAATCTATAGGTCCTCAAACCGTAGTTCTGCAGTGGGGCACAGTATAAACCAGGAAATACTGGGGGCTTGTAAGAAAGGTACTGCAATAATCATGGGTGATTTTAATATGCATGTAGACTGGATTAATCAAATTGGTAAGGGTAACCTTGAGAGAGAGTTCATTGACGGTATTAGAGATTGTTTTTTGAAGCAATATGTTGTGGAACCAACCAGGGAGCAAGCTATTCTAGATTTGGTATTGTAATGATCTCATAGTTAAGGATCCTCTAGGGAAGAGTGATCATAGCATGCTAGAATTTCAAATTCAGAAACTGGAGTCCCACACTAGCGTTCTGGAGTTAAACAAAGGTAATTACATAGGCATGAGGGCAGATTTGGCCCTAATGGACTGGGCAGGAAGACTAAAAGGTAGGACAGTTGATGAGCAATGGTAGATGTTTAAGGAGATATTCACTTCCTGAAAACTAAAATATATTCCAGAGTGGAAGAAAGATTCTAAGAGGGGGAAAAAACATCCATGGCTAAGCAAGGAAGTTAATGATAACATTGTATAAAGACAAAAAATAAGGCATACCGTATTGTAAAGGCCAGTGGCAGGCTGGAAGACTGGGAAACATGTAAAGATCAACAAAGGGTTACTAAAAAAGAAATAAAAAGAGCAAAGGTAAATTATGAAAGAAAATTAGTGCAAAATATAAAAACGGATAGCAAAAGCTTCTATAAGTATATAAAAGGGAAGAGAGTAGCTAAAGTGAATGTTGGTCCTTTGGAGGATGAAACTGGGTAGTTAATAGAGGGGAGCACAGAAATGGCGGAGACACTAAATCAGTTTTTTTGCCTCAGTTTTCACGCTGAAGGGCACTCGTACCATTCCAATAGTAACAGAAAATGCAGAGGTTATAGAAAGAGAGGAACTTAGAAAAATCATCACTAGGTAAAAGGTACTGAGCAAACTATTGGGGTTGAAGGCAGACAAGTCCCCAGGGCCTGATGGCCTACATCCTAGGGTCATAAAGGAAGTGGCAGAGGAGATAGTGGATCCATTGGTTATAATATTCCAAAATTCCCTGGATGCGGGAAAGGTTCCAGTGGATTGGAAAAAAGCTAATATAATGCCATAATTCAAAAGGGAGGATGACAGAAGGTAGGAAACTACAGACCAGTTAGTTTAACATCTGTCATTGGGAAATTGTTAGAATCTATTATTCTCTTTCTCTTTTGGGCCTCCTTATCTCGAGAGACAATGGATACGCGCCTGGAGGTGGTCAGTGGTTTGTGAAGCAGCGCTGGAGTGGCTATAAAGGCAAATTCTGGAGTGACAGGCTCTTCCACAGGTGCTGCAGAGAAATTTGTTTGTTGGGGCTGTTGCACAGTTGGCTCTCCCCTTGCGCCTCTGTCTTTTTTCCCGCCAACTACTAAGTCTCTTCGACTCGCCACAATTTAGCCCTGTCTTTATGGCTGCCCGCCAGCTCTGGCGAATGCTGGCAACTGACTCCCACGACTTGTGATCAATGTCACACGATTTCATGTCGCGTTTGCAGACGTCTTTATAACGGAGACATGGACGGCCGGTGGGTCTGATACCAGTGGCGAGCTCGCTGTACAATGTGTCTTTGGGGATCCTGCCATCTTCCATGCGGCTCACATGGCCAAGCCATCTCAAGCGCCGCTGACTCAGTAGTGTGTATAAGCTGGGGGTGTTGGCCGCTTCAAGGACTTCTGTGTTGGAGATATAGTCCTGCCACCTGATGCCAAGTATTCTCCGAAGGCAGCGAAGATGGAATGAATTGAGACGTCGCTCTTGGCTGGCATACGTTGTCCAGGCCTCGCTGCCGTAGAGCAAGGTACTGAGGACACAGGCCTGATACACTCGGACTTTTGTGTTCCGTGTCAGTGCGCCATTTTCCCACACTCTCTTGGCCAGTCTGGACATAGCAGTGGAAGCCTTACCCATGCGCTTGTTGATTTCTGCATCTAGAGACAGGTTACTGGTGATAGTTGAGCCTAGGTAGGTGAACTCTTGAACCACTTCCAGAGCGTGGTCGCCAATATTGATGGATGGAGCATTTCTGACATCCTGCCCCATGATGTTCGTTTTCTTGAGGCTGATGGTTAGGCCAAATTCATTGCAGGCAGACGCAAACCTGTCGATGAGACTCTGCAGGCATTCTTCAGTGTGAGATGTTAAAGCAGCATCGTCAGCAAAGAGGAGTTCTCTGATGAGGACTTTCCGTACTTTGGACTTCGCTCTTAGACGGGCAAGGTTGAACAACCTGCCCCCTGATCTTGTGTGGAGGAAAATTCCTTCTTCAGAGGATTTGAACGCATGTGAAAGCAGCAGGGAGAAGAAAATCCCAAAAAGTGTGGGTGCGAGAACACAGCCCTGTTTCACACCACTCAGGATAGGAAAGGGCTCTGATGAGGAGCCACCATGTTGAATTGTGCCTTTCATATTGTCATGGAATGAGGTGATGATACTTAGTAGCTTTGGTGGACATACGATCTTTTCTAGTAGTCTGAAGAGACCACGTCTGCTGACGAGGTCAAAGGCTTTGGTGAGATCAATGAAAGCAATGTAGAGGGGCATCTGTTGTTCACGGCATTTCTCCTGTATCTGACGAAGGGAGAACAGCATGTCAATAGTCGATCTCTCTGCACGAAAGCCACACTGTGCCTCAGGGTAGACGCGCTCGGCCAGCTTCTGGAGCCTGTTCAGAGCGACTCGAGCAAAGACTTTCCCCACTATGCTGAGCAGGGAGATTCCACGGTAGTTGTTGCAGTCACCGCGGTCACCTTTGTTTTTATAGAGGGTGATGATGTTGGCATCGCGCATGTCCTGGGGTACTGCTCCCTCGTCCCAGCACAGGCATAGCAGTTCATGTAGTGCTGAGAGTATAGCAGGCTTGGCACTCTTGATTATTTCAGGGGTAATGCTGTCCTTCCCAGGGGCTTTTCCGCTGGCTAGGGAATCAATGGCATCACTGAGTTCCGATTTGGTTGGCTGTATGTCCAGCTCATCCATGACTGGTAGAGGCTGGGCTGCATTGAGGGCAGTCTCAGTGACAGCATTCTCCCTGGAGTACAGTTCTAGGTAGTGCTCAACCCAGCGGTCCATCTGTTTGCGTTGGTCAGTGATTATGTCCCCCGATTTAGATTTGAGGGGGGTGATCTTCTTGATGGTTGGCCCAAGAGCTCTCTTCATGCCATCATACATTCCTCTGATGTTTCCGGTGTCTGAGGCCAGCTGAATATGACTGCATAGGTGTTGCCAGTAGTCGTTTGCGCAACGCCTAGCTGTTCTTTGTGCAGTACTTCTGGCTGCTTTAAGTGCTGCGGATGTTAAATCGCTGGGGGCTTTCTTGTAGTTCAAAAGTGCAATGCGCTTAGCGGCTATGACAGGTTCCAGCTCTTCATTATGAGATTGAAACCAGTCTGCATTTCTCTTCGCACTTTTGCCGTAGGTGGTCAAAGCTGACTCATAGATGGCGTCTCTGATGTGGGCCCACTTGGTCTCAGCATCCCCTGTGGGAGTGTTTTGAAGGGCTGTTACAAGTGAATTTAGAAATTTTTGTAACAGCTGTGGGTGAGAAATTCTGCTCGTGTTGATGCGCGGGTGGCCCTTCTGCTTGGAATGATGCAACTTCTTTGGTCTGAGTCTAACCTTGCTGCACACCAGGGAGTGGTCGGTGTCGCAGTCCGCACTGTGGAAGCTGCGTGTGATTTGAACACTGTTTAAGGCGGCTCGCCTTGTGACAATGAGGTCTAGCTGGTGCCAACGACGTGATCTTGGGTGCCTCCATGAAACCTGGTGACAGGGTTTAGTGTGAAAGAACGAGTTGGTGATGCAGAGGTTATGATAGGTACACAACTCAAGCAGTCTCTGCCCGTTCTCATTCATCCTTCCAACGCCATAGCGCCCAAGGCAGGAGGGCCATGAGTCATGGTCGGCCCCAACCCTGGCATTAAAGTCCCCCAGCAGGAATAGGTGTTCGGTGTTGGGGATGCTGCTAATGATGTTATGGAGTTGTTCATAGAACTGGTCTTTAGCTTCAGGTGCGGAGCAGAGTGTTGGAGCATAGATGCTGAGTAGGTGTACTGGACCAGAGGTGGTGAGCAGTCGGATGGACAGTATGCGTTCCGAGCCATTTGAGGGAGGCTCTATCATGCTGAGCAAGGAGTTTCTGATGGCGAAGCCCACTCCATGCTGTCTTGGTTCTTCAGGATCCCTGCCCTGCCAGAAGAAGGTGTACTCTTGCTCTGCTAGAGATCCACTCGCGGGGAGGCGAGTCTCCTGAAGTGCTGCAATGTCCACATTGAATCTACTGAGCTCGTTGTTAATGATGGCGGTCTTCCGAGAATCGTTGATTTGTGTAAGGTCTTCCGACAGGCCAGGACACATAGTTCTGACGTTCCAGCTTGCAAAGCGAAGGGCTGGTACCTTCTTTCCTTTTTTCATGTTGTTTGGTGCGGTGTATCAGTCCACCTTTCGGGCAATGACCCTGAGCTCCAAGCACCCATTGAAGCAGGCAGACTGTGGCGGGACAGAACCTTATTGACCGGGGGCTGCCCGGTTTGAGGCGGGCGGTAGCTGTCCAGTGAGGTGCAATGACCTCTCCCACCGACAAAGGCAACCCGTGGCGCCCAGTTTCTACGCCAATTTATCTGGACTTATAACCCGTAACTGCTGCCTTCCGTGTTGTTTTAGTCGCTGTGAGGCAACTATGGAGTGACCTCTCCATGGCGCATGCCTGGGCAAATTTATGGAGGTTGAGAGTTGCCCAGTCGTCAAAACCCCCCTCTCGGCCTTTCTGGTGGGGTCCAAAGGAGTGCAGGACACGACGTTTGGCACCAGTATGGCTGCAGGAACTGCCGGAAACATGCCAAAGGTGACACATGACCGCCTACGGGGTTCCGCTCCGGATTTTCTGTTAGGGTTTACTCCCTTAGCCTTGGTCTCTCCCGAGACGCCCACAAGGCAGTGGGGTTGTTGGGGCCCCTACACAGGTGTAGGATGGTGCCGGTGGGAGGAGGGGATGCAAGGGGGAGGGGTAGAGGGAGGGGGTGGGGGGGGGTGCAGGGGAAGGGGGTGCGGGGTGAAGATGGTGCGAGGGGGGGGCAGGCTGGGACGGGGTTGTGAGGGGGTGAGCTGAGAGGGTGGAGCAGGGAAGGGGACGGGGGTGGGGGGGGGGTGGAAGGGGGGTAAAGGGGGGGAGGGGGGGTGGAATCTGGTGCAGGTAATAAGCCATTTCCTCAGTGCCCACCATCGACGTCCGGAAAGCTCATCCACGTCCTTCGGGAGGTGAAGCATCATTTGGCAGACTTAGAGGTGATTACATTTGCTAAGGGTTTTTTTTTTTTGCAGTGGTTTAAATAAAGGCATGCAGCATTGCCGACTGTGCGCTGCAGATGCTCTCCGAGCCATCTCCCGCGGGCGCTTTGAAGTTGCGGCCGGGGGGGCTGTTCGTGGATGTTTTGGGTGTTCGGGGCACCTTTTCACAGGACTTCTCTCGGGTCCCGCAGCTCCTTCTTCACCTCAATGGACTTACCGCATGCCGTGGCTGCAGACACTCTGGACTGTGAAGACAGCAGGATCGGAGATTGAAGTATCGGCAGCTGTGCTCGTCAGTTTCATCCGGATCAATTTCATTGAGAAAACAAAGAGCAGGTGTGGCTGGGGGAGGGCAGTGGGCCCAGGTAACATACACTGAACTAACTGTTAACTTTTAGATAGGGCTAAAATGAACTGTTTTAAAGAGCCAGGGGAATTTAAACAGTTTAAGAGGGCAGATTGGGGGAGAAAACGTTAGGGATGGGAGCAGATGGCCATGGATAGAGTTGAACAGCAAGGGAGCTTCCTAGGGAGCTTCCAGCCCAGGAGCCATCTTGGTATCCAAAATTCCCTGGATGCGGGAAAGGTTCCAGTGGATTGGAAAAAAGCTAATATAATGCCATAATTCAAAAGGGAGGATGACAGAAGGTAGGAAACTACAGACCAGTTAGTTTAACATCTGTCATTGGGAAATTGTTAGAATCTATTATTAAGGAAGTAATAACAGGACATTTAGAAAGTCAAAACACAATCCATTAGAGTCAGCATGGTTTTTTGAAGGGTAAATCATGTTTGACTAATTTGCTAGAGTTCTTCGAAGCTGTAACAAGCAAAGTGGATAATGGGGATACGGTAGATGTAGTATATCTGGACTTCCAGAAGGCATTTGATAAGGTGCCGCACAAAAGGATAATACATAAGGTAAGATCACATGGGGTTAGGGAAAATTTATTAGCTTGCATAGAGGATTGGCTAACCAACAGAAAACAGAGAGTCGGGATAACTGGGTCTTTTTCTGGTTGGCAAGATGTAACTAGTGGGGTGCCACAGGGTTTGGTTCTCGGGCCCTAACTATTTACAATCTATATTAATGACTTGGATGCAGGGATAGAAGGTACTATAGCCAAATTTGCAGATGACACTAAAATAGGTGGGACAGTAAGTTGCAATAAAGAAATAAGAAATCTTCAAAGATTAGATAAATGGGCCAAAATTTGGCAGATGGATTTTAACGTGGATAAGTGTGAGGTTATCCATTTTGGTCGGAAGAATAGAAAGGCAAATTATTATCGAAATGTAGAGAAACTTCAGAATGCTTTGGTGCAGAGGGATCTGGGTGTCCTTGTGCATGAATCACAGAAAGCTACAGCAGGTACAGCAGGTAATAAGGAAGGCAAATGGAATTTTAGCATTCATTGCTAAAGGAATAGAGTATAAAAATATGGAAGTGTTGCTGCAACTGTACAAGGCATTAGTGAGACTGCACCTGGAGTAATGCGTACAGTTTTGGTCCCCTTACTTGAGGAGGGATGTAGTTGCATTGGACGCAGTTCAGAGGAGGTTCACGAGATTGATTCCAGGGATGAAGGGTTTGTCTTATGAAGAGAGATTGAGCAGTTTAGGCCTTTACTCTCTAGAGTTTAGAAGAATAAGAGATCTAATTGAGGTACATAAGATGATTAAGGGGATTGACAAAGTAGATGTAGAGAGGATGTTTCCTCTGGTGGGACAATCCAGAATGAGAGGTCATAGTTTTAGGATAAGGAGAAATTACTTCTCTCAAAGGGTCGTGAGTCTGTGGAATTCACTACCCCAGAGTGCGGTGGATGCCGGGACATTGAGTAAAGTTAAGGAAGAGATAGACAGATTTTTAATTAGTAAAGGGTTGAAGGGTTATGGAGAACGGGCAGGAAAATGGAGTTGAGGCCGAGATGAGAGCAGCCATGAACATATTGAATGGCGGAGCATGCTCGAGGGGCTGAATTGCCTACTCCTGCTCCTAGTTCTTATGCCCTTATGACCTTATGAATAAAGGCCTAACCTGTTTAGCCATTCTTGATAAGTCTACCTCTTCATCCCAGGAATCAGCCTAGTGAATCTCTTTTGTACTGCCTCCAATGCCATTCTTAAATATGGGGACCAAAACGGTACTCCAGGTGTGGCCTCGCCAACACCCTGTACGGTTGTAACAAGACTTCCCTATTTTTAAACTTCAACCCCCTAGCAATAAAGGCCATAATTCCATCTGCCTTCTTAATTACCTGCTGTGCCTGCATGCTAACTTTTTGTGTTTCATGCACAAGAACACCCAGATCCCTCTGTGCTGCACTTTTTTGGCATCTCTCTCTCCATTTAAATTATAGTCTTCCTTTTGATTCTTCCTACTAAAGTGACCTCACACTTTCCAACATTAAACTCCATCTGCCAAGTTTTTGCCCACTCACTCAACCTATCTATAATCCCCTTGCAGATTCCCTATGTCCTCATCACAACGTGCCCTCCCACCTATTTAGTATCATCAGCAAATTTGGATATATTACACTCTGCTCCCTCCTCCAAGTCATTAATATAGATAGTAAATAATTGAGGCCCAAGGACTGATCCCTGCGGCACTCCACTAGTTAGGTCTTTTCAACCTAAAAAAGACCCAGTAATCTCGATTCTCTGTCTTCTGTGTGTTAACCAATCCTCAATCCATGCTAATACATTATCCCCAATACCGTGAGCTCCTATCTTGTGCAATAATCTTTTTTGTGGCACCTTATCGAATGCCTTCTGGAAATCCAAATACACTACATCTACCAATTCCCCTTTATCACCGCTGCTTGTTATATCCTCAAAGAACTCGAGCAAATTTGTCAAACATGATTTCCCTGTCATAAAACCATGTTCACTCTTTTTGATTGCGTTAAGCTTTTCTAAATGTCCTGCTATTTCTTCCTTAATAATGGACTCTAGCATTTTCCCAATGACCGATGTTAGGCTGACTGGCCTATAGTTTCCTGATTTTTGTGTCCCTCCCTACTTGAACAGGGCATCGCATTAGCGGTTTTCCAATCCACTGGGACCCTCTCGGAATCCAGTGAGTTCTGGAATATTTCGACCAATGCCTCCACTATCTCTGCAGCCGTTTCCTTTAAGACCCTTGGATGTAGGCCATCAGGTGCTGGTGACTTGTCTGCCTTTAGTCCCATTTGTTTGTCAAATACTTTGTCCCTTGTGATAGAGACTGTTACAAGATCTTTCCTCCCGTTAGCTCCTTACTTATCTGATATCTGTGGGATGTTTATAGTGTCCTCCACCGTGAAGACCGATGCAAAATATTGGTTTAAATTATCTGCCATTTCCCTGTTCCCCATTATCAATTCTCCAGTCACATCCTCCAAGGGTCCCACGCTCACTTTAGCTACTCTCTTTTTATATACCCGTAGAAGCTCTTGCTGTTTGTTTTAACATTTCTTGCCAATTTACTTGCATAATCAATTTTCTCCCTCTTTATTATCTTTTAGTCATCCACTGATGGTTCCTAAAAAATTCCCAATCCTCTAGCCTACCACTAGTTTTTGCTGCTTTGTATGCTTTAGTTTTTGATTGGATACTCTCCTTGACCCTCTTTGTTAACCACGAGCGGTTCATCCTTCTCATCGAGTCCTTTTTGACCGGGACAAATATTTGCTAAGCATTATGAAATATCAGCTTAAATGTCTGCCACTGCTCATCCACTGACCTTCCCTTTAGTCTATTTTCCCAGTCGGCTTTAGACAACTCTTTCTTCATACCTCCATAATTGCCTTTGTTTAAATTGAGGACACTGATTTGAGACCCGAGTTGCTCGCCCTCAAACTGAATTTGAAATTCTACCATGTTATGATCACTATCCCTAGAGGATCCTTAACTATGATATCTCTTATTAATCCTACATCATTACACATTACAAGATCTAAAATAGCCTGTTCACGGGTAGGTTCTGCAATGTATTGCTCTGAGTAACAATCCCTGATGCACTCTACAAATTTGTCTTCCATGTTACCTCTGCCAATCTGATTTGTCCAGTCAATATGCAGATTAAAATCACACATGACAATTGTAGTGCTCTTATTACAGGCCTCCATTATTTCCTGATTTATACTTTGTCCTAAAGTGAGGCAACTCTTTGGGGGCCTACGGACGACTCCCACCATGAGGAATGGAGTCGCGGCCTATCTACATCAGCAGCTCTCACCTCTGACAGGGTTGCTACTCTTCACTGCTAGCGGGCCTCCTATTGACCCTCCAGCATGGGCAGCCCACCCACCGCACTTAATTGAAACGTGAGCACGCCCTCTGGCCACTAATTGGCCTGGTAGTCAAAAATCACGTTTGGCATCACGCCAAAGCCGCTTGGGAGTCAGGACCCAGAAATAATCCCGCTGCCGGGGTCCCAACCCAAGAACAAAAATCCAGCCCAAATTTTCACGTTTATAACCTGTCGTCAGAACTGGAAAAAGTTAGCGATGCGGAAGGTTTAAGACTGCATTTGGTGATGCCGCAACTGCAGAGGGTTTTATGTGTATCTTACTATTTAATGGTATATTCTGTGCGGTGAGTTTGTTTTGTGGTACTGTAATTGATTAATCCCTAATAATTGATCAAATATGGACTCGAATTACTGCTTGAATGCCTCAAGATTTACTTTTTTCCCAGGGCTGATTAAAAGCACTATGGTAAACTTGAACTCCTCTCAGCACTAATATCATATACCCAGCCGACAGGGAAAACTGCGCTAGCGTGACAAATGTGCGCATGTGCACAGACGCCTTCAAGTTGGCGTCAGGCGCAAGTATAGAGGCAGAGAAAGGTGGGAGGGGAGAATATAACAAAAGAGACGATGGTGCAAGGCAAAAAGGGGTGGTAATGGGACAAGTAAAGAAACAAAAGATGTGTCTAGTGTTGGTGTAAATGGGATTAGCAAATCATTCCCAACAGTTCCTGTCCAAAAGCAAAAACAAACAGCGTAAAATAAAAGAGGGACAGAAGATACAATCTGAAATTGTTGAACTCAATGCTGAATGGAGGTGTTCTGCAAAGCGGTTGCCCAATCTGTGTTTGGTCTCCCCAATGTGGAAGAGACGGTGTTGTGAGCAGCGAATACAGTAAACAAAATTGAAAGTACAAGTAAGAAGCACAGTCACCAATGCTTTTTTAAAGCACTTTACACAAGGAGTGACTTTTTTTTGGAGTGCAGTAACTATTGTGTGGAGAAATGCAACCAATAGCCAATACTCCACAGAAGGGAATGAGACAGATGACTAGTTAGTTTATCTGATATTTCTGGCAGAACGAGGAATGTTTCTGCTCTGCATACTGCCACAGGATCTCAAATACCCACAGGCAGTGCTTAACCTCAAATCTAAAAGAGAGCACATCTGACAACACAGCACTTCCTCAGTCTTACAATGAAGTGTCAGTTTAGATTAGGTCTCGGTGTGAGGCCTGCTGTTGGCAAACGAATACACTGAAAAACAAAGGTGTATCATTGCTTCTCTCTGGAATGTGACAGGTGAAGCCAAGATCAGGACTGGCTTCTCTCCACTAGATGCACATACAATAGTGGTTAGCACCGCAGCCTCACAGCTCCAGTGACCCGGGTTCAATTCCGGGTAATGCCTGTGTGGAGTTTGCAAGTTCTCCCTGTGTCTGCGTGGGTTTCCTCCGGGTGCTCCGGTTTCCTCCCACATGCCAAAGACTTGCAGGTTGATAGGTAAATTGGCCATTATAAATTGCCCCTAGTGTAGGTAGGTGGTAGGGAAAATATAGGGACAGGTGGGGATGTGGTAGGAATATGGGATTAGTGTAGGATTAGTATAGATGGGTGGTTGATGGTCGGCACAGACTCGGTGGGCCGAAGGGCCTGTTTCAGTGCTGTATCGCTAAACATAAACTAAACTAATATATGTGCGATAACATTTCACACACTATTGGAACAAATATACAGAATATTGGAATGTATTCAAATGGTACACTTGTGAAAGAGTGTTCTGAAGTGATAGGCTGTTTACAAATAATCAACTAAAAATATAATAGCCAAGAAAATTCAAATAGTACAAAGTAATTATTACATCTCAAAGTGATGTGTGTACTCAAATAGCACCTTCCTTTTTTAAAAAATTTGTTCATGGGATGTGGGCATCGTTGGTTAGGCCAGCATTTATTGCCCTTCCCTAATTGCCCTTAAGAAGATAGTAGTGAGCATCTGCCATGAACCGCTGCAGTCCACGTGGTGTAGGTACGCCCACAGTGCTGTTAGGAAGGGAGTTCCAGCATTTTGACCCAGCAACAGTGAAGGAACAGCGATATAGTTCCAAGTCAGGATGATGTGTGACTTGGAGTGGAACTTGCAGGTGTTCCCATGCGTCTGCTGCCCTTGTCCTTCTAGGTGTTAGAGGTTGTTGGTTTGAAAGATGCTGTCGAAGGAGCCTTGGGAGTTGCTACAGTACACCTTGTAGATCAGGGTTGTCCAACCTTTTCGAGTGGAGGGCTGCATTACAATTTTTGCTCGGTGTTGGTGGTGTGGGGGTGGGTGAGCAAATTTTGAAAGATAAAAGCATTAAAAATTTATCTTACTAATAAAAAACAATAACAAATGTGCATTTTTGTAAAGAAACTTTCAATGAGAAAATTAATTTATTGACTTACTTTCTCGTCACTATATTGAAAACTGATTTAGTGACATAACTGGTATTGTTCTTGCTTGCGTAAGTAGTCAATCTCTGCCAGCACACTTGAGTATTCTGGATAGATATTCATCTGTCAGGAGTGATCTTGATCTCTCTTTCTGTCTCTCTCTCTCTCCCTGTGTTCCTTCCTCCCTGTGTTGTCCCTTTCCCCCATGTCATCCTCGCTCTCTGATTTCTCCCCCTATCCCCACCTCTCTCTCTGTTTCCCCTCTCTCTGTTTCCCCCCTCTGTTTTTCCCTCTCTCTGTTTCCACTCTCTCTCTGTTCCTCTCTCTCTCTTTGTTTCCCCCTACTCTCTCTCTCTGTTCCCCCTTTTCTCTGTTTACTCCCCCTCTCTCTCTGTACCCCTCTTTGTCTGTTCCCTCCTCTCTCTCTGTTCTCCCCTCTCTGTTCCCCCTTCTCTCTGTTTCCCCCTCTCTGTTCCCCTCTCTGTTTTCTCCCTCTTTCTCTCTCTTTTAACCCCCCCCCCATTCCCTTGCTCTCTGTTTCCCCCCTCGCCCCTCCCCCTTCATCTCTCTCTCTCTCCCTCTCTCTGACAGTTTCATTAAGTGGCAGCCTTGTGCTCGGTCAGTTTGCTTAAAAACATCGCACTGAGTTTCACAGCTGACAGCTGCTGAAGCAGGAACATGCTTCCCGACATTGGACAGATTTGTGGTTTTCCGGCGGGCTTTTAAAAAAAGGTGGAAAACACCAAATCTGTCAAAATTGGGAAGTGCGCTCCTGCTTCAGCACCTGTCTCTGTGAAACTGACATCAAGATGTTTTTAAAAAGGCCGGTCTGCAAGAGGAAGACAATGGGAAATTTCCCATCTCCAGTCACAGAGCCCTGGCGAGGATGAACAACAGCTCCAGGTACAGTTTGCATCCACAGGCCGGATGGAAACCTTTGCCGTGTCGGATCCTGGCCCACGGGCCATATGTTGGACGACCCTGTTGCAGATGGTACACACTGCACCTACGATGTGACAATGGTGGAGGGAGTGAATGTTTAAGGTGGTGGGTGGGGTGCCAATCAAGCGGGCTGCTTTGTTCTGGATGGTGTCGAGCTTCTTGAGTGTTGTTGGAGCTGCACCCATCCGGGCAAGTGGAGAGTATTTCATCACACTCCTGACTTGTGCCTTGTCAATGGGGGCAGGCATTGGGGAGTCAGGCGGTGAGTTACTTATTGCAACATTCCTAGACTCTGACCTGCTTTTGTAGCCACGGTATTTATATGGCTAGCCCAGTTAAGTTTCTGGTCAATGGTAACCCCCAGGATGTTGATGGTTGGGGATTCAGTGATGGTAATGCTGTTGAGTGTCAAGGGAAGATGGTTAGATTCTCTGTTGTTGAAGATGGTCATTGCATGGCACCTGTGTGGTGTGAATATTTCTTTCCACTTATCCCAAGCCTGAATGTTGTCCAGGTCTTGTTGCATGTGGACACGGACTGCTTCAGCATCTGAGGAACTGTGAATGCTATTGAGCTCTGTGCAATCATCAGCAAACATCTCCACTTCTGACCATATGATGGAGGGAAGGGCATTGGTGAAGCAGCTGAAGATTACAATATTCTGAGGTGATCGGGTATGTTCTAATAGTACATTTCAATTACAAGGCGTGAAATGCAACTTCAGTGGTAGAGCATAAAGGGCATTGATGAATTGGTAAGTACATTTTACACCCGCCTGACTTGCTTTTCCATTGACTTGGTAGAGTGCAAAATGGGTTGCCCATTTTGCGCTATCACTAAATATGGATTTCATCCTCACAGTGATCTGAGCTGATTGTGTGTTCTAGTAATCCATAGCCTACAGTATCCTGTAGTAAATGAAGGTATCTGAATCGTCCATTTGAATTACAGTATCATGAAGTGACAGAGTGTAATGAAAAGGCACAGTACCTTGAAATAATAGTGTAGTGAAATAGTATATACAAATTGCACTATCCCGAAATGCCACAGTGTATTTGAGTTGTACATTTGATTTACTGTGTCCTGAAATGATGGAATGTATTCATAAAGTATGAGCTACATTATTCTGAAGTGATATTTAAATAGAATCAAACCGCACACCATTATCACAGTATATTGAAATGATTCAAACAACACACTGCATTTAGTATACTGAGAGTTTTTTTGCAATGATTTTTCATGTAGTTCACAGTTCTGTTTGACAGGATATTGCTGGATTAGGAGCAGATTTGAAGGACATTATTTTAGTGCAGCAGAATATATTAATTGGAGGCAGATGCTTTTGTGGGGGTAGCAGAAACTTGACACACTTCACTAAGGCACACAACAGATGTTTATAATGTGGCAACTAAGGGACTCAAATTCTCAAATGTGCTAATTTTAGTTGAAAAGTAGGTGAGCTGGAAATAAAGTTGTGCTTTTTTAGTGCTACTGTAAGGATGCTTACCCCTCACAAAGTGGATTTATGAATATTAAGGAAAAGATGGGAACAGAGCCAATTTTTTCTTGTTAACAGCCATGTTAAGGTCATTAATAATCAACTGTAGAGGATTGCCAAGCTGTAAGTACTTAACTCCTGGTCAGACCTGGTTTTAATCAGTTTGGTGAAGGGAGAAGATTTCAAGCTATTGCCATAACAGTGACACAAGTAAAAAATACAGAGGAGTTTGCAGGAGAAATGTTCCTGCTCTAGGGAGAGAAGGAAATGTTGATTAGGTGAGATGAAGTAAGGTGGGAAGAGGCTACTGTGGAGCATATGCACCAGCATGGACCAGCTGGGATGAATGGCCTGTTTCTATGTTCAGTAATTTCGATGTGATACTGTGCAAAACTGTGCTCATGACCCAAATAACGGAGGTGTCTAGTGCACACAGTGTATTGTGCCACAGAATAACTGACCAGAAGGTCATGGAGCAAAGGCAAACGGTATGTTAATGGTGTGTTGAAAGACAAACCATTAGTATAGATCGGGTGTTAATGGACTGAAAACTGAACAGCCACAAGCACAAACATGAAAAAAAGTGGGTAGGCAAACTGAACAAACAAAATAAACAAAATAAACACAAAAAATATAAAAAAAGAGAGATAAAAGAAAAAATAACTAAATATAAAAGTAAAATGGGGGGCCCGCCATGCTCTGAAATTATTGAATTCAATAATTTCAGAGCATGACGTGCCCCCCATTTTACTTTTATTTTTAGTTATTTTTTCTTTTATGTCTCTTTTTTATATTTTTTGTTTTATTTTATTTTATTTTTATCTTAGTTTGTTCAGTTTGCCTACCCACTTTTTTTTCATGTTTGTGCTTGTGGCTGTTCAATTTTCAGTCCATTAACACCCTATCTGTACTAATGCTTTGTCCTTCAACACATCATTAACATATTGTTTGCCTTTGCTCCATAACCTCCTGGTCAGTTATTCTCTGTGACCTTGTCCCGTCTACACCTTCTCTTTTGTTAACTCTTGCCCTAGCCCCGCTTTACTTGCTTAAAACGTTTCGCATTTCTAATATCTGCTAGTTCTGAAGAAGGGTCACTGACCTGAAACATTAACTCTGCTTCTCTCTCCACAGATGCTGCCAGACCTGCTGAGTATTTTCAGCATTTCTTGTTTTTATTGCAGTTTGAGGTGTTGGGCTCCCCTCCACCTCCACTGTTGTGTGCAAGAAGACAAGTGACACCTCAGCATGGTCCTACGGATATTCAAACCTCATGCTAGAAAATAGGTCCACTAAGGTTTGTATCCCCGATATAAATCAAACAGAGTGCGGGACCTCTTCACTGTATCAGCTGCATCCTAAAGTGTTTCTGCTACCTGTTCATCATCGGTACCCAATGCCTCACTCTCCATTTTCTTCTCAACCTCACGAATATCCTCTTGCAGTATATCTATGCTTGTGACTGATTCGAGCATAGTGGTGATGTTTGTTGCTCTGGTGAATTGTGCTCTTTGGGTTTCACTGGAGGGCAACTGTGGTTCCCTCTTAATTGGAAGAGAGCAAATGGTCCCCGGTAATTAATATGGGTTATGGAAGAAATAGCCTGGTAATTGCCCGATGACTCCTGCTGGAAAATGTGCAGGTATGACTGTCTGGTGAGGCCATAGCAATGTTCAATCGTGATGCCCCTTGTAGTTGAATAGTCAGATTTCCTTTAATGGGCTATGCCTACATACTGCTGCCAGTGTCGCACATCAGTTATCAATTATTCAGGAATGTGCTACATGAATTTCAGATTAGTAACTTAAACTGGTTCACTCATGTCCCTTTGGGAAAGTTAACTTGCCGTCCTTACCCAATTTGGCCTATATGTGACTTCAATTCCACACCAACATAGTTGATGCTTAACTGCCCCCTAAAGTGGCCTAGAAAGCCTGTTGTTTCAAACCACTACCAGTGGATCAAGGAAAAGGCCCAACACCACCAATGGGCCGAATGGCCTCTTCTATGACATTATAACTCTATCACCACCTTCTCAAGGGCAAACAAGGGATATGCAACAAATGATAGCCTTGCCAGCAACGCCCACATCCTGAGAATGAATTTTGTAAAAAGGGTGCAAAAAGAAGAGCAGGCTAGGCCGTGACCAAATTTGCAATATGGACTTCTAATAAGCAAAGATCCCCTCAGGTAAAGTGAAATCAAAAAATGATCCTTCTACTATCGAGGTTCATACATGGCCAAGGGGCATCTGAACTTGGGGAAACAAATGCAGCATGGGACGCAAATGTCCATGGGAATGTGAAAGAAAACTGGAGCAGGGCGCAAAGGGCAGTGTTTGTTTAACAGAAAATAATGTGACTGTGGACGGACTACATTCTAGAATTTTGATTTTTATTTATGTTATACAAACAGCCACTTATCAGACCCTTTGACTGTACTCCTTATCAGATAATTGCCTGCCTTGATTTCTTTCAGTTGTCATATATCAGAATTTATTTCTGCTTCTTTCCTTTCCAAAAGTAATATTTTCCTTTTACCAGTTTTCTCCCTTCCTGTTCAAGTGGCCATTCTCCACGTATAAGCCCAGACAGAGATTGTTGGCATATCCTTTGGGTATGTTCACTGATGAGTCTATCCTGTCCTTAGCAGCACCCTCTGACCAATTGAAACTATAGAATCGTACAGCACAGAAGGGGACCATTCAGGCCATCATACCCATGCCAGCTATTTGAAAGAGCTATCCAGTTAGTTAGATAGCCCCACTCCCCTACTCTTTTCCTACAGCCCTACACATTGTCATTTTTCAAATTTATATCCAATTCCCTTCTGAAATATCATTGGATAGCAACAAGAAACCATGGCCAAATTTCCATGCCTGGCCACAGTGACAAAGAAGCTGATTGGAGGGCAACGGCTACCTCAACACAGGCAGGCATTTGAACTATAGACTTCCTGATGTGTATGGCTCAGTTGCATAGCACCTTTTCCAAAGTAGCCACTGTGAAGGCAAGCGTTTTGCACCTGAGGTGACAAGGAGTTAAAAATTGGTCGGGTCACTTCGGCCATCACATTAACACCCAAGGTCACCAGATGCCTATAAATAGGTGAGCAACCTGGCTGCCTGGAACAACAATAACTTGCATTTATATAGAACCTTAATGTAGTAAAACGTCCAAAGGTGCTTTACATTAGTGTTATCAAACAACGTACCACCTAGCTGCATAAGAAGATATCAGGACAGATGATGAAAACGTGGTCAAGGAGCTAGGTTTTAAGGAACATCTTAAATAAAGAACTAGAGAGACGGAGATGTTTAGGGACTGAATTCCAGAGCATCCAGGCAGCTGAAGGCACGTGGCCAATGCTGGAGTGAGGAAAATTGGGGATGCGCAAAAGGCCTGAACTGGAGGAATGCAGGGAAATAATCAGTTTTTTGAATGAAATTCATGGTCCTATGCTGGTTGTTGAATCCCCAAACAAATGTATAGGTACAAATGGGCAAGCTTTGCTTAGTCATACTAGGTCTTCAGTGGCCTAACCAGAGGGCCTTAAAAGAGATAAGCTGGATGCTGCTCAAATTAAACTGCCCAAATATTTTAAAAGTTGTAAATTTGTGGAGCGAGAAGAAGCAGAAATTCTCCTTGAATCCATAAAAATACTGCAGTTCGATCACGGCCTGGGTTACCCCCACAGTTTTATCTCCTTCTCCCTATCCCCACAGCACCCCCCACCCCGAAATGCCTCTGACATGGGCTAGCAAGCCAATCTGTCGTAGGTGGCTCACCACCACCTGCTGAAGGGGAATTAGGGATGGGCAATAAATGCTGGCCTTGCCAACAATGGTCACATCCCAAGAATGAATTATAAAAAAGATCAACTAATGGTCCTTCATCAAGCTATGACTGATAAGTTGCATTCTGATGCCTGTTTGGTACCCACAACCTGCAGCTTCTATTTAAATGAGGCCCCATGCTGAACATGGCTCGAGCCTCAGACTTACACCAAACAACATGCTGAGCTATCACTTTGCTGGCTTGCTGCCACTTTTGGGCTCAAGTCAAATTCCTCCCCCAAGGAATCTTGTGGCACAGAATTTGCCTCATCACAAATATTTCAGCTCTCTGAAGGAGTTATCTACTTAATCCCATTGCACTTAATTTTCCCATACCTTTTAAATGTTTTCTTTTCCAAATATTTACTCACATCCTTTTTAAGAATTGTAATGGATTCTCCTTCCATCACTGCTCGTGGAAGGGAGTTCCATATCTTAGCAACTCTCTGCCTCATTTTGTTTTCCCTAACTCTTTCAGTTTATTCTTTTGGTGATGACCTTCAATTTCTGTCCTCCAGACACTGACTCATTGAACAAGGGAAATAGTGATTTTTTTTTTTTCCTGCTTTATTTTACTAAGCCCTTGCAATAATAAACGAGCTCCTCGATTAATGCTGAAGGTGCATGCAGACGTATCTGGATCATTGACTAACCAGTTTGCCAAGGAATAGTTCTTGTACTTGGATTAAGTTGCAATCGAACTGCAGATACAAGAAGTCAGGTTGAAAACCTTTGTACCAGGGCCCATTCAATCATTGACTAACTAACGAGCAATACAAAAACAGGGAAGTTACTTAAAGAAAACATATTTTACCCCAAAGTGATTAGATTTCTTAATCGCATTGCCCTTAATTTTCCTATTCCTTTTAAATGTTTGACGAAATTTGGCTATACACTGACTACATTTGTGTGCTGAATATAACAAGCAGTTAGTTTAGTTTAGTTTAGAGATACAGCGCTGAAACAGGCCCTTCGGCCCACCGAGTCTGTGCCGACCATCAACCACCCATTTATACTAGTCCTACACTAATTCCATATCCCTGCCACATCCCCACCTGTCCCTATACTTCCCTACCACCTACCTATACTAGGGGCATTTGCTAATGACCAATTTACCTATCAACCTGCTAGTCTTTGGCAACAGTGATAGCTCAGCATGTTGTTCAGTTCAGAAATATTTAACTCTTAGGTGGCGACAGCCTCCTCAAGACATGAGCCCAGGGTTTATAGTTAGTGAAATGAATGGAGGGATAGTCAAGCCACTCTAATGGGGTGAAAAATAAAAATTCTAAAAGGATAATGGAATCTTAAGAAGGCTGGAGCACAAAGGGGTAGAGGTAATGCCACTGTATTATAAAGCTCTGGTTAGACTGCATCTGGAGTGCTGCATTCAGCTTTGATCACCGCACCTCAGGAACAATATATTGGCCTTAGAGGGGGTGCAGCGCAAATTCACCAGAATGATATCGGGGCTAAAAGGATTGAATTGTGAGGACAGGTTGCATTGACTAGGTTATATTCCTTTGAGTATAGAAGAATAAGGGGTGATATAATTGAGGTGTTTAAGATGATTAGAGGATTTGATAAGGTAGATAGAGAGAAACTATTTCCTCTGGAGGGGAGGTCAGACAAGCGGGCATAACCTTAAAATGAGAGCTAGGTCTTCCAGGGGTGATGTCAGAAAGCATTTCTTCACACAAAGGGTAGTGGAAATCTGGAACTCTCTCCCTGAAAAAGTTGCTGAGGCTGAAAATTTCAAAACTGAGATTGATAGATTTTTGTTGGGCAAGGGTATTATGAGATATGGAACCAAGGTGGAGTTAAGACACAGATCAATTCATGATCTAACTGAATGACAGAACAGGCTAGTGAGGCTAATGACATACTCCTGTTCCCATATAATGACACTCCTTTGCCCATTGTTTGAAGGTAGGCGCTAGCTGATTTATTTTCAGTAGACTGATGGCACTGAAAAAATAATGGTTGGAACGATGTCAGCACCAGTGTCCCAAGAATGATTAAACTGAGGATGATCTGGCCCAATGTGCAGGTACCTTGTAACTGAGGGGACCTTGTAACCTGGTGAAAATTTATAGTCCTCTCCAAATAATGCCTCCTTCCCACAGTGAAAGTGACACAAGGTTTTGAATCTTGCAGTCACAGAATCTATCATTTGCTTCCGACAGATGTGAATCGAAATTGGGAAGGGGCACATATCTTGAGCATGACTTTGAAAATATCCGGTCACACGAAAGGCTCTTGCTGCAGGGACCTATGTTTCTCGAGGAGGAACCCGTTCTGTTCCCAATATTGCCTGATGCTAAGGTTGCCAACTTTGGCTGGACATATTCCTCGAGATTTCATCACATGACCTCTTGCCTCGAACTATCCCACACCCACAATCCCGCCATTGTCCCTCCAGCATGTCCATCCTTGCAGCGCTCCATCTTCTCACTGCTAATTGTAAAGCAAGTAGGCTTTTCATTGTGACTTTTCTCCCGGGTTGCTCATAGCAATGTCCTGGAGATTAAACTTTGATTCCTGAAGACTCCAGGACAATCCTGGGCAATTGGTAACCTGACCTGACGATGATATAGAGTTATGGCAGCCTCTTTTGAGAAGCAGAGAGGTCTATAAATGTGGGACCCATGACAGGTATGGGCAGAATGCCCAAGGTGTCACACTACATCTGCATTTGTTTACTTCTCATGAGCTCTTCTTCCTCATCAGAAGTTTGCAGTACATTTGGAAATGTAAAGGAATATTCATACTATGCACCTCAAACTGAATTAATGTGACAATGTGGTTTGAACTGTGGGAACATATGTTGGGAAGTTATTTCAAATAAAATGTTATACAAATTCTCAGCTTGCTCATTTCCATTTCCTCACTGCATGCTTCTTAAAAGCGTCATTAGACTTACCTTTTAATTATAGGTTAACATCTCCATGAAATGACAGAAAGCAGAATCTGTAAGACCATGCTAAGCATTTGAACAATCATGTCACGCTCAGAGCTATAAACTTTAATTCGACTGAGTGACACATGGCAATAACAGGCTCCATGTTCTTTATGGTGAAGTAGCCCTTCTTTCTATGAGGCATCCAGAATTAAATCAAAATGGCATAGACATTTTGCAGCTGGTTTCATCTTAATGAACTGTAAAATGCCTTTGTGTTGTTAGTGTAATTCTTTCTATACTCCTGTTAATATAGCCTGCTCTATACTGGCACATTCTAAAGACAAAAATAATATGTACGCAATGTGTATGTTTTGCTGCTAACTAGTGCTGATCTTCATGTTGACAGCCCCACTGCAACATGGTCAGAGGCTAAGCAAATACTAACAATCAGCAGCACAGATTAACACTATGCTCACTGCTATTTCACTCCAGTCTCTCTCGGCAAAGCATTGCTATTACGCTTCAATGTGTATCTATTAAATATGAAGGTTTTATTAAAGAGCCATAATAACCCTTATTGATTTATACAAAAGCCTGTATTTGCATGATGGAAATTAGTTTCTTGAGGGCAGGCCACTCTCCAATCTCACTACCAATTACTTGTTTGCTAACAAGACTTGCAATTCATTGATATTTTCAATGCTCAGGAGTTTTCTTGATCTTTCCAGCAGAAGATGATGAAAAAATGAGTTTCCTGAGCTCCCTCAATACTGTTTCAGAGGATAATAAAATCACAGAATCATACAGCATAGAAGGAGGCTATTCAGCCCATTGTAAAATTGCTAGCTCTTTGAAAGATCTCTCCAATCAGTTCCACTCCCCTGCGCATACTATAGCCCTGAATTTTTTCCCCTTCAAGTATTTATCTAGTACTTCCTTTTTGAAAGTTACTATTTAAATCTGCTTCCAGCATCCTTTCAGGCAGGATGTTCATGATATTGTATGGGCCCGATTTTAACTATGTTTAAGTGAGGTGGTGGCATAGTGGTAATGTCACTGGGCTAGTAATCCAGAGGCCTAGGCTAGTGCTCTGGGGACAAGGGTTCGAATCCCACCACAGCAGATGGTGAAATTTGAATTCAATTACTAAATCTGTAATTTTAAAAAAAGCTGGTCTAATGGTGACCATGAAACCATTGTCAATTGTAGTAAAAACCCGGTGGCTCACTAATGGCTTTTAGGGAAGGAAATTTGCTGTCTTTGCTGGTCTGGCCTACGTGTGACTCCAGACCCACAGCAGTGTGGTTGACTCTTAAAAATTCCCTCTGAAATGGTCTAGCAAGCCATTCAATTCAAGGGCAATTAGGGATGGGCAATAAATGCTGGCCTAGCCAGCGATGCCCACATCCCACAAAACGAATAAAAAAAAGTGAATGGATTTTGAAAATATTAAGATTCACACTTAGGCACTGCACTGTGATTATCATTCAGTATCACACACGTGGCTAAGGGAGTGGTGTGGGAAAGAGGGGTTCCATTTCATGGGGCATTGGCATCAGTTTTGGAACCGGGGGGATCTGTACCGATGGGATGGTCTCCACCTGAACCGATCTGGAACCAGTGTTCTAGCGAAACGGATAAATAGGGTGGTCTCTAGGACTTTAAACTAGTGACTCGGGGGGAAGGGAAAGGGAAAACGACAGGGAGTATGATGGTAAATAAAAAGGTAAGCAGCAGGTTAACATGTGTGCAGGAGGGTTTAAGTTCAAGGCAGACTATGAAAGAAGCAGAAAGGAAGGATAACTCAGGAGTTATTATTTGAGATGTTGGAAATCATGAGGGTAAGAAAGCTAGCATAAAGGCACTTTACCTAAATGCTCGTAGCATTCGTAACAAGGTTGATGAGTTAACGGCACAAATCATTGCGAATGAATATGATTTGGTAGCCATTACGGAGACATGGTTACAGGTTGGTCATGACTGGGAGTTAAATATCCAGGGGTACCAGACTATTCGGAAGGACAGACAGGAAGGTAAGGGAGGTGGTGTAGCTCTGATATTCAAGGACGACATCAGGGCAGTGCTGAGAGATGATATAGGTTCTATGGAGAATGAGGTTGAATCCATTTGGGTGGAAATTAGAAACTCTAAGAAGAAAAAGTCATTGATAGGGGTAGTCTATCGGCCACCAAATAATAACATCACATTGGGGCGGGCAATAAACAAAGAAATAACTAATGCCTGTAAAAATGGTACGGCAATTATCATGGGGGATTTTAATCTACATGTAGATTGGTCGAACCAGCTCAGTCTGGGTAGCCTTGAGGAGGAGTTCGTTGAGTGTATCCGTGATAGTTTTCTTGAACAGTATGTAATGGAACCGACGAGGGAGCAAGCTATCCTAGATCTAGTCCTGTGTAATGAGACAGGAATGATTAATAACCTCATAGTTAGGGATCCTCTTGGAAGGAGTGATCACAGTATGGTTGAATTTAGAATACAGATGGAGAGTGTGAAGATAAAATCCAATACCAGGGTCCTGCGCTTGAACAAGGGGGCTACAATAGAATGAGGGAGGACTTGGCTAAAGTAGACTGGAAACAAAGATTTTATGGTGGGACAGTTGACGAGCAGTGGAGGACTTTCAAAGCAATTTTTCAAAGTGCTCAGCAAAAGTATATTCCAGTGAAAAGGAAGGACTGGAAGAAAAGGGGTGATCTGCCATGGGTGTCTAAGGAAATAAGGGAGGCTATCAAGTTGAAAGAGAAGGCATACAAAGTGGCCAAAAACAGCATGAAACTAGAAGATTGGGAAAACTTTAAAGGTCAACAGAAAGCCACAAAAAGAGCTATAAAGAAAAGTAAGATAGAACATGAGAAAAAACTAGCACAGAATATAAATACAGATAGCAAAAGTTTCTATAAATATATAAAACGAAAAAGAGTGGCTAAAGTAAACATTGGTCCTTTAGAGGATGAGAAGGTGAATTTAGTTATGGGATATGATGAAATGGCCGAGGCATTGAACAGGTATTTTGTATCGGTCTTCTCAGTGGAGGACATTAATAACATGCCAGTAATTGACAAAGAGACGAACGTAGGTGAGGACCTGGAAACAATCATTATTACGGAAGAGGTAGTGTTGGGCAAGCTAATGGAGCTAAGGATTGATAAGTCTCCTGGCCCTGATGGAATGCATCCCAGGGTATTAAAAGAGATGGCAGGAGAAAAAGCAGGTGCACTGGCGGTAATTTTCCAAAATTCACTGGACTCTGGGGTAGTCTCAGCAGATTGGAAAACAGCAGATGTGACGCCACTGTTTAAAAAGGGAGGTAGACAAAAGATGGGGAATTATAGACCGGTTAGCTTAACCTCTGTAGTGGGGAAGATGCTCGAGTCTATTATCAAGGAAGAAATAGTAGGGCATCTCGATAGAAATTGTCCCGTTGGGCAGACGCAGCATGGGTTCATGAAGGGCAGGTCATGCTTGACAAATCTTTTGGAATTCTATGATGACATTACGAGCAAGGTGGACAATGGGGACCCAGTGGATGTGGTGTACCTAGATTTCCAAAAGGCCTTCGACAAGGTGCCGCACAAGAGACTGCTGCATAAGATAAGGATGCATGGTGTTAGGGGTAAAGTATTAGCATGGATAGAGGATTGGTTGACTAACAGGAAGCAGAGAATGGGGATAAAGGAGTGCTATTCTGGTTGGCAATCAGTCACTAGTGGTGTGCCTCAGGGGTCGGTGTTGGGACTGCAATTATTTACAATTTATATAGATGATTTGGAGTTGGGGACCATGTGTAGGTTGTCAAAGTTTGCAGATGACACTAAGATGAGTGGCAGAGCAAAGTGTGCAGATGACTGTGAAACTTTGCAGAGGAACATAGATACATTGAGTGAGTGGGCAAAGGTCTGGCAGATGGAATACAATGTTAATAAATGTGAAGTCATTCATTTCGGTAAGAGTAACAGTAAAAAGGATTATTACTTGAATGGTAAAAAGTTGCAGCATGCTGCTATGCAGAGGGACCTGGGTGTCCTTGTGCATGAATCGCAAAAGGTTGGTCTGCAGGTACAGCAAGTAATTAGGAAGGCAAATGGAATTTTGTCCTTCATTGCTAAAGGGATTGAGTTTGAAAGCAGAGAGGTTATGTTGCAGCTGTATAAGGTACTGGTGAGGCTGCACCTGGAGTATTGTGTGCAGTTTTGGTCTCCTTACTTGAGAAAGGATGTACTGGCACTGGAGAGGGTGCAGAGGAGGTTCACTAGGTTGATTCCGGAGTTGAGGGGGTTGGTTTATGAGGAGAGACTGAGTAGATTGGGATTATATTCATTGGAATTCAGAAGAATGAGGGGGGATCTTATAGAAACATATAAAATCATGAAGGGAATAGATAAGATACAAGTAGAGAGGATGTTTCCACTGGCAGGTGAAGCTAGGACAAGAGGGCATAGCCTCAAGATTAGCGGGAGCAGATTTAGGACTGAATTAAGAAGGAACTTCTTCACCCAGAGGGTTGTTAATCTATGGAATTCCTTGCCCAGTGAAGTAGTTGACGCTTCTTCAGTAAATGTTTTTAAAGCTAAGGTAGATATCTTTTTGAATAATAAAGGAATTAAGGGATACGGTGAGAGCGCAGGTAAGTGGATCTGAGTCCACGAAAAGATCAGCCATGATCTTATTGAATGGCGGAGCAGGCTCGATGGGCCGGTAGGCCTACCCCTGCTCCTAGTTCTTATGATCTTATGATCTTATGTTGTCAACAGTTGCCTGCAGAAATCAGGTGCTGTCAATGATGGGCTTTAAGCTTATTAACTAGGGCTATTGGAGTTTATAATACAGAACTGGTTCTGTAACATGCTACAGCACTCACTGCACTATTTACCTTATTTGGCAGATCCCATCTCACTAGTGGTAATACAAAAAAACTTGGACTCTCTGTGAAACAAAGTGAGCAGAATTGCTGATGGTGGCCCACTGTATTACTACTCTAGCACTAGTTCCTCTGGCAGAATCACAGAATCGTTACAGCGCAGAAGGAGGCCATTCGGCCCAATGTGTCTACACCAGCTCTCTGAAAGAGCAACTCGCTCAGTTGCATTCCCCTGCCTTCTCTCCATAATTCTTTTCATATAAACTGTCTACTTTCCTTTTGAATTCTTCAATTGAACCTGCTTTCACTACGTTCTCAGGCAACGCATTCCAGACCCTAACCACTCACTGCGTGAAAAGGTTTTTCCTCATGTCACTTTTGCTTCACTTACCAAATACTTGAAATCTGTGCCCTTGCGTTCTCAATACTTTCACGAGTAGGAACAGTTTCCCCCTAACTATTCTGTCCAGCCTCCTAATGATTTTGAATACCTCCATCAAATCACCTCTCAGCCTTCTCTTCAAGGAAAACAGTCCTAACTTCTCCAATCTATCTTCATTACAGAAATTCCTCTTCCCTGGAACCATTCTCGTGAATCTTTTCTGTACTCTCTCCAATGCCTTCACATCTTTCCTCAAGTGCAGCACCCAGAATTGGACACAATACTCCAACTGAGGCCGAAATAGTGTCTTATACAAGTTCAACAAAACTTCCTTGCGCTTATACTCTATGCCCCAATTAATAAAGCCCAGGATACTGTATGCTTTATTAACTGTTCTCTCTCAACCTGTCCTGCCACTTTCAATGACTTATGCACATATGCACCCAGGTCCCTCTGCTCCTGCACCCACTTTAGAATTGTACTCTTTATTCGATATTGTCTCTTCACATTCTTCCTACCAAAATAAATCACTTCACATTTCTCTGCATTTAACTTCATCTGCCACTTGTCTGCCCATTCCACCAACTTGTCTATGTCCTTTTGAAGTTCAACACTATTCCCCTCACAGTTCACAATGCTTCCAAGTTTCGTATCATCTGCAAACTTTGAAATTGTGCCCTGTGCACCAGGTCTAGGTCATTAATAAATATCAGAAAAAGCAAAGGCCCCACTGATCCCTGGGGATCTCCACTACAAACCTTCCTCCAGCCCGGAAAACAACCATTAACCACTACTCTTTGTTTTCTGTCACTCAACCAATTTCGTATCCATGTTGCTATCATTCCTTTTATTCCATGAGCTACAAGTTTGCTCACAAGTCTGTTGTGTGGCACTGTATCAAATGCCTTTTGAAAGACAATGTGCACCACATCAACAGCATTGCCCTCATCAACCCTCTCCGTTATCTCTTCAAAAACTCCAGCAAGTTAGTTAAACATGATTTTCCCTCAAGAAATCCATGCTGGCTTTCCTTAATTAACTTGCATTTGTCCATGTGACTATTGATTTTGTCCCGAATTATTTTTTTCTAGAAGTTTTCCCACCACTGAAGTTAAACTGACTGGCCTGTAGTTGCTGGGCTTATCTTTAAACTGTTCTTTTGAACAAGGGTGTAATGTTTGCAATTCTCCAGTCCTCTGGCACCACCCCCGAGTCTAAGGAAGACTGAAAAATTATGATCAGTGCCTCCGCGATTACCACCCTCACTTCCCTCATTATTCTTGGATGCATCTCATCCGGTGCTGGTGTTTTATCCACTTTAAGTACAGACAGTCTATCTAACACTTCCTCTTTGTCAATTTTAAACCCCTCTGGTGTCTGACTTAACTCCTCTTTCAACATTTCATGGGTTGTATCTTCTTCCTTGTTAAAGACAGATGCAAAGTATTCATTTATTACCTCAGCTATGCCCTCTGCCTCCATGTGTAAATCCCCTTTCTGGTCCCCAATCGGCCCCACTCCTCCTTTTTCTACCCTTTTACTATTTATATGCCTATAGAAAACTTTTGGGATTTCCTTTAATGCTGGCTGCCAGTCTCTTTCCATGCTGTCTCTTTGCTTCTCTTATTTGCTTTTTCATTTCCCCTCTGGACCTTCGATATTCAGCTTGGTTCTCAATAGTATTTTGTACCTGGCATCTGTCACTTTTTCCTCTTTACCTTAATCTCTACCTCTTTTGTCTTCCAGGGAGCTCTGGATTTGTTTGCCCTACTTTTCCCCTTCGAGGGAACATACCTTGACTGTGCCAGAACTATCTCGTGCTTGAAGGTAGCCCATTGTTCATCTACTGGTTTTCTGCCAGCTTTTGATTCCAATTTATTTGCCCCAGCTCCATTCTTACCCCATTGAAGTTAGCCTTCCCCCAGTTAATTATTCATACCCTGGATTGCTCTTTGTCCTTTTCTATAGTCAGCCTAAATCTTATGATACAGTGATTCTTTCTTTGGCCTCCTTGTCTCGAGAGACAATGGGTAAGCACCTGGACGTGGTCAGTGGTGTGTGGAGCAGCGCCTGGAGTGGCTATAAAGGCCAATTCTAGAGTGACAGGCTCTTCCACAGGTGCTGCAGAAAAATTTGTTCGTTGGGGCTGTTACACAGTTGGCTCTCTCCTTGCGCCTCTGTCTTTTTTCCTGCCAACTGCTAAGTCTCTTCGACTCGCCACACTTTAGCCCCGCCTTTATGGCTGCCCGCCAGCTCTGGTGAACGCTGGCAACTGACTCCCATGACTTGTGATCAATGTCACAGGACTTCATGTCGCGTTTGCAGACGTCTTTAAAGCGGAGACATGGACAGCCAGTGGGTCTGATACCAGTGGCGAGCTCGCTGTACAATGTGTCTTTGGGGATCCTGCCATCTTTCATGCGGCTCACATGGCCAAGCCATCTCAAGCGCCGCTGACTCAGTGGTGTGTATAAGCTGGGGATGTTGGCCGCCTCGAGGACTTCTGTGTTGGAGATATGGTCCTGCCACCTGATGCCAAGTATTCTCTGGAGGCAGCGAAGATGGAATGAATTGAGACGTCGCTCTTGGCTGACATACGTTGTCCAGGCCTCGCTGCCATAGAGCAAGCTCCTGAGGACACAGGCTTGATACACTCGGACTTTTGTGTTCCGTGTCAGTGCGCCATTTTCCCACACTCTCTTGGCCAGTCTGGACATAGCAGTGGAAGCCTTACCCATGCGCTTGTTGATTTCTGCATCTAGAGACAGGTTACTGGTGATAGTTGAGCCTAGGTAGGTGAACTCTTGAACCACTTCCAGAGCGTGGTCGCCAATATTGATGGATGGAGCATTTCTGACGTCCTGCCCCATGATGTTCGTTTTCTTGAGGCTGATGGTTAGGCCAAATTCATTGCAGGCAGCCGCAAACCTGTCGATGAGACTCTGCAGGCACTCTTCAGTGTGAGATGTTAAAGCAGCATCGTCAGCAAAGCGGAGTTCCCTGATGAGGACTTTCCGTTCTTTGGACTTCGCTCTTAGACGGGCAAGGTTGAACAACCTTCCCCCTGATCTTGTGTGGAGGAAAATTCCTTCTTCAGAGGACTTGAACGCATGTGAAAGCAGCAGGGAGAAGAAAATCCCACAAAGTGTGGGTGTGAGAACACAGCCCTGCTTCACGCCACTCAGGATAGGAAAGGGGTCTGATGAGGAGCCACCATGTTGAATTGTGCCTTTCATATTGTCATGGAATGAGGTGATGATACTTAGTAGCTTCGGTGGACATCCAATCTTTTCTAGTAGTCTGAAGAGACCACATCTGCTGACGAGGTCAAAGGCTTTGGTGAGATCAATGAAAGCAATGTAGAGGGGCATCTGTTGTTCGCGGCATTTCTCCTGTATCTGACGAAGGGAGAACAGCATGTCGACGGTCGATTTTTCTGCACGAAAGCCACACTGTGCCTCAGGGTAGACGCGCTCGGCCAGCTTCTGGAGCCTGTTTAGAGCGACTCGAGCAAAGACTTTACCCACTATGCTGAACAGGGAGATTCCACGGTAGTTGTTGCAGTCACCGCGGTCACCTTTGTTTTTATAGAGGGTAATGATATTGGCATCGCGCATGTCCTGAGGTACTGCTCCTTCGTCCCAGCACAGGCATAGCAGTTCATGTAGTGCTGAGAGTATAGCAGGCTTGGCACTCTTGATTATTTCAGGGTAATGCTGTCCTTCGCAGGGGCTTTTCCGCTGGTTAGAGAATCAATGGCATCACTGAGTTCCAATTTTGTTGGACATACAATGATTACTATCCCCTAAATGCTCTCCTACTGATACTTGATCCACTTGGCCCACCTCATTCCCAAGAACCTGGTCTAACAGTGCCTCCTTTTTCCTTGGATTAGCAACATACTGTTGTAGAAAATTTTCCTCAACACATCCAGGAACTCTTGCCCTTCACTCCACTTTACACTACTATTATTCCAGTCTATATTGGGATAATTAAAGTCCCCCATTATAACTACCCTATAATTTTTGCATTTTGCAAATTTGTTCCTCCACGTCCTTCCCACTAGCTGGTGGCCTATAGACAACACTGAGCAATGTAACTGCATCTTTTATGTTCCTTAGCTCTAGCCAAATCGATTCTGTCCTCAACCCCTTTGGGACATCCTTTTTCTCCAGCACTGCAATGCTCTCCTTAATCAATGCCACCACCCCTCCCCCTCTTTTCCCTTTCCTATCTTTCCTGAACACCTTGTATCCAGGAATATTTAACACCCAGTCATGCCCTTCTTTGAGCCAGGTCTCTGTTATAGCCACAACATCATATTTCCACATGGTAATCTGCTCCTGTACCTCACCAGTCTTATTAACCACACTCCATGCATTCACATACATGCACATTAACCCTGATTCAGACTTTATTACTTTCTCCCTTACTCTGACCCCATCTAATAATGTACTATTCCCTACTCTCGTGCTATCTATCTCCCCCAGTATTCTGTGCACTTTGGTATTCCTCTCTAATATTTGCTCCTGGTTCCCACACCCCAGACAGGTTACCAGTTTTGCTTCACTCCAATCTGATCTCCCTCTCAAGTCCCCATCCCCTGACAATTTAGTTTAAACCCTCCCCAACAGCACGAGCAATCTCCCTGCGAGGATATTCATTCCAGTCCTGCTAAGATGCATCCTGTCAATCCCGTGCAGGTCCCAACTGCTCCAGAACCAGTCCCAATGTCTCAGAAATCTGATTCCCTTCCTCCTACACCAGTTCTCCAGCCACATGTTCATTCACTCAATTCTCCTATACTTATGCTCACTTGCACGTGGGACTGGGAGTAATCCTGAGATTACTGCTTTTGAGGTCCTGCTTTTTAATCTCCTTCCCAGCTCCCTAAAATCTTTCAGGATCTCATCCCCCTTCTTACCTATGTCATTGGTGCTAATGTGGACTACAAGCTCTGGCTGTTCATCGTCCCCCAGAAGAATGTACTGCAGTCATTCCATGACATCCTTGGCCCTGGCACCAGGGAGGCAACACACCATCCTGGAGTCATGTTTACTGCCACAGAAATGCCGGTCTGTTCCCCTAACTAACGAAATCCCCTATCATTACTGCTCTTCCCCTCCTCGTCCTCCCCTCCTGTGCAGCTGAGCCACCTGTGGTACCACAAACTTGGCTTTGACTGCACTCCTCTGAGGAACCATCATGTTCACCAGTATCCAAAATGGAAATCCGATCAGCAAGTGAGATCGTCTCAGGCGACTTCTGCACTACCTGCCTGGTTCTCTTAGACTGCCTGGCAGTCACCCATCCCCTATCTGCCTGCATGCTCCTAACCTGTGGTGTGATCACCTCCCTAAATGTGCTAGCCATGTTGTCCTTCACCTCGCGGATGCACAACAGCGACTCCAGCCACCACTCAAGTTCTGTAAGCCGGAGCTCAAGCTTCTGCAGCCGGTGACACGTCCTGCAGATGTGTTTGTCTAGGACACCTGGTGCATCCATGACTTCCCACATGCCACAGGCTGTACATTCCACTCGGCAGAGCTGCCCTGCCATGCCTTAACTTTACAGACTATTTATTATAAGTAGAAAAACTTAGAAGGTACTCACCAAACAGCTCCTTTCACTGCACCGAAGCAGGAACCAAATACTCAAACATTAAAAAGGTTGAAATAAAATTAGAAAAATGGAGCACCTCCTCCCCCACTTCACTGAACTCGCCACTCACCAAACTTGAATCCCAGCTTGAAATCTGCACTCCATTTGAGACTGCACCCAGACCTCTGCATTTATACCTTTTGAAGCTGAAACTACAGCAACCAGATATGACTGGTCAGCTACTTAACTAATCAGCTACTCTGCAGTAGAGCCTGCTAATCCCTGCCTAAGACTGTAAGAAACTTACTTTACTTTCTTAACCCTACTTTACCTAGAGGATAAAGCACAGTTAAATGCCAACTGCAGACCAGCCTGTTATAAAGATGACTACACTTACAATCCCCACTCACCAAACTGGAATCTCCACACTCAGCTTGCAATCTGCACACCAGCAGGAGCTAAACCTAACACTTTATGCTATTATTCATTTCTCTGGAGACATTTGCCTCACAGTGATGCTGCTGAAGTCAAGATTGGCATTGGGTTTAGAGCCAAACCTCTCATTATAGGATATATAAAACAGCATCTTTTAAATGTAACCATGTTCAGCCCCTCGTGCCTTCTCCGCCATTTAAGACAATCGTGGCTGATCTCATCTCGGCCTCAACTCCACTTTCCTGCCCGTTCTCCATAACCCTTCAACCCATTACTAATGAAAAATCTGTCTATCTCCTCCTTAAATTTACTCAATGTCCCGGCATCCACCGCACTCTGGGGTAGTGAATTCCACAGACTCACAACCCTTTGAGAGAAGCAATTTCTCCTCATTTCTGTTTTAAATCTGCTACCCCTTATCCTAAAATTATGACTTCTCGTTCTAGATTGCCCCACCAGAGGAAACATCCTCTCTATATCTACTTTGTCAATCCCCTTAATCATCTTATACACCTCAATTAGATCTTCTCTCATTCTTCTAAACTCCAGAGAGTAAAGGCCTAAACTGCTCAATCTCTCTTCATAAGGCAAACCCTTCATCACTAGAATGAATCTAGTGAACCTCCTCTGAACTGCCTCCAATGCAACTACATCCCTCCTCAAGTAAGGGGACCAAAAGTGTATGCAATACTCCAGCTGCGGTCTCACTAATGCCTTGTACAGTTGCAGCAACACTTCCCTACTTTTATACTCTATTCCTTCAGCAATAAATTCCAAAATTCCAATTGCCTCCCTATTACCTGCTGTACCTGCATACTAGCTTTCTGCGACTCAGGCATGAGGACACCCAGATCCCTCTGCACCGAAGCACTCTGAAGTTTCTCTCCATTTAGATAATAATTTGCCTTTCTATTCTTCTGACCAAAGTGGATAACCTCACACTTATCCACTTTAAAATCCATCTGCCAAATTTTGGCCCATTCACCTAACCTATCCATATCCATTTGAAAATTTCTTATTTCTTTATTGCAACTTACTATTCCACCTATTTTAGTATCATCTGCAAATTTGGTTATAGTAACTTCTATCCCCGCATCCAAGTCATTAATATAGATTGTAAACAGTTGGGGCCTGAGGACTGAAACCTGTGGCACCCCACTAGTTACATCTTGCCAATCAGTAAAGGACCCACTTATCCAGACTCTCTGCTTTCTGTTGGTTAGCCAATCCTCTATCCAAGCTAATAAATTGCCTCTAACCCCATGTGATCTTACCTTGTGTATTAATCTTTTGTGTGGCACCCCAGCAAAATTCAGGTGGAGCCCATCCCATTGGAACAGCTCCCTCCTTCCCCAGTACTAGTGCCAATGTCCCACGAATTCGAACCCATTCCTCCCACACCAATCTTTGAACCACGCATTTACCTCTTTAATCTTATTGACGCTGTGCCAATTAGCTCGTGGCTCAGGTAGTAATCCAAAGGTTATTATTTTTGGTTCTGCTTTTTAATTGAGCCCTAGCTGCTCATATTTCCTCTGCAGAACCTCTATCCTCATTCTACCTGTATCGTTGGTACCTATGTGGACCACGACAACTGGATCTTTCCCCTCCCACTCCAAGTTCCTCTGCAGCCCAGATGAGATATCCCGAACCCTGGGAAGAAGTAGGCAACAAAGCCTTCGGGACTCTAAATCCTGGCCACAGAGAACAGTGTCTATGCCCTTAAATATACTATCCCCGATTACGACTATATTTCTCTTTTCTCCCCCCACTTGAGTAGTTCCCTGTACCATGGTGCCATGGTCAGTTTGCTCATCCTCCCTACAGTCTCTGCTCTCGTCCACACAGGGTGCAAGAATCTCGAACCTGTTGGACAAGGACAAGGGCTGAGGCTCCTGCAACAATACCTCCTGGATCCATCTACCTGCCTCACTCATAGTCACATTTTCCTGTCCCTGACCACTGGCTGAATCTAAGGGGTGTGACTGTCTCCTGAAACACAGTGTCCAGGTAACTCTCCCCCTCCCTGATGTGTCGCAGTGTCCGAAGCTCAGACTCCAGCTCATCAACTCGGAGCCGGAGCAGCCAACACTTGCTGCAGATGTGGTCACTAGGAACCACAATTGGGTACAACACATCGCCTGGCCGTGCATTTTATTTAATAAGATTTTAATTTGTTTTTAAATTTCAGACTGGTCTTTAGTTTTTAATCTATAAAATATTTCTCCTATTTACCTTTAATGTGAAATCAACTTAGAAGGGGCAATTCAAATTAGCAATTACTTACCAACCAATGAACTTACGGTTTTCCTGTGATGTCACTGTTGACTTTTTTTCAAAACTCCTGTGCGCCTGGACTGCTCTACGCTCCCTGTGCCAGTCTTGCTCCTTCCCGCCGCCGCTGCTCTTTTAAACTGTGCCAGTCTCATTCAGTCTTGCTCCTTCCCGTCGCTGCTTCTCTTTTAAACTGTGCCAGTCTCACTCAGTCTCGCTCCTTCCCTCCACCGCTGCTCTTTTAAACTGTGCCAGTCTCACTCAGTCTCGCTCCTTCCCACCACTGCTGCTCTTTTAAACTGTGCCAGCCTCACTCAGTCTCGCTCCTTCCTGCCGCTGCTTCTCTTTTAAACTGTGCCAGTCTCACTCAGTCTCGCTCCTTCCCACCACTGCTGCTCTTTTAAGCTGTGCCGGTCTCGCTCAGTCTTGCTCCTTCCCACTGCCGCTGCTCTTTTCAACTGTACCGGTCTCGCTCAGTCTCGCTCCTTCCCGCCGCCACTGCTCTTTTAAACTGTGCCAGTCTCGCTCAGTCTCGCTCCTTCCCGCTGCCGCTGCTCTTTTAAACTGTACCGGTCTCGCTCAGTCTCGCTCCTTCCCGCCGCTGCTTCTCATTTAAACTGTGCCAGTCTCACTCAGTCTCAACTTAACTGAACTTTATAATCCTAAAATAACTGTGTGGAATACACTCAAATGAGTTTCCAGACAATAATGAAAGGTCACAAACCTATTAACTCTGTTTCACTCTTCACAGATGCTGCCAGACCTGCTGAATATTTCCAGCATTTTCTGTTTTTATTTGAAGTTACAGACCAGTGTGGGTCATGGATTTGGTCCTGTTCAATTGGATTGAGTAATCCAAATTTCTGAGCCTCTAAAAATCCAAAGGCTCTGAAATTCTGCTGTTGCATAAACACTTTACACGTTTGTTGCGATTCCTATCTCCTCAATTTTAGTGGAGGTGCCGACTTGTGTTAAATAAAAGTGATTGGTAGAAAAATTAGAGGGGAGATGAGGAAAACCTTTTTCACCCAGAGGGTGGTGGGGGTCTGGAACTCACTGCCTGAAAGGGTAGTTGAGGCAGAAATCCTCAACACATTCAAAAGGAGTCTGGATATGCACCTCAAGTACTGTAATCTGCAGGGCTACGGACCAAATGCTGGAAGGTGGGAGCGGAATAGGTGGATCATTTTTCGGCTGGCACAGACATGATGGGCCAAGTGGCCTCTTTCTGTACCTTAAACTTTCTATGATTCTATGAAGGTATTAACATCGCTCCCAAACTAGCAAAGAAAGAAATTTTGCAGGACACTGTAAATATCGGGCGGCACACTGGCACAGTGGTTAGCACCGCAGCCTCACAGCTCCAGCGACCCGGGTTCAATTCTGGCTACTGCCTGTGTGGAGTTTGCAAGTTCTCCCTGTGTCTGCGTGGGTTTTCTCCGGGTGCTCCGGTTTCCTCCCACAAGCCAAAAGACTTGCAGGTTGGTCGGTAAATTGGCCATTATAAATTGCCCCTAGTATAGGTAGGTGGTAGGGAAATATAGGGACAGGTGGGGATGTGGTAGGAATATGGGATTAGTGTAGGATTAGTATAAATGGGTGGTTGATGGTCGGCACAGACTCGGTGGGCCGAAGGGCCTGTTTCAGTGCTGTATCTCTAAAAAAAACTAAAACTAAATGTGCAAAGTCAAGAATAGAGAGAGCACAGTCAAGCAACTGAAATAAATTCTCCCAGCAACAGAGCACAAACAAATATTTTGCTTTTTTTACAAACATATCCTTTCTGCAAGAGGATGAGTAGATTTCAGTATAGTCTCTGTCAAAGCACAAGGAAAGTTCAACTTAACACTTCGCTGACCTTTACCAACCAGACCACCAGCCAGTACAAACATGCTTTGCCCCACTGTGCAGTTGACAGGAATCTTGGACAGTTTCTCCCTCTTCCTCAGCCTCCTGCCCCTTCCTTTTTTCCTCCTATTCTCTGGAGCAACAGAGAGCTCAGAATTACCTCTGACACCCTCCCCCCAACTCCCTGTTTGCTCAGCATGTTTATCCAGTGAGTAGCTAAACATACTGATGAGCAAGGCCCCAGGTTTGAGCCCCGGTCTGCATTGAGTTATCTAAAGAGGTGGTTGCTATTCTATAATTGCCTCCAGGTTCCTGATCCTAATCGTTGTTGCTGGATATACAGCAGCCAGCATAGATCAGCTGTGCCAAATGACCTGGTTTACGCTGTAGATTCTATGTAATTCTAGATGCAATACTATTGCCGGAATTTTATGTTGAGGAAAAGGCCCCGCCCACCAGCCAAAAAGTCTCCGCCAGGCCTGGGAGCCACGCTATGATTTTATATGGCCCAGGCCCTTAATTGGCCTTGGGCAGGAATTTCGCCCCTCTAAGGCAGGAGGTCCTGCCTCCAAGAGCTGCCGGGCCAATCAGTGGGCCGGCAGCTCTCAGTCCCAGCAGCGCCACTGGGAACGGTGGCCACCACTGGGACTTCATGCAGCCAGCAAAGCAAGAGGGACGCCGGCCCCAGAAAAAAGGTAAGTGTGGGGCCTCACTGGGGACAATCGGTCGGGCACTGGTGAGACAAGGGAGTCAGTAGGGGGGGATTGTAGTGCAATGGGGGGCCCTCCAGGGGGCACAGAGTGCCCGATCAGGAGGGCCACCCTCCACAGCCCACAAGGAGGCTTCCAGGTTATACTGAGATAGGAATGGCACTCCTCCGCCTCCAACTCAATTTTACAAAACCCACCCCCCCCTCCACTTCCAGCCCGCTCCTGCAGGGAGAGGCGTATAGTTCTGGCCGATGTAATTTAAAATGCGCTGAAATTCAGAATTTAGCAGAGCATTTAAAGTTGGACCATTTTGAACATCTTGGATTGAGAGAAATGTCCCTTTATGCAATGCACACCACTAAAGGCCCGTTGAATGTGTACAACAGGAGTTTTGCTGTACTCTGAAAGACAATTTCAAAGGTGTGAAGTGGACACGATATAGGCAATTAGCAATCCTGCAAGAGTTATGCACTGTGGACTTTCAAACTGCGCTATAGATAGATTTCGAAGACTCTCTACTGCTTCTCTGTAGATAACACAATCTTTACTATAGCATATCTAGGGCCCTATCAAATTCACGGCAGTGAAAAATGCGCCATGAACCGTGAAATCACGGGTTCGCCATGAAATCGGCCATTTTGTGAGCGTCTCACATTTTGTTCGTTGACACAAAGCTCACCTCACTGATTGCTGGGCATGTTGCGAACTTTGTGCATTTTAGTGATTGACACAAGACTCCCATCACTGATTGGTAGATGAGGGAGGGGTCCAGTGCAGTTTTGAGAGAAGCAGTCTCAAGTATTAGCAGACAAGCGAGAATGTCAGAATGAGCAAATCAAACACAGCCAGAGACATTACTGCAATATATCGAATGAAAGAATTTGAAAGCCAAATTCGACATGATGATAGTGGAATACTGTTTTGTACAAGCTGCAATATTTCATTGGATCACACGTGATGGGCAACGGTTCAACGCCACTTAGAGTCCGAAAGCCATTGCAGGGGAAAGAGAGCATCGACACTGCACTCCTGGAAAATGAACACGCAAAAAAAAAAAGCAACGATTTCATCTCTTATTAAAAAGTCGACAGAGCTCAGAAAATCGTCAGTTGGTTACAATGGAAATTGTGGATCGTTTTACAAGTGTCAACACACCATTGGAAAAACCTGGTCACCCAAAGCTGTGGATATTCACTCAACATGGTGTGCAAAATAATGGTTGCTTGCCCAGTGCAAATAAACTACGACAGGACTACCTACTGAGTGTTTTTGCTATACATTGTGAGGAGATGAAGTCTCAGATTAATACATGAGTCTTTTGCGATGAGTCCACTGATAAGCAAGATAACTATGTGCTGCATATTTTATTTGATTATATGTCTGGTAAGGTTGAAGGTGTACAGTCAGGAAAGCTAACAATAGTGCTTGCAGACTGCATCTACTTAGAAGCTATTAATTACACCACAGCCACAGTTTCCCAAGCGATAATCAAAACCATTTCAAAATACTATGCAGATTTCAACACAGTGTCTGCTTTCATTAATGACAATGTAACTTACACAACAAAATCTTGCAAATCTGTGCTCCAAGGTGTAATGCCTAATGCTGTCCGTATTACATGTAATGCATTTATAATTTCTCTTGTCAGTGAGCTGTGGAAAAGCGAGTTCAGTAAAGTCGACAAATTGGTCAGCTACATTAAAAAGATCTTCAAACAGTAGGCTGAATTTTACTAGCCACCCCCCCCCCCCCCAATGTCGGGGCTCGAGGTGGGGGCGCCCGGAAAATCCTTCCGGGAGAGGCCCGCCATGGGCCTTGATGCCAGGAAGGCCCTGCCCCATTTTGCCAGCGGCGTCAAAACCTCGTGGCAACCTCCCCACCGCACGGCATAGAAACATAGAGAGATACAGCACTGAAACAGGCCCTTTGGCCCACCGAGTCTGTGCTGACCAACAACCACCCATTTATACTAATCCTACATTAATCCCATATTCCCAACCACATCCCCACCATTCTCCTACCACCTACCTACACTAGGGGCAATTTACAATGGCCTGCAAGTCTTTGGCTGTGGGAGGAAACTGGAGCACCCGGCGGAAACTCACGCGGTCACAGGGAGAACTTGCAAACTCTGCACAGCCAGTACCCAGAACTGAACCCGGGTCGCTGGAGCTGTGAGACTGCGGTGCTAACCACTGCACCACTGTGCCAGCGTTGGAGACTTTATTTAAATATGTTAATTAAATGTAAATGAAAGACTAATAACTTACCTTGTAGCAACGGCCGCCCCATGCTGATATTCCGGCCGGTTGCGGAACTCCCGCACCTTTGGATCTCCATTCGGAGATCAGAGGCGGACCACTGGTGGGGAGGAGGGGGAAGAGTGAAATTTTAAGGGCGGGGGGAGGAGTGGGGAAAACTGTTCCGATTGGTAGTAAGGATGGTGGGAAGGGGTTGAGGGTTAAAGTTAATAAGGCTCATCGGGCAAAGGTCGGGATCGGAATAGAAGTTTTTTTGGGGAGGAAAGGGCAATTAATGAATTGATTAGTCATTGGAGGTGTGGGAGAGGGGATTGAAAATGTTAGTAAATGTGTAATTTTATTTTTGAACATTCTGTGACTTTAAAAATTTAAATGTTACTGAAGGGCTTGAAGGCCTTTAAAAATGGTGCCGGCACCTGCGCACTGGCACCAGATGCCATTGCCGAGGATGGTGAGCCTGCCCCCGCTACGTCATCGGGCGGGATGGAGGGGGGCTCCATGATAATGAGCCGCCGTGCAAAATATCGTGGCGGCTCCACGACGCATGTCACGTGGGTGCGCCATGCGCTTTTTGAAGCTCACTGCCGAGAACGGCGGCGTGCTATTAAAATTCAGCCCACTGCCCTAGCCGTAAGCTTTGATACAGGCAACACATTGCAAATGTAGCTGAAATGGCTGAAATTGGGGAACAAAACATCACCCTTCTTCCAGAGCCAGTAATTACACGTTGGAATTCTTGGTTTCGGACAGTACAGTATTATGCAGCTCACCTGAAATACTACTAAGACTTCATCTCAGAAGAGCTCACACTGACACCTAAAGCACAGATTTTAACAGACATTGTAATCCTTCTAAATGATGCTCAGCTTAATGAGGAGGTTCAATTTGTTGCCAAGAATGTTTCATGACTGATGGATTTAATCACTCGGTTTGAATAGCAACACGTCACTTTCCACAAAGCTTACAATAAATGGATGTTCTATTCTGGGCTGAAGCACAGTCAAACAAACAAACAACACTTTGATGATGCTGAATTAAATGCCTGTGCTCAACAGGTGTTTTCTTGCATAGCAAAGAAGCTCAAACAATATTACTGTTATGGGGAAGAAACAAGTGCTGAAGAAAAAGCAGTTCAGAGGTTTCAAAATTATTTTGCTGCATTCCTGAAAACTGTGTGTCTCTTTGAACCTGCACAAATGCACCAGTTGATGGATTTAAACTCATTAGATGTGATTCCTGGCTTTGACAAGAACTGTAGGCTGGAGATTCCTACTTATAAAAGCACTGTAAAAGAAACAGATTGTACTTTGCCTGTGCTGCAGTTTTGAAACTCTGTGGAATGCAGAATCCCTCACCTTGCAAGACTAGCATGGCGTTGTCTGACAATTGCAACAAACTCTGTGGACGCGAAGACAGCTGTGTGTGAACATGGACAGGATTTCACAGTGCAGAGACAGGGAATGAAGAAAGAAACAATTGCAGGTTGCTCCATGCTCACATTTAATCACTGACGTCAGTGAGTAAATAACGTGGCCTGTTTATAGTCAGCTTTTTACAATAGTTCTTTTTTTATTTATTCTTTCATGGGATGTGGGAATCGTTGGCAATGCCAGCATTAATTGCCCATCCCAAATTACCCTTGACAACTGAGTGACTTGCTCAGCCATTTCTGAGGGCAGTTAAGAGTCAGCCACATTGCTGTGGGTCTGGAGTCATATGTAGGCCGGACCAGGTAAGGAGAGCAGATTTCCTTACTTAAAGGACATTAGTGAACCAGATAGGTTTTTACAACAATCAATAATGGTTTCATGGTCACCATTATTTATTTATTTATAGATACTGCACTGAAACAGGCCCTTCAGCCCACCAGATCTGTGCCAACCATCAACCACCCATTTATACCAATCCTACATTAATCCCATTTTTTTTTTTATTTATAGATACTGCACTGAAACAGGCCCTTCGGCCCACTGAGTCTGTGCCGACCATCAACCACCCATTTATACTAATCCTACACTAATCCCATATTTCTACCACATCCCCACCTATCCTGATAGTCCCCTGCCACCTACCTATACTAGGGGCAATTTATAATGGCCAATTTACCTATCAACCTATTAATTGAATTTAAATTCCACCAGCTGCCGTGGTGGGATTTGAACCCGTGTCCCCAGGGCATTAGCCTGGGCCTCTGGACTACTAGTTCAGTGACATTATCACAATGCCACCACCTCCCCATTTGAAACCCGAAACATCCCTTGTACAATCTTTGTTTTAAATAGATAATTTTCATGGTTTGTTGCGACGCCGTTAAATTTACAATTTAAATAAGTGAAATCATGAAAGTCACGATTCTTAAAATGCTGTGACCGTGAAATTTGTAAAATTTTACCGTGAATTTGGTAGGGCCCTAATCATATTGACGGCACCTACTTAAAATGCTTATTTGAAAGAATTAACTCATGGGGTTGTAAAATAAGCCAACACTTTTCAGAGATCATCTATCGCCCTGAGATGTTTATGGCATCGGATTTTTTCCCTGATGAGTTACAGGACCAGTATCAAAGCTCAATAAAGCTGTCTGCATGCGAAAGAATAATTAAAGTTTCTAACAATAAAATTGAGCAGCATATATTTAAGCTTTCAGAGTATGGTTGTAAATAAGTACAATTTATGGAGAGACCTTGTTGTAAAGCCCACTGGCTCTGCTACTGCAGCTGCCGCAAGTCTTATTTAACTGCATTTCTTATGTTACGTATATATATATCTATAACAGCTACAGAAATTGGTTTGAAAATTAAGTATCAGTTCCTTAAAGCTCAATTATATGAACAGTGTTGTGGTAATTCACTTTCCTTTGATTTATGAGTGGGGACATCTCCTCTAGTGTGCCCTTTCCAAAATGTCTACCTGTGACTTGGCCAGGGCAGTATCTTGGCTGGCCAGCAACCCCAAACAAGTGTTTATTAGTGGTGAGGTTCAAGGGCTTAATGGTTGGATCCATTTGCAAGAAGAGTTTTTTAAGCTTGTTTCAAACTTTCCAAGCACTCAGATCCAAAATTTAATCCAAAATTCCAACTGAATCTTGTACTCAAACACCAGGAACCCCTGTCACCCCTTCTGTGGGAGGCCCGTTAATAAAGTGCCAATTACGCACTTAACTAGACAGTGGTGAGCCTTCCTTGGGATCAAGAACCCCGGCTTTGGAAGTCCTGCCCTCTGAGAGCTGCTGGCCAATCAAAGGCCAGCTGCTCCTTAACTGAACACCGCCACCATGGAGGCATTGGCTGCTGCTGGTGGAGCACCCACCTGATGCCCAGAAGCAGTGCTGCATCCAGGCCACACGTAGGTCAGGGCGAGAGGGGTCTCAAGGGGTGGGGGTCACGGGGGAGAGGGTATAGGGGGGCGGCAGCAAGGGCCTGGGGTGGGTCTCAGTGAACCCCCCTCTTCTCAATGCCGGGTCCCTCATTCAGGCACTGAACCTTTTAACAAGGGACCCCACCGCTGCCCCCGAGCCAGCAAGCAGTTTTTTGTGCCGTGCTTTCTGTCCGGCAACAGGGCTGCCCACTGCTAAGCTAATTGCAGAGGAAGTGGGATAGGTCCTTAATTGGGCATTAATTTCCCACTTAATGACCTCAATTAGCAGCAGGGCGGGAAGGCCCAGATTTAATTTCAGCAGAGGCAGGAAGGTGGTGGGTGTTAATTGTGTATCAATTGCTTTATTATATGCAGGTGGAGGGTGTTAACTGGAGATTTACTTGAGCACTTATCAGGAGACTCTGACTGAGACTGGTGAAGACTTTCAGTGATGAGCTACATGTTTGTAATCCTTTTACTCTTGACAATAAAAAAAACTGAGTAAAGAGAGGCTCCAGCGCTATCCTTCCACAGCAAGCCTTCTGGAGTTTAACATGGTAGCAGGGGATGGTTGTCTAAAACTGAAGGTTGGAAATTAGGTTTTATTTGACATAGAAGACTAAAATCTCACTGGCTATTGTGGAAAATATGGCAGAAAGCAAGTGTGAATTGTCAGGGTATGATTATCCTCCGATCTTCTCTGAGTCTGAACCATATGACCAGTGGAAGAATGGATATGTGGACACAGGTTACATCCCTACCAGACAGAAAACAAGGTATGGCCTTGGCGTTGTCACTTCCTACCAAAAGTAAAATCAGAAGTAAAGTGTTTTGTAAACTGGATGCTTGTCAGTTGGATACTGATGAAGGGTTGGATCTTCTGTTAGAATTCTTGGATGAAATTTACAAGAAAGATGACCTATTGAATGCATATGAGGCATGGTCAGACTTTGATAGATTTTGGAAAACAGGTGGTTATTCAATGGAGGAATATATCATGGACTTCAACAGACTGTATAAAAGCTTGAGGAAATTCAATTTGGAGATCCCTGGTTCAGTGTTAGAATTTAAATTGCTAGATTGTGCTAGGGTATCACATATGGACAGGTTCTTAGTTCTAACTGAGATTCTGTTCTTGGAAAAAGACTCCCTATTGGATCAGATGTCTGCTGCCTTGAAGAAATTCCTGGGGAAACAGTCATTTCCTCCAGCCCCGGTAGAACAAACAGGGCATTCTACAGTGACACAAAAAATGGAGGACTCAGTGTGTACTGGTTTTCAAAATGGTCCAGACACTGGACGCAGGCGTAACTACAACGAAGAGTTAAAGTTAGGAGGAATGAGAATGAAAGCAACTTTAGCAGTTCTGACGATTACAGTTGTCATGAAGACCCCACCCGCCAAGAATGAGTCATATTAATTTGTCATATGAGCATTAGTTTTAAACTGTTGCTGGACTGAACAGATGACTTGTTTAAAGACAGCAGTGGCTGGGAACATTTGTATACTGACAGACAGTTTCCTGGAGAGACAATGGAACTACTCCCTGATCCAATTAACCCAAATGGATTTTGGTCACCAGACATTGAAGGTGGAACAAGCCAGCATTCCATCCACCCCCCACCCCCACTAAGGGTGTCTGCTAAGATGGAGAATCCACAAAAAACACAGGAGAGTTTGTTGAAAAAAACTTAGTCACATGACTAACCTGCTGGCCAACATGGATTAGTTTGAAGATAGAGACTGCCTTGACGACAAAAGAGAAGGACGGTCTCTCTCCCTGTCGCTCTCTCTCACAAATTTCCAGATCCACTGATGCCACTTAAACCTCAAGAGAGAAGACTCCTACATCAAAACAAGTTTGAAAGCGTGCACTGGGCCCCAATGAAACGGCAAGATTTAACTCCAATCAAAGACTCTACATCGAACTCAAAACAGTAAATCAACTCCAGCTATTGCTTCAAACTTTTCCCCTTTATTCTTTCTCCTTTTCTGTCACTATCTGTGTGTGCGTTTATAGCGTATGCATGCTAGCATGATTGCGTCGCATATTCATAGTAGTTTTAACTGAATTAGAGTTTTAAGGTTAATAAACTTACACTTTTCTTGTTTAAATCTAAGAAAACCTATTTGGTTGATTTCTTTGCCTTACAATTGGAGAACAGTGAACAAGGATTCACTGAGGGGAGGCTAAAAACACGTTGTTTTAAAAATTAAACCCTGTTGCGATCAAACCAGGTAAAAGGCTGAGAGGGAACCCCTTTGACCCCTTTGTCACCTGGTCGTAACACAGTGGAAGACAGAATTGGAATAGCAATCATTGGTGAATGAATCCCACGAATGCCAAAGGAACAGTTAATAGGTGCTTCTGGTGTGACTCAAATTATCATTACGCAATGAACTGCCTTAAACAGAGGTGCTGAGTCCTCAAAATAACACATGACACAGAGAATTATGAGGCATAAGAGGAAGATACTTATGAATCTGAATGAATTGTACTAGTTACAATGAGTTTTAGTCCTGTGATGAATTTGTTAGTTGCGGATTCATTCAGCAGTTCTGTATTAAACAGTGCTTGCACATCGACACTATGAGGAATAGATTGGCTACAGTGTTATCTAGATTCACTCAGTAGTGAGGATCAATACAAGGTTGAGTATAAAAGTACTACGAGTTTTAGGTTTAGTGTTAACAATACATTGAAGTCACTGAAAAGAGTATTAATTCCATGTAAAATAGTGGGAGTAAGCCATTTTGTTAGTACGGATGTAATCTCTAGCAAGAAAACTTTACTGTTGAGTAGACCATCAATGAAAAAGACACAAATTAAACTTGACATGCAGCAATTGTTTTTGGAAAGTCAATGAATTTGCAGTTTACCCAGTCACTACATTAATGTATCCCTTTAACAAAACCTGATGTTTCGAGTCAGAGTGTTAAAGAAGTATTAATGGCATTAGGTGATAAGAATTAGAGAGATAAAAAGCAAATTGTCTTAAAGTTACACAGACAATTTGCTGACTCTTCTTGTCAAAGATTAAAACCCCTGATAAAGGATGCAGGTGTGATTGATGAAGAATCAAGACTTGCAGGCGATAGGTAAATTGGGCGTTGTAAATTGCCCCTAGTGTAGGGAGGTGATAGGGAATATGGGATTACTGTAGGGTTAGTATAAATGGGTGGTTGTTGGTCAGCACAGACTCAGTGGGCCGAAGGGCCTGTTTCAGTGCTGTATCTCTAAATAAAAATAATAAATAATATGAGGATAATAGAAGAGATTAGTGAAAAGTGTGAAATCTATAACAAGTATCAGCAGACGCCATGATGTTCTATTGTAAGCCCTCCATTGGCACATGACTTTAACAAGGTAGTTGCCATGGATTTAAATGTATGGGACAAAGACAAGAATATTTTCATTCTGCATTTTATAGACCTAGCAACTAGCTTTAGTCTTTCTACATTAATAAATAGCAAGGACAAAAGAGTGTTTATAGATAAAATCAGGGAGGAATGGACTTGTGGCACCAGCTAAGTTTTTGACTAATAATGGAGGGGAATTTGCCAATGACGAGTTCAGAGATATGTGTGAAAACATGAACATTATGGTTATGAATACTACAGTTGAAACTCCTTTCAGCAATGGGCTCTGTGAAAGGAATCATGCAGTGATTGATGAAATGCTGCATAACATCTTAGCTGACCAGCCAAACTGCAAGTTGACTACTGCCCTGGTATAGGTGGTTCAAGCAAAGAATTCACTTCAGATGGTTGGCGGGTATAGTCCCTATCAATTGGTCTATGGGTGAAATCCAAAATTGCCTTCTGTGCGACAGTCCTCCTGCTCTAGAAGCTACTGCAATTACTTCATTTTTTTTCTGCACATTTGAATGCTTTACGTGCAGGGAGATTGACTTTCACCAAGGCTGAGGTCTCTGAAAAAATTCAAAGAGCTCTGAGGCATCATATTAGACCATTTGAGGCAGAATTTAATTCAGGAGATTTGGTGTATTATAAAAGAGGTCATAGGGAATGGAAGGTGTTCTGATAAGGTTACAGATCATGATGGTATGATAATAGTTACCACGCATGGAAATCAAACTGTTAAGGTTCATTCCTCATGATTAATCGGGGTTGATTATAAAATCTCAGAATCTGAGCAGTTGATAGAGGAAACAAGGCACCCTGTACCTCAAATGATCATGTGTTTTGTGATGAAGGTCCTGAGCAACAAAATGAGATAGATTAAGGGTTGGGTAGTAACGTGAGGGATCATGATGCTCAAGAAACATCTATTGCATCCAAAGGACAATTGCCCCGAGTGGTACTTGGGTGACATATATTCCAGAGGGTTTTAATTAATGGAGGGGTGCAACAATTGTGGGACATGCAGGAAAATCTACTGGCAAGTTTAAATATTGTTGAATGTTCAAGATGATGGCCAAGAAGTAAGGTCCATGGACTGGCAGAATGGGATGTAAGAGTGGAGAATAAGAAAGTGCAATGCAAGACTGGAAGTGACTCTTGCATCAGGAAATGATGCTGTACTGGAGAAAGAGTCTCCAATAGGAATTAGACAGTTGGAGAGAGTTTGGTGTTTATTCTGAGGTACCAGATAGGGGACAGCCAACCTTGTCACATAGATGGATTTGTACTGAAAAAGTCCTTCCTGATGGGACTTATAAGGCTAAAGTGAGGCTAGATGCGAGGGGTTTTGAACTGCAACTGGGTGATACTGATGTTAGAGTGGACTCTCCCACAGCTGGAAAAGTAATCTTGAAAATCTTTTTAGCTCTTTTGGCCACGTATTCATGGGCGTGTAGATCCATGGACATAAAAGCTGCATTTCTGCAGGGTGATACTTTTCAGGAAGAAGTGTTTCTGAAAACACCTAAAGAGGCAGCAGATGCAGAAGCAAAACTCTGGAAACTGAACAAATGTGTCTTTGGCCTTAATGATGCTTCCAGGGTGTGGTATTTCTCAGTGAGATCTATTTGTTGAAAATTGGTTGCTGAAAGCAAATCCTGCCATGTTTTATTGGCATCAGAAAGGGAAACGTTCAGGCATCTTCATGATGCACATTGATGACTTCTTATGCAGTGGTCCTGCAGATTTTGAGAAATATGTTATTAATAAGGTTGGGGAAGAAATTAAGATTGGGAGTCAGGCTTGTTTGGTCCTTTAAATATATAGTTTAGATATTAAGCAGACTAAGTCTGGAATAACTTAAAATCAACAGTCCTAGTTAGTGGGTGTTACTCCCATCCCAGTTAATCATACTATGTCATGCAGAAGGATGATGATATATCTAAATTGGTTGTGCAGTCAGACTAGACCTGATGCTAGTTTTGATGTGCTGGAGCTAAGTACGATGATGAAACACCCGAAAGTTGAGAATGTTTTAGGGCAAATAAAACATGAAAAAATTAAATCTGGAGAAATGTGTACTGAAGTTCCCATCCTTAGGTGACTTAAAGAACATGAAGCTACTAATTTTTAGTGATGCTTCACATGCTAATCTTCTTTATGGGTATTTGAGTACAGTTGGTTTCATAATATTTCTGATGGGTGAAAATGGGAAGTGTTTTTCTTTAGCTTTTTATATTCATGGGATGTGGGCATCGCAGGCTAGGCCAGCATTTATTGCCCATCCCTCATTGCCCTTGAGAAGGTGGTGGTGAGCTGCCTTCTTGAACCGCTGCAGTCCATGTCAGGTAGGTACACCCACAGGATTTCCAGGATTTTGACCCAGCGATAGTGAAGGAACAGCGATATAGTTCCAAGTCAGTTTGGTGTGCGACGGGAATTTACAGGTAGTGATGTTCCCATGCATCTGCTGCCCTTGTCCTTCGGGGTGGTAAAGGTCGCGGGTTTGGAAGGTGCTGTCTAAGGAGCCTTGGTGCGTTGCTGCAGTGCATCTTGTAGATGGTACACACTGCTGCCACTGTGCATCGGTGGTGGAGGGAGTGAATGTTTGTGGATGGTGTGACAGTCAAGTGGGCTGCTTTGTTCTGGATGGTGTCGAGCTTCTTGAATGTTGTTTGAGCTGCACCCATCCAGGCAAGTAGACAGTATTCCATCACGCTCCTGACTTGTGCCTTGTGGACAGGCTTTGGGGAGTCAGGAGGTGAGTTACTCGCCGCAGGATTCCTAGCCTCTGACCTGCTCTTGTAGCCACGGTATTTATATGGCTACTCCAGTTCAGTTTCTGTTCAATGGTAGCCCCTAGGATGTTGATAGTGGGGGATTCAGTGATGGTAATGCCATTGAATGTCAAAGGAAGATGTTTAGATTGTCTCTTATTGGAGATGGTCATTACCTGGCATTTGTGTGGCGCAAATGTTACTTACCACTTATCAGCCCAAGCCTGGACATTGTCTAGGTCTTGCTGCATTTCTACACGGGCTACTTCAGTTTTTGAGGAGTCGCAAATGGTGCTGAACATTGTGCAATCATCAGCGAACATCCCCACTTCTGACCTTATGATTGAAGGAAGATCATTGATTAATTTCTTTAGCTTGGGTGGCTAAGAAAATAAAATGGGTCGTTAAAAGCACTTTAGCTGCGGAAACACTGGGCCTTGTGGAGGCAGTGGATATGGGGTTCTATTTGTCAAATATTTTAGGTGAAATTCTGAACAAGAGACATACTGAAGATAGGATACCCATTGAATGTTAAGTGGATAATCATTCTTTGTGGGACAATGTACACTTTACAAAAAGTGTGAGTCAGAAAAGACTACGTATTGCTGGATTCAAGTAAGTGCTGGAGAGAAAGGAAATCTCCAAACCTAAATGGATAGATGCAAGACATCAGCTATCCGATTGTTTCACAGAAAGAAATGCAAGTACAAAGAAATTGTTAGGGGTGCTAGTGCATCTCACAATGTAATACTTTGTAACCAATATGGAATTTAATTTGATTTACTCTGAAATGTTCTTTGAGCACGTACATGTTTGTGCACAATATGGAATTTAATTTGAAATGTTATTTGAGCATATTAATCCAAGTTCTATTATAAAATTAAGAAGGGAATCTGTTAATTGTGCATCAATTGTTTGATTATATGCAAGTGGAGGGTGTTATCTGGGGTCTTACTTGAGCACTTATAAGGAGACTCTTACCGAGACTGGTGAAGAGTTTGAGTGAGGAGCTGCATATTTGTAATCCATTTACTCTATACAATAAATATGTAACTAAGTAAATATAGGGTCCAGCATTATCCTTGCACAACAAGCTCTTGGGAGTTCAACATTGGAGACCCCCCTCCACCACCATCCCACCCAATCATATAGTCTCCCCGCCTCCAAACCCGGTGCGGGGGAGAGCATAAAACTCCCCCCCAGGACTATGGTCACAGTTATGGTCATCTTGCAGCTCAGCAATCCAACTGTATTTCTGACTGTCGATGAAATTGTGTGGACATTGCAACGTGTGCAGGAATGACACCGGGAAATCTCAAAACAGCGATATTTTATCTAGTCTTGTTTCTTACTTTAGGGCAGCGAACTTCAGACTCTCATAGCCATTGGGTAATGTATCTCGTGCATCTTAATCCAAGTTAATCAAGCAGATGCCAGGCTTGGACTGGTGATGATTGTGATTTGTGGCAGCACCACGTTGGTCAAGCAGAATTTGACCAGCAAACAAGAGAAAATCCATAACAATCGCATAATGTTACATTTGTATTCAAGGTGAAGAATCACTCTGGTCACTCTGTGTAATTATCTTATAAAGCATTTGTGAAGATTACCTCCATTTCAGTTTTTGAGTGAAATGATGAACATCTTCAAAAATTAAGACTTCAATTTTTATCTAGGTGGTAATGTAATGGAGCGTGTTTCCCACTGTTGCAGAACATGTTCGATTTCCATTCCAAATCAACATGGTTTGCTCAGCCAGATTACTGCCTGTGCAGTGAAGATAAAAGTTGACCTCAATTTGTTTATAATTTCATCATGTCTGGACCACACTTGGAGTACTATGAACAGCTCTGGTCTGCATTATGACAAAAAAGATATATTTTATTTATTTAGAGATACAGCACTGAAACAGGCCCTTCGGCCCACCGAGTCTGTGCCAACCATCAACCACCCATTTTATACTAATCCCATATTCCTACCACATCCCCACCTGTCCCTATATTTCCCTACCACCTACCTATACTAGGGGCAATTTATAAAGGCCAATTTACCTATCAACCTGCAAGTCTTTGGCATGTGGGAGGAAACCGGAGCACCCGGAGAAAACCCACGCAGACACAGGGAGAACTTGCAAACTCCACACAGGCAGGACCCAGAATTGAACCCGGGTCGCTGGAGCTGTGAGGCTGCGGTGCTAACCACTGCGCCACTGTGCCGCCCAGGTACTGGAGATGGTGCAAAAGAGATTTACAAGGCTGATAACAGAACTGAGAGGTTATACCTGTAGTATAAGGATGCAAAGGGTGAAGACAGTGAGAGAGATCCTCCCACTGTACAAGCGATGATGTAACGGTCACATGAGATAAACTGAAGAAGAAGAAGGATGCTAGTTTAGGAGGCTTGCAGAGAGTGTATATAGTAACTGTAAATAATAGAGTTGTTAGTTAACATTTGCCGGCGTCTAAGACTTTCTCTAGAATGCCCTACAATGCTACTTATACAAACCCAATAACGCAACATGGTGACAACAGTAAAACAGTGGCAAAACAGCAGTGAAAGATGAAACATCAGGGGAACAACAGAGAAATTTAAAGAGAAATACTGGCTCGGTACAGTAAGAAAACTACATACCTGCAGAACAGGCTGTGAGGAGCTTCGCAGCTGTGGGGGCATCCTTATTTAAGGAAGGATGTAAAGCGTTGGAAACAGTTCAAAGAAGGTTGACTAGCCTAATACCTGGAATGGTGGGTTGTCTTATGAGGAAAGATTGGACAGGCTTGGCTTGCATCCGCTGGAGTTTAGAAGAATAAGAGGCGACTTGATTGAAACATTTAAGAATCTGAGGGGTCTTGACAGGGTGGATGTGGACAGAATGTTTCCTCTTGTGGGAGAATCTAGAACTAGGGGTCACTGTTTAAAAATAAGGAGTCACCGATTTAGGACAGAGATGAGGAGAAATTTTTTCTTTCAGAAGGTTGTGAGTCTTTGGAATTCTCTTCCTCAAAAGGTGGTGGAAGTAGAGTGAATATTTTTAAGGCAGAGGTAGATAGATTCTTGATAAGTAAGGAGGTAAAAGGTTATTGGGGTAGGTGGGAATGTGGAGTTGAGGTCACAATGAGATCAGCCATGATCTTGTTTCTCCCTCTCCTGCCTCTGTCTCCCTTTTTCCTGTCTCTCCCTTTCTCTTTCCCATCTTCTAATTCAGGTTTCTTTTGTTCCATTTGTATCTTTGCTAGCAGTACCCTGTCTGAGTCTACTTCTAACAATGTTTCTGCTTCTTCAGATTCAAGGGAAAAATGGTTGGCCACTCGCCTTAAGAGTTCAGACTTCCTAGCCTTGCCACATACAGTGATCCCACACTGCTCAGCCATTTTCCTCAACTCCTCCATAGACAGTGCTTTTAACTTATCCCAAGTTACTTCACCCTGGCATGGAGAGCTGCCAGCTTCAGTTGCAGACACGTTCGTTTTCAATCGCACACAACCACAAGAAAACCCGTATTAATCTTTCTCTTTTTTGCTTGGGAATAATAATAACCCCTCTGTGGAGGGGTTTTTGTTACTGTGCTTTGAGCTCGCTGTAGTCCTTGCTTGTAGGTAGATCTTGCTTTTTGTTGGGGCTCAGTATTCTTCTAAAACCTTGTTCATTGTAGGAGACTTTTCTCTGTTGGGGTTCATATGTCTTCAATGGTTTCCGAAGCTGGTGAGAGAGATGAGAGCAGACAGGAGAGAGGTGGGGGCAAGCCTGCCTTGAGAGGTCTTTTTAGTCCAGGGGAAGAGTGTTTTCTGAGTTCAAATTCTGTTTCTCCAATTTAAAACTCCCCTAGTTGGCCGGCAGGTGGTCATGTGACCGACTGGTTTGGCCAGGTCTCTTCTGTGTATTGGGGCAGGGACTGGTTCTTTTGTTCTGACACTGTCTTTCCAGCCAGGGGCTTGGCAACCCCTTGTAATAGGCCTTCTTTTCTCTCCAGCAACCATTTTAAAATTTAATGTCCATGTGGCAAAATATATGTGCCTCATTCTTGGCAGGTGGGGGCTTGCAAGACAATCTGTATAGATTGGCAGTAGGTTGTGAATAAGGTGATTTAAAGGCAGAACAAATCAGAGACAGGACTGTTGTCGGCAAAGCAGAACTGTTGCAATCCAAGGAAGATCTTACACTGGAAAAGGCCATTCAAATTGTAAGACAGGCTGAAGTTCGCAAACAGAATAGGGACATCCTACGAGCTGAAGACAAGCTGTGGATGAGAAGGAGTCCAATGTCTGTCCAACTGGTTAAGCCAAAGTCAGGGAAACACTTAGAGGAACAGAAAAAACATACAGTTGAGAAGGTGCATGACACAGGAACACCGTGTCAACATTGTGGAGTCAAGCAAACCCACAGACGAAAGCAGCATCCAGCAAGTAAAGCTGAGTGTTTTAAGTGTGGAAAAACTGGACTTTTTGGGAAGATGTGCCATAGCAAGATTTCTTCGCTTAATGATACAAAACAGAAGATCTTCATACAAACAGCAGTGAACCCAGTACAGCAACACCCACAAGAGAAAGAACCAGGAGAGTTCTTGGAAGAATACAGTAATCCAGACCAAGATTTCTGGACAGCAGATATCTATGTGAATGGACACCTCACAAATTTTAAGCTTGACACAGGCTAACATCAGTTTTGTCTGACCAAGAGCCTTGGGTGAAGAGACATTACCTGCAACTGACAGATATAAGTTGCATGGTTCAGGCGGGACACAACTGCGTGTACAAGGCAAACTCCAAGCAACTCTTCAGCATAGAGGCAGACAACTGGTAGATACCTTATATGTCCTACACAATCAAGAATTTTCTTTACTGAGCAGGAATGCATGCTTGAAACTGCAGTTGATTAAAAAGGTAGCCGAAGTCAAACACACAAAGATAAACAACTCCTTTCAAACAGAATTCCCGAAGCTGTTCAAAGGGCTCGGAAAAGTAAAAACGAAGTACAGGATCATTCTGAAGGAAGGGGCCAGGCCAGTGTGTATCTTTCCACTGAGAAGAATATCTCATCCCTTATTAACCAAAGTCCAAGAACAATTAAAGGAAATGATATGAATGGGCATTACCTGGCCAGTAACACAGCCAATGGACTGGTGCTCAGCCATGGTTCCAGTCCCAAAGCCAAGTGGAACTCTACGAATATGCATGGACTTAACGCAACTCAACAAAGCAGTAGCGCAGGAGATTTGCTCAATATCTACGGTGGATGATAGTTTATCGAAACTCTCTCCGAGCACCATGTTTACAAAACTCGATGCCAATTTTCACAGGTACCCCTGGATGAGACCGCAAAGTTATTAACTACATTCATAACACCTTTTGGGCAATTTTGTTTTGATAGGTTACCGTTCGGCAAAACCTCCGCACCAGAGATTTTTCAAGGATCAATGTCCAATATCCTAGAAGGGCTCACAGGAGTGATATGCCATATGGATGATATTCTGATACATGGAACGTCAGTGGAGGAACACATCCACAAAGTCAGAGAGGTTCTACAGTGACTTCCAAAAGCAGGACTGAATTTAAATGAGAAATGTGAGTTTCCTTCGACTTTGATTCGTTTCTTGGGCCACATTGTGAACGGAGAAGGAAGATTGGCAAGTCCTCAGAAAACAAGGGCCATTGAGGAACTTCCCATTCCTACAACAATTCAGCAACTCCAGAGATTTCTCAGAATGGTAAATCGACTGGCAAAGTTTTTACCTCACTTAGCACAAATATCTGATCTGCTGAGACAACTTCAAAGAAACAGCAGGTGTGGTATTGGGATGCCCACCGGGAATAAGCATTCCAGAAAATTAATGAGATGCTAATTTCTCTGGTTGTCTCGGCACACTACAATCCGACACTGCCTACTGCGATAGCAACAGACGCCTCTTCAGGCAACTTGAGTGCAATTCTTTTTCAAGAGCAATCTGACCCATATTACATGTATCAAGGGCACCGTCAGATACAAAGACACGCTACGCAGTTATAGAAAAAGAAGCTCTGGCTGTCACATGGGCGTGTGAAAAATTTTCAGACTACAATGTTGGAATATGTGTGGTGGATTGGTGGAGTAGCAGATAGTGAAGGGGACTGTCTGAGAATACAGCAGAATATAGATAGATTGGAGAGTTGGGCAGAGAAATGGCAGATGGAGTTCAATCAGGGCAAATGCGAGGTGATGCATTTTGGAAGATCCAATTCAAAAGTGAACTATACAGTAAATGGAAAAGTCCTGGGGAAAATTGATGTCCAGAGAGATTTGGGTGTTCAGGTCCATTGTTCCCTGAAGGTGGCAACGCAGGTCAATAGAGTGGTCAAGAAGGCATATGGCATGCTTTCCTTCATCGGACAGGGTATTGAGTACAAGAGTTGGCAGGTCATCTTACAGTTGTATAAGACTTTGGTTCGGCCACATTTGGAATACTGCGTGCAGTTCTGGTCGCCACATTACCAAAAGGATGTGGATGCTTTGGAGAGGGTGCAGAGGAGGTTCACCAGGATGTTGCCTGGTATGGAGGGCGCTAGCTATGAAGAGAGGTTGAGTAGATTAGGATTATTTTCATTAGAAAGACGGAGGTTGAAGGGGGACCTGATTGAGGTGTACAAAATCATGAGAGGCATAGACAGGCTGGATAGCAAGAAGCTTTTTCCCAGAGTGGGGGATTCAATTACTAGGGGTCACGAGTTCAAAGTGAAAGGGGAAAAGTTTAGGGGGGATATGCGTGGAAAGTTCTTTACGCAGAGGGTGGTGGGTGCCTGGAATGCGTTGCCAGCGGAGGTGGTAGATGCGGGCACGATATCGTCTTTTAAGATGTATCTAGACAGATACATGAATGGGCAGGAAGCAAGGAGATACAGACCCTCAGAAAATAGGCGACATGTTTAGATAGAGGATCTGGATCGGCGCAGGCTTGGAGGGCCGAAGGGCCTGTTCCTGTGCTGTAATTTTCTTTGTTCTTTGTTCTTTGATCAAGGCAGACCACAACCCATTGGTTTCGTTATTAGATGGCAAAGAAATAGCAACAATGCCTCCACGTATACAAAGGTTTCATCTCAGATTAACGAGGTACACATATGAAACTATATATCCAAGGGAAGTTCCAATTGTCAGCTGATGCTCTATTGAGGGCAACCGTAGATCATACATCAAAGGATAACATGAATTTCGTAGGTGAGATAGAGTCATTCTTGCAACACACAGCACAAAATGGGCTAGCAAGCATTCAGAAGTTGTGAAAAATATGACAAGCACAGAAGAATGACGAAGAATGCATTCGCATTAGACAATATTGTACACATGGATGGCCACAAGAAAGTCCAGGATGGAGAACAATGAAGACGTTCCATGAGTATAGGAAATACTTCACCTTCATTGAAGACTTATTAGTTTACAACAACAGAATTGTTGTTCCTATTTCAGTGAGATCTGAAAACATAGATTGATTACACCAAGGCCATTTGGGTATAACCAAGCGCAGAGTGAGGACACAGTCTTCAGTATGGTGGCCTGGCATATCTAAGGATATTGAAACCATGATCAACAACTGTCAGACATGCGTGATACAAAGGCCAGAACAGTGCGAACCACAGTGGACTATCCAATTTCCAAATAGACCTTGGCAAAGGCTAGGCATGGATTTATTCATGTTTGGTGGGAATTCATATATCATCATTATCGACTACTTTTTCAGGTGGTTAGATGTCAGGCGATTACATTCTATGACCACAGAGGTAGTTATCAGAATTCTTACTGACATCTTCGCGACATATGGGATTCCAAATGAAATACCATCAGTCAACGGACCGCAGTTTGTGAATGAATGTTTTACCCAGTTTGCTGTGAAGATGGGCTTTCAGCATCTTACGAGCTCACTGAGGTATTCACAGACCAATTGTGAGGCAGAACAAGGTGTGAGAACCATAAAATCTTTCCTCAAGAAAAATAAGATCTTCCTATCTCACTCCTAGTTTATCATTCAATGCCACTGCTGTGTGGATCATCACCAGAAGAATTACTAATGGGAGGGAAGTTAAGAACACAGCTTCCAGTATTGCCTCAACAAGTAATGCTGGATTGAAGACTCGAGACTACGAGAACTTTCAAGAAAGAGAAAACTCCTGCATAAGGAAACAAACCAGAAATTAGAATCGGAAATTTCGATCGAGAAGCTTACCCAAATTAAACAATGGTCAGAAAGTTTGGATGCGTGACCTGGAACGAGAAGGCACAGTAATCCATAAACAATCAGCAATCCTATGTTATATGAACGAATGAAGGGATCATACAAAGGAATTGGAGGAATTTCTCATTCCTATTCTGCAAAAGCAACAACCAATAATCCATCTGCAAGATCCAGATGAAGATGAACAAACCCAAACTGAATGAAAGACTACAATCTGTAGAAACGAAAAACCAAGTCAGCAATCCCGACTTCCTACGAAGACTACTGATTATCCCAGACAGATTACAACCAGAGTTGTCAAACCTCCGATGAGACTGAATCTGTGAAGTCAGAGACTTGGGAGGAGAGAAAGTAGTAGAGAAGTCATAAATGTACATATGTTTGGAAAAATGTTGGATAAAGACTTGGGGGAGATGTAAAGGGTTATTAATGAAGACAGTAGAGAGACCCCTTCCACTGTACAAGGGATGATGTAACAGTCATATGAGATAGACTGAAGAAGAAAGTATAGCAGTACAAAGGATGCTAGCTTAGGTGGCTTGTAGAGAGTGTATAGAGTAGCTGTAAATAATGAAGAATTGTTAGTTAACATTTACTGCAGCCTAAGACTTTCTCTAGGACGCCCTACAACACCATACAAACCCAGAAATGCAACAATATCAATCAGGAAAGATCGAACAAGATAAAGCTCTTTTCTCTAGAAAAGAGAAGCCCAAGGCGTAACCTGATAGAGGTCTCTAAAATTATGGTGGGGGTTGAGAGTGTAGATGTAGAGAAGATGTTTGACTTGTGAAGGTGTCCAAAATGATGGACCATGAATATAAGGTAGTCACTAATAAATCCAATAAGGGATACAGGAGAAATTTCTTTACCGAGAGAGTGGACAGAATGTGGAGCTCACTACTACCGGGAGTAATTGAGGCAGATAACATAGATGCATTTAAGGGGTAGCTCAAAAATACATGAGGGGGAAACAGAAAATTATGTTGATATGGTTAGATGAAATAAGGTGGGAGGAAGCTCTTGTGGGGCATAGACTCCCTTACAGACCAGTTGGGTTGAATGGCCTGTTTCTGTGGTATAAATTGTATGTAATTGACCCGAGATCCCTGCCAGAGGGAATTGCCATGAATTTATTTATGATGTTGCTACCCTTGACACCAAAAGCAGTTCCTACCCTAAAGAGGGGGAAATGTGAGAGTAACCACATTCTCACAGCATGTGAAAGCATGTGTAGAATACTAGAGGAAGAGTTAAATCAAAAACATTTGAGGGACTCTGGAAACTGGACCGGTGCTAAAACAATTAAGTAAGCAGAAAAGAATGTTATTTAGTGTTTGTACTAAAAGCTGGTATTTTAGAGGGACTGACTGAACACATCCTGACTGAACCTTCTGCATTACATTGCAAGAGTCATTCTGGTAATTATTCCATTAGTCTGTAAAAGGCATAACTTCATTCAAGGAAGCACTGAACAAGCCATTATTGGGGTCATATGCTGCATCAAATATTTAATTTTCTGACCCTATTGTCTAACCTGTGAGAATCTCTTATTGAGACAGAATAATTACTGTATTCTTTGTTGGTAATTCTAGAAGAATATTGTCCTTAATTATGAATGATCAGTAATTTCCATCAGTTACAATGAAAATTGTTCTCTAGCTGTGGATGATGCTGCCAAGATTGTATTCATTGCCAATCCCTGGTTGCCCTGAGAATGTGGGTGGTGGGCCTTCTTCTTGAACTGCTGCAGTCCTTGTGGTGATGGAGGTCCCACAATGGTGTTAAGTTCCTGCTTAATATTAATGAAGATGGTAATTTATTTCAGTTAGCACCAGCAATAATAGGCGATGCTTATTGTTATAGTGTAAGTGAATTGCTTCCAATAACATTGGGATGAATTTTAATGTCCTCAAACCCAACGCCCACCCCGTCCACCCAGCTCGAGCATAGATCCGAGGACAAGTGTGGAGGAGTCCATCAGTTTCTGCTGTACAATCATCGGGAACTTATTGGAAGTGCAGCCCACTCTGGAGCTTTGCGGCAACCACAGTAGAATCCTAAGCAAGGTTGAAGCTTTTCTTGTGAATGCTTAGACTGCTGCTTTGAAAGACTGGAGCTCCTATGTACAACAACAGCTTGCATTTATACAGCACTTATGATGTAGTAATGTAGGAGCTAAGGGGTTAACAACTGCCATGTTTAATCTGTTGTTACTATACCATTTGAATGAGCCTGTGCAGGCTATAGCCTGCTACAGTTTACATGAGGTGCTATATTTATAAAATAGAATGCTTTTAAGAAATGTTGCAGTGATGTTCAGAATAATGTGTATGTGTATTAATCCATTATATTAGGATTAAGCTTGTGTCTGGAAGCATGTCATTCTGTGAAATGTATGTTTGTATGCTGTAGTGGAAAGATGGGTTGAATGGCCTCTCTCTCTCTCTCCTCCCTCTGTGTCCATCCATCTCCCCGCCTCTCCACCCCCTCTCTGTCCATCCCTCTCTCTCTCCCTCTCCCTCTCTGTGACAGTTGCAGAAAGCAGGACTCTCCCCAGAGCAGCTTTATGATCGATCAGTTTTTTTTAATTCACAGCCGGCAGTTTCACAGCTGACAGGTGCTGGGAGCGTGAACAGCGGCTTCCGAACTCAGGACAAGTTCGGGGTTTTCGGCGGGCTTTTTAAAAGAAAATCAAAACTCCAGGGAAAACCTCAAATCTGTCCTGAGTTCAGAAGCCCACGTCTCTGCACCCAGCACCTGTCAGCTGTGAAAGTGCCGGCTGTGAATTTTTAAAAAACTGATCAATCACAAAGCTGCTCTGGTCGGACTTGTCTGAAAAGTTGGACTTGTCTGGAAAAAAGAAGCCAATGGGAAATTTCTCATTCCTGAAATTACCAGTCACGGTCCACAAAATTGTTTACCACAGACACTGGTGACCGTGTACAGACATGTTGCCGACACCTGCTTGCAGGCTTCATGGTGTAGGTTGCTTGTAACTGGAATATTGATGGGGATATCAAACATTCTCCATTGTGTGACAATGACTTAGGCCATCAAACCATCTGTATGGAATGTGAGGTCATACCTGACTAATCGAAAGGGTTAAGTTGGAATATGACCTAATATGGAATGAAGAAACCCTCGGAGAGGGATAAAAGAAAGATGCTGAGAGATATCAACGCACACCAACAGAAGAAGAATCAAAGCTCATCAGTCAACAGTGAAGAGACACGTGCCGCAGTCAACCAGAAGTCAAGGACTGATCTTCCACAGTGAATGCGACGGCTTACCACTGCCTTTTGTGAAGTATCACGTTCTGTATTCATTGTGATAAACTTAATAAATTCTGTGAAGCCTGTGTAAACACACCCGTACCCAGAGTGGTTTTGTAGTTAGTCTGAACTGAAAGTCCCTTTGAGATCAGCTCTCCCAACTTAGTCTGTAATTGTAATTGACCTTAGTCTTACAATTAAATTAAAGGAATGTAAAATATCGCAAGATGCAAGAACTTATGTTGCCAAATTGGGAATCAAAGCCTGGCCATGGCATTGAAAGCACTAAAATCGAACCACTAGACCACCAGGGAATGCAACACTCAAGGAAGCATTGTCAAGTTTCAACATACTGGGAGATCAGTCATGGAAAGTCATGATGCAGGACTTAAGCTCACTACTGGCCAGGGTCCGTTCCTACACAGATCAGTCAATAAGCAAAGGTGGAGTCCAAGAGCAGGACCTATGGCTGGAGCAGGTATGGATGAAGCTGCTGCATCTCAGGATAACATTCTCTACATGGCCCTTCTAGCACCTCACCTCAAATAATAAGAGCAGATGAAAGAAAGTAGAATCAAAGAAAGAACAACCATACAGCAACAGACATAGATTAACCAGGGTCATCACATGCCCCAGCACATAAATTCTGAGGACCACCTCAATCCCAAGAGGCTCCCACTTAGGCTCAGTAGCCAGCAACTTATTCCTGCCATGAAGGAGTGTCTAGAAAGATCACAAGATTTAAAGAACAGTTGGGTAGGCCAAACTGAGCACAATGCATTGAGAACCAGTGGAGGGATCAATTCGGTTTAATCAATTATCATCATAACCAGAGAGCTTCTGCTGGTGCTGCAAATTAATCTGTCAGCAAATGTCTTCTTATATCAGTTAAAGCATAAAATACAGTGACCAGGGAGCTTTGATAATAAGTAAAGTAATTTTTTTTATTCTTTCATGGGATGTAGGCATCATTGGCAAGGCCAGCATTTGTTGCCCATCCCTAATTGCCTTTGAATTACATGACTTGCTAGACCATTTCAGAGGAAAGTTAAGAGTCAACCGCATTGCTGTGGATCTGGAGTCATATGGAGGCCAGACCAGGTAAGGACAGCAGATTTCCTTCCCTAAAGGACATTAGTAAACCTTTATGGCAATCAATGATTGCTTCAAAGCACCATTACTAAGACTCACTTGTAATTCCATATTTTATTGTTTTTAATTAATTAATCTTGAATTTAGATTCCACCAGCTGCCATGGTGGGATTTGAACCTGTGTCGCCAGGGCATTAGCCTCGGCCTCTGGATTACTAGTTCAATGACATTACCAGGACACCACCATCTCCCCTAGTGATAACAATGGTAACTTGCCAAAGGGCATTTGCACTGTTATTTCCAGTTAAACAGTCTGGTACAGCCTAAGGTACAGTGAACCCTGATATTGTTGCAGCCACCTTACAGTTCCCGTCTTGAAGCAGCTTGCTATTCTGCTGAACTTTTGGGAAATTTTTATTGCAGTCGGTTTCTCTGCGTTATTGAAAACAACTATCAAAAACTAACAGATGAATACATGGCTGAAGAGATGGTGTGAGGGGGAGGGTTTTAGATTCCTGGGGCATTGGGACCAGTTCTGGAGGAGGTGGGACCAATACAAACTGGATGGGTTACACCTAGGCAGGACTGGGACTGATGTCCTGGGAGGAGTATATGCTAGAGTGGTTGGGGAGGGTTTAAACTAAAATGGCAGGGGGATGGGAACCTTTGCAAGGAGTCAGAGGAGGGGGGATCAAAGACAAGAACAAAAGACAGTAAGGGGAATAAGAAAAGTGATAGGCAGAGAAATCAAGGGCCAGAATCAAACAGGGCCACTGTGAAAAATAGTGGGAAGGGGACAAGTAATGTTAAAAAGACAAGCCTTAAGGCTTTGTGCCTTATCGCGTGGAGCATTCGCAATAAAGTGGATGAATTAATCACGGAAATAGATGTAAACGGGTATGATATAGTCGGGATTATGGAGACATGGCTGCAACGTGACCAGGGATGGGAAATGAACATCCAGGGATATTCAGTATTTAGGAAGGACAGACAAAAAGCAAAAGGTGGTGGAGCTGCATTGATGGTTAAAGAGGAAATTAATGCAATAGTGAGGAAAGATATTAGCTCTGTCACTGTGTAATCTGTATGGGTAGAGCTGAGAAACACTAAGGGGCAAAAAACATTAGTGGGGGTTGTACACAGACCCCCAAACTGTAGTGGTGATGTTGGAAATGGTATTAAACAGGAAATTAGAGATGCATGTGATAAAGGAACATCTGTAATTATGGGTGACTTTAATCTGCATATAGATTGGGAAAATCAAATTAGTCACAATACCGTAGAGGAGGAATTCTTGGAGTGTATACGGGATGGTTTTCTGGACCAATACATTGAGGAACCAACTAGAGAACAGGCCATCCTAGACTGGGTATTGTGTAATAAGAGAGGAATAATTGACGATCTAGTGGTGTGAGACCCCTTGGGGATGAGTGACCATAATATGATAGAATTCTTCATCAAGATGCAGAGTGACGTAGTTGATTCTGAGACAAGGGTCCTGAATATAGACCGGTGAGCCTGACGTCAGTGGTAGGGAAGCTGCTGGAGAAGTTACTGAGGGATAGGATCTATTCCCATTTGGAAGAAAATGGGCTTATCAGTGATAGGCAACATGGTTTTGTGCAGGGAAGGTCATGTTTTACCAACTTAATAGAATTCTTTGAGGAAGTGACAAAGTTGATTGATGAGGGAAGGGCTGTAGATGTCATATACATGGACTGCAGTAAGGCGTTTGATAAGGTTCTCCATGGTAGGCTGATGGAGAAAGTGAAGGCGCATGGGGTCCAAGGTGTACTAGCTAGATGGACAAAGAACTGGCTGGGCAACAGGAGACAGAGAGTAGCAGTGGAAGGGAGTTTCTCAAAATGGAGACATGTGACCAGTGGTGTTCCACAGGGATCTGTGCTGGGACCACTGTTGTTTGTGATATACATAAATGATTTGGAGGAAAGTATAGGTGGTCTGATTAGCAGGTTTGCAGACGACACTAAGGTTGGTAGAGTAGCAGATAGTGAAGGGGACTGTCAGAGAATACAGCAGAATATAGATAGATTGGAGAGTTGGGCAGAGAAATGGCAGATGGAGTTCAATCAGGGCAAATGCGAGGTGATGCATTTTGGAAGATCCAATTCAAGAGTGAACTATACAGAAAATGGAAAAGTCCTGGGGAAAATTGATGTACAGAGAGATTTGGGTGTTCAGGTCCATTGTTCCCTGAAGGTGGCAACGCAGGTCAATAGAGTGGTCAAGAAGGCATACGGCATGCTTTCCTTCATCGGACGGGGTATTGAGTACAAGAGTTGGCAGGTCATGTTACAGTTGTATAGGACTTTGGTTCGGCCACATTTGGAATACTGCGTGCAGTTCTGGTCGCCACATTACCAAAAGGATGTAGATGCTTTGGAGAGGGTGCAGAGGAGGTTCACCAGGATGTTGCCTGGTATGGAGGGCACTAGCTATGAAGAGAGGTTGAGTAGATTAGGATTATTTTCATTAGAAAGACGGAGTTTGAGGGGGGACCTGATTGAAGTGTACAAAATCATGAGACGTATAGACAGGTTGGATAGCAAGAAGCTTTTTCCCAGAGTGGGGGATTCAATTACTAGGGGTCACGAGTTCAAAGTGAAAGGGGATAAGTTTAGGGGGGATATGCGTGGAAAGTTCTTTCCGCAGAGGGTGGTGGGTGCCTGGAACGCGTTGCCAGCGGAGGTGGTAGACGCGGGCACGATAGCGTCTTTTAAGATGTATCTAGACAGATACATGAATGGGCAGGAAGCAAAGAGATACAGACCCTTAGAAAATAGGCGTCATGTTTAGATAGAGGATCTGGATCGGCGCAGGCTTGGAGGGCCGAAGGGCCTGTTCCTGTGCTGTAATTTTCTTTGTTCTTTGTTCTTTGAATCTTAGTAAAGGAAGCTACGAAGGTATGAGGCGTGAGTTGGCCATGACGGATTGACAGTGGATAGGCAATGGCAAACATTTAAAGAGTGCATGGATGTGCATGGATAAATGTGAGGTTATCCACTTTGGTAGCAAAAACTGGAAGGTAGATTATTATGTGAATGGCTATAAACTGAGAGAGGGGAATATGCAGCGAGACCTGGGTGTTCTCGTACACCAGTCGCTGAAGGTAATCATGCAGGTGCAACAGGCAGTAAAAAAGGCAAATGGCCTTTGTTGGCCGTCATAGCGAGAGGATCCGAGTACAGGAGCAGGGATGTTTTGCTGAAATTATACAGGGCCTTGGTGAGGCCACACCTGGAATATTGTGTGCAGTTTTGGTCTCCTTATCTGAGGAAGAATGTTCTTGCTATAGAGGGAGTGCAGCGAAGGTTTACCCGACTGATTCCTGGGATGGTGGGACTGACATAGGAGGAGAGATTGAGTCGGTTAGGATTATATTCGCTGGAGTTCAGAAGAATGAGGGGGGATCTCATAGAAACCTATAGAATTCTAACAGGGCTTGACAGGGTAGATGCAGGAAGGATGTTCCCGATGGTGGGGGAGTCCAGAACCAGGGGTCATAGTCTAAGGATATGTGGTAAACCTTTCAGGACTGAGATGAGGAGAAATTTCTTCACCCAGAGAGTGGTGAACCTGTGGAATTCTCTACCACAGAAAGCAGTGTATGTTTTCAAGAAGGAGTTAGATATAGCTCTTGGGTCTAAAGGGATCAAAGGGTATGGGGCGAAAGCGGGAACAGGCTACTAAGTTGGATGATCAGCCATGATCATCATGAATAGCAGAGCAGACCCAAAGGGCCGAATGGCCTATTCCAGCTCCTATTTTCTATGTTTCTAAACATTTCCTGAATGTTCAAATTTGCCGGGGATGATGGTGGGTAGGGGTTGGGGGGTGCAGGGGAGAAATGAAGGAAAAAGGACAAATCTTTGATAAATAACACAACTTAAAAGAAAAGCCCTTGAACTCAGAGTTACACAAACAATGCTCTGAGGGGGCAGAAGTAATATTGGGCAGTTAAATGAATCAGGAGAAAGGAACCATTTCTAAATCTTCTATGGACATCTCTGGAACTACTTTAATGAATGGTCAATTTGTAGAGAATAAAGTTGGTCTTGCTTTTCAAATCATGGTCGTTCATTCTTGTTTAAGCATCTACACAGTGCACCAAATGACAAAACTGAGCTGTCCTCATAAAGATATTCTGGTTCATGGATAATAGAGGCCATAACTGTTTTAACAAATGCCATTGTAACAAATGAACAATTAGTATAGCTGGTATGAAGAGTTTTGTGTGCTAATGAAATGCTCGGATATTCTTGTAAAAATACCAATTAAAGATATGTTGGTTGAAGACCTTAGCTACAAAATATTTTTAGTGATTACGACAGATATACAATCAGTTCACTATCAATCAGCTTTAACAAAGGCCATACAAAATGCCGCATTGTTTTCTCTTCCAAACTACACGATATCTGAAATCGAACCTCCACAATGTTCTCTTTTACTTGTCCTTTTCACAAGGTTTGACACGTCTCAAGGCAAATTAATTCTCACAGCAGTGCTGCAAAAACAAATCTCTGCCATATTTGAATTATTTGGTGAATATGAAAAGAACAGCAACTTCTTGTTCTTTCTTTGTCATATGTTCATTTTGCTGCCAACAGTATTATTGGCTTCCACATTGTGATTGCCCAGATAACAGTTTGTTTTTGAAGGGTAAATAAGATTAGAGAGGTAAATGCGTGGCTCAAAGATTGGTGTGGGAGAAGTGGGTTCCGATTCATGGGGCACTGGCACCAGTACTGGGGAAGGAGAGAGCTGTTCCGTTGGGACAGGCTTCATTTGAACCATGCTGCAACCAGTGTCCTGACAAATCGTATAACTAGGGTTGTGGATAGGACTTTAAACTAAATAGTGGGGAGGAGGGTTCAATTGAAGGGAAGTTTTAAAAATCAAAAGGAAATGAGAGAGCAGAGGTACAGTGCAGTGAAGAAGCAAATGGTAATCAATGTATGACAGGAAGGGGCAGAAAATATAAGCAGAAGAATGCAGCAGAAATTCGAACCAGAATGAGTAATAATGGTAAAAAGTCAAAGCTTAAGGCTCTTTATCTGAATGCACGCAGCATTTGTAACAAGATAGATGAGTTCATGGCACAAATAGAAATAAATGAATATGACTTGATAGCTATGACAGAGACGTGGTACAGGGTGACCAAGACTGGGGACTTAATCTTCAAGGGTATTCGACGTTCCAGAAACGGGCAAAAAGGAAAAGGAAGTGGGGTAGCTTTGTTAATAAAGGAAGGCATCAGTGCGGTGGTGAGTAGTGATATAGGTGCATTGGATCACGATGTGAAATCAGTTTGGGTGGAAATAAGGAATAGCAAGGGGAAGAAGTCACTGTTGGGAGTCGTCTATAGGCCCCCAAAGAGTTGCCTCACTGTAGGACAAAGTATAAATCGGGAAATAATGGAGGCGTGTAAGGAGGGCACTACAATTGTCATGGGTGATTTTAATCTGCATATAGACTGGACAAATCAGATTGGCAGAGGTAATATGGAAGACGAATTTGTAGAGTGCATCAGGGATTGTTACTTAGAGCAATACATTGCAGAACCTACCAGGGAACAGGCTATTTTAGATCTAGTAATGTATAATGAGGTAGGATTAATAAGAAATATTGTAATTACGGATCCTCTAGGGGGTAGTGATGATAACATGGTAGAATTTCAAATTCAGTTTGAGGGCGAGCAACTCGGGTCTCAAACCAGTGTCTTCAACTTAAACAAGGGCAATTACAGAGGTATGAAGAAAGAGTTGTCTAAAGTGGACTGGGAAAATAGACTAAAGGGAAGGTCAGTGGATGAGCAGTGGCAGACTTTTAAGCAGATATTTCATAACACTCAGCAAACAGAAGGAAGGATTCAATGAGAACAATGAACCACCCGTGGATAACAAAGGCGGTCAAGGTGAGTATCCAATCAAAAACTAAGGCATACAAAGCAGCAAAAACTAGGATTGGGAATTTTTTAGGAACCAGCAGCGGATGACTAAAAAGCTAATAAAGAGGGAGAAAATTGATTATGAAAGTAAATTGGCAAGAAATATAAAAACAAACAGCAAGAGCTTCTACGGATATATAAAAAGACAGAGAGTGGCTAAAGTGAGCGTGGGACCCTTGGAGGCTGCGACCGGAGAATTGATAATGGGGAAATAGGGAAATGGCAGATAATTTAAAATAATATTTTTCATCAGTCTTCACGGTGGAGGACACTATAAACATCCCACAGATATCAGATAAGCAAGGAGCTAACGGGAGGAAAGATCTTGTAACAGTCTCTATCATGAGGGACAAAGTATTTGACAAACTAATGGTACTAAAGGCAGACAAGTCACCAGCACCTGATGGCCTACATCCAAGTGTTTTAAAGGAAGTGGCTGCAGAGATAGTGGAGGCAATGGTCGAAATATTCCAGAGCTCACTGGACTCAGGGAGGGTCCCAGCGGATTGGAAAACCGCTAATGTGACGCCCCTGTTCAAGAAAGGAGGGAGACAAAAGGCAGGAAACTATCGGCCAATCAGCCTAACATCAGTCATTAGGAAAATGCTAGAGTCCATTTTTAAGGAAGAAATAGGACATTTATAAAAGCTTAACACAATCAAACAGAGACTTATAGTCCCACAACCCCAGCTTCTACCTCCTTCCCAAAATCCACAAACAGGACTGTCCCGGCAGACCCATTGTGTCAGCCTGTTCCTGCCCTGCTGAACTTATTTCTTCCTATCTTGACTCTACCTTTTCTCCCCTGGTCCAGTCTCTTCCCACCTATATCCATGACTCTTCTGCCACCCTACGTCATTTTGACAATTTCCAGTTTCCTGGCCCTAACCACCTTCTCTTAACTATGGACGTCCAATCTCTCGACACCTCCATCCCCCACCAGGACAGTTTGAAGGCTCTCCATTTCTTCCTTGAACAGAGGCCCAACCAGTCCCCATCCACCACCACCCTCCTTCGCCTGGCTGAACTTGTTCTCACATTGAACAATTTCTCCTTCAACTCCACTCACTTCCTTCAAGGATAAGGTGTTGCTATGGGTGCCCGCATGGGTCCTAGTTATGCTTGTCTTTTTGTGGGATATGTCGAACGTTCCTTGTTCCAGTCCTACTCAAGCCCCCTCCGCCAACTTTTTTTCTAATACATTGATGACTGTATCGGTGCCGTTTCCTGCTCCCACCCGGAACTAGAAAATTTTATCAACTTTGCTTCCAATTTCCACCTTTCTTTCACCTTTAAATGGTCCATCTCCGACCGTTTCCTTCCCTTCCTCGACTTCTCTGTCTTCATCTCTGGGGCTAGGCTGTCTATTAATATTGATTATAAGCCCACCGACTCCCACAGCTACCTCGACAACACTTCTTCCCAACCTGCCTCCTGTAAGGACTCCATTCCATTCTCCCAGTTTGTTCATCTCCAATGCATCTGCTCTGATGATGTAACCTTCCACGACAGCACTTCTGATATGTCTTCCTTTTTCCTCAACCGTGGATTCCCCCCACGGCGTTTGCCAGGGCCCTCAACCGTGTCCGGCCCATTTCCCGCACCTCTACCCTCACCCCTTCCCCTCCCTCCCAGAACTGCGACAGGGTTCCCCTTGTCCTCACTTTTCACCCCACCAGCCTCCACATCCAAAGGATCATCCTCCACCATTTCCACCACATTCAACGTGATGCCACTACCAAACACATCTTCACCTGTCAGCATTCCAAAGGGATAGTTCCCTCCATGACACCCTCATCCACTCCTCCATTACCCCCAGCACTTAGTCCCCTTCCCATGGCACCTTCCCCTGCAATCACAGGAGGTGTAATACCTGCCCATTTACCTCCTCTCAACACTCCTTTCAGGTGAAGCAGCGATTTGCTTGTACTTCTTTCAATTTGGTATACTGTAATTGCTACTCACAATGTGGTCATCTCTACATTGAGGAGACCAAACGTAAATTGGGTGACTGCTTTGCGGAACACCTCAGCTCAGTCTGTAAGCATGACCCCGAGTTTCCGGTTGCTGGCCATTTCAACACCACCACCCCCCCTGCTCTCATGCTCATATCTCTGTCCTGGGATTGCTGCAGTGTTCCAGCAAACATCAACGCAAGCTCGAGGAACAGCACCTCATTTACCAATTAGTCATGCTACAGCCTGCCAGAATGAACATTGAGTTCAATAATTTCAAAGCATGACAGGGGCCCCCCTTTTTATTTTTAGTTATTTTTTCTTTTTTCTTTTTTATTTGTTTATTTTATTTTAGTTTGTTTCTACTGTGCCTACCTGCTGTTTTTTTTCACGTTTGTGCTTGTAGCCAGGGCTGTTCATTTTACTGTCAATTGATACCCTCTCTGTACTAACGCTTTGTCTTCCACCACACCAATAACATACAGTCTGCCTTTGTTCCATGACCTTCTCTGTGACCCGCTGGCCTATCAACACCTACTGTTATGTTATCTCTTGCCCCACCCACGCTTTACTTGCTTACAACCTTTTACATTTCTAACATTTGTCAGTTCTGATGAAGGGTCACTGACCTGAAACGTTAACTCTTCTTCTCTCTCCACAGATGCTGCCAGACCTGCTGAATATTTCCAGCATTTCTTGTTTTTATTTCAAATAGAGTCAACATGGTTTTGTGAAAGGGAAATCATGTTTGACAAATTTGCTGGAGTTCTTTGAGGATATAACAAGTGGAGGTGATAAAGGAGAACTGGTAGATGAAGTGTATTTGGATTTCCAGAAGGCATTCGATCAGGGGCCACATAAAAGATTATTGCACAAGATAGGAGCTCACAATATTGGGGGTAATGTATTAGCATGGATTGAGGATTAGTTAACTCACAGAAGACAGAGAGTCGAGATTAATGGGTCTTTTTCAGGTTGAAAAGACGTAAGTAGGGGAGTGCCAAAAGGATCAGTCCTAGGGCCTCAATTATTTACTATCTATATTAATGTCTTGGGGGAGGGGGCAGAGTGTAATATATCCAAATTTGCAGATGATACAAAAATAGGTGGGAGGGCGTGTTGTGATGAGGACATAAGGATATAGATAGGTTGAGTGAGTGGGGAAAAAAAACTGGCAGATGGAGTTTAATGTAGGAAAGTGTGAGGTCATGCACTTTGGTAAGAAGAATCAAAAGTCAGGCTGTTATTTAAATGGAGAGAGATTCCAAAAAAAGTGCAGTACAGAGGGATCTGGGTGTTTTTGTGCATGAAACACAAAAGGTTTGCATGCAAGTGCAGCAAGTAAGGCAAATGGAATTTTGGCCTTTATTGCGAGGGGGTTGGAGTTTAAAAATAGGGAAGTCTTGTTACAACTATACAGGGTGTTGGTGAGGCTGCACCTGGAGTACTGTGTACAGTTTTGCTCCCCGTATTTAAAAAAGGATATACTGGCATTGGAGGCAGTTCAAAAGAGATTCACTAGGCTGCTTCCTGGCATGAAGGGGTTGACTTATCAAGAATGGCTAAACAGGTTGGGCCTTTATTCATTAGAGTTTAGATAAATGAGGTGGGATCTTATTGAAACACACAAGATTCTGAGGGGGCTTGACAGGGTAGATGTTGAGAAGATGTTTCCACTAGTGGGGGAATCTTGAACTAGGGGACATAGTTACAGAATAAGGGGTCACACATTTAAAACTGAGATGTGAAGGAATTTCTACTCTCAGAGGCTAGTGAATGTCTGGAATTCTCTACCCCAGAGAGTTGTGGAGGCTAGATCACTGAAAGTATTAAAGAGGAGGTAGATAGATTTTTGAAATATCGGAGAGTTGAGGGCCATGAGGAGCTGACACAAAAGAGGAGTTGAGGTCTGGGGCAGATCAGCCATGATCTTACTGATTGGCGGGGCAGACTTGAGGGACTGAATAGCCTACTCCTGCTCCTATTTCTTATGTTCTTATGTTTATGTACTACTATGACATAAACAACATTGAAAATAGAAAAAAATAGAGTCCTTGGAAATTTACAGTCCAATGTTGCTTGAAGTCCTCACAGCCGTCCAATGGGGATAAAAGGTTCTTCAACAGTAGAACAGTCCGTAGTCTAATTCCAGCAGTAAGTGATGCATTCCTTCTCCAGCGATGAATTTCAACAATTACCAACTTGCAAACACTTTTTAAATGAATCAATTTGGTTTTAGAATTTTTGAGAGATGAAAGATTGTCACAGTCTAACTTCCCTTCCTTCAATTTAAATTATCAGAGATCTCTGATTTGGCTTAACTTTTTTAGAATTTTGAGATGTAATAATAAATAAGCAGACTCAATTTTCTTCCTTCAATTGAAATGGGCTGAGAGCTCTTCTTTCAGGTGCTAACCACATAGCTGTCTGTCTGTGTCTCCTGTTAGAAGAGACTGTTTGCACTAAAAGCCAGTTAAAAATTGAATTGTAACAGATGTATCTTTTGATGCTCAGTCCAAATGGCTGTATCCAAGGCAACGAGAATGCACCCTTTGAATCACAGTTTCTGAATGGCTGTGTCCAAGGCAACAAGAATGCACTCTTTGACTCAGTCTTTAGAGCTTGCTGCCTTAAAGCAGTATGGCTCTTTTCCAGCTTTAAAGACACACCGTATATTTTCCAGAGAAAAATAAAGGATCATGACAGTATGTAAATTGCTTTTTTTTGCTGTGCAGCAGTGGGGGTGGGGGGGGGGCCACCCCAATGCCTCGCTGCCGCTACTAAAATGGGGCGGGGCCTTGCCAATGTCAAGACCCATGGCGGGGCTCGCCGGAGGTATTTATGGGCCCTCCCCCGGCATGACCCCTGACATCGGGGGCTTGGTAAAATCCATCCCAGTGTGTCAGGTTCACAATGCCTGCTCATCTTCTGGCTTAGAATCGCTCCACTCTGAGTCTTGTCTCAGTTCTATTTCACTCTGGACTTCGTGTATCCGCTTGCATTTATAAAGGGCTCTATCGCTCTCCTTGCTGCTGTTTTCCTGTTGCTGTGCCTGTCTTCTGTTTGTTTGAATAGAAAATAGAAAAATATAGAGTCCTTGCAAACTTCTATTATGACTTCTGGCTGAGTCATTGAAGCCAGATTTCTTGCCTAGGTGGGCCCAGTGTCCTTTTGTGCCACACATCTTGCACAGGTCTTGAAATGCAGGACAACATTGTAGCAAGTGGCACAGACCACACTTACCACACAGCTTGCTTGCTTTTTGCAACTTGGTTAGCATGCCGCTACTATCGGCTTCGCATAGTACTCGCTGTTGTCCAGCTACAATGGCATCATATTTCTTGCCATCTTCTAGCAGCGTATCAATACTGTGACCTTTCTTTTTCCCAAAGAGGTCTTTTTGAAACACTTCAATAGGTGTTGAGACAATCACCAGCTCCATTATTCGCTCCAACAGCTCAGTTTCTGAAAAATCACATTCATTGCTCTTACTATGGCATCTACTGATGAACTGATCGACTGATTCCTGTGGCTGTTGCCTGCAGGTCAGAGGCTAGGAATCCTGCAGTGAGTAACTCACCTCCTGGCTCCCCAAAGCCTGTCCACCATCTACAAGGCACAGGTCAGGAGTGTGATGGAATACTCTCCACTTGCCTGGATGGGTGCAGCTCCAACAACACTCAAGAAGCTCGACACCATCCAGGACAAAGAAGCCCGCTTGATTGGCACCCCATCCACAAACATTCACTCCCTGCACCACCGACGCACAGTGGCAGCAGTGTGTACCATCTACACGATGCACTGCAGCAATGCACCAAGGCTCCTTTGACAGCACCTTCCAAACCTCAGACCTCTACCAACTAGAAGGACAAGGGCAGCAAATACATGGGAACACCACCACCAGCAGGTTTCCCTCCAAGTCACATACCATCCTGACTTGGAACTATATCGCTGTTCCTTCACTGTCGCTGGGTCAAAATCCTGGAACTCCCTTCCTAACAGCACTGTGGGTGTACCTACCTCCCATGGACTGCAGCGGTTCAAGAAGGCAACTCACCACCACCTTCTCAAGGGCAATTAAGGATGGGCAATAAATGCTGGCCTGGCCAGCGATGCCCACATCCCATGAATGAATAAAAAAAACATCAATTCCGGGCAGTGAATTCTAAAATTCACTCTTACCCAGAGCTGACCTTCTCGCACTTTCCATATCTTTGTGAGATATTTCTGTTCCTCTTCAGATAAGGCAAAGGTATTGATGCTGTGTAAACCCTCATTTCCAACTGCTATCAGTATTTTCACAGCCTGTTTCTCTGGTTCTACAATCGCTTGGTCTGTGAAGCATAACTGCATTCTTTGTTTAAAAAGTTTGAACTCGGATAGGATATCAATGGCTTTCCAGTTCATGCTGGGAAATTTGATATCCATCTTTCTGCTGTTCTCTTGCTTTCTATTCTATATTTAACATTCTTCAGCTCTGTGTATGCCTTCAGCATTGTACTTATGACTTTTCTATTTGTGGATTGAAACGGGTTTTAAAACTTGTTCTATTAAATCTATGCTGTTTCCCCTTAAAGAAATTATCTTTTATTTAGACAAGCTGCTTTGATGGAGAGTAACAGGTGCTTTATAGTGTTCTCTGTTTATTTTGCTTTCAACACTTCAGCTTGTATGTTTACAAGCTGTTCGATAGGCAGTTCAAGGGCTTTCCACTTTGCTTTTTTGTTAGAGTTTATTTATGTTCTTCATGCTTGACTGGTTTAATGATTTTTTTCAGCTTTGTCCCTGTTGCGTTCTGGGGTTTGCCGCAATTTCTTTGGACACCTCCTGTAATGGTGCTGACCTTGCTCAGCCTGAGAGAGAAATGAAGTTTTCAATTTTTTTTTTCTCTTCCACAGAGCCTTTAAAAACAAGCAAGTTGTTAAGCACTTCAAAGTTTTTTTTTTAAACTGGCATTCCTCGACCGTTGGCATAACGACTCACCCGATCACAGGAATTGATTTGTCGCCTGTCATTCAGTGCTCTATCTCCCACAGCTGGAGGTAAGCTTTTTCTTCTTTCTGCTGTATGGGCCAGTATTTCTTTTTAACTTCCTCTCTTCTGGCTGTAGGAAGGGTTGCCTTCATAGTTTTACCTGTGGTCTTCAAACTTAGATCTTGTCTTATCCCCATCCCTGCCACCATATCATGGGTTTCATTGTGTTATCTTAAGCAACACAATCAGGTGTGTGGATTCCACTTCATCAAAGATCTATAGCAGGTTTATTAACAGCTAAATTAGTATATACAATAGAGAGCAAACTATTTACAGAACCTTTGTCTAGGTTGTTACAGTTGCAGAGTGACTAGAGCTTCTAGTCAAATGACTAAATCCTGGTACTTAGCTTATTAGCATACTGAGTTCTTAAAGGGACATCACTCTTAAAGTGTTCATACAACAACTCTGACTGTACAGAATTCCCTCAGTACTGCACTGGAGTATCAGTCTGGAATGTTATGCTTAATGCCGAGAATGGGACTTGAACCCACAAACTTCTAACTCAGAGGCAAGAGTGCTACCAACTTTTTTATTTATTCGTTCATGGGATGTGGGCATCACTGGCCAGGCCAACATTTATTGCCCATCTCTAATTGCCCTTGAGAAGGTGGTGGTGAGCTGCTTTCTTGAACCGCTGCAGTCCATGTGGGGTAGGTATACCAATAGTGCTATTAAGAAGGAAGTTCCAGGATTTTGACCCAGCGACAGTGAAGGAATGGCAATACAGTTCCAAGTCAGATGGTATGTAACTTGGAGGGGAATTTGCTTCTGTTGCCTTTGTCCTTTCAGGTGGTAGAGTCGTGGGTTTGGAAAGTGCTTTCGAAGAAGCCTTGGTGCTTCAGTGCATCTTGTAGATGGTACACACTGCTGCCACTGTGCGTCGGTGGTGGAGGGAGTGAATGTTTGGATGGGGTGCCAAGCGAGCGGACTGCTTTGTCCTGGATGGTGTGGAGCTTCTTGAGTGTTGTTAGAGCTGCACCCATCCAGGCAAGTGGAGAGTATTCCATCACACTCCTGACTTGAGCCTTGTAGATGGTGGACAGGCTTTGGGGAGTCAGGAGATGAGTTACTTGCCGCTGGATTCCTAGCCTCTGACCTGCTCTTGTAGCCACTGTATTTATATGGCTACTCCAGTTCAGTTTCTCGTCAATAGTAACCCCCATGATGTTGATAGTGGGGGATTCAGCAATCACAACACCATTGAATGCCAACAAAAGATGGTTAGATTCTTTTTTAGATGGTCACTGCCTGGCACCTGTGTGGTGCAAATGTTACTTGCCACTTATCAGCCCAAGCCTGAATATTGTCCAGGTCTTGTTGCATTTCTACACGGAGTACTTCAGCATCTGAGGAGTTGCGAATGGTGCTGTACATTGTGCAATCATCAGTGAACATCCCACTTCTGATGTTATGATTGAAGGAAGGTCATTGATGAAGCAGGTTGGGCCTAGGACACTACCCTGAGAAACTCCTGCAGTGATGTCCTGGAGCTGAGATGATTGACTTCCAACAGCCACAACCATCTTCATTTGCGTTAGGTATGACTCCAACCAGCGGAGAAACTTTCCCCTGTTTCCCATTGATTCCAGTTTTGCCAGGGCTTCTTGGTCAAATGCCGCCTTGATGTCAAGGGCAGTCATTCTCACCTCACCTCTTGAGTTCAGCTCTTTTGTCCATGTTTGAACGAAGGCTGTAATGAGGTCAGGAGTGAGTGACCCTGGCCGTACGCAAACTGAGCATCACTGAGACGGTTATTGCTCAGCTGCTTGATAGCACTGTCAATGACACCTTCCATCGATTTGCTGATGATTGAGAGTAGACTGATGGGGCGGTAATTGTCCGGTTTGGATTTGTCCTACTTTTTGTGTACAGGACATACCTGGGCAATTTTCCACATTGCCGGGTAGATGCCAGTGTTGTAACTGTGCTGGAACAGTGTGACTAGGGGCGTGGCAAGTTCTGGAGCACAGGTCTTGATGATCAGAATATAAAGAGCAGCAGAGAATGACTAAAAGGTTAATCAGGAGAAAGAAGTTAGAGTATGAGAGGAAGCTAGCGAGAAATGTAAAAACAGATAGCAAGAGTTTCTACAGGTATTTAGAAAGGAAAAGAGTAAGTAAAAATGAGTGTTGGTCCTCTAGAGAGTGAGAATGGGGAGTTAATAGTAATTAATAAGGAAATGGCAGATGAAATGAACAAATACTTTGCTTCTGTCTTCACTATAGAGGATACAAAAAACTTTCCAGTAATAGCTGTAAATCAGGAGGTGGAAGGAAGAGAGGAACTTGGTGAAATTACAATCACCAGGGAAGCGGTGCTGAGCAAACTGATGGAGCTGCAGATTGACAAGTCCCCAGGTCCTGATGGGCTTCATCCTAGGGTCTGAACAGAGGTGGTGAATGAGGTAGTAGATCCGTTGGTGTTAATTTTTCAAAATTCGTTAGATTCTGGAAAGGTTCCATCAGACTGGAAAGTAGCAAATCTAACCCCTCCATTCAAGAAGGGGGTGGGGGGGGGGGGGAGGCAGAAAACAGGCAACTTTAGGACCGTTAGCTTGAAATCTGTCATGGGGAAGGTGTTAGAATCAATCATTAAGGAGGCTATAGCTGGGCACTTAGAAAAACTCAAGGTAATTGGGAATAGTCAGCATGGTTTTGTGAAAGTGAAATTATGTCTAACCAATTTATTGGACTTCTTGGAAGGAATAACATGCGCTGTGGATAAAGGGGAGCCCATTGACATACTGTACTTGGATATCCAGAAGGCATTTGACAAGGTGCCACATAAAAGGTTATTGCACAAAGTAGGAGCTCATTTTGTAGGGGGTAACATATTAGAATCATAGAATCATCAAAAGTTTAAAGCATAGAAAGAGGCCACTTGGCCCATATTAGCATGGACAGAAGATTGGCTGGCTGGTAGAAAACAGAGAGCATGCATAAATGGGTCCTTTTCTGATTGGCAGGACGAGTGGAGTCCCGCAGCGGTCTGTGCTGGAGCCTCAACTTTTTACAATTTATATCAATGACTTAGATAAGAGTAGCTAAATTTGCAGATGACACAAAGATAGGTAGGAAAGTATGTTGTGAAGAGAACATAAGGAGAGTGCAGACAGATATAGATAGGTTGAATGAGTGGGCAAAAATCTGGCAGATGGAGTATATTGTGGGAAAATGTGAAGTTGTTCACTTTGGCAAGAAGAATAAAAAAGCAGAGTATTACTTAAACGGAGAACGACTGCAGAATTCGGAGGTGCAGAGGGATCTAGGTGTTCTAGTGCATGAGTCACAAAATGTTAGTATGCAGGTACAGCAAGTAATAAAGAAGGCGAATGGAATGCTATCCTTTATTACGAGAGGAGTTGAAAATAAAAGTAAGAATGTTATGCTTCAGTTATACAGGGCATTGGTGAAACCACATCTCAAATATTGTGTGCAGTTTTGATCTCCTTATTTAAGGAAGGATATAAATGCGTTGGAGGTGGTTCAGAGGAGGTTTACTAGATTGATACCTGGAATGAGTGGGTTGTCTTATGAGGAAAGGTTGGGCAGACTGGGCTTATTTTCATTGGAGTTTAGAAGAGTGAGGGGAAACTTGATTGAAGTATGTAAGATCCTGAATGGTCTTGACAAGGTGAATGTGGAAAGGATGCTTCCTCTTGTGGGTGAGCCCAAAACTAGGGGTCACTGTTTTAAAATTAGGGGTCGCCCTTTTAGGACAGAGATGAGGAGAATTTTTTGTCTCAGAGGGTTGTGCGACTTTGAAACTCTCTGCCACAGAAGGTGGTGGAGGCGGGGTCATTGAATATTTTTAAGGCAGAGATTCTTGTTAGGCAAGGGAACCAAGGGTTATCGGGGGTAGATGGGAGTGTGGAATTCGAGACACATACAGATCAGTCATGATCTTATGGAATGGCGGAGCAGGCCTGAGGGGCCGATTGGCCTACTTCTGCGCCTAATTCGTATGTTCGTATGTTTGTAACGGTAGAGTGGGGGATATGCCGGGCCATGAGGTTACAGATTGTGGTTGAGTACAATTCTGCTACTGCTGATGGCCCACAGCGCCCCATGGATGCCCAGCTTTGCATTGCTAGATCTGTTTGAAACCTATCCCATTTAGCACGATGGTGATGTCACACAACACGATGGAGGGTATCCTCAATGTGAAGACCGGACTTTGTCTCCACAAGGACTGTGCGGTGGTCATTCCTACAAATACTGTCGTGGACAGGTGCATCTGCGGCAGGAAGATTGGTGAGCAAGATGTCAAGTATATTTTTCCCTCTTGTTGGTTCCCTCACCGCCTGCCCCAGACACAGTCTAGCAGCTATGTCCTTTAGGACTCGGCCAGCTTGGTCAGTAGTGGTGCTACCAAGCCACTCTTGGCGCTGGACATTGAAGTCTCCCACCCAAAGTACATTCTGTGCCCTTGCCACCCTCAGTGCTTCCTCCAAGTGCTGTTCAACATGGAGGAGGACCGACTCATCAGCTGAGGGAGGGCAGTAGGTGGTAATCAGCAGGAGGTTTCCTTGCCCATGTCTGACCTGATGCCATGAGATTTCATGGGGTCTGGAGTCGATGTTGAGGACTCCCAGGGCAACTCCCTCCCTCCTGATTCTATACCGCTGTGCCGCTACCGCTGGTGGGTCTCTCCTGCCTGTGGGATATACCCAGGGATAGTGATGGCAGTGTCTGGGACGTTGTCTGTAAGGTATGATTCGATGAATATGACTATGTCAGGCTGTTGCTAGACTTGTCTTTGGGATAGCTCTCTCAACTTTGGCACAATCCCCAAGATGTTAGTAAGGAGGACTTTGCAGGGTCAACAGGGCAGGTTTTGCCATTGTCGTTTCCGGTGCCTAGGTGGATCCCGGGTGGTCTGTCCGGTTTCATTCCATATTGACTTCGTAGCAGTTAGATACAACTGAGTGGCTTGCTCGGCCATTTCAGAGGGCATTTAATAGTCAACCACATTGCTGTGGTTCTGCAGTCACAGTTAAAATCAACAGAAACATGAAGGAACCTTGTAAAAAGTCCCACATCAAACAAAAGGGTACAATATGGATAATTTCCTCCGCTGCATCAGCAGTGAGGTCCTGTGCCCACCAACAGCTTGCAATGGAATAAAGCAGCACAAGGTTGAGGTGATGGTGACCGAGATTCCTCAACACTGTCGCACACTCGGAACATTTATGTTAACATGGAGAATGCAAATTAGTATAAGTTCAAAATATACAAAATCATTCATGTAGGGCACATGCTCACAACAGAAGAACAATGAACCTTTGGAAATGAGGTCAAACTGAGAGGTGTGCAAAATCAAGGTAAAACATTCCTCATCAGACATGTGAGAACGCACGAGAAAACAAGGAACCAAAGAGTGGTAATCTTTACTCAAAAAATTGTAAGAATGTAGATTCCACTACCACACGGAGTATTTGAGGCAAATAGCATGGATTGTTAAAATCACCTGGTTCATGACTTGTTTTAATTTTCTAGAGGTAACCTTTAATTTGGGAATTGATTTTTTTTAATGCAAACAAATAAAAACAAGCGGTTTGAGAAACTGGCAAACAAACCTAGGGTGGTTACAAATCAAAGGGTGGCCCATGTTTATTTAGTAAGGTCATAATGGAAAGTGTGAAGATCTTAAACAATGGGTACCTCTCTGAACTTTTTGAAGGAGACAGTGGGCTGCATTTTACCACCCCCACCCCTCCGGCCCCGACGTCGTGGGTCGTGATGGGGGGCCCAGAAAATACTTCCGGGAGAGGCCCGCCATGGGCCTCGGCACCAGGAAGGCCCAACTCCATTTTACTGGCAGCGCGAGGCCTTGGGGCAGCCCCTCTGCTGCTTGGCTCCGGAGTCTTAATCTAAATATTTAAATAAATTATAATGACTGTATAAGTACCTACCTTGTCCTGATGGCAGTCCCACACTGATATTCCGGCCACTGGCCGGAAATCCCGTGCCTTCGGGTCTCCATGTGGAGATCCAAGGCGTGACACTGGTGGGGAGGGGTGAGGAGTGAAATTTTCAAGGCCGGGGGAGGTTGGTGGGAGCAGGGAGAACTGTTTCTATTGGCTGAGGGGATGGTGGGAAGGAATTGAAGGGCAAAGGTAATGAAGTTCATGGGGGGGGAAGTTCGGGAAGAGAACAAAATTTTATTTAGTGGGGAAATGACAATAAATGAGGTGTATGGTCATTGGGGAGCGGGATAGGATGGAGCCTTCAATCTTTTACTAAATGTATATATTTCCATGTCAGATTCATTTCATTTTAAAAAGTAAAAATTTCGGTAAGGGCTTGAAGCCCTTTAAAAATGACACCGGCGCCAGCGCAGTGGTGCCGGACGCTGTTGCCAGGGACAAGAACGGCGGTGAGCTAATAACATTCAGCCCAGTGTGTCTGCAGCTGCCTCAATCAAGGATTTAAATTATTCGTATGATTTCCTAGAACAAAGAGAAGATTTGGAGTTGGAAATAATTAGTTTAAATTATTCTCTGGGACATCCCATATGTACAACATTGCTATAGAGATAAATGATGCAGGGGGTGCCTGTTGGTGTTTTGTTCTGTGTGCTTGCTGACAAACAAGCTGTTGGCTTTTGGAAAGCTGTTGACTTTGGGAGCAGCTAGGCTCAGGATCAAAGAAGCCATCGGGAACTGGGGTGCTTCTGTTTTGAGTAAGGCCCGTGCTCAAGTTGGGAAGTCCAGATTCGGGAAATGTTGGAAGAGAACTGGAGGATTTGCCTAGCTGAAGCGAGAGGAAGAATCCCCGGGAGATCTCAAACCTGAGAAGACAGCTGAGAAACTATGGAAAATCAAAGTGAATTCCAAACAGCTGTGGTACACTTTGGATTGTTTCCAGGAGAAGTGAACAAATCGCCAGGATCCTGTAAGGTATAGGGGAACTCTTGGGACGGAAGTATCAGTCAAACAGTCAACTGTTGCGATTTAGAATTTAAAATATACAACTTCATTCTCTATTAAGATTTTAATTTTAAATCATAAATATTTCCAAATGGCAGCATTAAGGTGCTTTGTCATAGTGTCATAGAGAGATACAGCACCGAAACAGGCCCTTCGGCCCACCGAAACCGGACCGACCATCAACCATCCATTTATACTAATCCTACATTAATCCCATTTTCCCTCTCACATCCCCACCTTCCCTCAATTCTTCTACCACCTACCTACACTAGGGGCAATTTTTACAATGGCCAATTAACCTATCAACCCGCAAGTCTTTGCTTTGTTTAACTCTTGCACAGCAAAGTTTTTTGTTCAAAGTGTGAAATCTTGTGGTGCAATTTTTTCAGTAATAACCGGTAATTCACCTTTCTCCTTCTAAACTGTAAAAGTCCTTAGCACGTTCGAAACAGGATGCACTTAAGTGGAAGCTGGAGAGATGAAGTAGCATGGGAGGCTCATGTGGAACATAAATGCTGGCAAAGACGAGTTGGGCTAAATGGCCTGTATCTGTGCTGTAAACTCTATGCAGTGCAATGTAACAAAAATGACTTGCAACAATTTTACTGCAGTAGGGCATCAAATATCATCCACCATCTGTTTGACTTAATCCTGCCCCCTTCAGTTCAAAGCATTCTTGCTCACTAAGTCACGGGAAGTGTGAGCTGATAATGGTGCAGTGGGGAAAACAGGACATATGGGACAAAGAACAAAGAACAAAGAACAGTACAGCACAGGAACAGGCCATTCGGCCCTCCAAGCCTGCGCTGATCTTGATGCCTGCCTAAACTAAAACCTTCTGCACTTCCGGGGACCGTATCCCTCTATTCCCATCCTATTCATGTGTTTGTCAAGATGCCTCTTAAACGTCTCTATGGTACCTGCTTCCACCACCTCCCCCGGCAAAAGTTCCATGCACTCACCACCCTCTGTGTAAAGAACTTGCCTCGCACATCCCCTCTAAACTTTGCCCCTCTCACCTTAAACCTATGTCCCCTAGTAACTGACACTTCCACCCTGGGAAAAAGCTTCTGACTATCCACTCTGTCCATGCCGCTCATAACTTTGTAAACCTGTATCATGTCGCCCCTCCACCTCCGTCGTTCCAATGAAAACAATCCGAGTTTATCCAACCTCTCCTCATAGCTAATGCCCTCCAGACCAGGCAACATCCTGGTAAACCTCTTCTGTACCTTCTCCAAAGCCTCCACGTCCTTCTGGTAGTGTGGCGACCAGAATTGCACGCAATATTCTAAGTGTGGCCTAACTAAAGTTCTGTACAGCTGCAGCATGACTTGCATATTTTTATACTCTATGCCCCGACCGATGAAGGCAAGCATGCCGTATGCCTTCTTGACTACCTTATCCACCTGCGTTGCCACTTTCAGTGATCTATGGACCTGTACGCCCAGATCTCTCTGCCTGTCAATACTCCTAAGGGTTCTGCCATTTACTGTATACTTCCCACCTGCATTAGACCTTCCAAAATGCATTACCTCACATTTGTCCGAATTAAACTCCATCTGCCATTTCTGCGCCCAAGTCTCCAACTGATCTATATCCTGCTGTATCCTCTGACAATTCTCATCACTGTCCGCAACTCCACCAACCTTTGTGTCGTCTGCAAACTACAAACAGCAAAGGTCCCAGCACTGATCCCTGCGGAACACCACTAGTCACATCCCTCCATTCAGAAAAGCACCCTTCCACTGCTACCCTCTGTCTTCTATGACCGAGCCAGTTCTGTATCCATCTTGCCAGCTCCCCTCTGATCCCATGTGACTTCACCTTTTGTATCAGTCTGCCATGAGGGACCTTGTCAAAGGCTTTACTGAAGTCCATATAAATAACATCCACTGCCCTTCCTTCATCAATCATCTTTGTCACTTCCTCATAAAACTCAATCAAATTAGTGAGGCACGACCTCCCCTTCACAAAACCAAGCTGCCTCTCGCTAATAAGTCCATTTGTTTCCAAATGGGAGTAAATCCTGTCCCGAAGAATCCTCTCTAATAATTTCCCTACCACTGACGTAAGGCTCACCGGCCTATAATTTCCTGGATTATCCTTGCTACCCTTCTTAAATAAAGGAACAAAATTGGCTATTCTCCAGTCCTCTGGGACCTCACCTGTAGCCAATGAGGATGCAAAGATTTCTGTCAAGGCCCAGCAATTTCTTCCCTTGCCTCCCTCAGTATTCTGGGGTAGATCCCATCAGGCCCTGGGGACTTATCTACCTTAATGCTTTGCAAGACACCCAACACCTCCTCCTTTTTGATAATGAGATGACTGAGACTATCTACACTCCCTTCCCTAGGCTCATCATCCACCAAGTCCTTCTCCTTGGTGAATACTGATGCAAAGTACTCATTTAGTACCTCGCCCATTTCCCCTGGCTCCACAGACAGATTCCCTTCTCTGTCCTTGAGTGGGCCAACCCTTTCTCTGGTCACCCTCTTGCTCTTAAGATACGTATAAAAAGCCTTGGGATTTTCCTTAATCCTGTTTGCCAATGACTTCTCATAACCCTTTTTAGCCCTCCTGACTCCTTGCTTAAGTTCCTTCCTACTGTCTTTATATTCCTCAAGGGATTCGTCTGTTCCTAGCCTTCTAGCCCTTACGAATGCTTCCTTTTTCTTTTTGACGAGGCTCACAATATCCCGCGTTATCCAAGGTTCCCGAAATTTGCCAAAATTATCCTTCTTCCTCACAGGAACATGCTGGTACTGGATGCTAATCAACTGACATTTGAAAGACTCCCACATGTCAGACATTGATTTACCCTCAAACAGCCGCCCCCAATCTAAATTCTTCAGTTCCTGCCTAATATTGTTATAATTAGCCTTCCCCCAATTTAGCACCTTCACCCGAGGACAACTCTTATCCTTATCCACAAGTACCTTAAAACTTATGGAATTATGGTCACTGTTCCCGAAATGCACCCCTACTGAAACTTCGACCACCTGGCCGGGCTCATTCCCCAATCCCAGGTCTAGTACGGCCCCATCCCTAGTTGGATGATCTACGTATTGTTTCAAGAAGCCCTCCTGGATGCTCCTTACAAATTCTGCCCCATCCAAGCCCCTAGCACTAAGTGAGTCCCAGTCAATATAGGGGAAGTTAAAATCACCCACCACTACAACCCTGTTAACTTTACATCTTTCCAAAATCTGTCTACCTATCTGCTCCTCTACCTCCCGCTGGCTGTTGGGAGGCCTGTAGCAAACCCCCAACATCGTGACTGCACCCTTCCTGTTCCTGAGCTCCACCCATATTGCCTCGCTGCATGACCCCTCCGAGGTGTCCTCCCGCAGTACAGCTGTGATCTTCTCCTTAACCAGTAATGCAACTCCCCCACCCCTTTTACATCCCCCTCTATCCCGCCTGAAGCTTCTAAATCCTGGAACATTTAGCTGCCAATCCTGTCCTTCCCTCAACCAAGTCTCTGTAATAGCAACAACATCATAGTTCCAAGTACTAATGCAAGCTCTAAGTTCATCTGCCTTACCTGTTATACTTCTTGCATTGAAACAAATGCACTTCAGACCACCAGTCCCACTGTTCTCCACAACATCTTCCTGCCTGCTCTTCCTCTTAGTCTTACTGGCCTTATTTACTAGTTCCCCTTCATTTCTTTCACTTGCTGTCCTACTGCTCTGGTTCCCACCCCCCGCCACACTAGTTTAAACCCTCCTGAGTGACGCTAGCAAACCTCGCAGCCAGGATATTTGTGCCCCTCCAGTTTAGATGCAACCCGTCCTTCTTGTACAGGTCCCATCTGTCCCTGAAGAGATCCCAATGGTCCAGATATCTGAAACCCTCCCTTCTACACCAGCTGTTCAGCCACATGTTTAGCTGCACTATCTTCCTATTTCTAGCCTCACTGGCACGTGGCACAGGGAGTAATCCCGAGATTACAACCCTAGAGGTCCTGTTTTTTAACTTTCTGCCTAACTCCCTAAACTCCCCTGCAGGACCTCATCACTCTTCCTGCCTATGTCGTTGGTACCGATGTGTACCACAACCTCTGGCTGTTCACCCTCCCCCTTCAGAATGCCCCCTGTCCGTTCAGAGACATCCTTGACCCTGGCACCAGGGAGGCAACATACCATCCTGGAGTCTCTTTCACGTCCACAGAAGCGCCTATCTGTGCCCCTGACTATAGAGTCCCCTATAACTATTGCTCTTCTGCGCTTTGTCCCTCCCTGCTGAACAACAGTGCCAGCCGTGGTGCCACTGCTCTGGCTGCTGCTGTTGTTTTCCCCTGATAGACCATCCCTCCCAACAGTATCCAAAACGGTATACGTGTTAGAGAGGGGGATAGCCACAGGGGATTCCTGCACTGACTGCCTGCCCCTTCTAGTGGTCACCCATCTATCTGCCTGCACCTTGGGTGAACAGGGTATCTCCTTAATCAATGACACCAAAGGATTGGGAAATAAAGAGTGAAAGGCTTTAGATTGAGGGTGAATTCGAGTGGGTGAATTCAATGTCAGATCATGTACAGAAAAATCAACAAAGAGAGGGAAGAAACAATTGGATGAGAGAGAAAAGGCTAGAAAAGAAAAACAAGAAAAGACATTTAAAATATGACAGTTTTAAAATCTCTCTAAAAAGTTCAAACCCTGCAGAAATGAGAAGTCACAATTGTAATAATTAATTTTCTGAGTCAGAAACATTAATTGACAGTCATTAACACTGGTGGTGGTATTCCTGTGTCCCATTTTGGAAGGGTGAGATTCCTCATTAAATATTTAAATCAGGTTCCTAAAGTCATTAATACAACATTGTTAAAAGCAATTACAGACTTACTTTTCTGAGGTGAGTATAATGGCCTATTAATGTGCAAGTACAGGAAATCCCTAAAAATAATGGGGAGGCTAAAGACAAGATACTGTTTTCATGAAACTAATGGTGGAGCAGTACAGCTCCGACAGCTGCCTCAGATATTCACAGTTCCCCTGTTCTTTGCCTGAAGTTGCTGTACCATTTATACATGAATCACTGTTATTTTGACAGCAAATTATGACCCGATATCTTGATGTGACAAATTGTTTGGTCAATTATTTGCCAAATTTTTCAGGTGTCACAAAACCAGGAAAACTGCTTGAACAAAGCCATCGTGTAACACTGGCCTGATAACTATAAGGGGAGTATTCAAAAACTCCGCTGGGACAGAAATCCAGGGGGGAATTTTATGCTCTCCCGCGTCAGGTTTGGAGGTGGGGAGAGAATATAATCGGGCGAGATGGGGGCGTGAAGGGATCGTGCTACCTTCCCGCCTCCACCCAAATTAAGTCTGGGGCAAAAAGGCGTGTGAATGATTTTCCAACCCCAACACTAATTGAGGCCCTTAAGTGGGCAATTAATGCCCAATTACAGGCCTCATCCCAAAGCCAGGGGAATTAGCCCAGCAGCGGCCAGGCCTGTCACTGCACGGGGAGCACGTCAAGCAAATCCGTGCAGGTTGCTTACCGGCTCTGGTGGTGGGGGCCTCCCTCGTTAAATGGCACAGTGCCTGAATGAGGGACCCAGAATCAGGAAGGAGGGGCCCACTAAGAGCCAAACTCCTGCCCTTGCTGCCGCAACCTCCCCCCCCACATTTCCCTCCCCCACAATCCCCACCCCATGAGACCTTCACGCTGCGACTTATCTGGGTCCTGGGTCCAGGGCCTCAGGTGAGTCAAATACTGACAGCAGCCACCACCTCCGCGGTGGCGCTGCTCTGTTAAAGACATGCCAGCCTCTGATTTGCCTATAGCTCTCAGCAGGCAGGACTTCCTCCGTCGGGGTCCTTAATCCCTGGGAAGACGCACCGCTGTCCACTTAAGTGCCTAATTGACACTTAATTTTGCGGGCCTTCCCCAGAGGAGGTGATGAGGGGCTCTCGCCGGCACTTTAGCCGATGGTCGAGACCCCCGTCACCAAGACAAAATCATGGCCCCAGTGATGAAGTACTGCATTCTAACCTAAGTGCCGGTGCTCCTAATTCAGGAATAGACACAGTATGACAGCTGGAGAACAAACCCACAGTGTGCTCCTGGGCTTCAATATCAATTGAACGCAGGTGTACCCAACAGAGAAATTATGTAATCAAAATACAAAGTGCTGGAAATACTCAGCAGGTCTGGCAGCATTTGTGGAGAGAGAAACAGAGTTAACATTTCAGGTCTGTGACCTTTCATCAGAATTATGTGCCACTCTAATGCCTGGGTATAAAATGTCCTTTCGATACGTATACATAAGAAATTGTAGGATTCTGAAACGGCAACTTCATGAAACCCTATCAGGATCACAGAACAGTTATATGTTGTAGAAGTACAGCTTTACAGTAGAATTCAGAAGTGTAGCAGTTACGGTGCATTGAAATGAAACTACCTCCCGGAAACTATCACCACAAATATCAGATATCTGCGCAGGTGGTATCCTGTCTCCTGATAGTGCTATAAAATCTGGATGAGATGATAATAGCAGCTCATTACAGAAGCTGAAATCCCTGATCTCAAAGGACTTCCAGACATGTAATCTGAAATTGCATTGAACTGCGATGCAGAAGAGGAAATGACTATTGAAAAGATGTTTATCTTCAAAAGCCACAGGAGCTTTGCACCTTAGGTGCAGCCGAGCAAACAAATGCTAAGACCATGGTGTTAATATTAACCCTCCAGTATGTGCGAGAAAGGGTTGGGGGGTGGGGGGGCGGGGACATTAAAAATTTGAAATTGCAAAATGCAACCCCGACCCACCTCATATGTGCCTCCCGCCATTTTTACCGCAGAAGGATGGATGGCATCTTGGAGAGGTCAGCCTCTTCATTATAACATTGAAATCAGGCTCCCACAGTGCAGTCTATTTAATTAAAAGCGAAATAGTGCGGATGCTGGAAATCTGAAATAAAAACAAGAAATGCTGGAACCATTCAGCAGGTCTGGCAGCATCTGTGGAAAGAGAAGTTCTCCCTGTGTCTGCGTGGGTTTCCTCCGGGTGCTCTGGTTTCCTCCCACATGCCAAAGACTTGCAGGTTGACAGGTAAATTGGCCATAATAAATTGCCCCTAGTATAGGTAGCTGGTAGGGAAATATAGGGACAGTTGGGGGTGTGGTAGGAATATGTCATTAGTGTAGGATTAGTATAAATGGGTGGCTGATGGTCGGCACAGACTCGGTGGGCCGAAGGGCCTGTTTCAGTGCTGTATCTCTAAATAAAAATAAATAAAAGAAGCAGAGTTAACATTTTGGGTCAGTTCCGAAGAAGGGTCACTGATCCGAAACGTTAACTCTGCTTCTCTTTCCACAGATGCTGCCAGACCTGCTGAGTGGTTCCAGCATTTCTTGTTTTTATTGCAGTCTATTTAATGCTGGCTGGCCAGGTTTCCCAGGGCTTGGGGAACCCGTTACTGAAATGGAGACGGGGACAGTCTACTGCAACAGGTTAAGTGCTTTTTATAGGACTGCTTGTGAGCCCGGAGGAGCAGGACTGTTTTCCCCAGCCCACCAAGAAAACCTTTTGCTGATTGTGGCCTCTCCTTGCCGCAGCAACCTGTTGCCATCACCCCACCAATCCTGAGACACCTGCCCCTCGATTTGCACCTCCCCACTCGATCTTTCTTTCCCTTCCTTCCGATTGCTGGACTGACCCATCAGCATGCGCACCTCCCCACCCCAACCAGACCCCAATCCTTTTCGATTGCCAGGGTCTGTTCACAATGGTCCCCACTGCAGCCTTCTGTTGCAAATGTTCCTGCCCAGCAGCTGACCAGCCTGATGAAAAACAGGACAAACAAATGACAATGAGGTCCTGTCATTAAATTTTGAAGGACCTCTGTATCCCGACATTTCCCAGGTTTCCCCCCCCCCCACCACCCAACACCCCCTCACAGCCCCTGCCCCGTTACCCCGCTCCTCCATTCCCTCCCCATCTCCCATAAATCTCAGGGCCCAAGCATTCATGGATGTTAAAATGTTCTTCCTGATGACTATCACTAATGCAGGTAAATAAGTCTGGGCACCACTTGCACCTGTCTGCCTAAGAAAGCTAATGTTGATAAAACCACATATAAGCCACCAAGGATGTAAAAAACATCAGGAGTTAAACAAGAGATGCCTTTTTTTGGTTTGGTATGACTGCGTATATGTCAAACATGTGGATCCAAACCATGCCAGATGTGTAATTCTCGACACCGACCATATGCTGAAAGCTTCTCGCCATGTTCCCCCATTGTCCCAAACAAGCTCTCAGATGCTAAGAGCATCCTCCTTTTAAAAGCTGGAGCCCAGAGATCAGGATTCCTAACCTTAGCAACTGTGAATGGATGTGAGATAACCCTCCTGCTCAAGTAGAGCTTCAGTGGGATGGAGATGAAATCGCAAGCTCAGTTAGGATGGGAACGCTGGCACATCAAAGCTCATTGTTTATGTTAAATGGATTAACCTCAACTAAAGTAGCAAACAGAAGAGTGTGAGTGTGAAAAGCACTGATTCACTAGTATCATCAACAGAAGAATTAAGAAAGATTCAGAATATTTACTCCTTTGTGCACATTCCCAATTTCAAAGTTGTTTGCATCGTTTGGAGTTTTTACCTCTTTCTGCACTACTGCAATTTTCGGCCTGCAAGCTCCACGATTCAAGAACTCATTCATTGCGACAATTAGAAATTCTGCTACAACTCACATCATAAGAAAGTCAGTATCTTTTTAGTACCTATTTGTGAAGTGGTTATTTAAAAAAAACAAATCTCATCGCCAAAGGAATACACATCACTGCCCAGTATTGGAAACCATTATTCCGACTCCAATACATTTCGATTGGAGAGCTAGTAGAAACTACTTTACACAGATTCTTTGTTTGTCCTGAAATTGACCAAATCAAGGTAAGGTTCTGGGTAACACAAGCAAATGGACTGAGTTCTCACAACTGAGTGGAGTTCAAGAAGCCATTCCATTGATTTGATAAACTTGAGTCAACTAATTGATAAACATGGGTCAACTCTGGGAGACAAGTTTCGATTTTACAAGAGATTTTTCCCAGGCTGTGTTTTCCAAGCTAGTTAGTTCTTCCTGTATTGCTGTACCAGAGCTCATATCGAAGTAGCCTGGCACCACATAAAGTATAATGAAGCTGCCTGGCACCCTCCCCTGCAACCAGGCCACCAAGGCCACATTTTCTGTTTTCTTCACTTGGGTAGTACCCAAGTTGTACCCCGAGTGAAATAGTTACCCACTACCTGTATTTCATTTGGGTGGCCTCCCCATGATCCCAATAGTTGGGCAAGGTCTGTGGCAGAGATCAATGGCAGGCACAATCTTGGCATCATAATCAGGATCACTGGCTCACACGTTTGCAGGGTGACCGTGTTTTAGGGCACTTTTCTTAAAATAGACTAGAATTGGCAAAATCCCACACCTTTTGTTACTTGTGTACTTGGGAAATATGAGTTCAAAATTCAGTTGTGCTGTTTCTTGCTACCACTCATCTGAAATTTTTAATAAATTCACTCTATAGCCTAATGCACAGTGTGATGGCATGTTTATTATATCCAGTGAGCTAAATACACGAGTACAGGTTTCTGTTGAAACTCCAGGCAACTTTACACCACCCGATATTGCTTGCTGGTAAAATCACAGTCTGGGACAGAGGGGTGAGAGCTTGCTTAACAGGTCTTGTGTTTGAGATGGACATGAGAGAAACAACTGAATTAAACCATAAAACTGCAATGGTATCGTGACAATGTGGCAGAAAATGATATGTGGCTGTTTGAGACGATTCTGCTCTTTACTACAGCAAAGGTCAGCCCCCAGACTGCATGATTCAAGAACTAATCCAACATAAATACTTTTAAAGAATCTCCTATCAATACTTTTCGAAGTTAACTGAACAAGAATTGCATGTAAATATCATAGAATGGTTACAGCACAGAAGGAGGCAATCCGGCTCCTCTTGTCCGCGCCAGCTCTCCAGATGAACAATGCAGCTAGGCCTACTCCCCCTATCCCGTAGCCCTGCAAATTTTTTTCTTTTCAGATAATAATCCAATTTATTTTGAAAGCCATGATTGAATCTGCCTCCACCACACTCTCAGACAGTGTATTCCAGATGTTGACTTTTCCTAATTACCTTAAATCAATGTCCACTGCTTCTCAAACCTTCTGCCAATGGGAACAGTTTCTCCCTATCTACACTGTCCAGACCCCTCATGATTTTGAACACCTCTATCAAATCTCCTCTCAATCTTCCCTTCTCAAAGGGGATCAACGCCAGCTTCTCCTAACTATCCATGTAACTGAAGTTCCTCATCCCTAGAACCATTCTTGGACATCTTTTCTGCATCCTCTAAAAAGCCTTCATATCCTTCTTAAAGTGTGGTGCCTAGAATGGGCACAATGCTCCACTTGAGGCTGAACCGGGGTTTTATAAAGATCTGCCACAACTTGTTTGCTTTCATACTCTGTTCCTTTATTTATAAATCCCAGGATTTCGTATGCTTTATTAACCATTTTCACAATCTGCTCTGTCACCTTCAATAAATGCAAAATACAGCAGATGCTGGAAATCTGCAATAAAAACAGGAAGTGCTGGAAGTACTCAGCAGGTCAGGCAGCATCTGTGGAGAGAGAAGCAGAGTTAATGTTTCAGGTCAGTGACCTTTCATCATGTGTTCTAAGGAGAATTGGAAGATTATGGCCAGTGCCTCTTCGATTTCCACCCTTACTTCCTTCAGTATCCTTGTGATCCTTATCAACTTGAAGTTCAGCTAGCCTTTCTAATCCCTCCTCTCTATCAATGTTTAGCCCATCCAGTATCTCAACTACCTCCTCCTTCGCTATGACTTTGGCAGCATCTTCTTCCTTGATAAAGACAGGTACAAAGTATTCATTTAGTACCTCAACCATGCCCTCTACCTCCATGTATAATCCCCTCTTTGGTACCTAATCAACCCCAACCCTCTTTTTACTCCCTTTTTGCTATTTATATGCCCATAGAAGAATTTTGGATTCCCTTATATGTTAGCTGCCAGTCTTTTTTCATACTCTTTCTTCGCCTGCATTATACTGGTCCTGAACCATGTTCCGCATTTGTCTAGCACAGTGACTGTATTCAGATTTCACTTAAAAACAAATCCAAAGAAATAAGAAGTGAGGAGATTATCCAGCAGTTTGTGCTGGAAAACTCGAATGTTTTGATGAAATATTCAGCTGCATTAGATGAAGTTGCTTGAACAGTCTGTACCTTTCAACAAGATCATCTTCAGAGCCCAGCTAATCCCACTACTTTAATAATAGTTTCCATCCGTGCGTAACTTCTACAAGATGAATTTCAAAGGCTATAAAATTCAGCAAGATTATTGAACATCATTTTCAGTTCTTGATGTATGATTAGAGGAATACTCCATGATTAGACTCTGTCCTGGCTTTATCCTGGAGCTTCATTCTTAAAGTCAGCATTCTGTAAGATAAAGCTAACTCAGCACCATTGTCACTGAACTTTGGATTCGAGCATTCAATTGTCTATTTTATAGAAGACTGACTATGGTGAAAGATGAGCACCTCACCTTGGATTTACAAGGCCAGCCTAGCACCCTTAGCCTCACTGTTGCTTAGCAGCGTATGTAGAAAAACACTCTTAAGAAATGTCTCACCCAAACACTTAGAAAGCTGTCTTATTGGGAGCCAGAACATTAGAAGATAGGTTGGAGAAGAGCATATTTGGACCGTCTAGCTTGCTTCCCCCATTCATTCCTGCTTCAGGATCCAGCCTGACCTCCCCAAAACAACTTTCCAACCCTTCTTTGAATGAGGCCTTCCAAAGAAAATTGGATAACACAGAGAGAAAAAAATTGCAAGGCTATGGGGAAAGGGTGGCAGAGTGGGAATAGCTGAGTTGCTCTTGCAGAGAGCCAACAAGGACACGACAGGCTGAATAGCCTCCTTCTGTGTTGTAACCATTCTATGATTCTATGGCTGGGATTTTTCCAAGGCAGGCAACAGGACCTGGGGCCGCATTTTACTGATGGCAGCCGTAGTGTTGTAGTGTTTTTAAATTGCAATTGCAATGCGTACTATGTACTCTGGATGCTGCTGCAGAACACACATCCCAGCATAGGGAAAGTGAATGTAAAACAGAATAAAGAAGAAGACGTTATGTGTTCCACAGCTTGCTGGTTGTCTTAATCTCGGCCTCACATCCTTTACTAAACTCATTCCAGCCCAATGACATTACAATGGCAGTGAAGTAAAAGGAATAAGGATGGTGAAAAAACAGAAACATTGCTTTCAGGTATGGCATTTTTTTAAGGTTTTTGTCTACTTTTAAAGACAGCATTTCAAGTTGCAGACTATGTTAGGGTGACACACAGGAGGATTGTACAATGTACAATGTATATACACACACTGATCTCTTAACAATTCAATCAAAAATATATATATGGTCTCGATCTCCTCTGAAAGGAGCATGATCCCAGATCCTTTATCAATGTGTTGTTGATCAATATGGTGTTGACTATGCCCAATCTACCACCTTTTGATGCGCATTTGTATCTCCATGTTGGCAAAAGTGTCTGTGATGTTTCGAAGGAGCGATGGCAATCACAGATGACACAAGGACAAAGGCCTTATTTCTACACTAGACAATGTAACCAAACACTGCCATCACCATTCCTGGGTATGTCCTGTCCCACCGGCAGGACAGACCCAGCTGAGGTGGTGGCACAGTGGTACACAGTCAGGAAGGAGTTGGCCCTGGGAGTCCTCAACGTTGACTCCAGACCCCATGAAGTCTCATGGCATCAGGTCAAACATGGGCAAAGAAGCCTTCTGCTGATTACCACCTACAGCCCTCCCTCAGCTGATGAGTCAGTACTCCTCCATGTTGTACAGCACTTGGAGGAAGCACTGAAGGTGGCAAGGGCACAGAATGTACTCTGGGTGGGGTCTTCAATGTCCATCAGCAAGAGTGGCTCATCCACTACTGACCGAGTTGGCCTAGTCCGAAAGGACATAGCTGCTAGATTGGGTCTGGGGCAGGTGGTGAGGGAACCAACAAGATGGAAAACATTGTTGACCTCATCCTCACCAATCTACCTGCTGCAGATGCATCTGTCAATGACAGTATTGGTAGAAGTGACCACTGCACAGTCCTTGTAGAGACAAAGTCCTGTCTTCACATTGAGGATATCCTCCATCATGCTGCCTGGTACTACCACCGTGCTAACTGGGATAGATTTCAAACAGATTTAGTAATGCAAAACTGGGCATCCATGAGACGTTGTGGGCCATCAGCAGCAGCAGAATTGTACTCAACCACAACCTCATGGCCCGGCATATCCCCCACTCTAACATTACCATCAAGCCGGGAAATCAACCCCGGTTTAATGAAGAGTGCAGGAGAGCAGGCCAGCAGCAGTACCAGACATACCTTAAAATGAGGTGTTAACCTGGTGAAGCTACAACCCAGGACTACTTGCGTGCCAAACAGCGTAAGCAGCATGCCATAGACAGAGCCAAGCAATTCCATAACCCAACAGATCAGATCTAAGCTCTGCAGTCCTGCCACATCTAGCCGTGAATGATGGTGGACAATTAAATAACTAACTGGAGGAGGTGGCTCCACAAATATTCCCCATTTTCAATAATGGGGGAGCCCAGAACATCAGTGCGAAAGATAAGGCTGAAGCATTTGCAACAATCTTCAGTCAGAAATGCCGAGCTGATGATCCATCTTGGCCTCCTCCCGAGGTCCCCAGCATCATGGATGCTAGTCTTCAGCCAATTAGGTTCACTCCGCCTGATATCAAGAAACGACTGAAGGCACCGGATAAAGCCCCAAGCCAAGCTGTTCCAGTACAGCTACAACACTGTCATCTACCCGGCAATGTGGAAAATTTCTCAGGGATGTCCTGTACACAAAAAGCGGGACAAATCCAACCCAGCCAATTACCGCCCCATCAATTTACTCTCAATCATCAGTAAAGTGATGGAGGGTGTCGTTGACAGTGCCATCAAGCGGCACTTATTTAGCAATAACCAAGCTCTACTGTCTTCCTTGACTGCCTGCAGGAACAGTAACAATCCCCAATCTTTGTGTACGTTTATACATTTCTTGCTGCTGGCTGGGCTGTCGTCTCCAAATTTGGTAACACTCCAAATCTTTAATTCTGACAACTTATGGCCTCATTCTTGATATGCCTTTTTTTTTAAAGGTCTTCTGTGAAAGACACAATCAGCTATATCCTACTGATAATCGATTTCAGGAAGGCCAGTCTTTCACACCTCTTCAATCCTTATATTTACACTACTTGAGCCCATCTCCTTCCATTGTCTGTTTCTTAAGGTCATCAGGCGCCAAACGCTTCTTCTATTGTGGTTGCAAGACATATATGCTTATTGCGTCCTTGATTTTTGACTGTTCTATCTGTCTGTCTGTTTCCACTGAAACCTTGTAACTTCAGAATCTGAATCAAGGAGTTGTTGTCCTTCAAAGGAGTATCACCAAGTCCATGGAAAGTTGAAGCCATCATACATGCTGCAGATCCTACAAATATGCAAGAAGTTCAGAGTCTGCTAGGACTCGTTACGTACCGCAGTCGCTTCATTCCTGACCTCACTACACTATCTGCCGCCCTACACAATCTGACAAAAGAGACCACCAGGTGGAAATGGTCTAAATCACCCAGGTGGTACACCAGATCAAACGACGTTTGTCAGGAAGTTGCATAAATGCCTATTTCAATCCCAAGAAAACTACCCAGCTAGTTGTAGGCATGAGCCCAGTTGGGTTAGAGTTGCAGTTATCATACAGAAAGACAAGACAGGTAACCCACCAATCGTTGCGATAGCAAGCAGACCACTAACGCCTATAGGAACATAGGAGCAGGAGTAGACCATTCAAGCCTGTCGAGCCTGCTCCACCATTCAATTAGATCATTGTTGATCATCTACCTCAACACAACTTTCTTGTACTATCTCCATATCCCTTGATGTAAATAGAATCCAGAAATATATCGATTTCTGTCTTGAACATGCTCAATGAGTGAGCTTCCACAGCCCTCTGGGATAGAACATTCCAAAGATTCACAAACCTCTGAGTGAAGAAATTCCTCCTCTTCTCAATCTTAAATGGCCTACCCCTTATTCTGAGACTGTGTCCCTTGGTTCTAGACTCACCAGCCAGGGAAAACAGCCTATCTGTGGCACAGTGGCGCAGTGGTTAGCACCGCAGCCTCACAGCTCCAGGAACCCGGGTTCGATTCTGGGTACTGCCTGTGTGGAGTTTGCAAGTTCTCCCTGTGTCTGCGTGGGTTTCCTCCCACATGCCAAAGACTTGCAGGTTGATAGGTTAATTGGCCATTATAAATTGCCCCTAGTATAGGTAGGTGGTAGGGAAATATATAGGGACAGGTGGGGATGTGATAGGAATATGGGATTAGTGTAGGATTAGTATAAATGGGTGGTTGATGGTCGGCACAGACTCGGTGGGCCGAAGGGCCTGTTTCAGTGCTGTATCTCTAAACTAAACTAAAACTAAACACCCTGTCACGCCCTGTAAGAAGTTTGTAAGTTTCAATGAGATCACCTCTCATTCTTTGAAACTCTAGAGAATACAGGCCCAGTTTCTGCAATCTCTCCTCATAAGACAATCCCGCCATTCCAGGGATTAGTCTGGTGAACCTCCGTTGCATTCTCTCTACGGCAAATAATTCCTTCCTTAGATGAGGAGACCAAAACTGTACACAATACTCCAGATGCGGTCTCACCAAGGTTTTATATAATTGCAGCAAGACATCTTTATTCTTGTACTCAAATCCCCTTGCGATGAAGGCCACATACCATTTGTCTCCTAATTGCTTGCTGAACCTGCATGCTAACTTTTAGTGACTCATGAACAAGGACCCCAGGTCCCCTTGGACATCAACACTTCCCAACCTCTCACCATTTAAGAAATACTCTATCTTTCTGTTTTTTCTACCAAAATGGATAACTTCATACTTATTCACATTATATTCTATCTGCCATTTTCTTGCCCATTCACTTCGCCGGTCCAAGTCCCCTTAAAGCCTCCTTGTATCCTCCTCACAACTTACATTCCTACCTAGTTTTGTGTCATTAGCAAATTTGGAAATATTACATATGGTCCCCACATCCAAATCATTTATATAGATTGTGAACAGCTGTGGCCCAAGCGCGAATCCTTGCAGTATCCCACCAGTAATATCCTAAGAATGGCCTGTTTATTCCTGCTTTCTGTTTTCTGTCTGTCAGCCAATTCTCAATCCATACCAGTATATTCCCCCAATCCCATGTGCTCCAATTTTGTTTACTAACCTCCTGTGTAGGGCCTTATCAAAATCCTTCTGAAAATCCAAATACACCACATCCACTGGTTCTCCTTTATCTATTCTACAAGTAACATTTCTTTGCCTGTCTTCTAATTTCGCTTCCTACTTTTCTACTTCCTGTTACCAGTTTTGCTTCCCTCCGATCTTCCCTTCCTTCCACACACAGATTATCAATTTCCTTATTGCTACATTGCTCTCTTGCCTTCTCCTCTCTCTCTAAATTATCACATCTTCCCTCACCCCCACCATTCAGTTTAAAGTCCTCCCTACTGCCCTCGTTATATGACACACCAGAGCACTGGTTCCAGCACAGTTCAGGTGAAGACCGTCCCAATGGTGCAGCTCCCACTTTCCCCAGTACTGATGGCAGTGCTCCATGAATCAAAACCCATTTCTCCCACACCAATCTTTGAGCCACATTTAACTCTCTAATCTTATTTACCCTATGCCAATTTGTTCGTGGCTCAGGTAATAATCACCCTCCCACTACAAGTTCCTCTTCAACCCAGAGTAGATTTCCCAAACACTGGCCCTGGGCAGGCAACACAGCCTTCTGGACTCTCGGTCATATCTAAAGAAACCTGTGTCTATCTCCCTGACTATACTATCTCCTGTTACACCACATTTCTATTTACTCCCCCCACTTGAATGGCTTCCTGTACCAAAGTGCCATGGTCAGTTTGCTCATCCACCCTGAAGCCCTCGCTCTCATCATACAAGTTGAAAGAACCTCAAACCTATTGGACAATTGCAAGGGCTGAGGCTCCTCCACTTCTGCCTTCTTAGAGTCATAGAGTCGTACAGCACAGAAACAGGCCCTTCGGCCCACCGCGTCCATGCCGACCATAATGCCAATCTATACTAATCCCACCTGCCTGTACTAATTCCATATCCCTCTATGCCTTTCTCATTCAAGTACCTGTACAGATGCCTCTTAAATGTTGCTACTGTTCCTGCCTCCACCACCTCCTCCGGCAGCTCATTCCAGATACCCACTACACTTTGTGTGAAAAATTTACCCCTTTGATCCCCTTTAAACCTCCTCCCTCTCACCCTAAATCTATGCCCTCTAGTTTTAGTCACTCTGACCATGGGAAACAGACTCAGGCTATCTACCCTATCTATGCCTTTCATAATTTTATATACCTCTATCATGTCCCATCTCAGCCTCCTTCGCTCCAGAGAAAACAGACCCAGCCTATCCAATCTCTCTTTATAACTCAAGCCCTCCAAACCAGGCAACATCCTTGTGAATCTTTTCTGCACCCTCTCTAGCTTAATCGCATCTTTCCCGTCGTGCGGTGACCAGAACTGCACACAGTACTCCAAGTGCGGCCTAGCCAACGTTATGTACAACTGTAACATGACGTCCCAACTCTTGTACTCATTGCCTCGGCTGATGAAGGCAAGCATGCCATACGCCTTCTTCACCACCCTGTCGACCTGTGTTGCCACTTTCAGGGAACTATGTACTTGCACCCCAAAGTCTCTCTGCTCAACAACACTCCCCAGGGCACTGCCATTCACTGTATATGTCCTGCCCTGGTTTAACTTCCCAAAATGCATCACTTCACACTTGTCTGCATTAAATTCCATTTCCCAATTCCTTGCCCACTTTCTCAGTTTATCTATATCCTTTTGTAACCTTAAACAACCTTCTTCACTGTCCACCATACTGCCAATTTTGGTGTCATCTGCAAACTTACTAATCATGCCCCTTACATTCACATCCAAGTCATTAAGATATATGACAAACAACAGAGGGCCCAGCACCAATCCCAGCGGCACACCACTGGTCACTGGCCTCCAATCTGAAAAACAACCCTCCACTACCACCCTCTGCCTCCTGTCACCAAGCCAATTTTGTATCCAATTGGCTAGCTCACCCTGGATCCCATGTGTTCGAACCTTCTGGACCAGCCTGCCATGCGGGACCTTGTCAAAGGCCTTGATAAAGTCCACGTAGACAACATCCATCACCCTACCCTCGTCAATCCTCTTGGTCACCTCCTCAAAAAACTCAATCAAATTCATGAGACATGATTTCCCACGCACAAAGCCATGCTGACTATTCCTAATCAGACCATGCCTTTCCAAATGCATATAAATCCTGTCTCTCAGAATCCCTTCCAAAAACTTTCCCACCACTGATGTAAGGCTCACCGGCCTGTAGTTCCCTGGCTTATCCCTGCTGCTCTTCGTAAATAAAGGCACAACATTAGCTATCCTCCAGCCTTCCGGTACCTCACCCGTGGCTAATGATGATACAAAAATCTCTGTCAGTGCCCCAGCAATCTCCTCCCTTGCTTCCCATAGCATCCTAGGATACACTTGGTCAGGCCCTAGGGATTTGTCCACCTTAATGCAGTTCAAAACCTCCAACACCTCCTCATTTGTAATGTTGATATGCTCCAGGATATCGGTGTTCCCTCCCTTGAACTCATTAGCTTCCATGACCTTCTCCACGGTAAATACAGATGAGAAGTATTCATTTAAGACCTCGCCCATTTCCCGTGGCTCCACACATAGATTACCACACTGATCCTTAAGGGGACCTACTCTCTCCCTAGCTACCCTTTTACTCTTAATATACTTATAGAATCTTTTAGGATTCTCCTTTATCTTATCTGCCAGGGAAATCTCATGGCCCCTTTTCGCCCTCCTAATTTCCTTCTTAAGTGTACTCCTACATCCCCTGTACTCCTCGAGGGACTCGTTTGATCCCAGCTGCCTATACCTGACATATGCCTCCTTCTTTGACCTGACCAGACCCTCAATATCCCTCATCAACCAAGGTTCCCTAAACTTGCCAGCCTTTCCCTTCCATCTAACAGGAATATGCCGGCCCTGAACTCTTCCTATTTCACTTTTAAAAGCCTCCCACTTGCCAGACGCCCCTTTACCTGTAAACAGCCTCTCCCATTCAACTTTTGAGAGTTCCTGTCTGATGCCATCGAAATTAGGTCTCCCCCAATTTAGAACTTCAACCTGAAGACCAGTCCTATCCTTTTCCATAACTATCATGAAGCTAATAGAGTTATGGTCACTGGTCCCAAAGTCCTCCCCCACTGACAAATCAACCACCTGCTTATCCTCATTTACCAAGAGGAGGTCGGGTTTAGCCCCTTCTCTCGTAGGGCCATCCACATACTGCTTCAGAAAACTATCCTGGACACAATTAACAAATTCTTCCCCATCTGATCCCTTAGCACTAAGGCAGTCCCAGTCAATATTCGGGAAGTTAAAATCACCTACGATTACAACTCTATAATTCCTACACCTATCTGTGATTTCCCTACATATACGCTCATCCACTTCCCTCTGACTATTGGGGGGCCTATAGTATAATCCCATCAAAGTGATCACCCCTTTCTTATTTCTAAGTTCTACCCATATGGCCTTGCTGGACATTCCCCCCGGGATATCCTCTCTAAGTACTGCCGTGATGTCCTCCCTAATCTATAGTGCAACTCCACCTCCTCTCTTACCTCCACCTCTGTCATGCCGGAAGCATCAGTACCCCAAAACATTGAGCTGCCAGTCCTGCCCATCCCTCAACCACGTTTCCGTAATAGCTATAATATCACAATCCCATGTACCGATCCATGCTCTGAGTTCATCTGCCTTACCTGTAAGGCTTCTTGCATTAAAGTAAATGCAGTTTAGCCTACCAGACCTTCCACGCTCCCTGTCCTGCCCCTGCCCCTGCCCGGCCTGTCTACTGGACTTGCTTGCTTTAACCTCTACATTTGCCTCAACTATCTCATCGGAGAGACTACTATTTTGGGTCCCACCCCCCTGCAAGACTAGTTTAAACCCTCCCGAGTATTACTAGCAAACGTCCCTGCAAGGATATTGGTCCCCTTCCAGTTCAGATGCAACCCGTCTCTCATGTACAAGTCACCTCTGCACCACAAGAGATCCCAATGATCCAAGTAGCTGAAGCCCTCTTACCTACACCTGCTCTTCATCCACGCATTCATTTGCCTAATCCTCCTATTCCTACCTTCACTAGCATGTGGCACAGGGAGTAATCCTCAGATTACAACCCTAGAGGTCCTGCTTTTTAACCTTCTGCCTAACTCCCTATATTCACTTTGCAGGACCTCATCTCTTTTCCTGCCTATGTCATTAGTACCAATATGGACCACGACCTCTGGCTGCTCACCCTCCCCTTTCAGAATGTCCTGCAGCTGCTCTGAGACATCCTTGACCCTCGCATCAGGGAGGCAACATACCATCCTGGAGTCTCGTTTGTGGCCACAGAAACGCCTATCTGCACTCCTTACGATAGAATCCCCTATCACTATAGCTCTTCCACCCTTTTCCTCCCCTGCTGTGCTCTTGATCCCCTTGCCTGTCTCAGTTGCAGTCACACCCTCCTGTCCCTGACCACTGACCAAATTAGGAGACCCTATCCTAAGAATTGTAACTGCATTCTGGAACCAAGCATCTCGGCAATTTTCCCCATCCCTGATGCATTGTAGTGTCTGTAGCTCAGCCTCCAGCTCATCAACTCTGAGCCGAAGCTCCTCGAGCCATAGACATAATTAATGCCTTTCATCACCACCACTTACTGTACTAATTTAAACCGGTGTAACACAATAAACTTTACCACTTAAAAAAAACAGTAGACTCACCAGCTTATTACTGCTCTTCTGCTTGTGTCTCTTAATTAATAAGTTATTTCAGGCCTATTTTAAAACAATTTATGCTTTTCTAATTTCCAGCTATTTACACACACACCCTAATAGAAGTGTACTAACCTAGCTATTTACAGACACTCACGAACAGCAGAACATTATTCACAGAGAGAAACATTGTCAATCACATGGGGTATTTTACACTTTCTCTCTATCTATATGGAAGTGAGTTTGAAGTAATAACTGATCATAGACCACTAGTGAGCTTGTTCAACAATCCACACAGCAAAACACCCACTCAAATAGAACCTTGGATACTCAAATTAAAAGAGAATGAATTCCAGGTTGAGTATCAGCCAGGCAAGTTCAACCTCGCGGATTATCTTTTGCGACGTCTGTTGCCAATAGTTGTGAGGAAAAGGTTGCGGAACAACATCTTAACTGCGTAAGCATAAATGTGGTGCCAAAGTCACTAAAACTAGCCAATATCAAAGCAAAAACAAAACAAGATGAGGCTTTGCAACTATGTATGAAGACTATGGAATCATGAAACTGGAAAGACGTGATTGAAAAAGCACCTACAAACGAAATCACTCACACACTACAAGACCTTCACTATGTTCGAAATGAGCTCACTGTTACCACCACATCTGATTGTGTATTATGCAGCAACTGTATTGTCATTCCACACTCATCGAGGGAATGTGTTGTTGATATAGCACATGAAGGACATCAAGTCATCGTCAGAACCGAAAACCTCCTTGGGGAAAAGGTATGATTCCTAGGAATTGACCGCATGGAAGAGCATAAATTCAATCAGTGTTTGTCATGTCAAGCAACCACAATGTCAAATCTTCATGGTCCCCTCAAGATGTCCGAACGACCTCCAGGACCATGGTTTGAAGTTAGCATTGACTTCACAGATTTGCCGACGAGTAAACACCTGCTTGTTGTCATTCACGACTACAGCAGATTCCCAATTATGGAATTAGTTCTGTCAACTTCAACTAAAACAGTCATCCCAAAGCTTGACCAGATCTTCGCTTTGTTTGGAATTCCTCAATTGGTAAGAAGTGACATTGGACTCCCATTCAACATCCATGAGTTCAGCAAACTAGCAAACTACCTCGGGTTTACTCATAGGAAAATCACACCCCGTGGCTGAGAGCTAATTGTGAAGTTGAGAGATTTATGCAAACCTTGAAAAAAGTGATAGAAACAGAGAAACATAGAAAATAGGAGCAGGAGTAGACCATTTGGCCCTTCGGGCCTGCTCCACCATTCATTATGATCATGGCTGATCATCCAACTCAGTAACCTAAACATACAGCCAAAGCTGAGAACAAGTCATGGAAGCAAGAGCTATATCACCTTTTTCATAATTACAGAGCAACACCTCACTGAACTACTGGAAAACCTCCAGCTCCTCTCATCTTTGCACATCATATGTGCACACGTCTTCCTGAGCTACCCTGCAGAGCTAATGATCAACATGTACGTGAACGCAATTATGAACAGAAGGATCGAAGAAAGAAAATGCAGAGTGCAACATGCATGTTAGAGCTACAGCTCTTAAGCCAGGAGATAATGTACTTGTGAAACGTGATGGTCATGTTGGAAAACAAACAACTCCTTCTGACACCCAACCATTTGTTGTGACCAACACAAAAGTTTAGAGATACAGCACTGAAACAGGCCCTTCGGCCCACCGAGTCTGTGCCGACCATCAACCACCCATTTATACTAATCCTACACTAATCCCATATCCCTACCACATCCCCACCTGTCCCTATATTTGCCTACCACCTACCTATACTAGGGGAAATTTATAATGGCCAATTAACCTATCAACCTGCAAGTCTTTGGCATGTGGGAGGAAACCGGAGCACCCGGAGGAAACCCACGCAGACACAGGGAGAACTTGCAAACTCCACACAGGCAGTACCCAGAATTGAACCTGGGTCGCTGGAGCTGTGAGGCTGCAGTGCTAACCACTGCGCCACTGTGCCGCTAATGATCACTGCTAAGCACGGTTCACAAATCATCACAAGAAACGTATCATTCTTCAAAGCACTGAAAACACCACTAGTAAGCATTGAATCTAATTCTGATCTCAAATGAAGAATACGATTCAAATGAGACACATCTGATGTCAGACGATATCCGACTTGTGAGAGAAAACGCCCACCATCAATCAGAGGGCTGGCACCTCAGCAGCCTCACCACCACCACCTAGAGTGATGGGCACTGCTGGGGCTGCACTGGGACCAAATGTGTGTCCCAAGCCCTTGTGGGCCAGCAGCTGGACCTCGGAGGGGATTTTAGTGGTGGCAGCCAATTAAGAAGCCGCTGTCCAACTAAGGATGATGGCCAGCCTCTCTGAGCTGCTGTCCCAACTTACGTTTAAGTTTATAGTTTACATTTTTGGAAACAAACTATTGAAACATGCTATGTCTCTCATTTACTAAGAAATAGATGTACGTAGTGTTTTGAAATTGCAATTGCATTGTGCATTGTGTATCTAGACTCTGCTGTAGTAGCATATGCCAAGAAAAGGAAAGTGGAACTTAAACAGAATAAAGAAGAAGCCTTTATGTTCAACAGTTTGCTACTTCTGTATTAATCCCTGCCTCACATTTTTTACGAAACTTGGCTAAACTTCACTCCAGTCCCAAGAACGCCACAGCAGCCAATTAAGTGGATGCCGCCGGGCCTGCCATCCAATTAAGGACAGTGGCCCTTCCCCAAGTGCTTCCAGCCCAATCAGAGGGACGGCAGCTCAGCAGTCTCAGCAGCGCCACCTAGAGCAGTGGAGGAAGAGGAAACAGCGATGGATTATGTGCCCTCACAACCAGGGGAGTCGAGTCTGGGACTGCCGGGGCCAGTCAGACAGGCCCCAGTGGTGATTGGGGGCTATGTTACTGAGGGCATGTGGTGCCAATGCCATGGGGGGGTCCCTTCGTGGACGAAAGAGTGACGCAAAAGGAGGGCCACCCGACCCCAGAGCCCACTGGGAGGCCACCAGGGTTTAACAGGCGGTCTCCCCACATGGCAGAAAGCCCCAACCTTGCAGGTAAAATGCCAATGGAGGCAAGAAGAAGCCCTCAACTGACAACTACAGTAGCTCAATTGGGTTTTGGATGAGCAGGCTGTCTGCCACCTTTCCTACTTCTGGCAAAATGGCCTGATGGTGGGAAGGCATCAGCCTTTGTTTTAATTATTCGTTTCATGGGATGTGGACGTCGCTGGCCAGGCCAGCATTTATCGCCCATCCCTAATTGTCTATGAGAAGGTGGTGGTGAGCTTGAACCGCTGCAGTCCATGTTGGGTAGGTACACTCACAGTGCTATCAGAAAGGGAGTTCCAGGCTTTTGACCCAGCAACAGTGAAGGAACAGCGGTATAGTTCCAAGTCAAGTTGATGTGTGGCTTGGAGGGGAACTTGCAGTTGGTGGTGTTCCCACACATCTGCTGTCCTTGTCCTTCTAGGTGGTAGAGGTCCCTGGATTGGAAGGTGCTGCCTGAGTAGCCTTGGTGCGTTGCTGCAGTGCATGTTGTAGATGGTACACACTGCTGCCACTGTGTGTCGGTGGTGGTGGGCATGCCACCCAGTGCCTTCACACACCAACCTGCCAGTCTTCCTGCCTCCAACCCAATCCTCAAAGGGCCCAGAATATCCTGGCCTATGATTCTATGAAAAAAAAGGGAATTGGCAGACATGTTAGTATTTACAGTAGAGGGAGATGTGAGCATGCCAGACATCCCAAGGAACTAATGTTGAATCAGGGACAGGGACTCTCCAAAATTAACATAAATAAAATATCAGTGATGAAGAAAATAATGGCAAATCCCCAGTATCAGATGGTTTCCATACCAGAGTTTTAAAGGAAATAGGTGAGAATATTACAGATGCCTGAACTATAGCTTTCCAAAGTTCTTTCAATTCGGGGTCTGTTCCTTTAGATTCGAAAACTTTGCTATTTAAGAAAGATAGAGGGAAACCAGGAAATTATAGACCAACTAATCTAACATCTGTTGTCGAGAACATGCTGAAGTCTATAAATAAAGGCAGGGTCGGATTTTACCAGAAAGCTGTGGGTCCCACCACTGGGACCAAATGTGTGTCCTGAGCTCAAGTGGGCCAGTAGTGGAACCACGGAGGGGATTTTATCGGAGGCAGCCAATTAAGAAGCTGCTACCAGGAACACTGTCCAATTAAGGATGGTGGCTTGCCTCTCTGAGCTGCTGGCCCAAGCAGAGGACTGGCAGCTTGGCAGCCTTGGTAATGCCACTGGTAAAGGTGGCTGCTGCTGAGGTTGTAGGGAGAAGGAGAGGGCGCCTCCATGTTGAGGTGTCCTTGAAGGGTGGGTAAGAATGTGCTGGGGCCAGGCAGGCCGGACTCAGCGATTGGAGGGGTAAATCCTCCAGCGGCGCTGTTGGAGCCGTAGGGGCGGCCATTGTCCTTGGGACATGGAGCCTCTGGAAAGGCCCGCCTTCCCCCCTCCAGCGGCAGGAGACAGAGTGTAGGGATAAAGGGAAGGTACTCTAATTGGCAGGATGTGACTAGTGGTGTCCCACAAGGATCTGTGATGGGGCCTCAACTATGTATCGCATTTATTTATGAATTAAACGATGAAATAGAGACTCACACATCCAAGTTAGCCAATAACACAAAGATAGGCAGCATTGTAAGCAGTGTAGATGGAAACATAGAATTACAAAGAGATATTGATAGATTAAGTGAATAGGCTAAACTGTGGCAAATGGATTTCAATGTAGACAAATGTGAAGCCATCTGCTTTGGACCTAAAAAGAATAGAACAAGCCACTTCCTATATGATGAAAAGCTAGAAACAATGAAGATCCAAACTGACTTTTGGTTCCAGGTAAATAGATCAATAAAATGTCATGACTAGATACAAAAAGAAAATCAGAAAGGTTATTGGAATGATGGCCTTTTATCGAGAGGACTATAGTACAACAGGGTAAAAGTCATGCTTCAGCCATACAAAAGCCCTGTTTAGCCACACCTCAAGTACTCTGAGCAATTTTGGGAACCACACCTTAGGAAGGATGGATTGTCCTTGGAGGGAGTACAGTGGAGATTTACTGGAATGATACCTAGACTCCAAGGGTTAATTTACAAGCTAGGGTTGTATTCCTTGGAATTTAGAAGGATAAAGGGTGATTTGATCGAAGTTTTCAAGATACTAAGGGGCACAGATAGGTTAGATAAAAAAAAACTATTTTTGCTGGTTGGGGAGTCTAGTGCTAATTGAATAGTAATTGAGTAATTGCAGTCAGGTGGTGGGAATTAACTGGAGATTATAGGAGCAGACTGAAACTGCGGCCATTGGGTTTGGAGGTGCATGTTTGTAATGTGTGACTCTGAAAATAAAAGCTTATAACTGTGTAAAGAATAGGCTCCAATTCTATCCTTCACCACCTGGCTGCCAAGATAATAATATCTAGCCATAGTCTAAAAATTAGAGCCAGACTGTCGGGAGTGACGTTAGGAAACACTTTTACAAGCAAAGGGTGGTAGAAGTTTGGAACTCTCTGCCACAAATAGCAATTGATGCCAGATCAATTGTTAAATTTAAATCTGAGATTGATAGATTTTTGTTAGCTAAAGGTATTAAGGGATATGGGGCAAAATCGAGTATATGAGGTTACGTCACACATTAGCCATGATCTCACTGAATGACGGAACAGACTCAAGGGGCTAAATGGCTTATTCCTGTTCCTATGTTCTCATTTCCCCTCCTTGGAAATCATCAGGTGTTGAGACCAATTGTAGTGCTTCCCAGCTAAAATCATCCAGGAGTAAAGACCATAGCTATGCAGGGCTATGGAGTAAGAGCAGGGGAGTGGGACTAATTTCCGAGGCATGATAACAGCCTATTGTGACCTTGTTTTTGTATATTTATCTGAAGATGACAGTCCTGTGCTCAATTTTGAAAACATGTTACTTATAGGTTAAAATTATTCTAACAGTCGCGGTTAGCTGACTGGTATTCTTCTGTTTAGTGTCACGAATAGATGAGAACACCCTTGTAAATTATGTTTTGAGCATTTGAGTATTAATGTCAACCACCATTTTTGTACATCATGTTTAAGTTTTCACTTCTATGCTCTGATTGTCAAATTGAGGAGAGAGGTCAGGTGGAACAGCAACTTGAAAAGGGTCTAGTTTTAGGACCCAGGAAACCCCTACCAACCTGCCTGGACTTGAAATTGTAACAGTTTGAGAGTACAGCCAGTTTTCAATTCACAGCTGCCTTTTGGTCAGATTAGCCCATCTGCCAGAAACTGCACACCTCTCTCTCAGACACAGTCTGCAAAAGCCAGAAGATTAAAGAAGATACAGACTACAAACAGTGAGGAAAATTAAAGACACAGTTCGCAAAATAGCAAGAAATCCTGCTTTCTGCTAGCTTCCTATCCATCGAAGAAAAAGGTGACTTCAACAAAATTAAGCTACCTCCATTTATATCTGAGAATGCAAAGAAGAAGAAATTTGTAAGAGAAGAGATATTTCCAACAGCTGCTCCCTATTTGGCATTTCTAGTTGGTGACCTCCAATTTTTGGACTTTATGATAATCTAAACGGGCACTAGTTTTAAATGAAATTCATATGAATTTATAGTTCTATTTAGTAAATGTCCTTGCGTTTTTATGCCTTTAACCTTTTCCTGTATGTTTGTAAGTGTGTGTGGCAAAGTTAAACCCCCTTCCCGAGTTTAAAAGTGTGTAAATAAACCCTAATTCTTTGATTTAACTGGAACAATTGCGTTGTTATTGAGGTTATTCATTATCAGGGTTTAACGGAGGGAAAGAATTTCAATCACTAATCTATTTACGGACAGGTGGTTATAAAATCAGGGAAATTTGTTCAGGGAGAAAAAAAAGGATTAAGTACCTGTTTGTAATATCAGTCCGACTCTATGATAAATTAAATCATGGATCTACTGGATTGAGTGGCTTACTGTTAAACCAGTGATTGCCTTTAGCCATTAGGCCACCGAGGGAGACCAAATAAATTACTTTTATGACTCATATTTTGATTGACGGGCAGAAGACTAAAAAGATTAAAACTGCAGCATTCAACCCATACAACATGTTCTAAAAATAAATAACACAAGCAATTAAGGTTTCTTTAGCCTTTACAAGGTAATCTCTGCAGAAATTCATCATACAAAAATTGAAAATTGTTTTTTGGCCTGTGGTTCAGAGTCTGGGAGTGAGTTAGTGAGAATTTGTAAAGCGCAGCTTTCCCTCTCCAGCTGGCTTAACTCAAGAAAAGCAGCTCATACAGCAGTGCCCTCTTTCATAAAGGAATGCTGGCACTAGGTGTTTTTAAAGTGTCTGTCTTCATACAGTCCTAAGAACAGCAATTCCTTATCCAGGACCCATGTATATATAAATGGTGGCTGATTTGGGCTGGAGTCATGTAGGTACAATTCTACAACAGTTTATGTAATAAAGACCTTTTTTTTGGAAGTAACTCACCTTGTAAGGTCTGCATAAAAGCATTTAATAACATTTCTCACCTCCACATACTCTGACTGAGGTGGACATATCAATCCTTTAAACAATTTAAGTGGTTTGAGTGACAATGAGAGGGCTGACAGGTCTGTAAGCTGTGAAGTAAAACAATGACCACTTCAAGAGTGAGGGCTGGTCTCACTCAATTCTCCAGAGGGATGTTTTCAACAAAGCAAGATATATATAAAACAGATGAAACAATCGGAATCCTCAGTGCACTTATCAGATTTTCTCAGTTGTGAAAGATCCCTGTTTCTAATCAGTTTCTAGATCACTAACAGCTGTATTGTTGGGCACAGTTTGCCAGAAATAACTCTGCTTGCTGTCTGAAGTGCCTCTTCCATTATGCCAAGATGGTAGTATATTTCATCTTCTATCCTAGATACAATAACAAGCTGAGAGAGAGTTTGGTGAGAGGATGATAAAGGCAGTGATTAGTGCTTGTACTTATTTGGAAGAGTTTGAATATTTCGATACAAAATAACACATGGAAAGCACAATGAAACAAAAATTGCAAATGCTGGATTCCAGGATGCCTAATAGCAGTAACAGGTGAAGAGCGATGGGGGATATGGCAACTATTCAGATAGTCTGAGTCACTTAGTGACAAGTAGGCACAGGCTTCTGGCCCACATTTCTGGACAGTTTTCATACACAAGTGAAAGTAAAGGGCAGAACTGACAGAAATAACAGCAATGTGCCTTAAAACTGGTGAGGACTGGGCACTTAATATACAACACTTAAGATTAGATTTAGATTAGATTAGATTAGAGATACAGCACTGAAACAGGCCCTTCGGCCCACCAAGTCTGTGCCGAACATCAACCACCCATTTATACTAATACTACACTAATCCCATATTCCTACCAAACATCCCCACCTGTCCCTATATTTCCCTACCACCTACCTATACTAGTGACAATTTATAATGGCCAATTTACCTATCAACCTGCAAGTCTTTTGGCTTAGAACATAGAACATAGAAAAATACAGCACAGAACAGGCCCTTCGGCCCACGATGTTGTGCCGATCCTTTGTCCTCTGTCAAGGACAATTTAATCTATACCCCATCATTCTCCTTTATCCATATACCTATCTAAAAGCTTGTGGGAGGAAACCGGAGCACCCGGAGAAAACCCACGCAGACACAGGGAGAACTTGCAAACTCCACACAGGAGTGTGGGGTGTGGAGTATAAAGTGTTCAGAAAAGATAAAGAAGGAAAAAAGGGAGGTGGGATGGCAGTACTGATTAGGGAAGACATTGCAGTGTTGAAAAGGAAGGATGCCCTTGAAGGGGCAAGGAAAGAATCCATTTGGTTAGAGTTGAACATAGGAATGTAGAAACGTAGGAGCAGGCCATTCAGCCCATCGAGCCTGCTCCACCATTCAATATGATCATGGCCGATCTTCCACTTCAATGCCTTTTTCCCACACTATCCTCATATCCCCTTATGTCATTTATATTTAGAAATCTGTCAATCTCTGCTTTAAACACACTCAATGACTGAACATCCACAGCCCTCTGGGGTAGAGAGTTCCTAAGATTCACAATCCTCTGCGAAAAAAGAAATTTCTCCTCATTTCTGTCCTAAGTGGCTTCCCCCTTAATTTGAAATTGTGTCCCCTAGTTCTAGACTCCCCAACCAGGGGAAACATCTTAGCTGCATCTACCCTGTCTATCCTTTTCAGTATTTTGTAGGTTTCAATGAGAGCACATCTCATTCTTCCAAACTCTAGAGAATACAGGCCCAGTTTCCCAATCTCTCTTCATAGAACAGTCCTGCCATCTCAGGAACAAGTCTGGTGCAGCATCCGCAGTATTTTGCTTTTATTCTGGTTAACCTTCGTTGCACTCCCTCTATGGCAATGATATCCTTCCTAAGGTAAGGGGACCAAAACTGCACACAGTACTCCAGGTGCAGTCTAACTAAGGTTAGATACAATTGAAGAAAGACTTCACTATTCCTATACTCAAATCCTCTTGCGATAAAGGCTAACATACCATTAGCCTTCTTAATTGCTTGCTGCACCTGCATGTTAGCTTTCAGTGACTTATTGACAAGGACACCTAGGTCCCTTTGCACATCTACATTTTCTAATCTCTTACCTTTTAAGAAATACTCTGCGTATCTATTCCTCCTACCAAAGTGGATAACCTCACATTTTTCCACATTACATTCCATGTTCTTGCCCACTCACTAAGTCTGTCCAAATCCCCTTGAAGCTGCTTTGTATCTTCCTCACAACATACATTCCCACGTAGTTTTGTGTCATCCGTGAACTTGGAAATAAGAGGAGCAAAACGGGTATGATTATGTTACTAGGGGTATTCTATAGGCCTCCAAATAGAGAGATAGAGGAGAAAATCTGCAGGGAAATCACAAAGATGTGCAAGAACTATAGAATGGTGATATTGGAGTCTTTAATTATCCAAATATCGATTGCGATAATTTTAGAGGAAGGGGAGGAATTTCTGAAATGTGTTCAAGAGAACTTTCTTGATCAGTATGTTCTCAGCCCAACTAGAAAAGAGGCATTGCTGGATCTGGTGCTGGGAAATGAGGTAGACCAAGTGAACCAAGTGTTTGTGAGGGAGCACTTGGGTAAGAGTGATCATCGTATCATAAAGGTTTAGACTTGTACTGCAGAAAAGCAAGGAACCAAATCAGGTGGAATGTCTAGAGTGAAAGATGACTAATTTCAATGCGATGAGAAGGGATCTAGCCAGAATAGAATGGTATCAAATACTGAGAGGAAGAGCTCTATCGAAATAATGGGTTATCTTCAAGGAAGAAATGCTTCAGGTACAGGCTAGGAACATTCGAACAAGGGTGAAAGGTAGGGAACCAAGAACATGACTTCTTGGATGACGAGGGAGATAGAGATTATGAAGAAACCAAAAAGGAAGGTGTATGATGCATGTCAGGTAAATTCATCAAGTGAGAACCAGGCCATATACAATAAGTTGAGAAGGGAGATGAAGCAGAAAATAAGACTGGCAAAGAGAGAATATGAGAATAGAATGGCAGTCAACATAAAAGGGAACCCAAATATCTTCTACAGCATGCAAATCGTAAGCGAATACTAAGAAGAATAATGGGGCCTATTAGGGACATTTATGCTTAGAGGCTCAGGGCAAAGCTAATATACTTAATGAGTACATTGTATCAGTGTTCACTATGGAAATGGAGGCTGACAAAATATCAATGAAAGTGGAGGGAGTAGAGGCAAGGGATAGGATAAAAATTGAGAGGGAGAAGGTACTGGAAAGGCTGGGTATGCTTAGGGTACATAAGTCCACTGATCCAGGTGGCTTGCATCTCAGGTTGCTAAAGGAAGTGGGGGTGGAAATAGTGGAAGGGATGGCCATAATCTACCAGTCTTCCCTGGATAAAAGGAGGTATCAAAGGTTTGGAAAGTGTGAAATGTGACACCCTTATTCAAGAAAGGGTGTAAGTACAGTCCTAGCAACTACAGGCCAGTTAATTTAACATCAGTGGTGAGTAAGATTTTAGAAACTATAATCAGTGAAAAAATCAATTGGCAAAAATCAAGCTAAGTAAGGATAGTCAGCAAGGATTTGTAAACGGCAGATCATGCTTGACTAATCTAATAGAATTTTTTGATGAAGTAACGGAGAAAATCGATGAAGGGAATGTGGTGGATGTTGTTTATATGGATTTTAAGAAAGCCTTTGACAAAATGCCACATAAAAGGCTGGTTAACAAAATTAAGACTCATGGAATTGAAGAGACAGTGTCAGCTTGGATAAAAAATTGGCTTAAGAACAGCAAACAGCACGTCATGGTAAATGGTTATTGTTCAGGCTGGAGGATGGTAGACAGTCATCTTCCCCAAGGGTCAACTGCCTTTTTTGATATATATAAATGACTTGGATATTGTAATACAGAATAAAATTTCAAAATTTGCTAAAGGTACCAAACCTTGAGGTGTGGCTCAAAGAAAAAAAGTGAAATTTATTAAACTTAAACTCTAATTTGGTTAATGCCTACGGATACATGATGTGCCCACACTAGCAGGCATACGCGATACACACATGCAGATAGGGACAGAAAAGAGCAGACGAAAAAATAAAGTGGACAGGTTTGAGGCAATATCTGAAGAGTTGCTACGGTTCTTCGAGCTCACTGTAGAGTCCTTGCTTGTAGGTAATTCTTGCTTTACATTGGGGCCCAGTATTCTTCTTAAACCTTGTTCACTGTTAGCAGCTGTTCTCTCTTTTGGGGTTCATGTGTCTTCAGTGGGTTTCAGTTCCATAAGAAAGAGATGGGAGCACCCAGGAGGAGAGGAGGTCCTTTTCAGTCCAGGAGCAAAGAGCTTTCTGCCAGTTCAAACACTGGCTCTACAATTTAAAACTCCCCTAGTTGTCCAGCAGGGTGTTCACGTAACTGACTGGTTTGACCAGGTCTGTTCTGTGTATTGGGAGCAGGGGATAGCTCCTTTGTTCCAACACTGTCTGCTAATATGCAAAAATGTATTTCCGGCTAGGTGCCTGACAATTCCTTGTAACAGGCCTTCTCTTCTTCCTAGCAACAATTTGAAGTTTAATGTCCATGTGGTGAAATTAATGTGCCTCATTCTTGGCAGGTGGGGGCCTGCATGACACCTCCACACCCAGGGGAATGAAATGCAATTTGAAAAAAAAGTACATTTCATGAAAAGAGTTGAGAGAATATATATAAGATACAGAAAACCATGCATTTCTCTCATTCATTTCCATTCATTCATGAATCCTGAAACTTACTCAAACTGTCTTTTCTTGGTGCTGTTTTAATTGTCCTCTTTTTGACATCCCAGTAAACATGTGGTTCTTTGGGGAAGTTTTTCTTCAGTTTGCCCATTACCATGGCTGCCTAGGGTCTTTGTTCCTGCCGAGGACATTTTTTTACAGAACAGTTAGTAGTGGGTGGGTCTATCCTGAACTCTCTTTCAGTGCTTTGGTGAGTCATGCAAAGGCTTTTGACTTCAGAGGATGGGTGGTTCCCTTTTTCTCTGACTGCGGGGGAGGATTCTTTGTTAATCTCCCCTTTGTTCTCTGGGACACTCCTTTCTGAAGGTATTGGTGCAGACTTGACTGTACGCCCCTGTGGCATTTCAACTAGGTGAGGCATCACCCTCATGGTTTCTGTGCCCCCTAGAGGTCTCTCTTTGTTTCTGTAGGTTCCTGTAAATGCTGTTAGCAATGCTGATAGGGTGCATCTGGAGTCTGCATTTACGTAGGACGATTTGGGGTCTAACTTTTCAAATTTTTCAGGGTTGGCTGACCGGACAGTAGGGGTTTTCATCTGGGATTCCTTCCGGACTTCCATTAACCAGCCCTCTTGGCCAATTTTTCCCCTTCTCGTCCTAAACTTTTGCCAGCCTTGTGCCTGCCTGTCCCCTTTTGTTCTCGATGGGGGTCCCTTACAGTTCACCATCCCTCTGCTGGAGGGTCCTCCTAACACTGGTACAGGACTTTGGGATGCAGGTTTCACTGTAGGTTGGGGTTTCCCCTCAACCTGGTACATGTGGCAACTCCTGCAGGACTCCACTACATCTTTGTGGAGTTTTGGCCAGTCAAACCGCTGTCTTCTGCAGGCTTTGGTCTTTCGTATACTGTCATGTACAGTCACTGTAGTCTCGTGGCCCCCTCTTAATATTTCTCCCCCTCTACCTCTGTGGCACCCCTAACTGGTGAACTACTGCCCACTCCTTGCTCTCAGGTCTGTGAGGAGAACTCCATTTCCTCATCAGTACCTCATTCTTTAAATAGTAGCAATAAGGGACTCCCTCTGCTTCACTTTCAGACTGGGCAGCCAGTGCTAACTCTCGCAATACTGGGTTAGCTCACTGAGCCTCTGCTAGGGAAAATCCATTTAATTCAATCCCTGAGTCTCCTAACTTTCCAAAGAAAGTCTCGGACAGGCAGACCTTATGGAGAGTGGGAGAGAGTGTTTAAATTCCTCTAACGGAATTACTTCTCTGAGATTCTCATAGCTGAGCTGTACTTTAACAGCCCTCAGCCACTGGTCAAAAGCCAGCTGCTTGCTTCTTTCAAACTCCGGATAAGTTTAATTAGCTTGCTTTTTGAGGGTTCTAAGCTTTTAGCGATAGGCTTTGGGTACTAATTCATATGCCCGAGGATAGCATTTTTGGTCAGCTCATAATTTGATGAACTCTCATCTGGCAACAAGGAATAAACCTCATGAGCTTTTCCAGTTAGTTTGCTTTGCAATAAAACACCAGGTCTCAGCTGACCATTTTAGCTGCCTTGCCAGTTTCTCAAAAGACACAAAAAATGGTTCCACATCTTCTTCATTGAATTTTGGAATTAATTGAACAAGTTTTATCAATCTTGTACCCAGTCCTGAATTGTGCTCTTCCATATTGGCCATGCTTTCACTGGGGTTACTCTGTCGCCCCCTAGTTAACTTAAGCTGCCTCAACACTCTTTCTTTGCATTCTTCCGGAATATTCTTTCTCTCTCTCTCTCCTCTCCCTCCCATTCCTTCTCCTGTCTTTCTTTCTCTCTCTCCTGTCTTTCATTTTCTTCACGTTCCCTTTGGAAGGCTCTCTCTTTCTCCCTCTCTCTTTCCTCAAATTCAGGTTTCCTCTGTTCCAATTTTATCTTTGCTAACAATACCCTGTCGGATTCTGTTTCTAACACTGCTTCTGCTTCTTCAGGTTCAAGGGAAAAATGGTTGGCCACTAGTCTTAGGAGTTCAGACTTCCTAGCCTTGTCATGTACAGTGATCCCACACTGCTCAGCCATTTTTCTCAGCTCCTCCATCGACAGTGCTTTTGACTTATCCCAAGTTACTTCACCCAGGCTTGGAAAGCTACTCACTTCAGTTGCAGACATGTTAGTATTCAATCACACACAACCACAAGAAAATCTGTAGTGAAATTTTGCTCTTTTTCATTAGGAACAATTTGGCTTCCCACATCCAGTTTCTCTTGTTTGTCTGTGGGTAAAATTCTGGACGGTAGCACCCAAATTTCTATTACGACCAGATGAGAAAGGTGTCTAGGGGTCTGTTACTATCTTCACCTGGTCTTGTTGTAACAGGGTTTAATTTTTAACACACTGTGTTTTGAGCTCCCCCTTAGTGAATCCTTGTTCACAGCTTTCCAATTATAAGGCAAAGAAATGAGCACAAACTGGCTTCCTTAGATTTAAAGAAAGAAAGTGAAATTTATTAGGCCTTAAACTTAAACTCTAATATGGTTCATGCCTGCGGATATACGTTGCACCCATGCTAGCATGCACATGCAATACACACATGCAAATAGGGACAGAAAAGAGCAGAAGAAAAATAAAATGGAGAGGTTTGAGACAGTCTCTAAGAGGGGTTACTTGTTACTGTTTCTGTGTTTCCAGCTTGCCGTAGAGTCCTTGCTTGTAGGTAGATCTTGCTTTTTGTTGGGGCCCAGTAGTCTTCTTAAACTGTATTCACTGTAGGAGACTTTTCTCTATTGGGGTTCATATGTCTTCAATGGTTTCCAAAGCTGGTGAGAGCGAGATAAGAGAAGATAGGAGAGAGGTGTTCCCAGTCCAGGAGAAAAGTGCCTTCTGACTTCTTTCCCTGTTGGAAGTTTAAATTAAAAAAACTCCAACAGTCATATGACTAAACACTGGTCTGACCATGAATGTGTTTGTGGATTCTGCTATCTTAGCAGTCAACCTGGAATATTAGCTCCCCCACCTTCAACGTCTGGTAATCAAATGTCTGTTGGTTGAATGTGTCAGGGCATGGTCCTTTGTCCCTTGCGCCAACACTGTCTGTTACTATGCAAATATCTTTCCAGTCAGGGGCTTGCAATTTTAAATTTTAATGTTCATGTGGCGAAAAAATGTGTGCCTCAGTCTTGACAGGTGGGGGGCTTGCCTGACGATAATCACTTTTTCCACTATTGTCATGCCTTACTTTTGTGTTTCTGCAGTCATAATGTAATGCTGCTTGCAGTGATGTGTAGTCGCATCCATCGTAGCTCATAGATGATTTCAAGTGCCAGTCACATGAAAGCGCAGCAATGCTTCTTTAAGATTGCTGACACGAATAAGACCTCATGCAAAGGGGAGTTTTTGAGCGGAATTTTAATGTTTCTCCTCCCAATGTTCCTTCATGATGTGGATTATTGTTGGCAGAAACTTGTTCCCTGATTTTCATTCCATGTCTCTCCATGGCCCTCATATCGATGACGGCATTGTTGCCATTTTTTTCTCCTCCTTGCTCTCTTCATAGTCATCCTCATCTGAGGAGGACTGGTGTTCCTCCTGTTTCTCTGCCAGTGCCTGTCTTCAATAAGGCCGTTCCTGTATGGTATCATTTGAAGCATCCTCACCCTCCTGTTCTGCCTGTTATTGGCCCTCAGACATCATGGCCAGAATTTTACAGTGGATGGACGGGAGCCAGACTCTGAGGTGAAAATCGGCGGCGAACCCGCTTCCGCCTAGCCTGGGGATCATAGATGATTTCAAGTGCCAGTCCCGTATTTAACAGATCCCCAGGATTTAATTGTCCCGAGGCGGGACTTCCATCCACTTGAGGGAGGAGATCCCGCCTCAGTGAGCTGCCAGCCAATCAGCGGGCCGGTAGCTCTTAGTCCCAGCAGAGCCACAGGGAACGGTGGCCACTGCTGGGACTGCAGCCCAGCCGATACCATGGATCGAGGAGGGAAGGTAAGTAGGGGCATGCCTCACCAAGGGGATCAGTCCTTCCCTGGTGAGGCTGGAGTGGTCGTTTGGGGGGAGGGGGTGTCTTGGGTCCTGGGGGTGGGTTGGGGGGCGGGGGCGGCCCTCAATCGGGCACCCTCGACTGCCATGCCCCCCCACCGGGGCACGGAAAGTCCAGCAGCTATTGCTGGGCGGCCTTTCACGTCCCCAGCTTGCCTGCTTTCCATGGGTAAAATACCCGTGGAGGCGGGCAAGAGTTCTTAAGTGGTCGTTAAGTGGCTACTTAAGGGCCTTGATTGGCCTCGGGCGGGCGGGCTGTTTCCTGCGCCCCTCCCGATGCTGTAAACTTGTCCGGAGTTGGAAGCGGGGCAGTAGGCCTCCCGGAGCCTGCCGCTCAATTTTACACCGCCCCCACGCCACCATACGACCCACTGGGGCGGCGTAAAATTTCAGCCCAGGAGTTGAGGGAATAGAATCCTCCTTAGTCTCTCCCTTTGCTCTTCTTCCCATAGTACTAGACAAATTGGGTGTATGAGACCCATGTCACTGTGGCTTTTCTGAACAATAAATAAGCAGATTGTGGCAATTCAGCCTTCTGTTGCCAGTGAAACATCCAGGCAATGAACAGCACCTTTATATCTGCCTTCAAATTGCAGTCAAGTAGAAGACACACCCACTATTGTTTGTCTCTTCCCACTCTCCTTGCTATCCTTGAGTGGCCATGTGTTTTCCATGATTATTGGAGAAAATGGTGCACGTAGAATTCAAGGCAAATCTCCTCACCTTCCAACCTGCTCCTGCACCCTTCCAGCTTGAATCCATCACCCTTGACCCACCCAATGTTACCGTTAGCCTTCCCTCCATTACCATTAAGCCTCCCCCATTACTGTGCACGGTGTAATCATCAATGTATTCATGCCACCCCTCCCCCGATCCTACTCCTGTTACTATTGACATACCGACTCTTATCCTTGAACCTCCTCACAATGAACTGACCATTGTTGCTGAATCCCGTTCCCCTATATATGAAGTACCCACCCATTAGTCTTGACCTTCCCCCCACAGAACCTATTTGCCCCCATTGACTGTGACCGTTCCCTCTGCTAGCCAGTACCCTCAAATTGCCCCACAACTCCCCGACATTGACTGCACTCATCCTTTCCTTTACCCCCTTGCTAAATATCTTGACATTGTAATGCTATAATCCACACATCACCCCCACAGCTGACAACATACAGCTTCAGCATCAACAGCAACCATTCTACACCCTGGATGCTCCACTCCACCCTTCTCTACTCCTCCACACACCCAATCAACCCCACCCGTTCCTCACTGAGTACCCTGCCCTGATCCTCCGTGCAGCTACCCCCCCCCATGCCTTCGCTGCAATCCCCTCAGAAGATTCACCCTTGCTGGTGCCGAGCCTGGAGGCAAACATCCATTCCAATGCTAGTGTTAGTTTTGTGGATGAGTTAAAGAGAGAACAGCACAGGCCTGAGACTCAACTGCACAAATCCGACTGCTGCACTCCACGGTAAAACAATCGTGAACTGGGTGGCATGGAAATGGCACTCACCGTTCACTTAATCTGGAAGGTAGGACTGAATTGTAACTATGCGAAGGTTAATGAGTAATCTTGTTATTTAAATGAATGCCAAGCTGCAATCCACCAGCATGCTGGGGGAACCCCGGAATGCCGCAAACACACCGCCAACTTAATTCTTCTAAAATATCCCACCATCAGCAATCTGAAAAAACAACTCCTGCCTAATTATATCACCCCGCACACCACCCAATCTGTTCTTGCACAGCCCATAAAATTCCACCCCATGACTTTAGGACTGCTGATAGAAGCAATGGGAATAAGATCTCAAGACGAACAAAAATGTACCAAGATGACAATGGTGGTAACATGAACGTTAGATAAGAGGGTGAAACAGGCAACTTAAAGCCAATGAAAGTAAAAACAATCAGGAGAGCTGTGGAATGCACAGGTGAGTTGATAAGATCGATTTTTATTATTGCAAAAAGTCAAAATTACCCCGATACAAGAAAATATGTGAAAACCATACAGAGAGATAGAAGGTGGTGCACAGGATGGATGCAAACCAATAGAAAGACAGAGGGAAACAGTAAAAATTAAAGGGCAGGCAATAACCAGAAATACAGCACACCATCTTCAACTGGAGCATCAGTGGCAATGTGGGTCAGCGGCCCATTATAGAAACGGTTGACTTTCCATTCCATTGGTATGGAAAACCCAATTCAACAGCTTTGTAGTCGAGCCGTAGGTTGAAAATTACCTACACGGTTACATGAAGAGAGAGAAAATTTTCTTTAGCCTTCCTTTCACCATGCGGATTGTCATGGGCAATCACGCGGTATTTGAGAGTTTCATTATGTTTGGAATTGTTGCAATTTTCAGACACCCTTCTCATTAAGAAATGTAAGTGAAGGGACAAGACACTTGACACATGATACCACCAAAATTGAAAGTTGATGTAAATCAAGAGATGGTGACGAGGTAACGTCAACCTTTTTTTCAACTTTGGTGGTGTCAGACGCAATGGGTCATGTATCTTTATCTACATACACGTCTTCATAAAAACCACATCCATATACTGCCGCAAACTAACAAATAATCCTCAAACATTGCAAATAATCAACACAAATTGACCTCTCTGAATGAAAGCACAAATCAGGTTGATTGCAAGTGCTGGAAAATCAAGTGTCGCAAATCAGACACACCTACCTCGGCAGCCGATTCTCTGATCTACCTCAGATCTTCCTTCTAATAAAAGGTCATCGACCTGAAACGTTAACTCTGTTTCTCTCTCCACAGATGCTGCCAGACCTGCTGAGTATTTCCAGCATTTTCCGTTTTTATTTCAGATTTCCAAAATCCGCAGTATTAGGCCCTCCTGTCCAGTGAGATTTGTACCTGGAGCAAAGTTTTGCAGTTTGGGACTTCAACATCCACAAGAAAGCTGATTGAATGATCTTAGTAGGCAATGGAGCTCTCATTTCAGTCAATGATTGACAAAGCAATATCAGCGACCTCAGACACCTCATCATCTCTCTTGGCATTTCTTCGAGGACAAAGATTTTGGGAAGGTTGTAGTCATCGGTTGCAGGCCTGCTGGTGGCTATCCGTGATCGGCAGATTCTCCCACAGTGGGTACAAGTGAAGATATAGTCGCTGCCGAGGGCAATTGGATCTCTTCTTCTCCTCCTTTTCTCTTTCATGCTGGTTCTTCACTCCGTCTCAAAGGTAGCCCTCCTGATGTAGCATCTCCAGGCATCACAATCTATGGCCTGCGCTTCCCATTGGCCATGGTCGATGTGGCACACAGAGAGGGACTTCTTCAGGGAGTCCTTGAAACATTTGCATGGGGCCCCTCTGTTCCTTTTACCCGTGGTCAGCTCTCCATACAACATGATCTTGGGCAGGCAATTGTCGTCCAGCTGGGCAACATGACCCGCCCAATGCAATTGGCTTTGCAGGAGGATGGCCTCGATGCTGGTGATGTTGGCTGTTTCCAGGACTTCAATGTTTGAGATGCGGTCCTACCAGCGGATCTTGAGGATTTTACGGAGGCAGCGCTAATGGAAGCACTCTAGAAGGTGTACATGACAGCGGTATAAGACCCATGACTCGGCTCCATAAAGAAGGGTGATGAGGACTACTGCTTTGTAGACTTTGGCTTTGGTCTGTGCTCTGAGGCTCTGGTTGCTCCACGCACATTTATAGAGTCTGCTGAATGTACTGTTTTATTTTGAGAGCCTATTGGTCACTTCCTTGTATATGGTGGCATCATATGAGATGACGCTGCCCAAATGAATAAATTCCTTGTAGGCGTTTTGCTCGGTTCCCTCGATGACAATGCTTGGTGGTCTATATTCTTGTTGGGGTGCAGGCTGATGCAGGACTTCAGTTTTCTTTGAACTGATTTTTAGTCCAAAGTTGTGCCACCTCGGAAAGATGTGCTGTTATACGTTGCAGGCCTGACTGACTGCGGGCCAGGAGAGCACAGTCATCAGTGAAAAGAAGTTCATGGATGAGTTTTTCTTGTGTCTTTGTGTGAGTCTGAAGACGCTTGAGGTTGAAAAGACCTCCCTCAGTCCGTAAGCATATGTAAACTCCCTCCTTAAGGTCTTCCGTTGCCTGCTGCAGCATCATACTGAAAAAGATGGTGAATAGGGTCAGGGCCAGCACTCATCCCTGCTTCACACCATTGGTAGTATGGAAGGGACTTGAAAAATCGCAGTTGTTCTAATGACATCTAATGACCGAGATACCCACCACAAAGAGACAAGAATTCTGCAAAACTCACTGCTCCAATTTCACACATCATTGGCTTGAATACATACATTGAGCAAGAAATGTCATTCACACATTATTGACTCTGATGCACTCTGTGGACCTCAGGCTTGTCCAATGATTCACTTTCACGGGTCCCTTCAACGACATCTCAGTTAATAATCTGACTGTATATCAAGTAATTCTGTCTTTAGTGCACTCTTTAAATTGTTTGAAAATCTCATTATTGTGAATACTCACTTTATTGTATCCTCAATATAGTCCATTGTTAAATCTATAAGTCAGCCATTACATGAACAAAACTATTATTTTTTTCTTTGGTTTGTGAAATTATTATAAAATATTCAATTTCCCCTTTCTTTAGCAACGCTTTCTCAGTTCTCCTTTCTTTTTCTCACCTAATGGAGCTAATTTAATCAAAGGGATTTTTTAAAAAGAAAATATCCTTTGGTAGTCAGATGACTTTTAATTTGACCTTTTTCTGAAGAAAATGCTTGAGTCTTTTATTTCCATCAATTCTGAAGCATATGACGGCACTTCAACAACAACAACTGGTATTTCTGTAGCACCTTTAAACGTCTCAAGGCGTTTCACAGGTGGCTGCTGCTGAGGCTGCAGGAAGAAGAAGAAGGTGCTTCCCTGATGAGGTAAGTTTTTTATTTACCATGCCAGGGCCAGGCAGGCAGGCAGGCCCCAGTGATCAGTGGTGGGGGTGGTGGGGGGGGAGGTGGCGGAGGGGGTGGCCATTGCTGCTGGGGTGCCCCTCCATGAGCCATGAACCAGCCATAAAAGAGGGCCCTTCCCCTCAGGGAATCTGCTGGGAGGCTGCCATGGTTTACCTGGCGATGGCGGTCCCTCCCAACACCAGTGGGGGCAGGGAGTGGCCCTTATTGGCCACTTAATTGTTTTAATTGGCCACCTGCCTTTGGGCAGCAGGCGGTCACACCACTGAGGTTCCCGCCACTGTTACTATCCCATGGCAGCGGGAAGACGTCGGGCTACCCTCCTGATACCTTCTGCCATCATTTTACAATGCCTCCCACCTCCCAGACCATCTCTAAAGGGCTGGGAAAATTCAGCCATTGATTTTGGTCGGCCCAAAATTTAGTTGGAAGATATTTCTGCTCATCCAATATTGGATGCCAGACACTTATCCTTGAAAACAAATATGTTTTAGTTACTAAACATATTCATGCAGATGAGTCTAAAATGCTGTGGGATGTCACTAATGACACACTCAAGAGTCATTTTAACAAGCTTTCAAGGTTATTTATTCATCATGTTGTCAATGTTAAACACAGAGAGAAGAACCTTACTACCAAAGCTGCCATTCAACTCTCCCTTGTTTAGTAAAGCCACTGTGACACACAAGGAATTTTTAGCTTTATTTTATATTTAATATATTTAATATAATATTTAATATATTTAATATGGCTACTGGCAAGACATGTGCTGAAATATGTAAGACCCTTTAATGTTAATGTGCTTTGACACAAGTGTGATATCTGCATTGCTCAGAGTTAAATCGGATATCGAAATTAAACCAAGTAACCCAGCGTAAGCATAACAAAAACTTGGCGATGAAGATGTTTAAACAAAATCTAATGTTACCAGTTCCACAGCCTTGCATTCCAATGCCAGGAAATCCTCCTTTGTGTTGGGAGCAATGGATTTCAGGGTTCAAGACCTACTTGCTTACTACGGGGATGGACAGCCCAGATATAGCAGCAAACCATAAGAAAGCAATACTCGTACATTATTCAGTATTAGAAGGATAGCATGTCTCCGAGCAGCTCTCAGAAGATATGCCAACGTTCGATGCGACAATGAGCGCTCTCGAAAAATACTTTGGGCCAAAGAATAGTGTGATAATAGAGCGATACGTGTTCCACCAGAGATTCCAGGGTCATGGTGAGTTCATTAAACAATACGTGACAGCATTGCAGCAATTGGCATATACATGTAAATTTGGCACACTAACCAGTGAACTGATTTGTGATCAATTAATTGAAAAGACTTCAATTCCATGAATTAAGGAACATCTTCTCATGGAGGATGATGATTTAACCTTGGAAAAAGCCATAACCTTAGCAGTCTAGATCGAATCTGCCTTGCTGGATTCGAAGAGGTTACACACACATGCACCCTTAGACTCAGGGTTGCAGACGCAGCTTGCCCAACCAGCTTCAGTGCATGGGTTAAGGCCAAGAAAACCTCAGCAACCTCATCAAAATGTGCCCCATCATGGTCAGTTACCTGCAAAACTATGCCCAAAATGTGCAAATCCTCATCAAGTCACAATACCATGCCCAACACGAGGGAAAAAGTGTAACATGTTCAAAGTGGAACCATTTTGCAAAGATGTGCAGGTCGTCCAAGGAAAAGCCTTCATTGGTTCAACACGTAGGGGAGTCTCTTCCTGAGTGTGAGGTACAACATGTGTATTCCATCTCAAAAAGTAAAGCTCCAGGTCATTTTAAGGAGCGCTCAGTCGAGATCCTATTTTCTATGTTTCTATGAGATCGCAGGCACCTCATTGTTACTTCTTATTGATGTCGGTGCAAAATTATCTATTTTGAGTGACAAACTGTACCATCAGTATTTTTCACAATTCTCCCTCACTCCTGCAACAGACACTCTTCAAGCTTATGATGACACCATCATTCTAGTTTCGGGGTTGATCACAGTTCCAGTATGCTGCAAAAACGTCACCCTAGACAGCTTCATGTTCTATGTAGCTAAAGGCCAAAGCCTTTTGGGAATAAACCTTTTCAGTAGGCTTGGATTCAAACTCACTGACCCCACATTAATGGGTTTGATAATGCAGATTGTACACGCCAATATCCTTCCTTATTTACTGGATTTTGGGGAGATCAAAGGGTACTGTCATGCTCCTCATGTCGACACATCAATTTGACCAATTTCACAGAGTTTGTGACGGCTGCCATTTGCAATCCATGCTGAAATGTCACGGGAGCTGAAACAACTAGAAGCAGACGGTATCATTGAACGAAAAGACTCATCACCGTGGATTTTAAATCTAGTCATTGCATGACAAAAAAATGGTGAACTTCAACTATACATCAACCTAAAGGCAGTCAACAAAGCTATCATACCAGACAAGTATACACTTCCTACAATTCAAGAACTATCAGCAAAATTTCATGACTCCACAATCTTCACAAAGCTTGATATGTGACGGAGTTATCTTCAAAAACCTCCAGCAGAACAAAGCCGATATCTTACAGCTTTTGTTACTCATGAAGGTGTGTTTCAGTACCGTAAAATGCCACACGGACTAAGTTCAGCACCTAGCGCATTCCAGAATTTTCTTCAGTCTTGTCGGATGCTGAGGGGACGCTCACCCTACTTGACGACGTTGTTGAGCACAGACGGGACAAAGCTGAATATGATTAACGAGTATCAGCAGTGTTCACTCGGCTTGTAAAACACAGTTTGACGCTCAACAAGGACAAATGCATATTTGCGGCACCCGAAAGTGACTTTCTAGGTTACAAAGTGACAGCAACTGGAGTAAAGCCTACACACGACAACATCAAATTCCTTTATGCACTTCCAGCACAGTCTAATATGAAAGAACTGGCATCGTTTCTACGTACTACCAACTTCTATCATGAATTTGTTCTGAATTACACTGAGATTGGGAGCTTCTGTGGAAGTTACTTTATAAAGGGGCTCACTGGGAATGGACTGTCACACAGCAATCGGCATTTGAAATGTTAAAAGTGAAGACAGCATCTCCACCAGTCCTCACGCATTTCAGACCATGTGCAGAAATGTATGTCACGACAGATGCATCGGGAAATGCAGTTGGCACTGTACTCTCACAGTTCATTGATGGACATGAATGACCAATAGCTTATGTGTCACATCCGTTGTTGGACATTGAACATAAATATTCTACTGGAGAGTGGGAAGCACTAGCCTGTATCAATGAATGTGAACATTGGCACATGTATCTTTTTGGTAGAAAGTTTACTCTTCACACCGATCACCAAACGTTGCCTATATTATTAGTTAGGTCGGAATCAGGTCATCGACCTCTATGCATCTACAGATGGTCAGATCGTCTACATCAGTATAACTTTGAGGTCGAGTACCTTGCTGGTTCACGCAACCGAGTAGCTGATATGCTTAGCCGTAATACTGTCACAGATCGTGTTAGCGACAGGAAAGCAACATGCGATGTTGGAGATTATGTGATCGCAGTGATTTCGCGTGACCGCTAATCTTGTTACATGAGAGTAGTTGGAGACAGAGTCAGCAGCAGACAACCAAGTAAGTCAATACTTCAAATCTGAGTAGCCTTGTGATATCGGGGAAGAACTGATCATGTTTTACAGAGTACACAACAAACTCGCATTGTTTGGTGACAACTGTATTGCATGTGGCACTCGGGCAGTTATCCCAAAGGCACTGTGGCAATGTGTATTGCATCTTGCCCACAAAGGACATCGGATGTTGTTAAGATGAACCAACAAACCCGGGAAGCAGTCTGGTGGGCAGGAATAGATCACTACATAGAGGAGTTTATTAGGGACTGCGTAGCTTGTGCACTCAGTGAAAAATCTGTTAAACCTTGTCCTGCATCTCTAAAACCAAACCCATGGCCAACAAAATCATGGCAACAACTTCAAGTTGATATTTTTAGAGAAGTGCAAGCAGCCACTAGGAATCAATGTTTTTTGCTTGTTGGTCACAATTTCCACAGCAAATGGTCGGAAATTGCTACAAGAAGTTCCATTACAACCACTTCAGTCATCAACATTCTGGACAAGTTATTTACAAAATGGGATTTTCCGGAGACCATCACTACAGACAATGAACTGCAGTTTGTTTCAAGTCAATTCACGGAATTTCCAGGCTTGTTACAGAATCCATCACCAGCCGAAGTCACACTACAACCCTCAATCAAACGGTGTACGAAAGGTTCAGCGGGGTGTTGAAGGAAAGTTTGAAAGCTAGTATGACAGAGGGGAGAACATTCAAACAGTCCGTTCACATCCTACTCCGCACATATCGATCCACCCCACACTCTCTGACCGGAAAGACACCAGCCAAACTTATGATAGGGAATAACTGTCACAAGCCACTGACCATTTTTAAGCCACCACTACCTGTTAACGAGGATGTCAGAGCGAAAGCACATGAAATCACAAAGCAACAAGATAAAACAAAAGCAAACTTTGACAAACATACAGGAGAAAGGGAACCACAGTTTAAAGTTGGAGATTGGGTTTGAATAAGGTCTTTCATCAAAAGGGGGGAAAATGTAGTGTTTGACTGATCAGGTTTGATTGATTAAGCCTCCAGGTGGAGCTAGAGAGCAGAAGTAACCAGAGACTGCAGAAGCTTCCGGAAGACACACAGCTTAGCTTTGCCTCACAGCTATTGGCTGCTGGCAAGACATGTGCTGAAATCTGTAAGACCCTTTACTGTTAATGTACTTTAAATAAACCAGTTGGTTATTTGACACATATGTGATATCTGTGTTGCTCAGAGTTAAATCGGATATCGAAATTAAACCCAGTAACCCAGCATAAACATAACCCTAGAGTTTCAGTATAAGAGTGAGGGAGTCTTGCTGCAATTAAAGGCAATTAGCGATGGGCAGTAACAGCGACACCCTAATCCCATGAATGAACAAAAAGAAAAGACCATACCTGAGGTACGGTGTACAGTTTTGGTCTCCATATCTAGGGAAGGTTATACTTGCCTTAGAAGGGTGCAACAAAGGTGCACTAGATTGATTACTGGAATGAGAAGGCTGTCCTGTGAGGGAGATTCAGTAGAATGGGTTTATATTCTCTGGAATTTAGAAGAATGAGAGGTGATCTAATTGAAACTTATAACATTCTTAAATACCTTAGCAGTATAGATGCTGAGAGGCTGTTTCCACTGGCTGGAGAGTGTACAAGTAAGGATCATAGCCTCAGGATAAGGGGTCAGCCATTTAGGACTATGAAGAGAAATGTCTTCACTCAGAGAGTTGTGAATCCTAAAATTCTTCTAGAGGTCTGTGGATGCTCAGTCATTGAGTGTATTCAAGACTGAGATCAGTAGATTTTTTGGCACACAGGCAATCAAGGGATATGGGGATAGGGCAGGAAAGTAAAGTTGAGGTAGAAGATCAGCCATGAACTTATTAAATGGCAGAACAGTCTTGAGGGGCTGTATGGCTTACTCCTACTCCTATTTCATATGTTCTTATGGCCCAGATGGCCTGTGATTGATTGTTCATTAGCATCACATAGAAATTTTCTCTCATATCTTGTCTTTGATCAAGAGTGATTGACAGCACTGTAGAATCATTAAATCATCGAATTATGCAGCACAAAAGCAGGCAATTCCACCTATCATACCTGCGCCAACTCTTTGAAAGAGCGAGCCAAATTGTACCACTCCCCTACTCTTTTCCCATAGCATTGCTATTTTTTTCTCCTTCTATCATATCCAATTCTCTTTTAAAAGTTGTTGAATCTGCTTCTAACACCCTTTCAGGGATTGCACTCCAGTTCAAAACAACTTACCGCACAATTTATATTCCACATGTGGCCTCTGGTTCTTCTGTCTTCAAAGGCACTAAGGTTGCCTTATAGAAGGTTCTTCTAACCTCTTGGATGCATCACTAGCTCTCATTGGCTTTAGGGCAGAAAAGTTTGTGGACGTTTGGAGCTTGCATTGTTCAGTTCAACATCTCTTCCAAATTGTCTGAGGAAAGGAAAACAAAACTGTTTTGTATAAATGAGCAGTTGCTTGGCAACAGACCAGGGGAGGCGGTGGTGTACTGGTATTATCACTGAACTAGTAACCCAGAGAGACCCAGGGTATTTCTCTGGGGACATGGGTTTGAATCTCACCACAGCAGAAGATGGAATTTGAATTCAATTAATAAATCTGGAATTAAAAGCTAGTCTAATGAAGGCCATGAAACCATTGTCAATTGTTGTAAAAACCCATCTGGTTCACTAATGCGCATTAAGGAAGGAAATCTGTCCTTACCTGGTCTGGCCTGCATGTGCCTCTAGACCCACAATTATGTGATTGACTCTTAAATGCCCTCTGAAATGGCCTAGCAAGCCATTCAGTTGTATCTAACCGATACGAAGTCAATGAAACTGGACGGACCACCCGGCATCGGCCTAGGCACCGGAAATGACAATAGTAAACCCAGCCCTGTTGACCCTGCAAAGTCTTCCTTACTGACATTTTGGGGCTTGTGCCAAAGTTGGGAGAGCTGTCGCACAGCCTAGTCAAGCAACAGCCTGATATAATCATACCATACAGACAATGTCCCAGACACTACCATCACCATTCCCGGGTATGTCCTGTCCCACCGGTAGGACAGACCCAGCAGAGGTGGTGGCACAGTGGTATACAGTCGGAGGGGAGTTGCCCTGGGAGCCCTCAACATCGACTCCGGACCCCATGAAGTCTCATGGCATCAGGTCAAACGTGGGCAAGGAAACCGCCTGCTGATTATCACCTACCGCCCTCCCTCAGCTGATGAATCAGTACTCCTCCATGTTGAACACCACTTGGAGGAATCACAGAGGGTGGCAAGGGCACAAAATGTACTCTGGATGGGGGACTTCAAAGTCCATCACCAAGAGTGGCTTGGTAGCACCACTACTGACCGAGCTGACCGAGTCCTAAAGGACAAATCTGCTAGACTGGGTATAGAGGCCTGCTACCTGACCCGAACCCAACGGGACCCGACGACATATGTCGGGTTCGTGTCGGGTTGGGCCCATCTTCCAGGTACGGTTTTCGAGCTCGGGTCGGGTCGGGCTGAGTCCAGGTTGGGTGGGGTGGGGTTGGGCCGGATACACACGGTAAGTGCTCTGCTGGTAAGTATTGAAATTTAAACGTACCTGAGCTGGGAGTCCAGGACAAAACTGAGTCTGCACAGTGAGCGAGTGATGTCACTAATATCTCATCACACATGCGCTGCAGCTTCTTGCCGGTTCGTTGTCAGGAAGGTAAGTAAATGGATGGTCGAGTCGGGGCAGGTTCGGGTCGGGTCGGGCTCGGGGCAAAATCGGAGGGACTCGGGTTCGGATTTGGACTGGTTTCCTTTTTCCCGACCTGAACAGGCCTGTAATTGGGAATACAGCAGGTAGTGAGGGAAGCAACAAGAGGGAAAAGCATACTTGACCTCATCCTCACCAATCTGCCTGCCGCAAATGTATCTGTTCATGACAGTATTAGTAGGAGTGACCACCACACAGTGCTTGTGGAGATGAAGTCCTGCCTTCACATTTCGGATACCCTCCATCGAATTGTGTGGCACTACACCATGCTAAAAAGATTTCGAACAGATCTAGCAATGCAAAACTGGGTATCCATGAGGCGCTGTGGGCCATCAGCAGCAGCAGAATTGTGCTCAACCACAATCTGTAACCTCATGGCCCGGCATATCTCCCACTCTACCGTTGCCATCAAGCCAGGAGAGCAACCCTGGTTCAATGAAGAGTACAGGAGGGCATGCCAGGAGCAGCACCACGCATACCTCAAAATGAGGTGTCAACCTGGTTAAGCTACAACACAGGACTATCTGCGTGCCAAACTGCGTAAGCAGCATGTGATAGACAGAGCTAAGCGATCCCTTAACCAACGGATCAGACCTAAGCTCTGCAGTCCTGTCACATCCAGCCATGAATGGTGGTGGACAATTAAACAACCAACTGGAGGAGGTGGCTCCACAAATATCCCCATCCTCAAGGATGGGGGAGCCAAGCACATCAGTGCGAAAGATTGTTGCATTTGCAACAATCTTCAGCCAGAAGTCAATGATCCAACTCGGCCTCCTCCTGAAGTCCCCAGCATCACAGATGCCAGACTTCAGCCAATGCAATTTGTTCCGCGTAATATCAAGGAATGACTGAAGGCACTGGATACTGCAAAGGCTCGGGGCCCTGACAATATTCTCGCAATAGTACTGACAACCTGTGCTCCAGAACTTGCCACGCCCCTGGCCAAGCTGTTCCAGTACAACTACAACACTGGAATCTACCCTGCAATGTGGAAAATTGCCCAGGTATGTCCTGTACACAAAAAGAAGGACAAGTCCAACCCGGCCAATTACTGCCCCATCAGTCTACTCTCAATCATCAGTAAAGTGATGGAAGGTGTCAGCGACAGTGCTATCAAGTGGCACTTGTTTAGCAATAACCTGCTCAGTGACGCTCAGTTTGAGTTCTGCTAGGGCCACTCAGCTCCTGACCTCATTACAGCCTTGGTTCAAACAGAGACAAAAGAGCTGAACTCAAGAGATGAAGTGAGAGTGACTGCCCTTGACATCAAGGCAGCATTTGACCGAGTATGGCATCGAGGAGCCTTAGCAAAACTGAAGTTAGTGGGAATCAGGGGGAAAACTCTCCGCTGGTTGGAGTTATAACTAGCGCAAAGGAAGATGGTTGTGGTTGTTGGAGGTCAGTCATCTCATCTCCAGGACATCACTGCAGGAGTTCCTCAGGGTAGTGTCCTAGGCCCAACCATCTTCAGCTGCTTCATCAATGACCTTCCTTTAATCATAAGGTCAGAAGTGGGGATGTTCGCTGATGATTGCACAATGTTCATCACCATTCGCGACTCCTCAGATACTGAAGCAGTCTGTGTAGAAATGCAGCAAGACCTGGACAACATCCAGGCTTGGGCTGATAAGTGGCAAGTAACATTCACGGCACTCAAGTGCCAGGCAATGACCATCTCCAACAAGAGAATCTACCCATCTCCCCTTGACATTCAATGGCATTACGATCGCTGAATCCCCCACTATCAACATTCTGGGGGTTACCATTGACCAGAAACTGAACTGGAGTAGCCATATAAATACCGTGGCTACAAGAACAGGTCAGAGGCTAGGAATCCTGCAGCGCATAACTCACCTCCTAACTCCCCAAAGTCTGTCCACCATCTGCAAGGCACAAGTTAGGAGTGTGATGGAATACTCTCCACTTGCCTGGATGGGTGCAACTCCACCAACACTCAAGGACAAAGCAGCCTGCTTGATTGGCACCCCATCTACAAACATTCACTCGCTCCACCATCGACGCACAGTGGCAGCAGTGTGTACCATCTACAAGATGCACTGCAGCAATGCACCAAGGCTCCTTAGACAGCACTTTCCAAACCCACAACCTCTACCAACTAGACGGACAAGGGCAGCGAATGCATGGGAACACCACCACCTGCAAGTTCCCCTCCATGTCACACACCATCCTGACTTGGAACTATCTCACCGTTCCTTCACTGTCACTGGGTCAAAATCCTGGAACTCCCTTCCTAACAACACTGTTGTTGTACCTACCGCACATGGACTGCAGCAGTTCAAGAAGGCAGCTCACCACCACCTCCGCAAGGGCAATTTGGGATGGGCAATAAATGCTGGCTTAGCCAGCAATGCCCACATCCCATGAATGAATATTTTTAAAAAGTAACATTCTGAAAGTATGTATTCAGTGGCATTTATTGACTTGGGCTTAATTGTTCTGCAGGGTGACCTATAATTTAGTTTGGACTTTAGCTGACATCATTGAGGCAAACAGATTAAAAGGTCTTCAATCAATAGGTTGGTCAATTGGTCTCAATGTCTCTGAAATTATCAGGCAAAAAAGCCATCCCAAAATCCTGTTTCTGATCATGATCTGTTGGCAGCCGTTGGAAAGCGCATGACCGTGGACTGTAAGTGAGGAACAAATTGGGTTTGACTGTTGACAATCACTACCTGGGCCCACATTTGACGTGCCAGAGAGTTGCTTTGTATCCATGGAACTGAACTCCAGACACGAGTGAGAGGCTTCAGGAGAGGAGGGGCACAATTAAAGAAACAAAAATAAAATCCTTTTGGGAACTTGCAGACTGCTTTTTACAATCTGTTTACTAAAAATAGAAATATCTGGAGCTAATATTTGAGATAAAAGCATACCGACTCCCCCTCATCACTGTTTCAATGCTTCTTTATTATTCAATGGTAACAGATTTCCTCTGGTGATATTTGAAGTAAGTTTGTAAACATATTGGAATGTATTTGCAAATTTGCTATAAATTATGAACAAAGGGAGTTAAGAGCACAGGTCCATAGGAACAGGAGTTGGCTATTCAGCCGTTCGAACCTGTTCCACCATTTAAGGAAATCAGGCTGACCTGCATTTTAACTCCATTAACATACCTTGGCTCTATATCCTTTTATACCTTTAATTAGAAGCAAAATACTGCAGATGCTGGAAACCTGCAATAAAAACAGAAAGTGATGGAAATACTCAACAGGTCTGGCAGCATCTGCGGAAAGAGAAGCAGAGTTAACATTTCAGACCTGTGACCTTTGATCAGAACTGGCAAAGGTGAGAAAAGAATTAGGTTTTAAGCAAGTGAAGGGGAGGGTGGGGGTTATCCATCACTTATCTCATTCCTGTTTGTGCGAGCTTGCTGTGCGTAAATTGTGCTGTCACATTTCCGACATTATAACAGCAACTCCAGGCTGACTTTTTATTAGATAGTTGTGTGGGAGGTAGTGGTCATGTGGGGGGGGGGTGCGGGGGTGGTGGGGGAGAGCTGTAAAATTGCAGGGAGACAGGTTGGGACGGCTCCCAACTCAGTCCTACCACCAGGGATGTTTCCCAGTGGCAGGCAGGAAGTGGGCTGCGAGGGAGATTGGCATCCTGCTCCATGGAAGCAGGTAGCCGATTTACATTTACAGGGGGCAGAGCGGCCCCCTGTCTGTAAGGAGGCTGCCAGTTGTAGGGTCCATACCCCACAGAGGAGGCTGTGGACTCGAAAGGCAGTCCCCATGGTTCCAATGATCTGCGTCCCCAGGACCTACCGCCCTTGGCCCTCTAAGTTTTAATTTTTACTTACCTGTCTCCTGCCTGTCTTAACAGTGCCCACCTCTCCTGATGGGGCTGCTGAGGCTTCATAGCTGCCGGCCCTCTGATTGGGCCATCCTTAATCAGACGGCAAGACCGGAGGTGGCCAATGGGAGAGTGCTTGCGGTAAAAACGCCAAGCAGATCCTGCTGCAGACACCGGCTCTGGATCCACTTTTCGGCCCAACGTTGGGCTCCCGAAGCTCGTGGTAAAATTCAGCCCTACACCTCAAAAGTGCTTCATTAGCACTTGAGGTTGTGAACGGCGCAGTTCAATGAGGTCCCAACAGCACTTTTGCATGGGCCCTGGTGACCATATGAACAGGTGTGTGCAGTGCGCATGGCCCCACCCCCTGCGCACCCGTTTCTGGGTATGATCGAATTTCTAGATACCAGCTTGACTTAACTTCAAAGAGGAGGCATCTCCAGCATTACACTGAGGTGGGGTAGGAGAGGTAAATTGAAAAAAGTAAATTAAAATGCCGTTTGCAGCAGTGGTGGTTTTAGAACTTACCAATTGCTAAAGGCGTGAAATTAAGTTTCAAGACGAGAAAAATTCACTATTTACTTGGTATGCTTTATGGCACTTTGGGACCTTCAATTCTGCCTTTCAAGCCAGAAATTATTTTTCTTGAAGGTTTACAGATATTTCCAATATCAAAACAAATTGCTACGCATTGACTCAAACATAATTTTTCAACTTTAGGATAAATAAGTTAGCGTCCCTATGAAAGTGCAAAATAAAGCATTCATCCGTGATTATCAGCAATAGCAAATTCTAGCTGTTAATACTCTTGAACTGGTCAAAAAAATGTATTTTCTTGTACTGGGAATAATATTGATTCAGAACATAATCATGGTTTGCAGAGACATACAGAGGGGGATCTGCAGATTCAGCCTGGGATGGATGTGACTAACTGCCTCCATCTAGAGTTGGCAATCTATTACACTCTTAATAAGTACTAATGACATTCCTCGCATTCTCCCAGTGATGTTGACTGCTTTAATATGGAATGTGGGCTTTCTCTAGCATATTAATCTTCTTCTTAGGCAGCCCCTCAGGATCGAGGATGACTTGCGTCCACTCTGGTTTTTTTATTTTTTATTTTACTTAGAGATACAGCACTGAAACAGGCCCTTCGGCCCACCGAGTCTGTGCCGACCAAGAACCACCCATTTATACTCACCCTACAGTAATCCCATATTTCCCTACCACCTTCCTACACTAGGGGCAATTTACAATGGCCAATTTACCTATCACCTGCAAGTCTTTGGCGGTGGGAGGAAACCGGAGCACCCGGCGAAAACCCAGACGGTCACAGGGAGAACTTGCAAACTCCACACAGGTAGTACCCAGAATTGAACCCGGGTCCCTGGAGCTGTGAGGCTGCGGTGCGCGCCACTGTGCCGCCCTTATTTAAACTTTTATATTGCTAACGAGTTTGATGAGCAATCAGCAGACTTTACAACATGTGGGGTAGGTGGTATTTGAAGGATCAAGTAGATGAGTTACTCAGGTGGGGGGCGCGCGGTGCTATGTGCTGCTGCCGCTGCCTGGAGTTAGCTTCCGCGTGCTCCCGTCGCTGTGTCTCAAGGTGCTCGGTGTCTTCCCGAATGCTCCTTCTCCATTTTGGGCAGTCAAGGGCCAGGGATTACCATGAGTCGGCGGGGATGTTAGATCGCTTCAGGGATGCTTTGAGAACATCCCTAAAGTGTTTCCTCTGCCCTCCTCGGAGTCTTTTGCCGCAACGAAGTTCAGAGTAGAGCATTTGTTTCGGGAGCCTGGTGTCAGGCCTACGAACAACGTGACCTGCACAGCAAAGCTGGTTTTGGGGCAATTAATACCTCAATGCCGGGAATGTTGGCTTGTGAGAGGATGCTGACATTAGACTGCCTAACCTGCCAACATATTTGAAGGAATTTGCACAACCTGCTGTAAATTGTCCAAGTCTCCAAAGCCTATAGGAGGACGGGGATCACTGCTGCCCAGTAACCCATGACCTTAGTCCCGGGTGAAGCAGTACAATTATAGGATCAAACTGAAAACAATTTTCGAAGTTACAGAACAAACAGCACCTCCATAAACAGACCAATGATCTGCATCACACAGCATAGCATCTTTATATTTATTGATCTTCTTTGGCCTCCTTATCTCGAGAGACAATGGGTAAGCGCCTGGAGGTGGTCAGTGGTTTGTGAAGCAGCTCCTGGAGTGGCTATAAAGGCCAATTCTAGAGTGACAGGCTCTTCCACAGGTGCTGCAGAGAAATTTGTTTGTCGGGGCTGTTACACAGTTGGCTCTCCCCTTGCGCCTCTGTCTTTTTTCCTGCCAACTACTAAGTCTCTTCGACTCGCCACACTTTAGCCCCGTCTTTATGGCTGCCCGCCAGCTCTGGCGAACGCTGGCAACTGAGTCCCACGACTTGTGATCAATGTCACAGGATTTCATGTCGCGTTTGCAGACGTCTTTAAAGCGGAGACATGGACGGCCGGTGGGTCTGATACCAGTGGCGAGCTCGCTGTACAATGTGTCTTTGGGGATCCTGCCATCTTCCATGCGGCTCACATGGCCAAGCCATCTCAAGCGCCGCTGACTCAGTAGTGTGTATAAGCTGGGGATGTTGGCCGCCTCGAGGACTTCTGTGTTGGAGATACGGTCCTGCCACCTGATGCCAAGTATTCTCCGGAGGCAGCGAAGATGGAATGAATTGAGACGTCGCTCTTGGCTGACATACATTGTCCAGGCCTTGCTGCCATAGGGCAAGGTACTGAGGACACAGGCCTGATACACTCGGACTTTTGATACTGATTGCCAGTTCAGCCCAGCTCATCATCTTATTTCCATTCCTCTGCCAAAGTACAATCCGAATGTTTAAATAAAAGCAATTAGTGCATTCACAACAAGTGGCATTCACCTTATCTCTAAACACAGCTGTAACTTCTTGCAAAAAAGTTACTGTGTAAGACAGCAATTGGTTTTGGCTACAGAAAGTTCCCAGGAGGAATATTGTAAGTTTGTTTTTTTAAAAAAAGACTGCATTTTGGGAGCAAAATACTGCAGATGCTGGAATTCTGAAATGTAAACAAAAAATACTGGTAGCACTCAGCAGGTCTGGCAGCATTTGCAGAGAGAGAAACAGAGTTTGCGGTTCAGATCGATGACCTTTTGTCTGGTTTGTTTGGTGCTGACAAAAGATCATGGACCTTAAACGTTAACCCTGTTTCTCCCTCCGTAAATGCTGCCAGACCTGCTGAGGATTTCCAGCATTTTCTGTTTTTATTTCTGAATTCTAGGAGTATTTTTTGTCATAGCTTATTTATTTGGGGACAAACAAGAAATGAGCATAACTGTAACTGTGGGCTGGATTTTACCAGCCCGCTGGGGAAGGGCTGAAAGGGAAGGGGTACCTGTAAAATGGCGAGGGAAGGCAGTGGGTGGAGGTGGAGTGCCTGTCATTTTTGCTCCATTGTGGCTTCTTACCAGTGACGGGAAGGTGGCGGACGGCCCTCCTGCCCAGAAGCCAATTGAGCCACTTAAGCGGACAATTAAGGACTTCTTTCTGCCACCACTGGCATTTACCAGTGGCGAGTGAGCCCTCTGCCATGTGGGGAGAATGCCTGGTAAATCCTGACAGCCTCCCTATGGGCTCGGAGGGGGGACCCTCCCATTGAGGCACTTTGTGACCCCATCAACAAAGGTTGTCCCCCATGACAACACCCCCCTCACCCCTACCCTCACCAATAACCCCCAAGCCGGGACTTGCCTGACTGGCCCTGGCACTCCCCCAGATCCCATTTACCTGGTTGGGAGCGTGGACTGTTTCCATAGCTCCTCTCTTCCAGGTACAGTCCCAGCAATGGCGACCGCTCCTGGGACACTGTTAAGATTGCTGAGCTGCCAGCCCTCTGATTGGCCGGCAGCTCCTGGTAACCATCGCCCTTCCTTTTAAAGGGAAGAGAGCCACGATGGCAACTAATTGATTGCCAGACGGCCGAAAAATGCCACCGCACCGTTAAAACTCCAGCATGTGACTTGGAAACTATCAGCTCATCTTAAAAAATTTTTGCTTTAGGTTTGAACTCAGCCAGCAGTAGGAGAGATTAATGTTTGTTCAACTAATTCCACCAGCCTTAAGTCCCACTTTCCAACTAATCTTATTTTACTTACAGGCTGCTGTCCTACCTTGTGATTGATCAGACTGGCTGATATTGACAATTAGACTCATTACAAAAGAACTCTGAAGGACGGCAATTCTGCAGCCAGAGGTGGGCACTGCCACCTTCAGAGGGGCACATGAGAGCACCTCCATCTTGAGGCGCTCTCTGAAGAGGCTTGGGTTTGTTTAAAATAAACAGTGGCCACAGCTGCGAGGTTACCCCTGTGGAGGGGAAACCCCTCCATTTGATGCCCGCAGCTGTGGCTTACTAATGGCCACAACACCGGTGGAGGGAGGGATGATTGTAGGAGGCCTTACAGGGGCACCCCCTTCCCCCCCACCCCCACCCCCACCTCCAGGCCAGCCACTGGCACAACCACCTCCAGGCAGCTGCTGAGCCTGGCCCTCAGTGAAGGGGGGGTTGTGGGGGGGGAGCCTCCACCACTAGGAAAATCCTGGCAGCGATCCCAATCAACCCATCAATGGGCATTTAATTATGCAGATTGACTACCTGCAGCTTCCGGAAAGATCCCCCGGAGGTGGGAACACGTTGTCCCACTGATCTATTGCCAACTTCTGTCAAATTCTTCCCGGTCCCGCCTTCAAGACTGTCCCCTCAGGACTGGGAAGATTCCACCCATCGTTTCATCATGTTTCTGCCAGCATTTCAGTACATCGGCCTAGTGGAAAGCTTCAATCAATCCAAGAAAAATTTCAGCACAGTAAAATTGGAAACTTATTTTTAATCCTGACCATCTAGAAATTCCTTTTCTGCCTCCAATTTTCTCTGAGTCTTGAAGGCTATAATTCCTGTTAACTCAATGGGCACCAACAATCCTTGCCTTGTTCGACTTGCTACCCTTCATGTGTGAAGATAGGCAGCGAGTGTCAGCAGCCTACTTGATTTTGCTGGCCATTCAAGTCTGATAGAGTGACTGTGGCTCTCTGAAGGCTGCTCTGGACACAGGAGAGGGGAAAGGCAACTGTTTTTTAGAGATCATATCCCATCGGCAGTTACCCTCTAAAGCGGGGAAATAGGATTCTGTTTGAGGCATGAGAAAGGGATCCTAGTGAGGCTGAAGAGTTGTGAAAAATTTTACTGAAATTTGTGGCTCTGAATGTGCTTCTTTGGATACTAGTCGACTTTATGCAAGATCGTGAAACATTATAAGGTTCAGGAGAAGCTCACTTCCATCATTCACATCAATTTTCAGAATGTTTTTGACCGAATGTTTTACGAAGCCCCCATGAAAAAGACCGAAGATACAGCATTTTATCCATGATATGCCAATTCAGCTCCATGTCCATGTAAGGGCTGTTTGGAGACTTGCTGAGCCTGTGCCAGTTGAAAGGGCAGTGTGACAAAATATCGACTTTCACCCATCCTAGTCAATATCTTTATATCTCCATCATGAATGTGGAGGGGCTGCATAACCAGCATTTCAGAAGAAACATGCACTAAATACTGAGCAGCAACACTTCATTTTTGCTGTTGTCCTCAAGATGTCAATCACATTGAGCAAATCTGACAGCTGAGACCAGCAAAGAATATTAAAATAAAACAAAAAATATTTCTTTTTGAAATATAATCTGGGAAAAAACACTTGATTTCTTTATTTTGACCATGCTGATGCAGTTAAAACTATGAAAACTGCTTCACATATTTAGATTGTTTCATTCCTTGTTATTGGCTTCACATCTACATTTTTGGACATTGCACATTACACTCACACTGAAAATTCAACTTCGATGTGAAATAAAACAGTCAGTAGTGGATCTGGCAGGAGGTAGCGCGACCGGTAACAGAACGGCCACCACTTAATCACCCCACCCAATACCCTCCTGGCTTTTATATGCCATCCATTACACACCTTCCTGATCCACTAACCCCATTACACCCCCCACCCCCATCCATTAACCCCCATTACACCCCCACTCCATCCATTAATCACCCTTACACCCCCACCGCATCCATTAACCCCCATTACACCCCCACTCCATCCATTAATCACCCTTACACCCCCACCCTATCCATTAACCCCCATTACACCCCCACCCCATCCATTAATCACCCTTACACCCCCACCCCATCCATTACACCCCTACTCCATCCATTAATCACCCTTACACCCCCACCGCATCCATTAACCCCCATTACACCCCCACTCTATCCATTAATCACCCTTACACCCCCACCGCAACCAATAACCCCCATTACACCCCCACCCCATCCATTAATCATCCGTACACTCCCACCCGATCCAATAACCTCCCTTTCACATCCACCTGATTCATTAACCCCATTACACACCCACTGATCTATTAACCCCATTGCACACCCAATCGATCCATTAACCCCCATTACATACCCACTGATCTATTAACCCTGTTACACACCCACCCGATCCATGAGCCTCCATTACACACCCACTGGATCCATTAATCACCCTTACACACCCACCTGATCCATTAACCCCCATTACACACCCACTGGATCCATTAATCCCCCCCGTACACACCCACTCGATCCAATAACCATCTTTACACACCCACCCAAGCCATTAACTCCCCTTTACACACCCAGCTGATCCATTAACCCCCCTGTACACACCCACCCGATCCAATAAACCTCTTTACACACCCACCTGATCCATTAACCCCCCCTGTACACACCCACCCGATCCAATGACCCTCTTTACACACCCACCTGATCCATTAACCCCCCCCTTACACACCCACCCGATCCATTAACCCCCATTACACACCCACCTGATCCAGTAACCCCCTTACACACTCGCTTGATCCAGTAACCTGCCTACACATCCACCATATCCATTAATCCCCATTATACATTTATCCAAACCTCCATCCTCACTACACACCCACCTGACCAATAACTCCCGTTACATTCCCACCCAGTCCACTACCAGCCCAGTTTCACACCCACCCATTTCACACCTGCCCATTCCACACCCGCCTATTCCACACCCACCTGTTCCACACCCACCCGTTCCACATCCATCCGTTCCACTGCCCCCCATTACACATCCACCCAGTACACACTCCCCTGATACAGTCAACCTCCGACACTTTTTTTTTCATGCATGGGATGTGGGCGTCACTGGCTAGACCAGCATTTATTGCCCATCCCTAATTGCCCTTGAGAATGTGGTGGTGAGCTGCCTTCTTGAACCGCTGTGTCCATGCGGGGTAGGTACACCAACAGTACTGTTAGGAAGGGAGTTTCAGGATTTTGACGCAGCGACAGTAAAGGAACGGCGATATAGTTCCAAGTCAGGATGGTGTGTGACTTGGAGGGGAACTTGCAGGTGGTGGTCTTCCCATGCATTTGCTGCCCTTATCCTTCCAGTTGGTAGAGGTTGCGTGTTTGGAAGGTGCTGTCTAAGGACCCTTGGTGCGTTGCTGCAGTGCATCTTGTAGATGATACACACTGCTGCCACTGTGCGTCGGTGGTGGAGGGAGTGAATGTTTGTAGATGGGGTGCCAGTCAAGCAGGCTGCTTTGTCCTGGATGGTGTCGAGCTTCTTGAGTGTTGTTGGAGCTGCACCCATCTAGGCAAGTGGAGAGTATTCCATCACACTCCTGACTTGTGCCTTGTAGATGGTGGACAGGCTTTGGGGAGTCAGGAGGTGAGTTACTCGCCACAGGATTCCTAGCCTCTGATCTGCACCTCAAAAGACAAGGGCAGCAAATACATGGGAACACCACCGCTTGCAAGTTCCCCTCCAAGTCACACACCATCCTAACTTGGAACTATATCGCCGTTCCTTCACTGTCGCTATGTCAAAATCCTGGAACTCCCTACCTAACAGCACTGTTGGTGGACCTACACCACAAGGACTGCAACAGTTCAAGACAGCAGTTCATCACCACCTACCCAAAAGCAATTAGTCATGAGCAATAAGTGCTGGCCTAGCCAGCGATACTCATATTCCAAGAACAAATTGGCCCATGACCAATTTGGACACAATCCCTTTTGTAGGCCATGGATTCAAGCTTAGATGAGCAAAGGTGAATACACAGCTGAGATAAAATGTCTTCAAGCAGAGGGTGATGAATATGTGAAGTTGCCAATAGAGAGAGCAGTGCAAATGGAGAATATTCTAAACATCACAAGGGTGATGAATAAATATTTAGCAGACAGGCTATTGAAGAGTGAGAGATTAGATGGGGCATGAAATCCTTGTTCATTTTGGGACCTTACCAATGGATAGCCATTTTTTTTTTTTCCCAAAATATACTTTATTCATAAAAATCTGTAAAAATTACATTGCCAAACAGTTTCCAAACAGCACGAAAAAATACAAACATTGCAAAAGAGATCAGTTTCTTTCAATAATGTCATGAGTTTCTTCCCAACCCTTCCGTTTCACAATTGTCATGTCAATTACAGTTTTACATTTGCAGCAATTGAGAATATTAACGATACAGTTCGAGGGGCTTCCCATGGTTCCAGCCCCTCAGTCCAGCTTGGTGGGGGAACCTTACACTGTGGTCTTTCCCCATTGAGCCTTTGCTGCGGCTGCCCCAAGCTTTAGTGCGTCCCTCAGCACGTAGTCCTGGACCTTGGAATGTGCCAGTCTGCAACATTCGGTGGTGGACAACTCTTTGCGCTGGAAGACCAGCAAGTTTCGGGCAGACCAAAGGGCGTCTTTCACCGAATTGATAGTCCTCCAGCAGCAGTTGATGTTTGTCTCGGTGTGCGTCCCTGGGAACAGCCCGTAGTGCACAGACTCCTGTGTTACAGAGCTGCTTGGGATGAACCTTGACAAAAACCACTGCATCTCTTTCCACACCTGCTTTGCAAAGGCACATTCCATGAGGAGGTGGGCGACCGTCTCTTCCCCACCACAGCCAACGCGGGGGCACTGTGCGGAGGGGGCGAGACTTCGGGTGTGCATGAAGGATCTGACGGGGAGGGCCCTTCTCACCACCAGCCAAGCTACGTCTTGGTGCTTGTTTGAAAGTTCTGGTGATGAGGCATTCCGCCAAATGACTTTGACGGTCTGCTCGGGGAACCATCCGACAGGATCCACCGTTTCCTTTTCCCGTAGGGCCTTGAGGACATTCCGTGCAGACCACTGCCTGATGGACCGGTGGTCAAAGGTGTTTTTCCGCAGAAACTGCTCCACGAAGGATAGGTGGTACGGCGCCGCCCAACTGCACGGTGCATTCCGCGGCAATGTGACCAGGCCCATCCTTCGCAACACCGGGGACAGATAGAACCTCAGCACGTAGTGACACTTGGAGTTTGCGTACTGGGGATCTACACATAGCTTGATGCAGCCGCACACGAAGGTGGTCATCAGGATGAGGGCCACGTTGGGTACATTTTTCCCGCCCTTGTCCAGAGATTTGAACATCGTGTCCCTCCGGACCCGGTCCATTTTAGATCCCCAGACGAAGCGGAAAATGGCTCGGGTGACTGCCACGGCGCAGGAGTGGGGTAAGGGCCAGACCTGCGCCACGTAGAGCAACAACGTGAGCGCCTCGCACCTGATGACCAGGTTCTTACCCACAATGGACAGAGATCGCTGCCCCCACATGCCCAACTTTTGTCGTACCTTGGCTACTCGCTCCTCCCATGTTTTGGTGCACGCCCCGGCACTTCCGAACCATATCCCCAGCACCTTCAGGTAATCTGACCTGACGGTGAAGGGGACACAGGATCGGTCAGCCCAGTTCCCAAAGAACATGGCCTCGCTCTTGCCGTGGTTAACTTTGGCTCCCGAGGCCAGTTCGAACTGGTCGCAGATGCGCATCAGTCTGCGCACCGACAGCGGATCCGAGCAGAAGACGGCGACGTCATCCATGTACAGGGAAGTTTTGACCTGAGTGCCTCCGCTGCCTGGGATTGTCACCCCTCTTATGCTCGCATCCTTCCTAATAGACTCAGCAAAGGGTTCAATACAGCAAACAAACAAGACCGGGGACAGAGGACAGCCCTGTCTGACTCCAGATTTGATCGGGAAACTTTCAGATTCCCACCCGTTGATTGACACTGCGCTACTGATGTTTGTGTAGAGCAGTTGGATCCAATTGCAGATTCCCTCCCCAAACCCCATTTTGGAAAGCACGTCCATCATGTAGGTGTGCGATATCCTGTCAAAAGCCTTCTCCTGGTCCAGGCTGATGAGGCAGGTGTCCACCCTCCTGTCCCGTACGTAGGCGATCGTATCCCTGAGTAGCGCGAGACTATCAGAGATCTTCCTGCCGGGTACAGTACAGGTCTGATCGGGGTGAATCACCAACTCCAGAGCAGACTTGACTCGACTGGCTATGACTTTGGACAGAATCTTGTAATCAACATTAAGCAGTGAGATGGGCCGCCAATTTCTGATTTCTGCCCTCTCCCCCTTCTGCTTGTAAATGAGGGTGATGATGCCTTTTCTCATGGTCTCTGATATGCTGCCGGCCAGGAGCATACTCTCGTATACTTCCAGCAGGTCCGGGCCGACCCAGTCCCACAGGGCCGAGTACAACTCGACCGGTAAGCCGTCGCTCCCGGGGGTTTTACTCGTCTCGAAAGACTCGACGGCCTTTGTCAGCTCGTCCAGAGTTAGCGGCTTGTCCAGTCTCTCCCTCCTGCTGTCATCTAGGACCTCTGTGGTAGATGACAGGAAGGACTGGGAGGCTCTGCTGTCTGTGAGCTTCGCGTCATACAACCCAGCATAAAAGGATTTGCTGATCCTTAGTATGTCGGACTGCGAAGACGTTACCGAGCCATCTTCTTCCTTCAGGCTGCTGATAACAGAGCTCTCTCTGTGTACCTTTTGGAAGAAGTAACGCGAGCACGTCTCATCCTGCTCGATGGAGCGGACTCTGGACCGGAAGATGATCTTGGAGGCCTCCTTGGCAAAGAGCGAGGCCTGCTGGCTCTTCACCTCTTGGAGGTCCTCCTTGACCTCGACCCCCATTGACTGCAACCGGAGTAGATTTTGCATAATTTTCTGGAGTCGGGACAGTTCCCTCTGTCTCTCTCTCGCCTTCTGAACACCTTTGTGGATGAAGAACCTCTTGATGTTCTCCTTTATCGCTTCCCACCAGTGAACTGGAGACTCAAAGAGGGGTTTCACGGTCCTCCAACCTTTGTAATCCCTTTTGAGTTCCTCAACGTTCTCTGGGGTCAGCAGTGTCGCATTGAGCTTCCACGTCCCTCTGCCAACCCGCTGGTCGTCCTGTAAGTGACAGTCGGCCAGTAAGAGGCAGTGGTCGGAGAAGAACACCGGCTTGACGTCGGTGGATCCGACCGTGACAGCACGGGACACAAACAGGAAGTCAATCCTGGAACGGGCAGACCCGTCCGATCTTGACCATGTGTATCTGCGCTGCGCTCCGTCTGCAGGTTTGCTGAAGACGTCGTGCAGTTTGGCATCCTTAACTGTTTCTACTAGGAATCTGGACGTAGCGTCCAGTTTGCTGTCGTCACTGCCGGATCGTCCAGCCGCATCGATGATGCAGTTGAAGTCACCGCCTAGGATGACCGGCCTGGACGTCGCCAGCAGCAGTGGGAGCTGCTGGAAGACGGTCAGCCGCTCGCTGCGTTGTACCGGGGCGTACACGTTGATCAACCGGAGCGGAGCGTTGTTGTACATCACGTCTGCTACGAGGAGGCGACCGCCCACCACCTCCTTAACTTCGGAGATGGTGAAGTTACCTACCCGCAGCAGAATACCCAGGCCGGAGGAACGGCAGTCATTACCCCCCGACCAGATCGATGGCCCGTGGGACCACCATCGCGACCACTGCCTGTAGGTGCTGAGGTGTGGTATTCCACACTCCTGCAGAAACAGTAGGTCAGCTTTGACCTTGGCAAGGTAATCCAAGGTTGAAACACATCGCGTAGTAGATTTAATGCTACGCACATTAATGGAAGCAATTCTTACACCCATTTTTTACTAAAAATTAGTTGTTGCTTCCCATACCATTTGTCCTCGCTAGTCCCAGTCCTTCCCCTTCGGGATGTTCCTGCATACCCATCGTGTGCGCAAGCAGTTTCACGTTGGTTGGGCTCAGAAACCCCTCCTGATTTTTCATGCAGGGTTTGTGCCGCTCGGGTGACATCGGGGGGGTCTTGTAGGCAGAGAGGATTGGGTTGTCCTCAGCTGCTTCCATCTGTTCCTCCTCGAAAACATCACAGCTCCCGGTCTCCCGGAGCTCAGGTGCGCCAGACGTGTCTTTGCTCCCGGTGTCGCAGAGCTGAGATGCGTTGGCCACTTCGTTACGTGTGGGGCATTGGGGTTGGGGCACGCTGGGCCCATCACAGCTTCCAGTGCCCGGGGGCTGGGATGCTTTATCATCCATCTCGGAGTTCTGCCGCCTCTTTTGAAGGGGCTGTCGTTCCAGCATTTCCCCGTCCAGTGAAGAGGAGTTGTTGCAGTCTGATTCAGAAGAGAGCCTCCTCTTGCCACTGGTTTGGGTGGTGGCTTTGGGATGTTTTTTCTTTGTGGTTTTCCTCTGGACCACTTGCCACTGACCTGTTTGTCCATCTGCTGCCTCCTCCTCCATTGATTCTGTCTGTGGAGGAGGGGTTTCCAGGCGCTGGGTAGGTGCTGGGTCGTTGGTTTCAGCCGCCTCCCCTTCCTTCTCAGGTTGAAGTTCCTCACTGCGGAGAAGGTTGCTGGTCTCCTTTCGAACAGCGGACGCCTTCGTCGAACCTTCTCCCGGCCTTTCCTTGGACCTTGTCGCCTGAGCATAGCTGAGGCAACGTTTGGGACAAGTCTTGTAGAGATGGCCTGCCGCACCGCACAAGTTGCAACACTTAGTCTGCTTACAGTCCTTGGTCTGATGGCCTTCCTCCTTGCAGTTCTTGCAAACAACCGTGCTGCAGTTGGCTGCCATGTGACCAGATTTGCCACAGGTGCGGCAAACTCTGGGCTGCCCAGCGTAGACCAAGAAGCCTCGACTTCCCCCGATAGCGAAGCTGGAGGGAGGGTGGATGATGGCTCCACTGGGATCTACCTTCAAGGTCACCTTGACCTGCCGCTTGCTGGTCCAGATCCCAAAGGGGTCCTTGACATCAGTGCTGCTGCCAGCCACCTCGACGTACCTGGCGAGAAAGGTAAGTACATCCACCACCGGAACATGGGGGTTGTAGAGGTGAATCGTCACCAGCCGGTCCCGTTGTGACGGAAGCGTGAAGAGCGGCTCCGCTGTGAGGATCGACAGCGGCGCCCGGTCCCCTTTCTCCTTGAACGCCTTCAGGAACTTGATGCATCCCGCCACGTTCCGGAACGTCACGTCGAAGTATCCACTGCTGGGGAAATCCTGCAGGCAGAAGACGTCCGTCGCTTGAAATCCGCAGCAATCGAAGAGAATTTTCTTGATGAAGAAAGTGCGATCGACCGGTGCATCTCCTTCCTTGTCCTTCACGACCACCCGAACGGTGTTGCGCACTCCCTGGCCCGAAGCTCGAAAATTGGTTATAGCCATTTTACTCAAAGCTTCCCCAGGATCAAAAGGCAATGATCATGGTCTCTTCTCAATCAAATAAGCACTGATAAGAACAGATACTACACTTGATCTTAGCCAAAAGGCCATGGATTCAAGCTTAGATGAGCAAAGGTGAATACACAGCTGAGATAAAATGTCTTCAAGCAGAGGGTGATGAATATGTGAAGTTGCCAATAGAGAGAGCAGTGCAAATGGAGAATATTCTAAACATCACAAGGGTGATGAATAAATATTTAGCAGACAGGCTATTGAAGAGTGAGAGATTAGATGGGGCATGAATCGGATAGCCATAGTTCATCCTGTACAGTTCTGCGCTTTTAAGGACATCAGGATTTATCAGGAATGAGTGGGGTGGCTAAGTGCATCTACTGATAATGTCATAGTGACCATGGCTTCTTTAATTAAATTAGGAAATTAGGGTGTTATCTCCCAGAGTTGTTATTAAAATTGGCCACAGATGTTTCTTTTCTTTATTTGCATTCCCCACCCACCCCGCTGCCCCTCCCACACCGCTGTCAGAGTTTAGCATTAGTAATGTTTTACAGAGAATGGTGCCTGAGGTCGCACCATCAAACAGGCTCAGTGAGCTTTGGCTGGCCTGATTGTCACTGTTCGTGCAGCAATGCGTTCTATACCGTGCACATCATGAAAATCATTCTCTCATAAACGGAGTGCAAGATTCTGCATAACTCACAATAGGAAGTGATTCAAACTGTGCATGAAGAAATGTTTATTTTGATTTCATTGCATGTATCAAATGTTGCATGTCATAGCACTGCAGATTTAGAGATGACATTGGTCTCAACTGTGAGGTATGAGGAAAAATTCTTCAATTCAAGCCATTTGGATATCTCATGAGTGCCACTAATACTCAGTGAGATAATGTTAAAATCTTATTGCTAGCAACAATATTCCAGTTCTAATTCATTTCTGAAACACAATCAGTACTTCCAAAATATCAAAACCATTATATTTCCACAGTTTCTAAACTTCATACCTGATAGATAACAATCAACACTATGCAGTTTGACTGGAATGCAAGAAGATGTTAATTATAACACCTCATAAACTCTAATTTACACCTCATAGTTTAAGAAGCTGACTCTAAATGGCCATGAATCTCGGAGTTTGCCAATTCTCGTCATCATACTGTTGTTGAAATGTGTTCTGGACCTGGAAAGTTGTGTTAATTTGATTTTACACAATAGCTGGGCCCAGCCAATATCACAAATAGCATATTATTAGCCTGGTGCGATCTGATATACTGTAGATCTTAATTATGTAGGAGTTCTGCTAATGGTGGGAGGTTAACAATTCCCGGGGAGGAAATGTGTGAATGGGCATTTTTAGCTCTTAATACCAATGACTTGAGCACAGAATCTAGGTTGACACTCCAGTGCTGCCATCTTTTGGATGAGACATTAAACCGAGGCCTCATCTGCCCTCTCAGGTGGCGTAAAATATCCCATGGTGCTATTTTGAAGAAGAGCAGGGGAGTCCTCCCCAGTGTCTGGGCCAATATTCATCTCACACCAACATCACTAAAAACAGATGATCTGGTCATTTTTTTTTTGTTTGCTTTCTAATTATAAAAGAGCTATTGACACATATTGTTCTGGTAGAAGCCCACTTCTTTAGCCAAGCTTTTCGTCACCTGCTCCAAAAAGGTAATCCTCTCAGCATCGAGGATTAAAAAGCCAGCGGTGTGATACGATGAGGCATTTGGTATCCCAATGTGGAATGCTGAACTATAGCTTGTTTGTTACAAAACTGCGAAGACAATGAATGATTGCCACATTACTACAAGTTGAATGGATTTTAATTTTCTGCCTCCTTCAGGTTTGCTGTCTGAGCAATGCTAAGTGATATGATATACCTACAATAATTTAAACATGTCAATAATTTCATCTCAATTTAGCAATATAACTGGAGGGCAATAGAATATATTCAAATAACTCTTATAAATGTATTCGAAAATAAGGGAAACAAATTTTGGCAAGCTTGCCAAACCTAAATCTATCAAAGAAGATATTTTCTGCAAAAAAATTTGGCCGAAGTCTTGAAAAAGTTCAAAACATGTGTACTCAGGCCTCAGCACTTAACTCCCTGGCATGCTGAGAATGTACAGAATTAGCCCAAGCTGCGAGAATGTACAAGGAGCTCTAGATCTGGGAAAATAGCAATGTGTTAGTTTATAGAGAAAACCAGAGAAGATAAATTCATACATTTTTTCAGTCTGTGTCATTCGGAAGTGATGTTCCTAATCAGCTTTCAAATTTTCCAGGCACGTTTTGGCAACATTAGCAAACAATTAATTTGTTTTGTTGCAAGAGTCTTAAATCATGGATTTAATTTGAACAAAAGCGGTAACGGCCATCTTGTTGAATGACTGGGATCAGGACAAAATCCTCGCATCCTCCCCACCCGACTAGCGATGATTCCTCCAAGTATCTATACCGAGGTTATTATAAGGAGAAAGAAGACAAATGGTAACAATCAGAGAATAATAATAATTAATTAAAAAGGATAAGCAAAAGGAAAGGAAAAAAACAAAGGAGGACAAGAAGTGAAGATGTTGTCGAAAAAGGACAGATGAACGCCAAAGAAAAAAAAAACTTTCCGAGGTTAGCTACTGCAGTTACATCCAAATTTGTTCTATGTGACAGTTTGGTCTTTGTCCAATATCTTTTCTATGCATTAATGGATGCATAGCTCTTTTCACTAAAATAGGAAAGATTAGGAAAAAAATTGGTAGATGTGTTCAAAATTACAAGAGGTTCAAATAAAATAAATAGGGAAAAGTTACTTCCACTGCTTAGTGAATTATTAACCAGAGGTTACATAAAGTAAGATCACTGCAAAAATGAGAGGTTAAGAAATCATTTCGACACAGTCCTTTATCAGGATTGAGGCTCAGCGCCTCTATTTGAACTTGCCTCCCGCCCAATTAGGGTATTTGCATTCTAAGATCACGTCACAAGAGCGAAGCTGCTGAAGTGCGGGATCCAGACCCCTGAAAAGCTCCGGGTGTCAGGTTCCCAACCCCGGAAAGAAAATCCAGCCCAAGATCCATATTTTACGGGTCCCCGGGCTTTATTTGTTCGTGGGCGGGACTTCCACCAGCTTGAGGGAGCACGCCCCGCCTCATTAAGTTGCTGGCCAATCATCCGGCTGGCAGCTCTTAGTCCCAGCTGAGGACATGGAGCCACGACTGAAGGTATGTAAGAGTTGCCTCACCAGGGAGATCAGTCATGCCCCGGCAAGGCAAGGGTGGTCGTTTGGGGGGAAAGGGAACATCTCAGGACCTGGGGGTGATTGGGGAAGCAGGTGTGGCCCTCAATCGGGCACCCTGTGCCCAATTGTCAGGGCCCCCTCGGTGCGCCGAGAGGCCGCCAAGTATCACTGGGCGGCCTTTCACGTCTACCAGCCGCCCGCTTGCCATGGGTAAAATATCTGTGGAGGTGGGCAAAGGCCCTTAAGTAGCCATTAAGTGGCCACTTAAGGCCTTGATTGGCCTGTGGCAGGTGGCCCATTTCTCACCCTCCCCCGCTCCCCACCCCGGCCCACGTAAAGTGGGGCAGAGGTGGGAGCGGGCCACGAAGGCCTCCCCGAGCCTCCCACTCAATTTTACGCCACCACCCCCCTACCCTCTGCCACCATCTGGCTCACTGGGGTGGCATAAAATTCCGGCCTCCAGAACTGAAACTTGTAACCTATAGCCTCTGTATACAAGGTAGTGCATCCAGGTTTAATAGTTAACTCCTGTCAGGGTATGTTACTCACTGGAGAATATGTGGGATGCCCCATCCTTTCTGAAGGTCGAAAATAACACATCAAACCAAAGAATACAGCTAAAATACTTGATTAGGATGATTTACAAGTAATACAACAACTTGCATTTATATAGTGCCTCTAGTGTAGGAAAACATCCCAAGGCACTTCACAGAAGCATAATCAGGCAAAAATTGACACTGAGCCAAAGAAGGAGCCAGTAAGACAGGTGACCATGTACTAAGAGGTAGGTTTTAAGGAGTGTCTTAAAGGAGGAGAGAAAGGTAGAGAGGCAAAGAGGTTGGGGGAGGGAATTCCAGAGTTTAGGGCCCAGATGATTAAGGCACAGCCACCAATGGTGGTGTGGAATATGTGGGGGATGAGCATGACATGAGCGTTGGAGGAATGCAGAGTTCTCACAGAGTTGTAGGGCTGGAGGAGGTTACAGAATTAGGGAGGGGTGAGGCCATGAAGGGATTTAAACACAAGGATAAATCTAAAAGAGACAACAATGTAACACTGAAATCCAGACCACATAGCTTGGATAACCTTGCTCACTTCCCCCTTAAGACTCCAACACAGGCCAGCTCTCAGTGCAGACCCTGTTCACAAGCTAATGAGTCAATGTTAAAACAGAGAAGGAAATAATAATTTTCAGAAATGCCACCTTTGTCGGAAAAGCACCACGCTTTGTTTCTGATCTGTTTGCATCAGTCACATGCAGTGGTCAGCAAAGCATTTAAACTCATTACAGTCACAGTGACTAATAAATGACTGTGCCAATACTGGCTTTATGAGATTAGAACTTTGGTGTTATGCCATTTTTAAAATATTCATTGGATGTGGGCATTGCTGGCGAGGCCAGCACTTATTGCCCATCCCTAATTGTTCTTGAACTGAGTGGCTTGCTAGGCCATTTAAGAGTCAAACACATTGCTGTGGGTCTGGAGTCACATATAGGCCAGACCAGGTAAGGACAGCAGATTTCCTTCCCTAAAGGACATTAGTGAACCAGATGTGTTTTTACAACAATGGTTTCATGGTCACCAGTAGACTAGCATTTTTTTTAAATTTCAGTTTTATTAATTATTAAATTCAAATTTCACCATCTGCCATGGTGGTATTTGAACCCGTGTCCCCAGAGAACTAGTCTGGACCTCTGGATTACTAGTACACTGACATTCCCTCTACACCACCGCCTCTTGCCTGTCATGGCGTGTTTAGATTATAGATTAGAGATACAGCACTGAAACAGGCCCTTCGGCCCACCGAGTCTGTGCCGAACATCAACCACCCATTTATACTAATCCCATATTCCTACCAAACATCCCCACCTGTCCCTATATTTCCCTACCACCTACCTATACTAGTGACAATTTATAATGGCCAATTTACCTATCAACCTGCAAGTCTTTTGGCTTGTGGGAGGAAACCGGAGCACCCGGAGAAAACCCACGCAGACACAGGGAGAACTTGCAAACTCCACACAGGCAGTGCCCGGAATCGAACCCGGGTCCCTGGAGCTGTGAGGCTGCGGTGCTAACCACTGCGCCACTGTGCCGCCCGGAAATAATTAATTAATTGAACTCCAATCCCACCAGCTGCTGTGACAGGATTTGAACCTGTGTCCCCAGGGCATTGGCCTGGGCCTCTGAAATACTTGTCCCATGACATTGCCCTATGCCACTGTCCCCGCTGTTTCAAGTGTGAGTAATACCGTTACTTCAATCTCCATCTATACCTTGACTTCAATCTGAAGCAGCATTGTTCTATAAATTACAATGACCATCAACAACAACAATAATTTGCATTTATCTAGCACCTTTAATGTGGTAAAACATTCCAAAGCATTTCACAGGTGTGTTATCAATCAAAATTTGACACTGAGCCACATAAGGAGATATTAGAACAGATGGCCAAAAGCTTGGTCAAAGTGGGAGGCTTTAAGGAGCAACTTAAAGGAGAGAGAGGTAGTGAGACGGAGAGGTTTAGGGAGGGAATAGGCATATAGGGCCTAGGCAGCTGAAGGCATGGCCGCCAATAGTGGAGCGATTAAAATTGGGGATGTGCGACAGACCAGAATTGCAGCAGTTTAGAGAACTGGGAGGGTTGTAGGGCTGGAGGAAGATACATAGATAGGGAGGGGAAAGGCTATGGATGGAGTTGAGGATGAGGATACAGCTAAAAGAGACAATACAATACTGAAAAAATGAAGATAGAATCAGCCTACAAGGAGAAAAAATCTCTTTCTAGATCACGGGTTCTTACAAAATCCAGGAAGCAACAGGACCTTAGAATGAAGCAGGCAAATGTGGCTGGTAGCGAACCTTCAAGATGAGATGTGTGTGGGTGACTTGTATTCCAGTTCACTCACAGAGTTTGCACGTCTCTGCCAGAACTAAAGCTTAGAAACAAGAGCCTGATTTATGTTGTGGTATCCCATTAATGTTACAACCATTTCCTTTCAAATAAATAAACGAACCAAGAGTTTCACAGATCTTCCACCTTGTCAGATGAAGTGTTAACATTTGGAAATTCCCATTTCCTTCATTGATTTCTGCAGTCAGAGTTTCACCCCATAATTATTTCCTGCCAGTTTGAGTATTGTGTGTAATCTGATATGAAACAGCAAGGAAATCCCATTTAGAGCACATGTTTCCTATTGAACATAATAAATAGGTTTGATTGCCGGTAGTCAATTATTTGTAGTGGGTGCTACACACCAAATTTGGCAATGGGATCCCTTACAGACCTCCTACAGACTTCCTACATACACAGCTTACCGAAATCTTTCATTTAATTATCTGAAATCACTGAGCTATGTTACACAGGTTTAGCTGCTGAACTGAGTTGAATATGAATTGGTAATCACAAGGATCTGCAAAAGTCATAGAAAAAATATCTGGTACTGCACCACCAGCATGTACAAGCATGGGAAACCTAAAGTCATTGGCAGGAATTTTGCAGAGCACACTCCTGATTTGCTGAGATTGGTGCTGCTCTTTGTCATGGTCTTAGGAACATAGGAAACTCCATCCACGTGCCTTGGCTCCATATCCCTTTATGTATAGAACATAGAACATAGAAAATACAGCACAGAACAGGCCCTTCGGCCCACGATGTTGCGCCGATCCTTTGTCCTCTGTCAAGGACAATTTAATCTATACCCCATCATTCTCCTTTATCCATATACCTATCTAAAAGCCGTTTGAAAGTCCCTAAAGTTTCTGACTCAACAACTTCCCCAGGCAAGGCATTCCATGCCCCGACCACTCTCTGGGTAAAGAACCTTCCCCTGACATCCCCCTTATATCTCCCACCCTTCACCTTAAATTTATGACCCCTTGTAACGCTTTGCTCCACCCGGGGAAAAAGTTTCTGACTGTCTACCCTATCTATTCCCCTGATCATCTTATAAACCTCTATCATGTCACCCCTCATCCTTCTCCGTTCTAATGAGAAGAGGCCTAGAATGTTCAGCCTTTCCTCGTAAGACTTATTCTCCATTCCAGGCAACATCCTGGTAAATCTCCTCTGCACCCTCTCCAAGGCTTCCACATCCTTCCTAAAATGAGGCGACCAGAACTGCACACAGTACTCCAAATGAGGCCTTACCAAGGTCCTGTACAGCTGCATCATCACCTCACGGCTCTTAAATTCAATCCCTCTGCTAATGAACGCTAACACCCCATATGCCTTCTTCACAGCCCTATCCACTTGAGTTGCAACTTTCAACGATCTATGCACATAGACCCCAAGGTCTCTCTGCTCCTCCACATATAATCCTTTGCTAGCAAAAATCTACCAATCTCAGACTTAATATCATTAATTGAGCTAGCATCTATTACTTTTTGCAGGAGAAAGTTCCACACTTCCATTATCCTTTGCATGAAGATGTGTTTCCTAACTTCTGAATGGCCCAGCTATGATTGTAAGATATTAAGGGATAAGGAACAAGGGTAGGTATATGGAGTTGGGATACATCTCAGCATGATCTCACTGAATGGTAGAACAGGTTTCTCCCCTTTCATGACAGCAGAAAACATTTCTCTCTATCTAGCCTATCAATCCCTTTAAAAATCCAAAATTCTTCAAATAAATCATCCCTTCACCTTTATATCGCTCTTGTTCTTTGTTTGGTTTTGGTTTTGGCTTTGGTCTGGGTCATGGCTGCCACCTGGCTGTAAGTAATATGTATCATCTACACCGAATTATATAGAATCTGCAGCACAGTCCAGTCTGCCCAACAAATCTATACAGCCTCCTCCAACTCTAGATTCATAGAATGGTTATAACACAGAAGGAGGCCATTTGGCCCATCGTGTCCATGCCTGCTCTCTGCAAGAATAACTCATCTAATCCCACTACCCTGCCTTTTCCGTGTAGCCCTGCAAATTTTGTTCTCTTCATATAATTGCCTCTTCCTCTTATATACTTCAATGCTATGTGCTTCAACTACTGCATGTGGTATAGCTGTAGTGTTTGACTGACCTAACTCTTTTCTCATCATTGCCAGTTCTGATGAAAGGTCACAGACCTGAAACGGTAACTCTGCTTCTCTCTCCACAGATGCTGCCAGACCTGCTGAGTATTTCCAGCATTTTCTGTTTTCATTTTGATTGATCTGGGTTTCATTGTATTAGTCTGTTCATTGATCAGTGTTCACTGTGTTTGAATGCTTAAGCCTATGGGTGGGGCTTAAGAGTTTGAAACTGAAAGAGACAGAGCTAGAGGGTTCTACTAAATACAGACAGTTCTGAGAAGACATTGTACTGAGATTTTGTTAGTGCTAAGATATTTTAAAGTGCTGTAAATAAACCAGTTGATGATTTAATGCAAGTGTTATTTCTGTATTTCTCTGGGATAAGTCATTTATATATATAATATATCTAGCAACACAGTGTAAACATAATGGCATTCTACGTTTTCACCACTCACTGCACAAAGAACTTCTTAAATTCTTTATTTGATCTGTTAGTGGCTATCTTATATTTCTGCCTCCTCGTTCTGGACTCATCCAAAAGTAGAAACAGTTTCTCCTCATCGATCCTAACAACGCTTTTCATAATTTTAAAGACTTCAATCAGGTCTCCTCTCAGTTTAATCCTTTCCAGAGAATAGAGTCTCATTTTTCTGCACGTACTGCCTCCTATAATGATGCATCGTCCTTCATTTCTCATGTAACCTTCGCACTTATGAATGCATGGATCAGGGGTGTATTAACATGTGGACCTATGGAGCCCATGGCTAGGATCCCCAGCTAAATATGGAGTCCCATCAGGAGTGGAGAACCATGTCCAATAGGCAGCACCACCTGTTACAACCCAATAAGTTCAGTCTCCTCTGCCCTGCCAAAATCGGCATATCCATTGGAGTTGGGAAAGAGAAGCGGGGGGGATGTGGGGAAGAACTTTCTTTATGTAGCGAGTGACAATGAGCTGGAACTCGCTGCCTACGAGGGTGGTGGAAGTGGGTTTCAAAAAGAAACTGGATGGGCACTTGAGGGAAGTAAACTTGCAGGGTTATGGGGATAGAGCGAGGGAATGGGACTGAATGATTTGCCTTACAGAGAGCTAGCATGGACTTGATGGGCTGAATTGCCTCCTTCTGCGCCATAACGATTCTATAACTCTATGACTCACTTGAAACTTTTGTACTTGTGTCTTCAATGCCTGAGCTCTAGATTATTTATGTAGTTCAAAGAATTTGAGAGAAGATAGAACAATCATCCAGCAACAATGAACCACCACTGAGTGCAGCACTAATGCATTCATATAATCAATACTGTGTGCTGATTTGGTCTCCTTATTTAGGGAAGGATGTAAATGCATTGGAGGCGGTTCAGAGGAGGTTTACTAGATTGATACCTGGAATGAGTGGGTTGTCTTATGAGGAAAGGTTGGACAGACTGGGCTTATTTTCACTGGAGTTGGGAAGAGTAAGGGGAGACTTGAATGAAGTTTATAAGATCCTGAACGGTCTTCACAAGGTGGATGTGGAAAGGATGTTTCATCTTGTGGGTGAGACCAGAACTAGGGGGCACTATTTTAAAATTAGGGGTCGCCCTTTCAGGACAGAGAGGACGAGAAATTTTCTCTCTCAGAGGGTTCTGCGACTTTGGAACTCTCTGCCTCAGAAGGTGGTGGAGGCGGGGTCATTGAATATTTTTAAGGCGGGGGTAGTTAGATTTCTGTTGGGCAAGGGAATCAAGGGTTATCAGGGGTAGATGGGAGTGTGGAATTCGAGACACAAACAGATCAGCCATGATTTTATTGAAAGGCGGAGCAGGCTCGAGGGGCCGATTGGCCTCCTTCTGCTCCTAATTCATATGTTCGTATTCAGGTTGACTATATTTGATGCCAGGAGAAGATTGGCCAAGGCTGAATACAACTCTATGATTAAAGCAAAGCCACTCCAGGTCATGTGGGCAAAGACTAAAATGAGATTTGTTGTTGACAGATATCAAGATGTTTCACGTTTTCGGCAATATGTAGAAATTACATTGCCTACTGAAAGTTTCTCTTTGTTAATGAAGTTGCTTTGAGACAATAATTCAGGTTGACATTGGCTCCTGCTTCAAGGCCAGATGCCACCAAAACCAATTTTATTCCATACACAAATAATGACTTTTTCCAACACAAACATGACCCAAAATATATCAGCTAGACAGAAACAAAAATAATAAAGGCAGACTTGTTTGCATCTTCCTTTCCTTTAGTGTGAGATGCATGACGCAAGAATAAAACATGACTCCTCCTGTTTTGAGCACATTTTCCCAATGTTCTGGCACTTGGAAATATTCAACACTGAATTGAAGTCACTAGAATTCTTGTACATAGATAAAATCTTCTCCAAGTGAAGACATTTTTAATTCTATATTTCAAATTTACTGATGGGAAGTGCTGCATTATTGATGATTTACTGATAGATCTGACCCTGCCTTCAATCCCATCTTCCCTTCCTCTGAACTAGGTTTCAATTCTTATGCTAGCAATTGTTAATGAGGTAACAAGAAAAGTTTCAGTCAACTTGTAAATTTCATAGAATCAAAGAAGGTTTATGGCACAGTAAGAGGCCACTTGGCCCATCGTGTCTGCGCCAGCCAAAAAACAAGCCATCCAGCCAAATCCCACCTTCCAGCATTTGGTCCATAGCCCTGCAGGCTACAGCAATTCAGGTGCATAGCCAGGCAGCTTTTAAATGAAATGAGATTTTCTGCCTCTATCACCCTTTCAGGCAGTGAGTTCCAGACCCCCAACACTCTCAGGTTCCCTCATCTCCCCTCTAATCCTTCTACCAATCACTTTAAATCTATGCCCCTTACTCACTGACCCCACTGCTAAGGCAAATAGGCCATTCCTATCCATTTTATCTAGGCCCCTCACAATTTTGTAAATTACAATCAAAGCTCCCCTTAGCCTCCTCTGTTCCAAAGAGAACAATTCCAGCCTATCCAGTCTTTCCTCAGAGATGCAATTTTCCAGTCCTGGCAACATCCTCGCAAATATCCGCTGTGCCCGCTCTAGTGTAATTACATCCTTTGTATAATGAGGTGACCAGAACTGCACACAGTACTCAAGTTGTGGCCTAACTAATGTTTTATATAGTTCCAGCATAACCTCCCTACTCTTATCTTCTATACTAATAAAGGAAAGGATTCCATATGCTTCTTAACGACTTTATCAACCTGTCCTGTTATCTTCAGGGATCTGTGGATGTTCACTCCAAGGTCCCTCACTTCCTCTACACCTCTCAGTATCCTCCCATTTATTGTGTATTCCTTTGACTTGTTTGACCTCCCCAAATGCATCACCTCACACTTCTCTGGGTTAAATTTCATTTACCACTTTTCTGCCCGCCTGACCAGTCCATTGAAATCTTCCTGCAGTCTACAGCTATCCTCCTCACTATCAACCATGCAACCAATTTTTGTGTCATCTGCAAACTTCTTGATAATGCCCCCTATATTTATGTCCAAATTGTTAATATATATCACAAAAAGCAGGGGACCCAGTACTGATCCCTGCGGAACGCTACTGTAAACAGCCTTCCAGTCGCTAAAACACCTGTCAACAATTATCCTTTGTTTCCTACCACTGAACCAATTTTGTATCCAGCTTGTTACATTTCACTGGATCCTATGTGATTTTATTTAACCAGTCTGCCATGTGGGACCTTGTCAAAAGCCTTGCTAAATTCCATGTAGACCACATCAACTGCACTACACGCATCAATCCTCCTAGTTACTTCCTCATAAATACATTCAAGTTGGTCAGACACGACCTCCCCTTAACAAATCCATGCTGAGTTTCCTTGATTAATCTGTGCCTTTCCAAGTTACAGTTTATCCAGTCTCTCAGAATTGATTCCAATAATTTGGCCAAAGCCGAAGTTCGGTCTATCCCTCGCTCCCTATCTCAGGACAAGGGGCCAATCATTTAGGGCTGAGATGAGGAGAAATTACTTCACTCAAAGGGTTGTGAATCTTTGAAATTCCCTACCCCAAAAGGTTGTGGATGCTCCATTGTTAAATACATTTAAGGCTGGATTTTTGGTCTCTCAGGGAATCAAGGGATATGCCGAGCAGGTGGGTAAGTGGAGTTGAATCCTAAGATAAGCCGTGATCATTTGAATGGCGGAATAGGCTCGATGGGCTATATAAGGGTTGTCTAACCTTTTCAGGCAGAAGGCCACATTAGGACTTTTGCTCGGCCCGGGGTTTGGGGTGGGGGGGGGCGGCAGTGAGTAAATTTCAAAAGATAGAGGCATTAAAAACTTATCTTACTAATAAAAACTACAACAAATGTGCACTTCTGTGAAGAGGCTTTAAATGAGAAGACCAATCTATTGACTTACTTTCTCCTCACTATATTGAAAACTGATATAGTGACATATCTGGCAGTGTTTTTGCTTGCATAAGTCTCTGCATGCACACTTGATGACACAGGGGTGATCTTGATCACTCTCTCTCCTTCTCTTTTACTGTCTCTCTCTCTCCCTATGTCCCTCCTCTCTGTGTCCCCTGCTCTCTCTGTGTCCCGCCTCTCTCTCTCTGTTACCCCCCCCCCATCCCCTCTATCTCTCTCTGTCCCCCTTTCTCTCTGTCCCCCTTTCTCTCTATCTCTATCCCTCTATCTCTCTGCCCTCTATCTCTCTCTGTCTCCCTCTCTCTCTGCACCCCACCCCCCCACCCCGTCCCTTCTCTCTCTCTCTCTCTCTCTCTCTCTCTCTGTTTTCTCTATCTCTCTCTCCCTCTGACAGTTGCATACAGCGGGAATGATCAGCAGATGGTTGGTTAGTTTTTTTAAAAATCACATCGCGCTCTCAGTTTAACAGGTGACAGGTGTCGATTGGGAACAGCAGTTTCTGAACTTCGGACAGATTCCAACGGGTTTTTTAAAAAGTTGCAACCTGTCAGTGTTCCCTTTTTAAACAAAGGTACAACATTAGCAGACCTCCAATGCTCTGGCACCACACCTATACCCAGTGAGGATCGGAAAATGATGGTTAGACCGTCTGCTATTTCCTCCCTGGCTTCCTTTAACAGCCTGGGGTACATTTCATCCAGCCCTAGTGCATAAGGCATAAGCAAATTTTACTCAAAAGAAGCATTTGCTTATAATATTGAATGTTTAGTTATTCAAATGACAAGTTAGATAAATCCAGTCACACTAGCTTGTGTGTGGGTTTAATTCAATCTTTCTCAGTGTAGTGGAATTCTCAAAAAGCAATCTTGATCACAACAGAACCACTAGCATGATACTCTTGTTATGATCATAAGATCACAAGATCACAGGTGAGGAAGGCCATTTGACTCACCTTAATTCATCTCACTGGATTGACCCACAGTCCGATCCATGATAGCAACTAATGGTTTCTTGCATGATTTCAGGGCTTTTGCCTCTATTACTATCCCAAAATCCACTACAATCACTCCATGTGTGAAGAAAAGTTTCCTGCTATCATTTCTAACTTTAGCATTTACTAGTTTGAACCTGTATCCCCTTGTCCTACTCTGATAGAATTATAGAATGGTAGCAGCTCAGAAGGCCATTTGGCCTGTCGGGTCTGTGCCAGCTCTCTGCAAAAGCAATCCATCAAGTCCCATTCCCCACTCTTTCCCGGTAGCCCTGCAAATAATTTCCCTTCGGGTGCGTATTCAATTCCCTTTTCAAAGACACAGTTGAAACTGCCTCCACCACACCCTCTCAGGCAGTACATTCCAGATCCTAACCACTCACTGTGTAAAAAAGTTTTGCCACATGTCGCCTTTGGATCTTCTGCCATTCACCTTAAATCTGTGTCCTCTGGTTCTTGACCCTTCTGCCAATGAGAACAGTTTCTCTCTATCTACTCTGTCTAGACCCCTCATGATTTTGAACACTCTCCAAATCTCTTCTCAACTTTCTCTTCTCGAAGAAAGAAAGACTTGCTTTGATGTAACACCTTTCACGACCACTGGACATCTCAAAGTGCTTTACAGCCAAAGAAATACTTCTTGAAGTTTAGTAACTGTTGTAATGTAAGAAAGGCGGCAGCCAATATGCACACAGCAAACTCCTGCGAACAGCAATGTGATAATGATCAGATAATCTGTTTTTTTTTGTGATGTTGATTGAGGGATAAATATTGGCAGAACATTGGGGATAACTCCCCTGCTCTTCTTCAAGAAAGTGCCATGGGATCTTTTACATCCACCAGCGCAGGTAGATGGGGCTTAGTTTTAAGCTCTCATCCAAAAGACAGCACCTCCAACAGTGCAGCATTCCCTCAGTACTGCACTAGAGTGTCAGCCTTGATGGTTGTGCTGGAGTGGGACTTGAATCCTGACTCTTCTTGTGGCTTCGAGGCAAGAGTGCTATCAACTGATCCACAGCTGCCACAACTCTCTATAAAGAGAACAACCTCAGCATTTCCAATCTATCCACTTAACTGAAGTCCCTCATCTCTGGAAACATTCTCACAAATCTTTTCTGTGCCCTCTCTAAAGCCTTCACAACGTTTGGAAAGTGTAATGCCCTGAAACGGGACACAATACTCCAGTTGACGCTGAACCAATGTTTTATAAAGGCTCATCATAACTTCCTTGCTTTTGTATTCTTTCCTGTATTTATAAAGCCAGGATCCTATATGCCTTTTATAACACTTTCTCAACCTGCCTTGCCACCTTCAATGATTTGTGCACAAACACCTGCATCTCTCTGTTCCTGCATCGCTTTCGAATTGTACCATTTGATTAATATTGCCTTTCCTCATTCCTCCTACGAAAATGTATCAATATCCAGGCTAGGGCTGATAAGTGGCAAGTAACATTCGCGCCACACAAGTGCCAGGCATTGACCATCTCCAACAAGAGAGAATCTAACCATCTCCCCTTGACATTCAATGGCAATACCATCACTGAATCCCCCACTATCAACATCCTGGGGGCTACCATTGAGGAGAAACTGAACTGGAGTAGCCATATAAATACCGTGGCTACAAGAGCAGGTCAAAGGCTAGGAATCCTGCGGCAAGTAACTCACCTCCTGATTCCCCAAAGCCTATCCACCATCTACAAGGCACAAGTCAGGAGTGTGATGGAATACTCTCCACTTGCCTGGATGGGTGCAGCTCCAACAACACATAAGAAGCTCAACGCCATCCAGGCCAAAGCAGCTTGCGTGATTGGCACCCCATCTACAAACATTCACTCCCTCCACCACTGACGCACAGTGGCAGCAGTGTGTAGCGTCTACAAGATGCACTGCAGCTACACACCAAGGCTCCTTAGACAGCACCTTCCTAGCCCACAACATCTACCAACTAGAAGGATAAGGGCAGCAAATGCTTGGGAACACCACCACCGGCAAGTTCCCCTCCAAGTCGCACAGCTATATCAATGTTCCTTCACTGTCACTGGGACAAAATCCTGGAACTCCCTTCCTAACAGCACTGTGGGTATACCTACCTCACATGGACTGCAGCAGTTCAAGAAGGCAGCTCACCACCACCTTCTCAAGGGTAATTAGGGATGGGCAATAAATGTTGGCCTAGCCAGCGACGCCCACATCCCATGAATGAATTTTTTAAAATTTGCACTTCTCTGCGTTAAAGTTCATCTGCCATGAATCAGCCCACAAATGCCCTTCAAGGAACATGATGAAATAACTTCCTTTCTGTACTGAAAATCTAACGTGAATCTTCTATTGCTTAGTTATAAGGAACAGTAGAAAGGAAACCAGAGACTAATGAAAATAAGTGATTCCATTCAAAAGTGTTTAATCTCTGTCTCTGCAGAGTTCCTTTAAAAGTCAATGTCCAAGAAGCACCTTTTTAAAAAAATACAAAATTGCTTTATTTTCCTATATTTTTCCAATCCTCCATTTCTATTTATATTAAAATTTTACTTTTGGCCCACAGACAAGAATTAAACAGATCACATTGTAAATTAATGTATGATCATTGCAACATTTTAACACAGCAGCTTGCAGTTGTCATGCACAGAAAAAGCCGTGATGAAACAATTAAAAAAGTCAACTATTGAACAAAACCACAAGAACATGGGCACTTGTGCCACAGACAAAATGCAGTAACAGGCACGTGACCCCTCCTGTACTGGAAATGAACAAACATGTCTGAAAAGATGGAACTCGTTACCCTCATCTGAAATAGCTCTGAGGAGACCCCCTTTGAAATTGAAAGGAACACTATTCCATATTCTTCTTTGGCCTCCTTGTCTCGCGAGACAATGGGTAAGCGCCTGGAGGTGGTCAGTGGCTTGTGAAGCAGCACCTGGAGTGGCTATAAAGGCCAATTCTAGAGTGACAGACTCTTCCACAGGTGCTGCAGATAAAATTGGTTGTTGGGGCTGTTACACAGTTGGCTCTCCCCTTGCGCTTCTGTCTTTTTTCCTGCTAACTGCTAAGTTCGACTCACCACTCTTTAGCCCCGCCTTTATGGCTGTCTGCCAGCTCTGGTGATCACTGGCAACTGACTCCCATGACTTGTGATCAATGTCATAGGACTTCATGTCGTGTTTGCAGACGTCTTTAAAGCTGAGACATGGACGGCCGGTGGATCTGATACCAGTGACAAGCTCGCTGTACAATGTGTCCTTGGGGATCTTGCCAACTTCCATGCGGCTCACATGGCTAAGCCATCTCAAGCGCCGCTGGCTCAATAGGGTGTATATGCTGGGGATGTTGGCCGCCTCGAGGACTTCTGCGTTGGAGATACGGTCCTGCCACCTGATGCCAAGGATTCTCCAGAGGCAGCGAAGATGGAATGAATTGAGACATTGCTCTTGACTGACATACATTGTCCAGGCCTCATTGCCATAGAGCAACGTACTGAGGACACAGGCTTGATACACTCGGACTTTTGTGTTCCGTGTCAGTGCGCCATTTTCCTACACCCTCTTGGCCAGTCTGGACATAGCAACGGACGCCTTTCCCATGCACTTGTTGATTTCTACATCGAGAGACAGGTTACTGGTGATAGTTGAGCCTAGTCAGGTGAACTCTTGAACCACTTCCAGAGCATGGTCGCCGATATTGATGGATGGAGCATTTCTGATGTCCTGTCCCATGACGTTCATTTTGATGACTCCTATCAACACGAATGAACTAACAAAGGATTCTAGAGACAGACTGACTCACAGTCCAAACCAAAATGATTAGGTGTGAAATAGCACCATGTTAACAGAATGGTCCCCATTCAGACAGCAATTGATAGCCATATCTCCACATCCTGGTCAATTGTGTGGCACACCAGAGGAGAGGGCCATGTGCCTCCCAACAGCAACTCTAATGTGATGGATTTTTACCTTAAAAAGGGAACCTGTTGAAGAGAGAGGAAAGATCAAGCCAACACCATCGGAAAGCAGTCGAACAGAGGCTGTGAAAGAGATCCAGCCAAGCAAGAAGAACCCTACTGAAACAATAACTGAACAGCCATGACAACAGAGACGTCATGAACAGGGGTCAACAACATGTCCATACACGGACACCAGTGTCCGTGGTAAAACTTTTGAGGTCCATGGTAATTTTAAATGTCTTGTTCCAAGCCTTTGAACTTTAAAGTGTGACTGACAGTAAGCTGCCTGGACGAGGTAAGCACTGATTGATGTTTCGTGGCATAGGCGCACTGGGATCCATCGCCCTGCTGTTTTCGGGGACGTGGAAGTTCAAGGAGTGAATGCGTGAATGGAAATGGTTGCTGCGGGGGAGGAGGAGAGAGAGGCTGAGGGAAAAGCAAGTGAAGAGAGTGTTGTTTATTTTGTGATTGGTGTCCCTTGACTACGCCACTTGCTTTAATTGCTCAATTAATTCTTCTCAGTACTGGTGCATGCATGGAAGTCCCGCAACTACACTCCCAGCAGGTATTGAACTTCCTTCAATGGATGCAAAATAATGCAGAAAGTGGTAATTTTTTTAAAGCTGCATTCTTAAATCACATGCTGAAATGTAACCATTTCCCATGGATCTGTACTCTACCAAAGAGAATCAGTGCCTTCAGAAAGGAAGAGAAATTCAGGGAAAAGTATTTTTTGAAAAAGCCTCAGAGCAATCTATATGTCAGTAAAACAGGCCATGGTTTGATGTTCTAATAATGCAATTAGTCATTTGGTAGTACAGAACTTGAGTAATGCTGAAAATAGAGATGTTGTTGATGCATTTCGTCATTGTTTTCCCTTACTTTGGTATTCTTGTGGATTGTCGTGATGAGTGTAAGACAAAGATCTTTGACAACATCTCTAGTTTCAGCAATGCAATTAAAGCTATAAATTGAAAATTAAATCCCAATCTTGTGCATTTGCAGGTTAATTAGGCTGATTCAAAGACATTTTCCCCCTTTTCTTCATTTCTCCCACCTCCCCAAAATTTGAGGGATTCCTTAGCTACTGGTGATGAGTTAACATAGGTGGGTGCACATTCCTATTCAGTAGAATGGAAACTGATTTGAGTTTTTTGATCAGATAGAAGTTTTAAAAACAAAGCTACAGAAGTTGTTGTTATTACTGGTTCTGTCAGGTTCCTAAAGTTATCATCATACCAAATTTAAAACATGGTTTATAAAATTATTATAAAACTTAAAAGATTAGCATTTATTGTAAAAATGATTAGATTTTAGGGAACGCTGTCATGAAATGAAGTTGTATTCTGACAATAAAAATAATTTGCAACAGCATTGCATACTATTTTGCTTGCTAGCTAACTAATACATTTGCACTGCTCTCCATTGCTGTTTGTATGCTTAGCTACTTTATTTATAGGGGGAAATGTGTTTTAAATCTGATTGTGTTTTGATGTCATTAGGTTGGCTATATACTTTATATACAGATTAATTTTCTCCATATCCATGGTTGAGTCAATAATTTTGTCAAATATCTGTGGTGCAACATGTTGGTGTGTATCCCTGATCACAAAGAGACTTCAAGACTCTCCATCTGTGAAGGCAACGACATCCACACAACCAGTTTTGTGCTGAGTTGTAACAACTAGAATTCTACAATACCTCAACAAGTTCAAGACTACAAACACTCAACCCTGCACCTTTAAAACATTCACCCTCCTAAGCAGATTCAACAGATTTACTGTAAACCAAGAACACGTACCTGACTTTGGACTCTCAACTCTCTATCTATTCTTGTGTAATGTATGTGTGGGTTGCGACCATTTTGGGAATTGTGTAAAAAAAAATAGTAATATTTTTTAACCTACGAAAATATCTATCATTTGTCTGTTTATTTGACCCTAAAAAAAACACCCACGGACTAACACACTGTTACAACCAGGTGAGAAAGGTGTTTAGGGGTTCCCTCTCAGTCTTTTTCCTGGTTTGGCCATAGAAGGGTTTAATTTTTAAAACACTGTGTTTTTAGCTTCCCCTCAGTGAATCCTTGTTCACTGTTCTCCAATTGTTCTGGCAAAGAAATCAACCAGACAGGTTTTTTTTAGAATTAAACAAGAAAAGTCTAAGTTTATTAACCTTAAAACTCTAGTTCAGTTTAAACTACTAAAAATATGCAACACAACCATGCTAGCATGCATACGTGACAAACACACATGCAGATAGAGACAGAAAAGGAGAAAGAATCAAGGGGAAAGGTTTGAAGCAATAGCTGGAGTTCTCACTTACTGTCTTTTGAGTTCAATGTAAAGTCTCTGATTGCAGTTAAATCTTGCCATCTCATTGGGGTCCAGTACATACTTTCAAATTTATTTTGATGGTTTTCTGTCTTGAGGCTTAGTTTTTTTCATGGGTCGTTGTCTTTGCATGAGAGGGAGAGAGAGGGACAGGGGGAGATGCTCTCTCTTCCAGCTCAGTTGCAGTCTGACCTCACACTGTTCTGTGAACACAATTCAAAACAAACTTGGGCCAGTAGGCCAGTCATGTGACTAGTTCTTTTTTTCAGGACAACCTGCCCTGCAAGGTTTCTTTCAATCTTAGTAGACATCCTCAGTAGGGGGCCCGAATGGTGACCGTCACACACTCAATGTCATTTGATCAAAATCCATTTGGTTAATTGAATCAGGCAGCAGTTCCATTGTCTTCTCCAGGCAACTGTCTCTTAGTATTTCTAGTCACTGTCCTTTTAGAATGCAGGTGCAGCCATGTTTTCATTCTAGTAAGAGTTTAAAATTAATCTTCCATATGACGAGATTGATATGCCTCATTCTTGGCAGGTGTAGTTTTCCTCACAACTCCACATCCAGTGGAATGAAATGCGATTTTAGAAAAGCATTTCATTAAAAGAGAATAGAGAGTAGAGTAAGGACAGGAAAACACACATGCATTTCTCTCATTCATTCTCATTCATTCAGAAATCCTAAAAATTGTTACCTCCTGTCATTCCTCTGTAGCAGTGCTGCTTTAAACTGCCCCTTTACCTTTCAGGTGGGTCTAGTTATGTGTTGCCCCAAAGGGATTTGAAGTTTCTTCACTATCAGCCTGCAATGGCTTGAGAATGGGCATCCCAGTAAACATGTGATTTCTAGGGAGGGTTGCAGTTTGCACATTTCCAAGACTGTCCTAGGGTGTCTTGGTTCCTGTTGAGGTTTGCAGGGGGAGGGTTAGATATAATTAGCCCTAGGCTGGAGTTCTGCTCATGAGAGTCAGTAGTGGGTGGATCCATTCTGAACTCTCTTTCAATGCTTTGATGAGTCATTCAATGGCTTTTCACCTTAGAAACATAGAAAAATAGGAGCAAGAGTAGGCCATTCAGCCGTTTGAGCCTGCACCGCCATTCAATACGAGTCTAAAATTCATGTTCCATAAGATAAAATTAATATGCCTCATTCTTGGCAGGTCTGATTTTCCTCACAACACCATTTTTTTAACAAAACACGCAGTCAGTTGGGAGCTGAACAGCGGGAAGCACCCATACCAATTTCCACCTGTCCGTAACACAGTAATTAATAGAAATACAACTGCTGTTTATAAGAATTAAAACAACTCTAAAATGATCCCATGGACTCTTTAAAAGTGTACATTTCAGTTCAGCTGATGGACCACAATCCCTTTATCTGTAATATGCAGTGATGTATGAAGAAGTAGAGGAGGCAGCACATTCATTGCAGTAAATTATTGGCTTTTACTTATTTTATCATCCAGCAATTCTCCTTCACAGTAAAGATAAATTATAGGCACTGGAAGTTCACTGTAAAAAAAAAAGACCAAGCTGCATAATCAGCATCAGCAGTTCAGACACTAGCTCTGTGGGATCTTTTGCTGATTGTAAAGCTCAGAAAAATACCTAACACTATTCCTACCCTTTGATCGTTTTCTCTGTCAAATACCTACTTAGATTCCTTTTGAATTTGCTGACCTTGTCCACTTCTGCTGCAGGGTAAGTTTTTGATTTTAGTCCCTGGGTGGTGATCTGGCAAAGTGAATCACACCCCATTTACAAAACCCACCTGATTGGCTTCCCCACTGAAATCAATGGAATGAGAATCAGGCGGATATCTAATAGGTGGGCAAGTACCTGGCAAATCACTGCCCAGGGGTCAAGACAATAATTCCTGGGCAATCACGTGTAAAATGTGCCAAACTCTGTGTTACATCTAAACTGTTCATCATCCCTCTTCTGACATTATCTACAACCCTCAACTCTTTGCAGAGTTTATAACGTGTTAAAGATGTGAAGATTAATTTATCTCTACCTTTAGAATGTTCAATATAACATTAAAGTCAAGGCTTGGTGATAGCACTCTCAGTCTGAAGGTTGTAGGTTCAAGTTTCATTCAAGAAATAATCCAGTGCAGTGCTGAGAGTGTTGGCAATGCAGCTTTTTTTTAAACTGGGTGAGACATTAAACCAAGTATACCTCTGCTCTCTCAGGTAGACATAAGAAAAGACCTATAGCATTATTTCAAAGAAGAGCAGGGGATTTTTCCCCAGCGCTCTAACCAATCTTTATTGCTCAACCAACATTACAAAAAAGAAAAACAGATTATCTGGTCATTATCATACTACTGCTGTGGGAGCTGTACTCAAATCAGCTGGACCGTTTTTCTACATTACAACAGCAACTACAATTCAATTGATTGTAAAAGTGCTTTGAGGTTGAGAAAGGCGCTATATAAGTGCAAGTTCTTTCTTTCTCGTGAGCCTTCATTTCTTTGCTGTAAACATTCCCAGTTTCAATGGATCCTCAGGTAGCCCTTGCAGCTAATGCACTTGTCCTTTGCTGTAACTTCTGCATATGTTGTCTGCACTTTGGCGATGAGGATTGTGCACAGTTCTCCAACTGAGGTAAGACCAACAGTCTGTAAAGCTCATTAATACCTGTCTTGATTATAAAATGAAATGGACTGTGTATGTTTAGCAAAAACATTCTGCTGAAATAGCAGATGGAGTTTTCATATTCTCCTCAGAGGAACATTCCCCAGCTCCCTCTGAAGATTTTCCTTTCCTCGGTGGATTTGGCGAGGACGGTGTTTTTCTACCGTCACTCGCTTGACACAGACTGGTTTACAGTCTGAGATCTAACATCAGTAAAAGTATAGGTCATCCTTCTCCCACATAAACTTACGTTGGAGGCAGAAAAGTTCAACAGCATCAGCGTCATCTTCGAACTAACATTTTAACTGCAGTTTTTGCTTTGTGTTGATATTTTACGTTCCTGGTCAATGCATTTTACTTTGGAAACTCTGAGCAGGGTTTGGTTTCGAGCTACCCAGTCTTTCCCCTGCTATACACTGAGTTTCTGTCTTCATTCTACACCCACCCCCGTCTGACCCACTCCCCCTCCGCCTCTGTTTCTCTCGGAATTTGTGAAGGAAACTTTATTTTCAATGTTCACCGATCTTTCGAATTCCGATGAGCACTGACATCTATTCGAGGCTGAACATAATTTCTCCATATCTTAAATCGCATATGCCGATCGATGCGTGACATTTTTGTTGGAACTAAGTTACTGCATTTCAGCAGAATTGGAAACAAAATATAAAAGCAGATCCGAGATAATTAAACCAGAAGCTCTCTATAGAGTGGGTGGATTTTCGCCTCAGTTAATCTTGGCGGTGTAAATGCGGGCGGTGATTTCTGTAAATGATTATATTTTGAAGGCTAATCGGGAGCGCAAGGGTAAAATAACAACTGAAAGCAAAAACAGTGGTCTAACAAATCAAACAGTTTAAACTGCTGGTACAGAAATGTAAGCAGAATTCAAAACAAAATGGATGAACCGGGAGCAATAATTTGTAGTGCGGATCGAAAGATATTAGGAATGATTCAAACGTGGCTAGAGAGCGAATGGGATTGGCAACTCAATATTGCAGTATGTAGCATCTTTAGGAAGGGAAGGAGGTGAGACGGAGTAGCTGTAATAGTTAAAGATAACATTATGGCAGTAAAAGAAAAGGAAGCAACTGGAAGTAAATAGATACATAAACCATATGGATTGAATTACTAAGGGCATACGATAGGCCACCAAAGAGTGGACGGGAATTGGAGGGAGAAATACATACTCAAATCTAGGAGAAGAGTAGCAGACATAGAATAATACTTGTGGAAGATTTCAATTCTCCCAGTTAAACTGGCAGGAAGAAATAGTGAATGGAGAAAAAAGAATCAAGTTTTTCCTGTATACAGGGCTAATTTCTCACACAGTATATAAGAAGTCCAACAAGATTCACTGCTGAATCTTATAATGGGTAATGAACCAGAACCGAAAATCAGTAAGAGGAGGAGAGCATCTTAGTAGTGGTGATCACAACATAGTAAGGTTTAAGTTTAGGATCGAGAATGGCATAAACAGGACAAAGACTAAGTTCATTGGTTAGAAAAGAGAAAACTATGAGGAAATGAGGGTAGGACTAGAGAAGGCAAACTGGGCGAAAACTGAAAAACTGAGACAGAAAAACAGTGGGAAATCTTTAGAAGTGTAATCAATAGAATTGAACATAAATATATTACACTAAAAGTCTAAAACAAACAAACTAATTACAGGGCACAGTGGATTCATAAAGAACTGAAGGGAACATTGAATCCAAACAACAAGGCATTTAAAACATATTTATATACTGAAGGAAAGGGGGGACAAAAGGGAATATGAGGAACTTTAAAGAGAATTTAAAAAAATCAGGAAGGCAAAGAGAAATTATGAAAAGAAATTATCAAGAAACATAAAAAGAAATAATATTATTTATAGATACATAAATAACAAAAGAAAAATTAAAATAGGAAGAGGGCCCCTAAAGAATGAGCAAGATAATCTCACAGGCAATGAAAGTAAAATGGCTAAAGTATTGAATAAATACATTGCCTCAGTTTTTATTAAAGGAGGTAATGAAATAAATATTTCACTAGCAGATGAGCTTGAAAATAATATTAATGCAAATGGAATGGAAAGGGAGAAATAATGACAAACTAGCAAAACTAAAAGCGACTAAAACACCAGGTCTGGGTGATATGCACCCATGCATACGCAAGGAAATTGGGGAGGAGATAGCAAAGGCACTAGTTTATATAAATAAAGGTTCATTAAAAGGAGGGATAGTGCCAGAGGACTGGAAGAGAGCAAATGTTGTTCCTATATACAGAAAAGGAGATGAAGCAAAACCTGGGACTTATAGACCAGGTAGTTTAACATCAGTGATAGGAAAATTATTGGGATCTTTACTAAAAGAAGTGATAGAAGAACAACTAGAGACAAGGAATTAAATAAGCCCCAACAGTCGGTATGAATTTTAAAAGGCTAAGTCATACTTCAGCAGCCTGCTAGAATTCTTTGAAGCAGGAATTCAATGCATATTGTATCCATGGATAAAACAGTAGATGTCAAAGGCAGATTTTCAAAAGGTTTTTGATAAGCTACCACATGATAGGCTCATAACAAAAGTTAGAGTATGTGGAGTCAGGGGAAAAATAGCTGAATGGATGACAAAATTAAAACAACGGGATGGGGTTGGAGGAAAGTAAAAAACAATATTCCACAAGGATTAGTGCTGGGACAATTGTTACTTATAATTTGCATTAATGATTTGGACTTAGGAACAAGTTCAGTATCAAAATTTACAGATGGTACCAAACTGGAGATATAGCTAACACTGAGGAAGAATGCAACATAAGACAAGAATACATTAGAAAACTTCAAAACTGGGCAGTTAAGAGACAAAAGAACTTTAACATAGATAAATGTGGGGCGATGCATCTTGGTAGGAAAACAGAAACATCACCTCGATCTCAGAAAACAAGAAACTATATGGGGTAGAAAACCAAAGGGATCAAGGTATACAGATAAATTATTAAAGGCAGCATCACAGATCAGTAAAGCAATTAAAAATACTAACAAAGCACTGGGGTTTATTTCGAGGAGTATAGAATTCAAAATTAGTGTAGTTATCCTAGAATCTTAGAAAGTTTACAGCACAGAAAGAGGCCAGTGGTCCCATCGTGCCTGCACTGGCTGAAAAAAAAAGGGCCACCCAGCCTAATCCCACCTTCCAGCAGTTGGTCCATAGCCCTGCAGGTTACAGCACTTCAGGTGCATGTCCAGATACTGTTCAAATGAGATGAGGTTTTCTGCCTCTACCACCCTTTCAGGCAGTGAGTTCCAGACCCCCCAACACCCTCTGGGTGAAAAAAACTTTACTCATCTCCCCTCTATTCCTTCTACTAATCACTTTAAATCTATGCTCCCTAGTCACTGACCCCTCTGTTAACGTAAATAGGCCCTTCACATCCACTCTATCTGGGCCACTTACAATTTTGTACATCTCAATCAAATCTCCCCCAACCTCCTCTGTGCCAATGTGAATAACCCCAGCCTATTCAATCTTTCCTCACAGCTGCAATTTTCCAATCCTGACAACATCCTCGTGAATCTCCTCTGTACCCTCTCCAGTGCAATTACATCCTTTCTGTAATGAGGTGACCAGAACTACACACAGTACTCAAGTTGTGGCCTAACTACTGTTTTATACAGTTCCAGCACAACCTCCCTACTCTTATATTCTATGCCTTGGCTAATAAATGAAAGGATTCCATATGCCTTCTTAACCACCTTATTGACCTGTTCTGCTACCTTCAAGGATCGATGGACATTCACTCCAAGGTCTCTCATTTTCTCTACACCTCTCAGTATCCTACCATTTATTCTGTATTCTTTTACCTTGTTTGACCTCCCCAAATGCATCACCTCACACTTCTCTGGTTTAAATTCCATTTGCCACTTTTCTGCCCACCTTAGCAGGCCATTGATATCTGCATACAGTCTATAGCTAGCCTCCTCGTTATCAACCATGCAGCTAATTTTTGTGTCGTCTGCAAACCTCTTGATCAAAGAACAAAGAACAAAGAGCAGTACAGCACAGGAACAGGCCATTTGGCCCTCCAGGCCTGCGCTGATCTTGATGCCTGCCTAAACTAACACCTTCTGCACTTCCGGGGCCCATATCCCTCTATTCCCTTCCTATTCATGTATTTGTCAAAATGTCTCTTAAACGTCGCTATCGTATCTGCTTCCACCACCTCCCCTGGCAGCAAGTTCCAGGCACTCACCACCCTCTGTGTAAAAAACTTGCCTCGCACATCCCCTCTAAACTTTGCCCCTCGCACCTTAAACCTATGTCCCCTAGGAACTGACTCTTCCACCCTGGGAAAAAGCTTCTGACTATCCACTCTGTCCATGCCGCTCATAACTTTGTAAACCTCTATCATGTCGCCCCTCCACCTCCGTCGTTCCAGTGAAAACAATCCGAGTTTTTCGAACCTCTCCTCATAGCTAATGCCCTCCAGACCAGGCAACATCCTGGTAAACCTCCTCTGTACCCTCTCCAAAGCCTCCACGTCCTTCTGGTAGTGTGGCAACCAGAATTGCACGCAATATTCTAAGTGTGGCCTAACTAAGGTTCTGTACAGCTGCAACATGACTTGCCAATTTTTATACTCTATGCCCCGACCAATGAAGGCAAGCATGCCGTATGCCTTCTTGACTACCTTATCCACCTGCGTTGCCACTTTCAGTAACCTGTGGACCTGTACGCCCAGATCTCTCTGCCTGTCAATACTCCTAAGGGTTCTGTCATTTACTGTATACTTCCCACCTACATTAGACCTTCCAAAATGCATTACCTCACATTTGTCTGGATTAAACTCCATCTGCCATTTCTCCGCCCAAGTCTCCAACTGATCTATATCCTGCTGTATCCTCTGACAATCCTCATCATTATCCGCAACTCCACCAACCTTTGTGTCGTCCGCAAACTTACTAATAAGACCAGCTACATTTTTCTCCAAATCATTTATATATACTACAAACAGCAAAGGTCCCAGCACTGATCCCTGCGGAACACCACTAGTCACATCCCTCCATTCAGAAAAACACCCATTCACTGATTCCCTCTGTCTTCTATGACTGAGCCAGTTCTGTATCCATCTTGCCAGCTCACCTCTGATCCCGTGTGACTTCACCTTTTGTACCAGTCTGCCATGCGGGACCTTGTCAAAGGCTTTACTAAAGTCCATATAGACAACATCCACTGCCCTTCCTTCATCAATCATCTTTGTCATTTCCTCAAAAAACTCAATCAAATTAGTAAGACACGACCTCCCCTTCACAAAACCATGCTGTCTCTCGCTAATAAGTTTGTTACTCCCCTTACATTTACATCCAAATTGTTTATACCACAAAAAAGAGGGGACCTAGTACTGAGCCTTGTGGAACCCCACTGGAAATAGCCTTCCAGTCGCAAAAACACTGTTAAACTTGCATAGGGCCCAAGTCTGCTGCACTTAGAGTTCTGGGCTCCATACTGTAAAATGGCTATAAATGTACTGGAAATTTACAAGTATAGTATCAGAAGCAAGAGCTTACAGTTATCGGGAAAGATTGAACAGGTTCGACATTTTCTTTAGAAAAGAGAAGACTTAGAGGTGACCTAATTGAGGTTTTTTTAAAATTATGAATCAGGTTGGCAGGGTAGATGTGAAGACAATGTTTACACTTGTGGGAAAATCCAAAACTAGGGCCATAAATGCAAGATTTTACTAATAAATCTAATAGGGAAATAAAGAGAGATGTCTTTACTCAGAGATTGGTTAGAATGTGGAATTTACTATCACAGGAAATGGTTGAGGGAAATTACCTAGATGTTCTCAAAAGGGAACTGGACAAGTAGATGACAGAAAAAGGAATCGAAAGATATGCTGAAAAGCTGAGATGGGGTAGATGATATGGAGAATAAACACCAGCAGAGACTCATTGAATGGACTGGCTTGTTTCTTTGCTCTATGTTCCACGTTATTCTATCAGTTTGAGAACTTCCCACACATGGACTGAATAAGGTTTCTGCAAAAAACAACATTTTTCCCATCCCAAGGTTTGCAGATCAAGCTGTAACGCAGTGTCTGTAATCTTCTACCTCCGTATTGAAAGCAAAGGGTCTGACATTCATCAAGCCCAATCGACGTCCCCTTACAAAGGCACACTTGGTGATATTAAGCACTTTTTTGGAGGGGTGGAGGAGTTTCTCTTTTTCTGGAGGAACTGAACCATCTTTGAAACACACGTCAATTCCAGGGACAAAAACTGTGGGAGGGAGGGAGACAGGTTGATTTCAGCCTCTATCCAACTGGTACTTTACAGTTCAGCATTCTCCAGTGTTCAGTATGGCAGCCCGCTTCCCCGCTGTCTTGAATTTACACAACTGTATGCGGACAGAGAAGCCTGGAGCATGTGATTGTTATGACCAGGTGAGAAAGAAGTCCAGGGGTCCCTTTCAGCCTTCACCTGGTCTTACTGTAACAGGGTTTAATTTTAAACACACCATGTTTTTAGCTCCCCCTGGGTGAATCCTTGTTCACCACTTTCCAATTATAAGGCAAAGAAACCAGCACAAACAGGTTTTCTTAGGTTTAAAGAAGAAAAGTTGAAATTTATTAAACTTAAATTCTAATTCAGTTAACACCTATGGATACACACCGTGCCCCACCCTAGCATGCATACGCGATGCACACATGCAAATAGAGACAGAAAAGAGCAGAAGAAAAATAAAGTGGAAAAGTTTGAGGCAATATCTGAAGAGTTGTTGTTATGGTTCTTTGAGCTCACTGTAGAGTCCTTGATTGTAGCGAGATCTTGCTTTTCATTGGGGCCCAGTATTCTTCTGAAACCTTGTTCTCTGCAGGAGACTTTTCTCTCTTGGGGTTCATGTGCCTTCACTGAATTCAGAGGCTTGTGAGAAAGAGATGGGAGCAGACAGGAGAGAGATCGTCTCAGTCCAGGAGCAAACAGCTTTCTCTGCCCAAACTTTGTACAAATTCAAAAACTTCAGGTTGCCCAGCAGGTTAGTCATGTGACTAGCTGGTTTGACCATGTCCATTTCTGTATTCGGCCATCTTAGCAGTCAACCTGCAATGCGGCCTCCCCCACCTTCAATGTCTGGGGATCAAAAGTCCATTGTGGGTTGAATGTGTCTGGGAATGGCTGCTTTGTCCTTCCAAACACCATCTGTTAATATGCAAATGTCTTTTCCAGCCACTCCTCCCCTCACTCCGGTAACAGTTTAAAATCAATGTTCATGACAAAATTAATGTGCCTCATTCTTGGCAGGTGGGGACCTAGCGTGACAGTGATCCTAACAAAAAAACGTTTCAGAAATGTTATTGCATCCCGCTGATTAAGTCCCCAACACACATCAGTGGTGTATTTGATCAGATTGTGAGATTGACCAGATTATGCCCGGTGCTATCAATTTACAACACAGAGAGAATGAAGGGAATGAAACATGTTCATAAACTGACCAGGGTCGAGGATTGACGATCTTGGGATCGGTAAATAATCTGCTCATTTGAGTCTGGGTACATCAATCTCCGCCTGACCTCAGCACTGCCTCCCTGTGTCCTTCTGAGAGAATGATGCGAGACTTTTGTCCCATTCTGGGTCAGGCCAATCTTTGTCCCCTTCTCAGTACATTGAGACAATTTGCCATCAAACTGTTAGATACTATTCATTAAAACCAGTCTCATTAAAGTTCCACCAATTGAATTCCTTCGAAATGAAGTTAACAGTGTCGTCTCGTCTTAATTCGGAGGCAATAAAAACAGAAAATGCTCGAAATCCTCAGCAGGTCCGGTAGCATCTGTTGAAACAAGGTTTCAGGTCGTTGACCTTAATTCTGTGGTAATCGATTCTCTCTTTTAATTTCCTCTCCCCGTGTTTTTCTAAGTATAAACGTGTATTAACTGTTGTATTCATTTATTACACAAATACGCACCTATATATATTCAGTGCAATGTTTGATGATGGGGATGGTATTTGGCGTTAATCGCTCATAATGTAAACTATAACCCTGACCTGCCAGTAGAGTGTGGTTTAATTCCTCCGCTCTCTTATTTATTAACATCAATCTCACTGCCCTTGGGACGGGCCTTGTAAATGAGAGAGATTGGACTGGAGTGTCGCACAGCACGTCCCCCCGGGGCCTGCCTGGAGAGCAGGATATTAACACTAGAGAGGGCGGTAGAACGAAGGATGGGATTGATGCAAAGGCAAAAGGATGTTCCAGAACTCCCGCGGTTTCTGCCCTCTACTCTCAGCAGCTGCTCTCACAGACAATAGGGATAAAGTTAGAAACTGAGAAGTGGAGTTGGAAACCGAGTTATAAACACAGACGATAGGAGCACCGACACAAACTGACAGCGATAGAAACTGCCACAAGCCGAGAGATCAGGATAGAATCAAAGTTTTAATCTTACAGAGTTAGAAACAGATGGCGAACAAAGTCAGGGAACTGGGGATTGAAAGATGGAGAGAGATGGGATCGGACTGGATTGTAAACTGGGAAATGGGGCTCGTATGCAGACAGGAATGGAACAGAGTGAAGGCGCGAAACGGAGATAGAAACAGAGAGATAGAAAGAGTAGTAAACAAAAGAGGGGGGGGATAAGAAACAGGGATATTGATAGAAAAAGAGGACGGAGTAGAGAAGGGAGAGTCAGAAAGAATTGTGGGCACAAAGTAACAAAGAAGGGATAAAAACAGATAGAAACAGGGAGCGAGGGGGATAGAAATAGAGAGGGAGTAAAAACTGAGCAAAGACCAAATTAGAGGATAGAGCAGAAAATTTTGACAAATGTTTCTCATTAAGAATTTCTCATATTTAATCAATTGATACGGATCCCGTAATTCAAAGCACATGTATAAAACTTCCCCAAAAAACTAAAGGTTTAAAAAGAACAGTGATCGCAATTTTCAATAGGTAGGCGATATTCTACTCCACCAAGGGTGCATGTGCTTAAATAATACTATGTGGTCCCGATAAATCATTGTTCTAACAGTCCAGTTGAGATTCTACCCCTGTTTAATGCGATGTTTTACAAGACCATGTCATGAATGGACTATTTCACGTTGATGTGCGTTACTATAGAAACCATTGGGTCCTCAAAACTTGTGTTAATAGTTTTATTTATTTTTAAATAATTAATGACATTGCACCTGCGGCATTTTGCGAAGTTTGGCGTCACTTCTCCTAATAAAACTTGTTCTTCGGGATGGAAGCTATTAAAACAGGGATCACTGGGATTTAATCATTTGCTTCTGAATTGAAAATCTTATAGTGTCGCTGAATGCCTTAAGAACAGGCTTACGCAGTAGCAAATAGTAATAGTATTAAATCAAATTTGGAAGTATTATTAAAATTAAAATAGCAAATCTGCGTGAGAGCAAACGTGCATTTAGTTTTAGAAAAAGGGCAACTTGACATCCGGAGAGTACATTAGAACTTGCCCTGCGTTGACAGCGAGGAGCAAGAGACTGTGACAGGGGATTCTATTTCTGGATTATTGAAAGACAATCTAATATAAGGTTAAAAAGGCGATTGCTTGAGATCTCAAATAATAATTGTGGTTACGCCGTTAAAAAAACCCGTCAGCAACCGCAAACAGAAAGGACATTTACATAGTTTTAACTTCCATTGGTTAGTTAAATACTGTCTATGAGACAGGTCAGTGAAAATTTATTTATAAGTATTATATATAATATTTATAAATGAAAACACCTTTCATTTTTCGTTATTTGGCCAAATAGCTAACCTGTTGAATTGTTCATTCTCCAATACATTTCTCCACAGTTGGATCTCTGCTGCCCTCTAGCAGTGGTCCCTAGAGTCGCACGGAATCCATGACGTTTGGACCATCCCGAGGAGGCGAGGTTTAAAGTGATTGAAAAGTGATATTGAAGCTTCAACACCCAACTGCTTGAACCGGTTTTCATTCGTGTTCAGCCTCGGCGATATTTCTAAATGGTACGTGTGTCTTTGTGTGTGTGTGAGTGTGTGTGGAGCTTTATTAACCTGGGATTGTGCAGATGCTGAGCATTGAGACTGGGCAGAGAAAAAAGTTGCAGCCGAAACTGAAGGGATAAAGGAGGAAAATGCAACCCAGGGTCGGCAGCGAATGTCTAACCGGATTCAACCCAGCTCAGAATGCGAGAGAGAAATGAATTTGGGCAAGCATGATGCCAGCTATTTGCATGAATGTCTCCGAGATGGGGACGATCCCTGAGCTCTGCTCGGAGTTGCTTTTCACAGGTTGACATTGCAGTGAGTGGGTCCATCGCCGGCAACTTACTCAACTCACTCACATGGAGACGGCAGCTTTTGTAAGATGACTTTTTCTGAGTTCACTAATCAGAGCTTCAGTGGAAACTATTCGAAGGACACGGGCAATGCAACGGCACTGAACCCCGGCCTTGCCAATAACAGGTCAACCGAGCCGGAGGAACAAGATGCCAACCAAGCGGTGGCTCTGGGGGTTGTCCTCGGTGCCTTCATTTTGTTCGCCATTGTGGGAAACATCATGGTCATTCTCTCGGTGGCCTGTAACCGCCACTTACAGACAGTGACCAATTATTTCATCATTAACCTCGCCATTGCCGACCTCCTCCTGAGTACAATCATCCTGCCCTTCTCAGCCAGCCTGGAGGTATTTGGCTACTGGGCGTTTGGGAGAATCTTTTGCGACGTCTGGGCTGCGGTCGATGTCCTGTGTTGTACGGCCTCAATAATGAGTCTCTGTATAATATCTATTGACCGTTACATTGGGGTACGCTATTCTTTACGCTATCCAACCATCATGACTGAGAAGAAGGCGGTGTGGATCCTGATAATCCTGTGGGTGTCCTCCATTGTCATCTCTGTTGGTCCTCTGCTGGGCTGGAAGGAGCCTGCTCCAGATGATGAGACACTGTGCAACATTACCGAAGAACCGGGTTACGCTTTGTTTTCCTCGCTCTTTTCCTTCTACCTACCTCTCATGGTCATACTGGTCATGTATTTTAGAATCTACATCGTGGCCAGGAGGACAACCAAGAGCCTGGAGGCTGGTGTGAAGAAGGAGCGCAGCAAAACCATGCAAGTTGTCCTCAGGATTCACTGCAAAAGTGTGATGGACGAGCCCAATTCCACCTTCAAGAACAAGGGGCAACAGTTCCGCAGCTCTCTCTCCATGCGGCTTCTCAAGTTCTCCAGGGAGAAGAAAGCGGCGAAAACTCTCGGCATCGTGGTGGGCGTCTTCATTCTCTGCTGGCTTCCCTTTTTCACCATTTTACCGCTTGGTAGGTACAGCGAAAGGGTCCAACAATTAGAATTGTTGTTAAACGTTGTGCAGCGTTTGTACAGTAGTCCCAGGACGATGGCTTTCCCCCCTTAATGTTAAATTGAGCTTATCAGAAAAGAATTGAGATAACATTAAATACAACATATCTTTGAGAGATCAGAATGCATCAAAGCAACTGCTTCTATCGGTGGCGCTGTGTATGTGTTTTTTTTTAGTGCAACCTTCTCTGGTTCTGAAATCTTTAAGTCCTCACTACAGTTGGGTTTTGCAGTTAAATATTCAAGTTGTTACATAGAGCTGATTAAAAGGTATTGGTTGTCGATACCAGGGCTGCAAACCACAAGAAAGTACCTAAGCACAGACCAATGTTGGATGTCATCTTTCCCAACTTCGGGTTCCAATCCTCAGTTTGAGCCAAAACTCATTTGGAAATCTTGCTATTTTCTGTCACATCCGGTCACTTTATCTGACTAATTAACTGTATTAGGCGACTTGCCATCCCTTTACAAAGTGTCATTATCAGCTGGGTTGTGGCTCTCTCCTGCACACCAACACACATGTGATGAAAATCACTCAAAAACCATTCGGCTTCAAATTTCCCACTGATCACTCGTTGTTCCTCGATCTTTTCCCCGCACTAATGTTTGCTCACGGCCAGTTGAATTCCGACTGTTGGTCGGTACTCGATGAAGGACGGTGCAAACTTCATTCCGGGTAGAATCCGCTTATCTTTAAAGTAACAAGCCAGTTAGGAACAAAAATGCTCATAACAGAGTGTGTAATTACAAATGGATGTCCACGCAATTGACATTGATCACACATACCCGTTATTAATTCTAGCCTCTACCCCGCACCCCCCCCCCCCCTCCCCCATCACCGCCACCCAGCCAAAATAAATACAGGAGGGCATAGTACAGTGCAGCAAATTAAGAATTCAGGAGCGATGCGAATGAGATAGTGGACCAAATATCTCCCAGATTAGTTGGATGTATTCAAGATACAAGGGGCTGGCGAACCACTTGCTCCTCACAGGAATTTAAGAGTGGGAATTTACACCGCGGGATGTTATGGTATGAATGCTTAACACATAGGAAGGAAGGAACATCGGAACAGGAGGAGGCCATTCAGCCCCTTGAGCAATTCAGTGAGATCATGGCTGATCTGTATCTTAACTCCATCTTCCCACCTTTGTTCAGTAAGCTTTATTACCTTTGCCTCGCCTAACACATTCCTATCAAACTCTTCTGTCTGTTATTTTAACAGAGGAAATTACCCATTTATTTTAAACACCCTGCTTAAAATAAAGTTACAATTCCTATTTTCCTAACCTACTATGAACGTTATGCCTTTGTATAATTATATTGCACAGTGTCATGTAATTTTCAATCTCTAATGGCACTTGCATTGAGTCTATAACACAGAACCCAATTGGTCCGACTGTTCTATACCAGTGCTTATGTTCCACAGAAGCCTTCTTCTACCCTACTGCATCTAACCCTACAAGCTTTCACCCTCACATGCTTCTCCAGCATCCCCTTAAATGCAGCTATGCTATTTACCTCAACTACTCTATGTGGTAGTGAGTTCCACATTCTTACCACTCTTTGGGTAAAGAAGTTTCTCCTGAATTCCTATTGGATTTATGAGAGACTATTATATTTATGACCTTTAGTTTTGCTCTCCCCCACAAGTGGAAACATTTTCTCTACATTTAGTGTGTCAACCCATTTCATTATCTTAAAGACCGTTAGAAGTTACTTCTCAGCTTTCTTTTTCCCAGACTAAAGATCCTCACAGTGTTAGTGTCATCCTTGAGAATCTCTTTTGTACCTTCTCCAATGTCTCTATAGTTTTTTTTTATATAATACGAAGACCAGCACTGTGCGCCGTACTCCAAGTGCTGTTTCACCAAGCTTCAGTACAAATTTAACATGGTCAGGGGAACTACAGACCTGTCAGCCTGACATCAGTAGTAGGGAAAATGTTAGAATCTATTCAAGAGGATGTGAAAGCTGGACACTTAGAAAATAATGGTAGGATTGGGCAGAGTCAACATGGATTTATGAAAGGGAAATTGTGTTTGCCAAACCTATTAAATTTTTTTCAGGATGTAACTGGCAGAATGGCTAGGGAAAACCACTGGATGTGGTCATAGAGTCATACAGCACCGAAACAGGCCCTTCAACCCACGCTGACTATCAACCACCCATTTATGCTAATCCTACATTCATCCCATTTTCCGTCTCACATCCCCACAATTCTCCTACCACCTACCTACACTAGGGGCAATTTGTTTTTTACAATGGCCAATTTATCTATCAACCCACAAGTCTTGGGCATGTGGGAGGAAACCAGAGCACCCAGAGAAAACCCGTGCGGTCACAGGCAGTACCCAGAACCAAACCTGGGTCGCTGGAGCTGTGAAGTTGCAGTGCTAGCCACTGCACCACTGTGCCACCCATTTGCATTTGGTGGATTTGTATTTTTAGAAGGCTTTCAGTAAGGTCCCACACAGGAAGTTGGTAAACAAAATTAGAGCACATGGGATTGGCAGTATTATACTAGAATGGATTGACAATTGGTTAACGGGCAGAAAGCAGAGAATAGGAATGAACGGGTCATTCACACATTGGCAGGCTGTGACTAGTGAGGTACCACAAGGTTCAGTACTTGGGCCCCAGCTATTTACAATCCATATCAATGATTTGGATGTGGGGACCAAATGCGATATTTCCAAGTTTGCTGATGACACAAGGAGGAGAATGCAAAGACGCTTCAAGGGGATTTGAAGAGGCTAAGCGAGTGGGCAAAGAGTTGGCAGATGGAATAAAATGTGGAAAAATGTGAAGTTATCCACTTTAGTAGGAAACACAAAACTGCAGAGTATTTCTTAAATGGTGAGAGATTGGGAAGTGTTGATGCTCAAAGGGACCTGGGTGTCCTTCTTCATGTCACTGAAAGCTAACATGCAGATGCAGCAAGCAATTTGGAAGGCAAATGGTATGTTGTCCTTTATTGCAAGAGGATTTGAGTACAGGAGTAAAGAAGTCTTGCTGCAATTGTATAGAGGCTTGGTGAGACTACACCTAAAGTATTGTGTACAGTTTTATTCTCCTTATAAAAGGAAGGATATACTTGCCATAGAGGGAGTGCAATCAAGGTTCACCAGACTAATTTCTGGGATGGCAGGATTGTCCTATGAGAAGAGATTTTTTTTTTCTTCATTCATGGGATGTGGACATCGCTGGCCAGGCCAACATTTATTGCCCATCCCTAATTGCCCTTGAGAAGGTGGTGATGAGCTGCCTTCTTGAACCGCTGCAGTCCATGTGGGGTAGGTACACCCACAGTGCTGTTAGGAAGGGAGTTCCAGGATTTTGACCCAGTGACAGTGAAGGAACGGCGATATAGTTCCAAGTCAGGATGGTGTGTGACTTGGAGGGAACTTGTAGGTGGTGGTGTTCCCACGCATTTGCTGCCCTTTGAGGAGACTGAGGAGACTGGCCCTGTATTCTCTGGAGTTTAAAAGAATAAGAGGTGATCTCATTGAAGCATACAAAATTCTTACAGTGCTTGACAGGGTTGATGCAGAAAGGATGTTACCCCTGGTGGGGGGCTGGGGGTGGAGTGCGGAGGTGGTATCTAGAACCAGAATAAGAGGTAGGCCATTTAGGACTGAGATGAGGAGGAATTTCTTCACTCAGAGGGTGGTAATTCTTTGGAATTCTCTACTCCAGAGGGCTGTGGCGGCTCAGTCATTGAGTAAATTCAAGACAGAGATCGATAGATTTCCAGATATAAAAGATATCAAGGGATATGGGGATAGTGAATGAAAATGGCATTGAGGTAGAAGATCAGCCATGATCTAGTTGAATGGTAGGGGGCCGACTGGCCTACCCCTGCTCCTATATCCTATGTTCCTAATATAATTTCTCTTCTATTCAATTCTATCCCTCTAGAAATGAACCACAGTGCTTGGTTTGCTTTTTTAACAGCCTTATTAAGCTTTGTCATAACTTTTAGTGATTTGTTTATCTGTGCACCTAGACTCCTTTGCTCCTCTACCCCATTCAGACTTTCATTATCCAAGCAGTATGTGGTGTTCTTATTCTTCCCACCAAAATGCACCACCTCACACTTATCTACATTGAAACTCATTTCTCAATATATGACAATTCTGTGAGTTTATTATTGTCTTCTTTGATTTATGTATTTTGTCACATTTGTCTTTTGTATTAACTATACCTCTCAATTTGGAGTAATTTGCGAATTTAGAAGTAGTTCTTCCAAATCCCGAGCTTAAATCATCAATTAATGTCAGTTGCAAAGAACAGAGGAATCAGCACCGTGGAACATCACTTCTCATCTTTTGCCTGTCTTTTTTTTTAAATAACTTTATTTAAAACCAGATAAATCAACAAAAACTCAAATTAAAATGCCATTTTCGGCGTCAATGATGCACTCCAGTCCCTGCGGTGCCCACCGGTCGCGGAAGGCCCCAAGCGTACCGGCGGACACCGCATGCTCCTTCTCCAGGGACACCCGGGCGCGAACGTAACCGCGGAAGAGGGGCAGACAATCGGCCTGTCTGAGTAACTGCCCTTATCCCTTATTCTCTGTTATCTGTTTTGTAATCAACTTGCTATCCATTCTGTGCCTGACTCCACATTATGAGTCAACTATGCTGTACCTTACTGAACGCCTTTTGAAATTCTGAGTATATTACATGAACTACATTACCTCTTGTCCACTCTTTCTGTTACTTCTTTGAAGAATTCAATAAAGTTGATCAAGATGACGTTCCCTTTTGAAATTCATGCTGCCTGCTCTACTGGATTTTTTGGTTTCTAGATGTTTTTCCATTGCACTGTTGAGTAAAGATTCTATTATCTTTATACGCAGGGTGATAGATTCAAACCAAACTTGCTTTTCGCACAGTTACAGACATGTAGCTGTCCTTTGTTAACAAATTTTCATTTCCCACATTACAACAGTGAATACACTTTAAAAGTACTTCATTGACTGTAAATCACTTTGGTACATCCTGTAGTCATGAAAGGCACTATGTCAGTGCAAGTCTTTCTTTTCTTTAAATGTTCATTTTGGGACCCTTTTTATATGTGATTTTGTGCATCACTGGTATCACGCTCCATTAATTGAAATACAACTGGAACCAAGTGGGCAGTCATGAAAGGATGACACCCAGGCTAGATGTAACAGTCATGTTTTTGCAATCTAGACTCTTAAATTCAACATTAGGTTTCAGATTTATAATGCTTTTCAATGGCACCAATGAATAAATATTAAATTAAAAACAGATCAAATAAAATGGATAATTTTGAACTGAAACAAGATTACTTGTAATTTGCCTAGTCTGAATTTGATTCTAACCATCCATGGTATGAAACGGTTTTGGAATTAGCTAACATTCCAACTGATGTTTCATCTCTTGGATTCCAATTCAGGTGAAACCAATAGGATTCTTTCTGCAAGGATTATATATAAAACTAGTTTGGTCAACATGAGACTGTAATCCCATAACATAAAAGTCCCTGTAACACAGCACAAAGTTCACAATCTTAGTTAGTTGACAAGGAAAACTCGTAAGAGAAATGGAGAAGCCATATTGATGCAGTAATGGAGCTCTTCAGGGTTTCATAGAATGGTGCAGCACAGAAGGAGGCCTTTCAGCCCAACGTACCTGTGCCAGCTCTTTGAAAGAGCAATCCAACTCCCCAGCTCTTTTCCTATAATCTTGCATTTTTTGCTTTTCAAGTATTTATCCAATTCTCTTTTGAAAGTTACTATTGAATCTATTCTCACCACCATTTCATGCAGCGTATTCCAGGACATAACATCAAAACAACTCACAACGTAAAGGCAAATTCTCATCTCTCCCCCTTCTTAAGATAAATTTGAGGAAGCTTAACTTTTCTTATGACCTGTAGAAGAAACTGACACTGGGCAACTAAGGTAAATAGAAAATGTTATTACTTTTTTTTCAGAAGCTTAACATTGTGAAAAGCCAAAGATTTTGTTTGGATGCTCCTTAAAACTTACCTCTTTGGCCATCATCTGCCCTAATGTCTCCTTAAGTGGATCAGTGCCAGATTTATTTTGATAATGCTCCTGGGAAATACCTTGGGATGTTTTGTTACGTTAAAGGCACTGTATAAATTTAAGTAATTGTTGTTGCTGTTGGTTATCTTGAAAGTTCGATTATATCAAGAGAATTATGAACATCATATTTACAGCAGAAACTCAGCAATCAACAAATCATTTTTTTTAAAAATGTGAATTGAATTCTCACAAATCCAAGCCAAGTAGTTTGCCACATACATTAAAGCTGTAGCTAACAGAATGAAAAGTAGCAGGTGTCTTTAGTATGCAACCAATTTGTTGAAATTGGGTCCTAGCAGATGTCAAAGTTACTGGCAGCAAATAAAGATAAGATGAGTTCGAGGACTGTCTGTCATCCAAACCTATAACAACTGTTAGCAATAAACATCATCCAAACTCTCATGGCGGAACCTATCATCACTTTGCTTTGGTTAACAAAACCCACAAAGCTGTTCTTTATAAACAGATCTACTACTTTGTTACAAAGCTTCATCCCTGATGACTAAGAGAAAGAATCAAAAACTTGTCTTAAAAGAGTGCCTGTTCCATTCTCGAGACATCCCAAAGCACCTCGCAACCAATGAATTACTTTTGAAGTGTAGTCTCTGTTATTATGCAGGCAAATGCGGCAGCTAATTTGCACAAAACAAAGTCATAAAAATAGCAATGAGCTATGTGACCAGCTAATGTGACTGCACAGTTGCAGTTGGACGATAGGAACATAGGAGAAGATTTGGCCACTTCGCCCCTCGAGTCTGTTCCACCATTCAGTAAGATCATAGCTGATCTATGACCTAACTCCATAAGCCCATCCTTGCCCCATATCCCTCAATACCTTTGGCTGACAAAACTGTATCAATTTCATATTTCATGTTAATAATTGATCGAGCATCAATTGCATTTCCAAAGAGAGATCCAAACTACTACTGCCCTTTGGATAAATGTTGTCAAGGACACTATGGGGACTCCCCCTGCTCTGCTTCAATAGTTTCATGAGATCTTCCACTTCTATTTGATAGACAAGACCTCTGCTAATGCAGCACTCCTTCAATGTTGCTCTAAATGGAGGCTTGCATTATAGCAAAAAACTCTTTCCTGCCAATGATGATCAATGTTCAGCCTTGAAACTTTTAGTTGAGAAGTCAAATCCTAGATTACCAGACTTTCCCAGGTCAAATAAATAATCTGCGATGTCCAAGTTAAGAAGAAGAAATGCAAATTTTGTATAATGCTCCATAAAGCTCTAAGTATTAAACAGCAGATTACAAAGAAAGACGTGCATTTATATAGTGCCTTTTGACTGCAGGACATCCCAAAGCAATTTACAGCCAATTAGGTGCTTCCAAAACCTAGTCACTGTTGTAATTTAACAGCAAATTTGTGCACAGCAAGCTCCCACAAACAGCAATGTGATAATAACCAGATAATCTGCTTTTGTCATGTTGGTTGAGGAATAAGTATTGCCAGGAAACTGGGGGCAATAGACCTTTGAAATAGCACCATGGGATCTTTTACATCCACATGAGAGGACAAACAGAGCCTCTGTTTAACACCTCATCAGAAAGACAGCAGCTGCAAAAGTGCAACACATTCTCAGTTCTGCACTCAAATCCTGGACTGGGAATTGAACACACAACCTTCCAACTGAGCCATAGCTGCTATATAAAGCCAAATGCATCCAAAGTGGAACACGTTTTTGTTGACAACACAGGACATTACACTCTGAGTAGTGAGAATAATTGCATATTAAAGACATAGCAGGGCGGCACAGTGGCGCAGTGGTTAGCACTGCAGCCTCACAGCTCCAGCAACCCGGGTTCAATTCTGGGTACTGCCTGTGTGGAGTTTGCAAGTTCTCCCTGTGTCTGCGTGGGTTTCCTCCGGGTGCTCCGGTTTCCTCCCACATGCCAAAGACTTGCAGGTTGATAGGTAAATTGGCCATTATAAATTGCCCCTAGTATAGGTAGGTGATAGGGAAATATAGGGACAGGTGGGGATGTGGTAGGAATATGGAATTAGTGTAGGATTAGTATAAATGGGTGGTTGATGGTCGGCGCAGACTCGGTGGGCCAAAGGGCCTGTTTCAGTGCTGTATTTCTAAATTAAAAAAAAGGACACTTCCTCTCAGAGAATCATTATATCTTGCAGTATAGTAGTAAGCTATTTGATCCATCACATCTCTTTGTTAGAACATTCCACAATTAATCCCAATGCCCTGCTCTCTTTATAGCCCTGTATCTTCCACAGTTCCAAATAATTAACAACACTATCCTTAAAAGGTACAGATGTCCCTGCCTCAACTATTCCCTTTAGCAAAGGACTCCAAGCTACAACAACCTCTATGTAAACAAATGCAGACACTATACAAATGAATGGATAAAATTTTTGTCCTTGACAAATTACACACACAATTAAAGTGCCTGTGCTAAGTTCCTCTGCATGCATTTTACTCGTATGAAATGTGTGCATATTTCCAGCATTTGTGCTGATTTTGGATTTCCAGCATTTTCAGTCTTTGTTTGACCATACTTTACATGTAGGTTATGATTTGGTCATTGCTGATAAAGTAATGGGTTTGATAATAGTTTGGACTTCAATATCTCACTCTGGTCTTGCATGAAAATTGGCTACAACAAAAGCTTGCCAGTGACAATAGAAAAAGTTTATAGGTTGGCACTTTAATCCTGTGTGTCGAAGAGTATTGAGATGTGTATTTGACCTCTTAATTGCTCATGTATTGAGTTCTCAATATTGGTCATGACATGAAAGAAATGGCAAAGAAAAGTCTCACTATGTCCACACAGTGAGGGAAGAAAAAAGATGGAGCGAATCATCCTGCTCATTCTCCCAGACCTCAGAGTAGCCGATCAGTGCTGATGGAGGTAACAATGAAAAAAAGGCAGAGTGAGAAATTGGTGGGTCACCTGGTCACCCATTTGATGAGGAGACGGAGCAAGTGAGAAAAGGAGAAAGGAAAAATAAAGAAACTAGAGGAATATAAAATAAAAATGTTAGAACTGTAAGCCTTCCTCCTAAACACGCGACCTCTACCACCTAGAAGGAAAAGGACAGCAGGCACATTGGAATAGCAAGTTCCACAGCTTTCTGACTAGGAAATATATCGCTGTTTCTTTATCGTCACTGGGCCACAATCCTGGAGCTCCCTACCGAACAGCAATATGAGGGAAGCTTAGCCACACAGTCTGCAGCATTTGAAGAAGGCTCATCACGACCTTCAGAGCAACTAGGGATGGGGAATAAATGCTGGCTTTGCCAGTGAAGTCCATATCCCCAGAATGAATATTAAATAATAGTCCAAAAAGAACACTTATAAATAACACTTGCACTTAATATAACATCATGTGAAACATCTCAGATTGCCTCACACATTGACTTACTGTTCAAGTTCATTAAAGGTGGCTCCGTTCCATTAGAATATGTGTATAAATCTGGGTATTAATTCTTGAGATGCAACATGATGAATTGCAAGGTCGAAATTCTTGACATACCCCATGATTTGAGTTTGTCTTGTTCAAATATTGTCATTTTGTGCAACCATATAATAAGATAGCATAAACAACATGTCCAGTCGAATGGCCGCCTGCCAAAAAATTGGTGAAGGTTTCAGTCCAGCACGTCAGTGTTTCCATTGTGCTGGCAGCTATGAACTGCAGTGAACTATAAGATTGTTTGCATTGGAGTTTCGGACATTGACACTGGTACAAAAAAAATGTCTAAAAAAAGGAGTAAGATGCTGCAATTTGGAGCAATATTCATGCAGTGTGTTTATATATTTGTTTTGTATTCCTTTGAGTATACTATTTACTTTTTTTGCCTTATCCTACCTGTACGCTCTTTGACATCTCAGGGTGGGGGTTGGGGGGTGGGGTGCGGTGGTGGTGGTCAGAGTTGTATTTGGGATTCCCATCCTTTTTCTTTGTGGGAACTTATTTATTCTGAACCCTCTCTAACCCTTTCTTGAATGCCTCCCACTGATCAGACACTGATTTACCTTCAAGTAACTATTTCCAGTCCACTTTTGCCAAATCATATCTCAGTTTAATAAAATTGGCTTTTCCCCAATTTAAAACCTTTACTCTTGGTCTGTCTTGGTCTGTCTTGGTCTGTCTTTGTTCTTTTCCATAACTACGCTAATTATGATCAGTGCAACCAAAATGCTTTCCCACTGATAACCCTTTCACCTCCCCAGATTCCTATAACTAATTCCAGAACTGTTCCTTCTCATGTAAGCCTTGCTATGTACTGGCTAAAAAAGTTCTCCTGATATTATTTTAAGAATTTTGTGCCCTCTGTACCTTTTTGCACTGATCTTATCCTAGTTAATATTAGGATAGTTGAAATCCCCTACTATTACTGTCTTTTTGTTTCTGCATTTCTCAGCAATTTGCCTACATATTTGCTCTTCTATCTTACTCTGATTGCATGCAGGTCTATAGTACACTCCCAGCAGTGTGATTGCTCCTTGATTGTTCCTCAGTTCAAACCATATGGCCTCATTTGATGCCCTTCCTTATACTTATACTGCTCACCTTATAACATGTGCCATGTGCATTAAACCATCAGGGTAGCACACTTGCCTTTCGAGAATATCTTTCTTCCTCAAAGCTATGATTGTTTCTTTAACCAATCTCCTTTTTTAAATCTACCCCCGATCAGTCTGAAATACCTGCCTTTCTTTAAGCCATGTTTCAGTAATAGCTATGATAGCCTACTTCCAAGTGTATATCTATACATTCACTCGTCTGCCTTATTCACTGGACTGCTTGCATTGAACTATATATCACTAATCACGAACAACTCCTTTTAAATGTCCCAGTGTTGATTTAAAATCAATTCTTTGAATCAAATTAAAACATTACTTAAACTCAGTCTTCTGGGTGAATGTTTGGCAGAACAAATGGTCTGTCAACCAATGATATCAAATTTGAACACGATTCAAAAATACTCTATATACAGGGGAGTGATTACAAAGCAGGAAGATGAACAGGGGTTCAGGTGGCATTGCAAACTGTAAAGATTGTGTTCAAGAGTCTCACTGTGTAATGGTCTTTATATAATAGATTAATGCCAATGGTGTCATTGCTACTTTCCCAGTAATAATTACCGAGATTATGCGTGAAATGTACCAGGGAAAACAAGTGCTAACCGGCAGAGTGGTTATATATTTTTCCAAGAGCTGGAGACTGTCTTCTAAACTTGGAGAGCATGTTGCAGCAGTAACCTTCAGGTGTTAAAATTCTCATTCTTGTATAAAATCCCTCCATAACCCCCGCCCCCATCCCCCCCCCCCCCACCCCACGTCCCCTCCCCCACCTATATCTGTACTCTCCTCCGGCTCTACAACCATCCAAGTTCTCTGCATAGAACATAGAACATTACAGCGCCGTACAGGCCCTTCGGCCCTCGATGCTGCGCCGACCTGTGAAACCGTCTGACCTAAACTATTCCATTTTCATCCATATGTCTATCCAATGACCACTTAAATGCCCTTAAAGTTGGCGAGTCTACTACTGTTGCAGGCAGGGCGTTCCACGCCCCTACTACTGCAATTTCACTTCTCCAATTTCACTTCTGCACTTCTCCAATTCTAGTCCCTTGAACATTCCTGATTTTAATTGCTCCACCATTGGAGCCCAGGCCCTATGCTCTAGAATTCCCTCTCTAAACCTCTCTGTCTCTCTAACTCTCTCTCCTCCTTTAAGACGCTGTTTAAAAAATATCTATTTGGCCAAGCTGTTATAATATTCCCTTAATATCCTACTATCCCCTTAACCCCTTACATGTCTTGGTGTCAGATTTGCTTTGATAACACTCCTGTGAAGCGACTTGGGATGTTTTATTATATTAAAGATGCTATATAACTGCAAGATGCTGTTAGTCAGTACAATTTATAGAATGAGGCTACTGTAGATCACTGAAGGCAGCAGCACAGCTGGATAAAATGGTTAGGAAGGCATATGGGATACTTGCCTTTATTAGCCGAGGCATAGAATATAAGGGAGGTTATGATGGAGCTGTTCTAGTTCGGCCACAGCTGGAGTACTGTGCACAATTCTGGGCACCACACTATAGGAAGGATGTGATTGCACTAGAGAGGGTGCAGAGGAGATTCACCAAGATGTTGCCTGTGCTGGAGCATTTCAGCTATGAAGAGAGACTGAAAAGGCTAGGGTTGTTTTCCTTAGAGCAGAGAGGGCTGAGGGGGGACATGATTGAAGTATACAAAATTATGAGGTGCATTGATAGATTAGACAGGAAGAAACTTTTTCCCTTTGTGGAGGTGTCAATAACCAGGGGGCATAGATTTAAGGTAAGGGGAAGAAGGTTTAGAGGGGATTTGAGGAAAAATGTTTTCACCCAGAGGGTGGTTGGAATCTGGAACGCACTGCCTAAAGATGTGGTAGAGGCAGGAACCATCACAACATTTAAGAAGTATTTCGATGAGCACTTGAAACGCATACAAGGCTACGAGCCAAATGCTGGAAAATCGGATTAGAATAGTTAGGTGCTTGATGGCCAGCACAGACCCGGTGGGCCGAAGGGCCTGTTTCTGTGCTGTATGACTCTATGACTCTAGTAATAGCTGGAGATTGAAGTAATTATTTTTTTTTTAGAGATACAGCACTGAAACAGGCCCTTCGGCCCACCGGGTCTGTGCCGACCAACAACCACCCATTTATACTAATCCCATATCACCTACCTACACTAGGGGCAATTTACAATGGCCAATTTACCTAACAGCCTGCGAGTCTTTGGGAGGAAACCAGAGCACCCGGCGAAAACCCACGCAGTCACAGGGAGAACTTGCAAACTCCGCACAGGCAGCACCCAGAATCGAACCTGGGTCCCTGGAGCTGTGAGGCTGCAGTGCTAACCACTGTGCCACTGCGCCACTGGGAAAGTAGCAATGACACCATTGGCATTAATCTATTATATAAAGACCATTACACAGTGAGACTCTTGAACACAATCTTTACAGTTTGCAATGCCACCTGAACCCGTTCATCTTCCTGCTTTGTAATCACTCCCATGTATTTAGAGTATTTTTGAATCATGTTCAAATTTGATATCATTGGTTGACAGACCATTTGTTCTGCCAAACATTCACCCAGAAGACTGAGTTTAAGTAATGTTTTAATTTGATTCAAAGAATTGATTTTAAATCAACACTGGGACATTTAAAAGGAGTTGTTCGTGATTAGTGATATATAGTTCAATGCAAGCAGTCCAGTGAATAAGGCAGACGAGTGAATGTATAGATATACACTTGGAAGTAGGCTATCATAGCTATTACTGAAACATGGCTTAAAGAAAGGCAGGTATTTCAGACTGATCGGGGGTAGATTTAAAAAAGGAGATTGGTTAAAGAAACAATCATAGCTTTGAGGAAGAAAGATATTCTCGAAAGGCAAGTGTGCTACCCTGATGGTTTAATGCACATGGCACATGTTATAAGGTGAGCAGTATAAGTATAAGAAAGGGCATCAAATGAGGCCATATGGTTTGAACTGAGGAACAATCAAGGAGCAATCACACTGCTGGGAGTGTACTATAGACCTGCATGCAATCAGAGTAAGATAGAAGAGCAAATATGTAGGCAAATTGCTGAGAAATGCAGAAACAAAAAGACAGTAATAGTAGGGGATTTCAACTATCCTAATATTAACTGGGATAAGATCAGTGCAAAAAGATACAGAGGGCACAAAATTCTTAAAATAATATCAGGAGAACTTTTTTAGCCAGTACATAGCAAGGCTTACATGAGAAGGGACAGTTCTGGAATTAGTTATAGGAAGCTGGGGAGGTGAAAGGGTTATCAGTGGGAAAGCATTTTGGTTGCACTGATCATAATTAGCGTAGTTATGGAAAAGAACAAAGACAGACCAAGACAGACCAAGAGTAAAGGTTTTAAATTGGGGAAAAGCCAATTTTATTAAACTGAGATATGATTTGGCAAAAGTGGACTGGAAATAGTTACTTGAAGGTAAATCAGTGTCTGATCAGTGGGAGGCATTCAAGAAAGGGTTAGAGAGGGTTCAGAATAAATAATTTCCCACAAAGAAAAAGGATGGGACTCCCAAATACAACTCTGACCACCACCACCGCACCCCACCCCCCCAACCCCCACCCTGAGGTGTCAAAGAGCATACAGATAGGATAAGGCAAAAAAAGTAAAACGTATACTCAAAGGAATACAAAACAAATATATAAACACACTGCATGAATGTTGCTCCAAATTGCAGCATCTTACAGCATGTTAACAGTTTATTTATTCACAAACAATGAGTTACTCTTATCTATATACCTGATGACAGGTGACCAAGGGCCTAACACTGCAGTTCTAATCTCAAGATAATCCCATTAGCTATGTGTACACATATTGGCACAATCCCTTATTATCCACTGTGATTGTATTATGTTTAAATGCTTTGCTGTCCACTGCTTGTAGCTGATGCAGTAATTTCAAAACAAAGAATATTGCTTTTCTGTCAAAAGTGGCATTTCTGAGAAATATTTCCTTCTCAGTTTTAACATTGGCGCACTGGTTTGTGAACAGGGACTGCATTGAGAGCTGGCCTATGTTGGACTGTTAAGGGGGAAACGGGTAACGTTATCCAAACCGTTTGGCGTGGATTTGAATGTAGGTTTGAGTTGAAGCAGACAGGGCTCTAGTATACACAATGTTATAGAACTTTGCACCATCTGTCTGCCAGGATTAAATATGGAATAAGGAAAGTTCATTTGGCTCATTGAGCCCATTTCTTTCCTAGGTTATGTGGAAACTTACACCGTCGTGGACTCTATCCAACTTCTTTAATCTCTTTCATCTCTTGAGGATGATGAATAATGATAGGTAGCATTTCCAAGAAGAGAACTCTTAAGTGAAAATTTTCCCTGATCCCAGAGGTACCAGTATTTTGTTCTAACAGTACAGCCTACATTATTCACTCTGGCATTCCGTGATGGCATGTTCTTCCATAGTGAGTTTGATTATCTACTTCTGCACTTCTATGCCCTAGGACGTTCCTTGGAGGATCTATTGATTGGCTTCCATAACCTCAGTGGAGGATCAGTCGAAACCATGCTTAGGTATCTAACCAAGATCTTCACTGATGCTATGCTGAATTTATGGCAGCCAATCTAATTTATGATGAGGCACTTGCCTTGAAAAGGTGAGGAATGAAGTCTAAAAAAAATCTCTAAGAGGTTGCATGGAATGTTGCAGCAATAATGCACAAAGGCCAAAGTAGTGAGAGCTTGGGTTGCATAAAGTGACAATACTCTTCCCAGCCAGAGTGGAGATGATTGGTAATTTCCCCCATCAATCACACTTGGAGATCACGCTGCTGTAAGTGACTGGGACAGATTTTACACACATTGGGCTGGATTTTAAAGGCTCTCCAATGCTGGGATTGGTGGCAGTGGGGGAAATGAAGACAGCAATGGAGGAGGCCGACCACCGACCCCGATGCCGGCAGGCCCCGTACTGATCTCGACAGTAGCGAGGCCTTGTAGCAACCGCCCCGCCGCTCGAATAGGACCATAATTTCCATATTTAAATTAATTTACCGACATAAAAGAAGGTCAGCGCCTCCTTATTCGCCACACCGATTTTCATTCGGGGGGGCCGGCAATGCTGCGCCTTCAAATCCCCGTTCGGGGAAACGAGGTATGACATCTGTGGGGAGGGGGGAGGAGGTGACTTTCTCTGTGTTGGAGGGGGGGGGAGCGGGGTTAAAACTCTTTGGATTGGTTGGGGAGTGATGGGAAGGGGTAAAAGGTTCCAAACTTGGCGGGGGTGGGGGGGGGTGGGGAGGGAAGGTCAGTTTTTCACAGTGGGTATTCTAGGGGGGAAAGGGCAAGAATGATGTGTAATGCCATTGGTGGGGGGGTGGGGGGTGGGGGAGAGAGGGCATGGAAAGCTTGTTTGATTCATTTTTTAAAACATATTTAAAAAGTCACTGTACCTTTAAAATTTAAATGCTCATTGAGGGCTGTAAGCCCTTTAAAAATGGTGCCGGCACCTGCCCATTGGTGCTGGACGCCGTTGCTAGGGACAGCTCGCCCGTCCCCCTATGTCATCTGAGGGGGACGGCGGGGGGCAGCCGTCCCAGACATGCTAATGAGTCACCGCGTTTAGAATCGTGGTGGCTCTGCAATGTGCAAATGGGGTGCAATTTTTTCCGCCTGCTGCTTTTAAAATGCAGCCCCATTATTTGTATTACGTAACTATCCTGCACTCATTGTGTTTTGCTGGAAATATCACCCTGCTTTTATCAGTAGAAGCTGTATTGGACATGAATTCTCTTTGCTTTGTTTCTTAGAGATTCCTTTTGAATAAACTCTGTAGACTGTTTGCTGTTTTGCAAGTAGACTCTGTTTACTGACTAAATAGACTTTCTTCTCTGTAAAGTATACTATTTACTGTGAGTTCTGCTGTAAGTCCCACCCTGCCTCCAACTCATTAGTTGATGTAGTGATGTCCATAGACACTCTGGTGATTCTACCTCAAGTAGTCTCACCCTGCCCTCTTAAATTCAATTTCAGTGACTCCATACACAAGTGATAATACACACTTTTCTTTGCTTGAATGCACAAAGCAACCTGAAACAGTGAAAACTCTGCTGAAAAATTGTCAGAACTTCCCTATAAATCCGCAGGAATGTGAATAGTGCTGACAGTAGGAAGACGGGAAACAGAAGTATTATTACTTCAGCATTATTTCAGTGGCTAAATGCGCATTTTAACTGAAGTTTTTTGTGATCAAAGTGCAATCTGTCAAATGAAAGGAGCAGAATGTCAATTCCAATCAGACGGAAAATCTAATGTGGCACACGACTGATTGACCTTTGCAATTGTGAGCCCCAAGACTTTTTTGCAAATGATAAGTATTTCAATTTGCAGGATAAATGTGTGAAAGTTAATGGAGCAAAATCAATGGAACTTGGGTTCAGCACAAAGAAACAATTGAAAGCAATTAGTGGGTCTCAGAAAATTATGTACAAACTGGAAGTAGTTTATTTGGAATGGTGCTTAGGATGGATTTGTATTTCAAGTGTCTCGTCTTTCCTTTAATTTTATCAGAAGGATTTTTTATGTATCAGTTTGGATTCATTATTTTGAATTGTAAATACCTTGAAGAATTATTCTCCACCATAATCTCAACTGACAGTTAATCAGATATTTGACTTCCATCGATGTTGTCAATGTGGTAATGGGGCTATTTGAATGAAACCAACTGCATTAGTTTTGTTAGAGTATAATAGACATAAGCTAGTGGACTAGAAATCCACAGACCTTGAGTAATAATCCAGAGAACATGAATTCAAATCCCACCATGGCAGTTTAACAATTTGAACTTAATTTTAAAAAGGTGGAAATAAAAAACTGACATCAGGAAAAGTGATTATGAAGCTGTCAGATTGTCATTAAAAAGTTGTTCAACAACAAGAATTTGCATTTACATGGCACCTTTAACAGAGTACAATGTCCCAAGGTGCTTGACAGGAGCATTATCAAAGAAGATTTGACATCGAGCCACATCAGCAGATATCAGACAAGTTGCCAAATCTTGGTCAAAGTGATAGGTTTTATGGTGTGATGACTTAAAGGAGGAGAGAGGGACAGGAAGGTGGGAAGGTTTAGGCAGGAAGCTTATAGTCTAGACAGCTGAAGGCACAGGCACCAATGATGCAGCAATTAACTTTGGAAATGTGTTTCTGCACAGGAACCTATAAGGTACTGCATGGCTGTGCTAAAAAAATTAAAGACGCTGCATACTGAAATGCGCATAACAAATATAGTATAGGATTAGTATAAATGGGTGGTGGATGGTCAGCACAGACTCGGTGGGCCGAAGGGCCTGTTTCAGTGCTGTATCTCTAAATAAATAAATAAATAATTTAGAAGGGATGCTGGTGGTAGAGCTGGAGAAGATTACAGAGATAGGGAGGGCCGCGACCATGGAGGCATTAGAAAACAAAGATGAGAATTTTGAAATCAAGGCATTGCTGGACCAGGAGTTAATGTAGGTCAGCAAGCACGGGAAGGGGAGAGGTGTCCTTTATGGAAGGATACCTGCGGTCCTGATTCTGTCTGGCCTATAGGTAACTCCAATTGCACATCAATGTCATTGACTCTTAACTGCCCTCTGAGTGGTCTAGCAAGCACTACCTCTTCAAGAGCAACTAGAGATAGACATTAAAAGCTGGACTTGACAGTGGTGCCCAGAATATACTTTTTTAAATAAACATAATAATGGATGGCTCTCAGTGAGTTACAAAGAGTAGACAATAGCTGCAAGCATGTATGTAACCTGCTTGAGATGGGGGAAGGTGACATGACAAGCTAGAAGAGCAAAGAGACTGGTTCACAAGGTCAACTAAACATAGAAAGTGGAGAACAACATGAGCAAAATCCCAAACAATTTAGTTTTGTTTTCTGTTATAAAAACAAAATACTGCAAAATGCTCGATATCTGAAATTTAAAAAATATTGTTGGAAATACTTATCAGGTCAGGCAGCAACTGTGGAGACTGAAACAGAGTTCATGGCCGGAATTTTCTGGGCCTTTTGGCGACAGGCTCGGAGGCAGGAACGCTGGCAAAATGGGGCGGGAAAGCATCAGGAAGGGGATACCCAACATCTTTCTCTAATACGGCCTTCTTACTAATACTAATTTCCATCAATTCCTCATCCTCCCTAGTCCTCCCTGGCAACAGGAAAGCTGGTGGCTCCAATGCCTGCCTAGCAGCCAAATAAGTCACTTAAGTGGCCAATTAAGGGCCACTTCCGGCCTCTGGGAGGGCCTGCCGCTGCATAGGGAGACTGCCGGGTGAAACCTGGCAGCCTCCCAGTGGATTCTGGGGGGTGGGCGCCCTCCTTTATGGGCACTCCATGGCCCACAGAGGCTCCCACCCAAGCAACAATGGCTGTCTTCGCAGCATTAACAGCGCTGCCGCTGCTCAGCGACCCTCCCCCAACGATCGCTGTGTCCTGCCTGCCTGGCCCCAGCATCCCCCAACTACACTTACCCCTCTTCAAGGGTAGCCAGCCATTAAGGCACCCTCTCGCTGGTGTTGCAGCCTCAACAAGGGCAACTGCTAGTGGTGGCACTGCTGTGGCTGCTGAGCTGCCAGCCCTCTAATTGGCCCGATAGCTCTAGGGGGAAGACCGCTGTCTTTAATTGGATGGCAGCCCTGGAGGCTGTCTGTCAATTAGCCGCTGCTGACAGTATCCTCCCTTGGTCCTGCCACCTGCTGAAGTGGGGTCGCTTCCCGCTTTCGACTCTGCAGCAGGACTTCTGCTGTCTCAACAAAATTCAGCCCAATGTTTCAAGTCTGTGACCTTTCATCGGAACAGACCAATTTTGTTAAGTCTGTGCTGAGCAACCCCAGCTTCTCCAATCTATCCACATAACTGATGTCCCTCATCCCTGGAACCATTCTCATAAAGCTTTTCTGCACCCTCGCTAAAGCCTTCAAATCCTTCCTAAAGAGCAGTACCCAGAATTGAACACAATACTCCAGTTTAGGCTGAACCAGTGTTTAATAAAGGTTTATCATAACTTCATTGCTTTTATACTCTTTGCCTCTATTTATGAAGCCCAGAGACCCGTGTGTCTTTTTAACTACTTCCTCAGCCTGCCCTGCCACCTGCAAAAATATGTACACAGATACCCCCAGGTATCTGTTTCTGCACCCCTTTTAGAACTGTATCCACTTTTTTTATTTTGCCTCTCCTCATTCTTCCTACCAAAGTAGATCACTTCTTACTTCTTAGGGTCAGAGTCATTTACAGCTTTTGTATTCAATGCTTCTATTTGTGAAGGCCATACCATATGCTTACTAACCACTCTCTTATTATCCTGCCACCTTCAAAGATCTTCTCTGCATTAAATTTCATCCAAATCGGGTCTGCCCATTCCATTATGTCCTCTTGAAGTTTATCATTATCTTCCTCACTGTTCGCAATACTTCCAAACTTAGTGTCATCTGAAAATTTTGAAATTGTGCCCTGTGCACCCAAGTCGAGGTCATTAATATGGATCAAGAAAAGCAATGGTCCTAGTACCGACGCTGGGGAATTCCACTGTGTACCTTCCTCAAATTTGAAATACAGCCATTTACCACTTCTCTCTGTTTCCTGTCACTCAGCTAACTTCATATCCATGCTGCCACTATCCCTTTTATTCCATGGGCTTCAACTTTGCTGGCAAGTCTATTATATGGCACTTTATCAAATGCCTTTTGGAAGTCCACATGCAGCACATCAACTGCAGTACCCCCATCAACTCTCTCTTTTACCTCATCAAAAAATTCAATTAAATTAGTTGAACATGAAAAAAATCTATGCTAACTTTTCTTAATTAGTCCACACTTGTCTGAGTGACTGTTAATTTTGTCCCGGATTATCGTTTCTAAAAGTTTTCCCACCAGCGAAGTTAAACTGACTGGCCTGTAGTTGCTGGGTTTATCCTTGCACCCTGTTTTGAACAAGGGTGTAACATTTGCAATCCTCCAGTCCTCTGGCACCACCCCCGGAGGACTGGAAGATTATGGTCAGGACCTTCACAATTTTCACCCTTCCCTCAGCATCCTTGGATGCATACCATCAAGTCATCAACCTTTCTAATGCCTCCTCTTTATCAATTTGTAGTCCATCCAGCATCTCAACCATCTCCTCATTCAATATGACTCTGGCAGTATCTTCCTCCTTGGTAAAGATAAGCAAAACCCTCATTTAGCACCTTAGCTACACCCTCTGCCTCCATGCATTAATCTCCTTTTTGGTTCCTTATCGGCCCCACTCCTCCTCTTGCTACCCTTTTACCATTTATATATATTTTTTTATTCATTCATAGGATGTGGGCATCACTGGCCAGGCCAGCATTTATTGCCCATCGCTAATTGCCATTGAGAAGGTGGTGGTGAGCTGCCTTCTTGAACCGCTGCAGTCCATGTGGGGTAGGTACACCCACAGAGCTTTTAGGAAGGGAGTTCCAGGATTTATGCCTTTTGCAGACTTCTGGATTCCCTTTTAAGTTGCAGAAATGCCTGTCTGTTCCTCATGGCCAAAATTCTTAAAATGGTACTGATTAAATCTTCTGAGAAAAAGAACTGTTACGTATCTGGTTAGATATGAGACTGAAGGTCATTGTACTTAGTGTGGGCAAAGATAGTCAAATAAAATGACTGCAGACGTGAATGCAGGATGGTATGTTGCCTTCCTGATGCCAGGGTCAAAGACGTCACGGAGCAGGTGCAGAGCACTCTGATTGGGGAGGATAAACAGCTAATAGTAGTGGCCCATATCGGTATCAATGCTATAGGTAGAAAGAGGGATGAGGTCCTTCAGGTAAATTTTAGGGAGCTAGAAAGGAAACTAGCAGGCAGGACCTCGAAGGCAGTAAATAAACAAATATCTATGGAAACTTACCAGCCAAAGTTCAATAGTGAGATTTGGGGATGGAGATTTGCTGAATAACATTTTTGGACAGATCTTCCCTTCGCAAATTAGAGGTTGAGACCACAAAAGAACAAAAAAAAAACACAGAATGAGAAAAGGCCATTCTGTTCATCTAACATACTCCTATCTTATACCATGTACAAACATACAATCTATTCCATCGTGGACACTAGCCCAAGTGTATATGTTCACTGCATAACCACAATAGAGGAGAGTGGAAATTTCAAGTCATGTTGAGGTTCTGATGCAGGTGATGTGAAGAATTCCCAGACCAATATTAAAGATCAAAGGAAGATGAGGAAATACCAAGAGACATTTGCAAATTTGAAGCTGTTTTCATTAGAACAATTAAGATTACAAAGTGATTGGATAGTGGTGCTTATAATTATAAAGGGATGGGACAGAGCTGATAACAACAGACTGCTTCGAGTGACCAAGGAGTCTAGAATGAGAGACAAAAGATACAGAATGAAATTTAAGAGATTTAGGAGATTGAGCAGTTTTTTCTTTCTCTGCAGGGAGATGTGAGGCAGTGGAATGCATGGCTGGAGTTAGTGATTGAAACAGAGGCATGACTTGGAATTTTCTTAGAGTTGCTCCCGCTCTTGTACTGTAACTTCGTCAGAAGTGCGATGGAAACATGGTTTACGCACATAAACAGAGTTCAGTTAATCTTGTGCAATTTCCTTGTAAAATCATTAGATGAACAAAGTGACTCTTGCCAACGCAGTGGCCAGCTGACGTCATCAGAGCACTCCAAGCTGCGCACATATGCAAACAGTCTCCTTCTGCGCTCTGAGATGCTACGCATGTGCAGCCAATGTCTTGCCAGGACTAACTGTTGCATGTACAGGAACACGTTCGCCCCACCTCGGCTACTCACCCCAGGTCGCCTGCTCCCCGCTGCTCGCTTTCCCCCCACCCCCGCCCTCCGGCTGCTCGCTCTCCGCTTCCCCGCCCCCCTCCACCCTGCTCTCCAGTCGTTCACTCCCCGCTGGACCCACTCCTCACCACCCCGCTCTCCAGCTTCTCGCTTCCCGCTTCCCCCCGCATCCCTCCAGAGGCTAGCTCTAGGCTGCGCCGCTTCCCTCCTCTCAGCCACTCACTCCAACATTCGATCGTTCCTCACCGCACCGCCCGAAGCAAGGCGGGCCATGAGGAGTAACAGGGCGACATAGCAGCGCATGGCCAAGAGGAGGGAAGTGGTGCGGCCCGCAGCCTAGAGTTATTGTCTGGAGGGATGGGGAGGGGGAAGCGGGGAGCGAGCAGCCAGAGAGCGGGATGGGAAGGGGGAAGCGGGGAGTGAGCGGCCGGAGAGCGGGATGGAACTGAAACCTCACTGAATTACAGAGGGTGTGCAGCACTGTCAGAGATGCTGTGCTTCTGATGAGACTTTAAACAGCGCAACATTCTCCAAGTATCAACCAAGACATGTCCATTGTGCGCTGCCATATTTGCTTATGAAACGACAGTCACTGCTCCTAAAGTAATTCACTTTAGGAGAATTAAGATGATTAGGTACTATATAACTGATGCATGTGCAGGAAGGAGTGGGCACTGTTGGGGGTGGGATGTTGGCATCACTGTTGGCAGTGATGTGATAAATTGAGCAGCACCATCTTTCATCCTGGCAGCTGCCTGAATGTCGCAGACAGTTTCAGTGGAACAGGCTGCATTTGCCCATGTGTTTGTACAGCACCGCCTAGTGGTTGCATTGTCAGCATACGCAGCCTTAGATGAATGAGGTAAATGGTCTGTACTCAACTATTTACATTGCTCTGAGTATGGAGTTTGCAGGAGATCAGGAATTGGTTAGGTGGCTCCAGAAGAAAGAAAGAAGAAAGAAGAAAGGAAAGATTTGCATTTATATTGTGCCTTCCATGACCACAGAACATCCCAAAGCACTTTACAGCCAGAGAAGTACTTTTGAAGTGTATTCACTGTTAGAATGTAAGAACTCCAATCAGCTGCTCTTGTTGCCGCAGCTAGCAATGCCTTAAATCTGAGATTGTTTTCATCTGACCAATCTCAAACCCTGGTTGCCTACAAGGTCGCTTGTAATTAGGGACATGGGTTTTATCTGTGCCAAGTGGACCTGCAGTGGGAATAAAGGAGCTCCCATTGCTGGAAGCAAATCCACTTCAAAAGTAATTCATTGTCTATAAAATATCCTGGGGATATCCTGAGGTTGTGAAGTTGCTGTACATGTGCACCTAAGTCTTTCTTTAAGTTAAGGATTTTTGCAGAATATCTGGTCTTTCTAAATTCCTACTACGGATTAGAAGAATTTAAATACATTGTGAACTGTGAGGTGGATAGTGATAAACTTCAAGAGGGCACAGACAGGCTGGTGGAATGGGTGGACAAGTGGCAGATGAAATTTAATGCAGAGAAGTGTGACGTGATTCATTTTGGTCGGAAGAACAAGGAGAAACAATATAAAATAAAGGGTACAATTCTAAAGGGGGTGCGGGAGCCGAGGCGCACTGGGGGTGTAAACCATTGATGGTGACAGGATAGGTCGAGTAAGTGGTTCATAAAGCATATGGGATCCTGGATTTTATAACTAGGGATATAGAGTACAAAAGTTGATAAACCTGTATAAAACACTAGTTCGGCCTCAACTGGAGGTTTGTGTCTAGTTCTGGGCACCGTACTTTAGGAAGGTTGTGAAAGCATTAGAGAGGGTGCAGAAAAGACTCACAAGAATAGTTCCAGGGATGAGGAACTTCAGTTGCATGGATAGATTAGAGAAGCTGGGGTTGATCTTCTTGAAGAGAAGATTAAGAGGAGATTAGATAAAGGTATTTAAAATCATGAGAGGCAGTGGCGTACTGGTATTGTCACTGGACTAGTAATCCAGAGACCCAGGTATTGCTCTGGGGACATGGGTTCGAATCCTGCCACAGCAGAAGGTGGAATTTGAATTCAATTAATAAAAAAAAAAATCTGGAATTTAAAGCTAGTCTAATGATGGCCATGAAACCATTGTCGATTGTTGTGAAAACCCATCTGGTCCTTTAGGGAAGGAAATCTGCTGTCCTTACCTGGTCTGGCCTACATGTGACTCCAGATCCACAGCAATGTGGTTGACTCTTGCATGCCCTTGAAATGGCCTAGCAAACCACTCAGTTCAAGGGCAATTAGGGATGGGCAATAAATGCTGGCCTGGCCTGTGACACCCACATCCCATGAAATAATTTTTTTTTTAAATCATGAGAGGTCTGGACAGCGTTCCCATTGGCAGAAGAATCAAAAACCAGAGGACAGTGATTGGAAAAAAAGCGACGACATAAGGAAATACTTTTTTACACAACGAGTGGTTAGGATCTGGAATGCATTGCCTGAGAGTGTGGCGGAGGCAGATTCAATTGAGGCCTTCAAAAGTAAATTAGATAATTATCCAAAGAGAAAAGATTAGCAGGTCTACAGGGAAAAGGCAAGGGAGTGGGATTCGGTGAGTTGCTCGTGCAGAGAGCCAGTACAGACATGATGAGCCAAATGGCCTCTTTCTGTGCTGTAGCCATTCTATGATTCTATGATCTATGAAGACACCAATATAAGACAATTGCTTTTCTTGTTTTGTCTGTCTGATGTGTGATGCTGAAAGTGTAACGGATTCAAACTTTTACAAGAAGCATCATTCTAATGATTTATCTAGGAACATAGGAACAGGAGTAAATCATTTATCCCCTTGAGCCTGTTCTGCTATTCCATGAGATCATGGCTAATCTGTGACCTATCTCCATTTACCCAGCTTTTCCTCATATCACTTAACACCTTTTGTTCATAAAAAAAATTATCAATCCCAGATTTAAATTAACAATTGGTCTGGCATCAATTGTCATTTGCGGAAGAGAGTTCCAAATGTCTACCACTCTTTGAGTGCAGATGTGTTTCTTAATTTCACTCCTGAAACATATGGCTCTAATTTATGAACTATGCTCCCAGTCCAAGGCTCCCCAACCAAGGGAAACATTTTCTCTCTATCTACCCTCTCTGTTCTCCTTAATATCTTGAAAACTTTGTGTAATCTTTGTATTTTAACCCTTATAGTCCAGGTATCATTCTGGTAAACTAGCACAGTACTCTCTCCAGGGCCAATATGTCCTTCCTAAGGTGTGTTGCCCAGAACAGATCACAGAACTCCAGCTGTGGTCTAAACAGGGCTTAGTATAGCTGAAGCATAACTTTCACCTGATTAGATTTTAGCCCTCTAGATATAAAGCTTATTAGCCTTTTTGATTATTTTCTGTATCTGTTCATGACATTTTAATGATCTGTGTACCTGGACCCCAAAGTCTCTTTGGACCTCCACTGTTTCTAACTATTGACCATTTCAAAAGTACTGTATGCTCTTTTTTTTAGGTCCAAAGTGGCTAACCTCACATTTGCCTACAGTGAAATCAATACATCATGACTTCAGTATGTCTTTGTGCCAAAGGTATTTCTTGCAAGTACCTTCATTTGGAGCACAGAACTGGCAAATCTAACTTACAACACCAGCTCTGCATTGCTAAATGGTCAGGGAAGTTGGAGCTCTGTGGATGAATGCAGGCTACAGTGCAGAGAGTGCTGCTCACTGTAATCTGAATCTGGGTTATATGTAAAGTCATAACAGAGTTAACTGGACAGCCAACAGTTTGTGAACATTAAAAAACCTCCAATCTGGAATATTTTAAAGTTTCTTTTGCCCTGACTGCAGGGCTGGTACAAAGCTTTTATTTCATTTGCACATCCTCCTACCAAACTAACAGTATACGGTTTGAAATAAAAACAGAAAATGCTGTAAATACTCAGCAACTATGAAGAGCGAACCAAAGTTAACATTTCAGGTCAATAACCTTTCATCAGAGCTGAAAAATGTTTGAGTTGTAACAGGTTTTAAGCAAGCAGGGAAAGTGGGGAGGGGAGGAGAGAAGAAAAGGGAAAGTCTGTGTTAGGGTGGAAGGCAGGAGAGATTAAAAGAATGACGGGGCAAGGCAAAAGGCAGTGGTAATGGGACAAGTAAAGAAACAAAAGATGGGTCTACAGGAAATGCAATTGGTAATAGCAGAATCATCACCAACAGTTGCTGTCTAAAAAATTGGGAACAGTGGTTTTGATCTGAAGTTGTTGAACTCAATATTGAGTCACGAAGGCTTTAAAATGCCTCATAAAAAGATGAGGTGCTGTTTCTCAGGTTTCCATTGAGCTTCATTACAACAGTGTAGGAGGCCAAGGACAGAAAGGTCTGAGTGAGAATGGGGCAAAAATTAAAGTGACAAGCGACCAGAAGCTCAGGGTCACACTTTATTTATTTATTTAGAGATACAGCACTGAAACAGGCCCTTCAAGTCTGTACCGACCATCAACCACCCATTTATACTACTCCCACATTAATCCCATATTCCTACCACATCCCCAACTTCCCTCAATTCCCCTACTACCTACCTATACTAGGGGCAATTTATAACAGCCAATTTACCTATCAACCTGCAAGTCTTTGGCTGTGGGAGGAAACCGGATCACCCGGCAAAAACCCACACAGTCACAGGGAGAACTTGCAAACTCCGCACAGGCAGTACCCAGAATTGAACCCGGGTCGTTAAAGCTGTGAAGCTGCAGTGCTAACCACTGCACCACTTGCAGACTGAATGGAGGAATTGAACCCATTTGCCTCCATGTAAAATTGAAACTGGTTCTAATTGATTCAAAATGACCAATTCTTGTTCAAGAGTGGTTAAAAATATTTATTTCAGTGTTAATACATTAGACACACTTTATATTCAATCTGGCCTGTATTGTCATGCTGTATTAGAAATGAAGGGGGCAAATGTTGTTAATCTATAATGAATTACTTTGAACGCAAAGTGGTTTTCCTTTTTATCTCTAGACCACACAGCTGATCAAAAACCTTATGAGAATTTGTAATCACTAACATTTGAAAGCACTCCTAAGGAGATCAGAAATTACAAGCCATGTAGCAGTCTTAATGTAGATGACAGAAGCTACAGACTCCGACAGTAAGCCACTTCATTAATTTGAAACCCTTTTCATTATCAGAAGCTGAGTTAAAGCTGCCAGTCATTAAATGACTCAACACTGGCTGAGTATTAACAATATGCGCAAAGGAAGGAGCTGATTAGTTGAATGCTTTTGCCGCACTCCTATTTGGCACATTGTTGACTCAGCCTCTGAATCTTTCACAGTCTCAATACAAATTTGCTGCTCTGAGGTGTCCATGGGGCATGATAATATAGTGTCTATGTTAGTGGATGTAACCCAGGGGCCTAACTAATAACTCAGAGAATGTGAGTCAAATCCCACCCATGGCAGTTTGTAAAAGTGACCATAAAACTGTCAGACTGTCATAAACCCACTCTGGTTCACCACTAACCTTTAGGGAAGGAAACTGTCATCCTTATCTAATCTGACCGACGGACCTGAATGATATATGTGACTCAATCCCACATCAACATGGTTAACTCTAAACTGCCCCTCTGAAGGGGTCGAGTAAGCCACTCAATTGTATGAAGCCACTACCAATGCTTCAAGAAGAAGGCCCACCACCACCACCTTCACAAGGCAACTAGGGATGAGCAATAAATGTTGGCTTTCCCAGTGACATCCATATCCTGAGAATGAAGAGAGAAAAAGTGGTGAGAAGAATTGCAGACATCATAGGAAAACGTATTTACAAAAGGCCCCCCTTCAGAATGCCTGTTTGTAATCTAGGGCCCGAATTTGTGTTCCCAGTCTTCAGACTGCATTGCAGCCACAAACTACCCCAGCTCAGTATTGCATTGACAGTGCACTGGAACAGTTACCAGCTTTGCCCTTGGCAGGGAGCCAACTTTATTGGGGCATACAGAAGTTTTGGCTATTCAGTTCAATTCGAAGGGATGTACATTCTTCAAGGTATATTAGGACAAATATTAATCTAGTGTCATTAGGTTCAAAATGAATTTCAGATATATATAGGTCTTGGACACAGCTGAGAGGGAGGGTTTAAAGTATCGGGCACAAAGAGATTGATAGGAAACCTAATATAGATGCACAAAACCAATGGGTAACTAAATCAGTGGCTACAGCAGCCACTGACCTGTTTCAGGGATAGTTATATCAACATTCAGCTGCTTGAGGTGGCTGTGAGGATGGCCACCTGATCTGACATTATGTTGTATAGAAGTTGTGCCCAGAGGAACAGTAGGCTATTGAGCCCCTTGAACCTGTTCCACCATTCAATTTGATCATGGTTAATCTGCAACTGAACTCCATTTACCTGCCCTTAATACCCTTACCTAACAAAACTCTTACAATCTCAGTTCTGAAATTTCAATTGAGTGAGACTCAACAGCTTTTTTTGGGAGAGAATTTTAAATTTCCACTAAATTTTGAGTGAAGAAGTGCATTCTGTTATCACTGTTGAATGCCCTAACTCTAATGTTGAAGTTACACACCACCCCCCCCCCCCCCACTTGTTCTAGATTCCCACAGCAGAGGAAATGTTTTTTTTAAATTCTTTCATGGGATGTGGGTGTCACAGGCCAGGCCAGCATTTATTGCCCATCCCTACTTGCCCTTGAACTGAGTGGCTTGCTAGGCCATTTCGAGGGCATGTAAGAGTCAACCACATTGCTGTGGAATCTGGAGTCACATGTAGGCCAGACCCTGTCAACACCTCAATTAGATCATCCCTGTATCTTCCATACTTAAGGGAATACAAACCTAGTCTATGCAACCTGTCTTCACAATTTAGCCCCAGTCAGAGATGTTTGTCATTGGACACAGAGTCAGAGGGCTGAATTTTTCCAGAATCCAAGTTGTCCTGCCGTTGGGACCTAAAGTGGTTCCTGAGCCTGCGTGGACGGGCGGTGGGACCCTGGGCGGGATTTTACCAGCAGCAGATCTAGTTGAGTACAGACACCCACCTCTCAGAGCTGCAGGCCGGCAGCTTGGCAGTGCCAACAAAAGAGATGGCCATGCTGAGGCTGCAGGAAGAGGAGGGCACTTCCATGTTGAGGCATTCTCCAAGGTCATGTAAGCTTTTTTATTGAATGTGTCGGGTCCAGGCAGGCAGGCCCCAGTGATCAGTGGGTGAACCCTCAAGTGGCATTGTCAGAGCACAGGGGTGGCTCTTGCTGCCAGGGCCAGGGGGCCCTCCATGAGCCATGGAGTGGCCATAAAGCAAGGCCCCCCCCCCCCCCCTGCCCCCCAGCGAATCACGTGGCGGGGGTCTGTCCGACACCAGTAAAATACTGGCGGGGGTGGGAAGTGGCCGTAAATTGGCCAATTAATTGGTTTAATTTGCCACGCCACTACTGTTCCCATCATGGAGAATATCCTGTGGTGGTGGGAAGATGTCAGGCTCCCCACCTGATGCCTTCTGCCACCATTTGTCGAGTCCTCCCAACTCCAAGCCCTTCTCCAGAGGGTGCTAAAATCCAGCCCATAGAGTCATAGCATCATTATGGCACAAAAAGAGGCCATTTGGCCCATCAAATCCATGCCAGCTCTCTATACTGCAATATAGTCAGTCCCATTCCCTTGCACTATCCTCGTAGCCCTGCAAGTTTTCTTCCCTCAAGTATCTGTCCAGTTTCCTTTTAAAATCATTCATTGTCTCCGCTTCCACCACCCTCATGTGCAGTGCATTCCAGTTTGTTACAACTCATTTTGTAAAACTGTTTTTCCTCACAGCCCCCTACATCTCTTGACCAAAACTTCAAATCTGTGTCCCCTAGTCCTTGTACCATTATGGGGACAGCTTTTCTTTGACTACCTTATCTAAACCTGTCAGAATCTTGTACACCTCTATCAAATTTCTCCACAATCTCCTTTATTCCAAAGAGAACAACCCCAGCTTCTCCAACCTAATCTAGCAGTTAAGATCCCTCATCTCTGGAACCATTCTGGTAAATCTCCTCTGCACCCTCTGAAGGACACTCACATTCTTCCTGAAGTGTAGAGACCAGAACTGGACATGGTACTCCAGTTGGGGCCTAACCAGAGCTTTATAAAGGCTCAGCATAACTTCCCTGATTTGTGATCAATACCACTATTTATGAAGCCCAAGATTCCATTTGCTTTGCTAACTACTCTCTCAATATGTCCTGCTGCCTTCAAAGATCTATTCACATGCATCTCCAGGCCCCTCTGTCCCTGTACACTCCTTAGGACTGTGCCAGTTAGCCTGTATTGGCTCTTCCTTTTCCTTCTGCCTAAATGAATCACCTCACATTTCTCTGTATTAAATTCCATCAGTCACTTGTCTGCCCATTCTGCTAGCCTATCTATGTCCTTCAACTTCCAGCCTGTTGAGATGATCTTGTTGTTGTGGGTACCACAATCTGGAGAGCAGCTTCCTTCACCGTCTCCTCTAATAATGCCCAAAAAGATCCAGTGAGATTTCTAGACCATCCTACATTCTGACAAAACACATTGATGAAGGAAGAGCAGTGGATGTGGTGTATATGGATTTTAGCAAGGCGTTTGATAAGGTTCTCCATGGTAGGCTCATTCAGAAAGTAAGGAGGCATGGGATTCAGGGAAAGTTGGCTGTCTGGATACAAAATTGGCTGGCCCATAGAAGTCAGAGGGTGGTAGTAGATGGAAAGTATTCAGCATGGAGCTCGGTGACCAGTGGTGTTCCACAAGGATCTGTTCTGGGACCTCTGCTCTTTGTGATTTTTATAAATGACTTGGATGAGGAAGTGGAAGGCTGGGTTAGCAAGTTTGCCGATGACACGAAGGTTGCTGGAGTTGTGGATAGTGTGGAAGGCTGTTGTAGGTTGCAACGGGACATTGACAGGATGCAGAGCTGGGCTGAGAAGTGGCAGATGGAGTTCAACCTGGAAAAGTGTGAAGTGATTCATTTTGGAAGGTCGAATTTGAATGCGGAATACAGGCTTAAAGACAGGATTCTTGGTAGTGTGGAGGAACAGAGGGATCTTGGGGTCCATGTCCATAGATCGCTCAAAGTTGTCACCCAAGTTGATAGGGTTGTTAAGAAGGCGTATGGTGTGTTGGCTTTCATTAACAGGGGGATTGAGTTTAAGAGCCGCGAGGTTATGCTGCAGCTCTATAAGGCCCTGGTTCGACCACACTTGGAATATTGTGTTCAGTTCTGGTCGCCTCATTATAGGAAGGATGTGGAAGCTTTAGAGAGGGTGCAGAGGAGATTTACCAGGATGCTGCCTGGACTGGAGGGCATGTCCTACGAAGAAAGATTGAGGGAGCTGGGGCTTTTCTCATTGGAGCGAAGAAGGATGAGAGGTGACTTGATAGAGGGGTACAAGATGATGAGAGGCATAGATAGAGTGGATAGCCAGAGACTTTTTCCCAGGGCGGAAAGGGCTATCACCAGGGGGCATAATTTTAAAGTGATTGGAGGAAGGTTTCGGGGAGATGTCAGAGGTAGGTTCTTTACACAGAGAGTGGTGGGTGCGTGGAATGCGCTGCCAACGGTGGTACTAGAAGCAGATACGTTAGGGACATTTAAGCGACTCTTGGATAGGTACATGGATGATAGTAGAATGAAGGGTAGGTAGTTAGTTTGATCTTAGAGTAGGTTAAAGGTTCGGCACAACATCGTGGGCCGAAGGGCCTGTACTGTGCTGTACTGTTCTATGTTCTATGTTCTGCATCAAGTAAGGACCAATCATGGCCCAGTGATAGCATTTTTGCCTCTGTGTTAAGGTTTTGGGTTCAAGTCCCACTCCAGAAACCTGAGCGTGTAATCTAGGCTAACACTCCACCGCAGCACGAAGGTAGTACTGCACTGTTGGAAATGCCATCTTTCGGATGAGGTGTTAAACTAAGCCCTGTCTACCCTCTCCAGTAGACGTAAATGATCCACGGCACTATCTGAAGGACAGCAGGTGAATTTTCCTGGAGTCCTGGCCAACATTAACCAACACTTAAAATAGCTGAACTGGTCACTTATTTAATTGTTGTTTGTGGGAGTTTGCTGTGAGCAAATTAGCTGTCGCATTTCCTACATTACAACAATGACTGCACTTCAAAAGTGCTTCATAGGTTGCAAAACATTTTGGGACTTCCTGAGGATGTGAAAGGCAACATATAAATGCAAGTCTTTCTTTCTTACATCAGTAATGGTGGATCGGTGCCTCCTACCTCAGATCTTTAAAATTGTTTAAAAAGAGTTTTGATAGAGTAGACACAGAGAGTATGTTTTCTCTATTGGGGAAGAGCTGTACTCGAGGCCATCAATATAAGATAGTCAAGGAATCAAATAGGGCATTCAGAAGAAACTTACCAGAGAACAGTGAGAATGTGGAACTGATTATCATGTGGAGTAGTTGAGGCTAGTTGGATAGACAAATTTGAGGGGAAGCTAGATAAACATATGAGGAAATAGCAATTAGAGGGTTCTGCTGATAGACTGAGATAAGAAAGAATGGGAGGAATATCGAGTGGAACATAAAGGCCAGCATGGACTGTTTGGGCTAATGGTCTGTTTCTTTGCTGTATATTCTATGTAATTCTGTGTAGATGCATACGTTCAAAAGAGATTCCTTTCAAGACTCAACTACTCCAATGCTCTGCTAGTTGGCTTCCCATCTTCCACCCTCTAAAAAGTTGAATTGAGCCAAAACTCTGCTGCCGCATCCTAACTTGCACCAAGTCCGTTCACCCATCGCCCCCGTTCTTGTTGACCTATAATGCCACCCTGTCCGTCAATACTTTGATTTTAAAATTCTCAACCTCATGTTCAAATCCCTCCATGACCTTGCTACTCGCTATCTCTGTAAACTTACCCAGTCCTACACCTCTTTGAGATTTCTATGCTCCTCCAATTCTAGCCTTCTGTGCATCCCCTACTTCCTTCACCCCACCATTGGCAGTGTGCGTCCATCTCCTTCTTTGGCTCAGTGTAAATTCGTGACTGATAACACTGCTGTGCAGCATCTTGGGATGTTTTACTATTTTAAAAGGGGTATATAAATGTGAGTTGTTGTTGCTGAATTTTCTGGAAATCTACTTCATCCAGGTCCCAAAGATGAAGGAATTCTAGAGGAAGTCCCATCCTAGCAGCAAGCACTGTTGCAGATTTCAGTGAAACTGATGACAGAACCTCCCTGTGGCTGTGTGCCAGCAGGCCAGTCCTCTGTTCCAGTTTTTCCAGCTAAGCTGGATAAAATGATTTCAGTGCAGTAAGGCACTGCAAAGAAGATAGGACTCATCTTCAGAAATGTCCATATGCTCAACAAAGCAATGTAAGCCTCTTTATGCGCCACCTCCGACTGCCCCACCACCAGTGCAGTCCCAATGCAGCTCAGGCCCCAAACTGGCAAGACTGAGATTGATAGATTTTGTCAGATTAGGGTCTCAAGAATATCAAAAACGGAGACAGCTAAATGGAGTTGAGATACAGATCAGTCACGATCTAACTGAATGGTAGAGTAGGCTTGAGGGGCTGAATGGCCTAGTTCCTATGTTCCTATATAAATGCTCTCACAAGACCACTGTGGTTAGCTATCCTTTATCTTAACTACAGTTTCTTGCCAATCATTATTTGAAGCCTTTCACTGAAGATGTAACTTTAATTCACTGAAAAACCAACAGATATGCTGCGAGGACACCAACAACAACTTTCCCTGCCAACCCCTGTCTGCCATCTGTCTATATTGCAACTGTGACTACACTTTAAAAGTATGAAACTGGCTGTGAAGCCCTTTGGGACGTCCGGATGATCTAAAAGATGCGATATAAATGCAAATTCTGATTTCAATTCAATAGTGCTCAGAGGAATTTCGACCCTTTAGCAATTTTATTTCCACAATATAATTTTATTATCAGCTATTATTCCTTGCATGCAAGTTTATTTGTTATTCAGTTTCCAAAGTAGGTTTAAGTGAAGAAGCTCCTTCAACCTATTTGAAGCAAAAAAATTAACTTTTGTCAATATTAGTGGATGCCCATTATTTTAGGATTCCTCTGTTATTTTAATAGGGACATTAACCCATCTACTTTAAAAGAATTAATAATTCCATCAAAAACAGAATATGATACAAATGTGTTTTGCCTTCTTAGAGCACAAGTTCACAACCAATTCTTAATTACATGTTTTCATTGAATACACCCCTCTGTTGTGAGCACAGGTCAGATGTCCAATCCATGAACCATGGAGGATAGTAACTGTGCTAGTTGACCTAAAATGTGATCAATAGTTCTAAACAAAATTCTAAATCTGATACTTCAACAAAAGTTATTCCATAGTACTGTGCCATTAAATAAATAATTTTCCACTTATATATCTCCTTTCACGTCAGGGTTCCCCAAACTGCTTTACAACCAATTGATCACTTTTGAGATTTTTTTTTATTCATTCGTGGGATGTGGGCACCACTGGCGAGGCCAGCATTTATTGGCTTGGAGGGAAACTTGCAAGTTTCTGCCCTTCTCCTTCTCGGTGGTAGAGGTCATGGGTTTGGAAGGCGCTGTCGAAGGAGGCTTGGTGAGTTGTTGCAGTGCATCTTGTAGATGAAGTCATTGTTCTTTAGGCAAACATGGCAGCCACATTGCACACGGCAAGATCCCACAAACAGCAAATCAATAAGTGACCAAATAATCATTCTTTGATGTTGGTGTCTGAGGGAGGAATGTTGGCCAAGTGAACAGAAGAGCTGTTGGATTGTTGATTGGTGCTGTTGTGATAGTGTATTTGTAGGTTAAATAGAGTAATTTAAATATATGTTTATGCTAATATGGATGTCATCACAGGAAGTGATACAATATCATGTGCAGAAGCTTCGAGGCACATCGAGTACAGCAGTGACCAACACTTTTTGGTGCCCCAGTAGAAGTGGTGTCCGACAACAGCCCACAATACACCAGAAAACTGTTCAAGGAGATGTGTGAACAACGTTCCATCAACTATGCCACGTCATCACCCAGATATCCTTGTTTGAATGGATGGCTGAACATATGGTCAGGACAGTCAAATCACTAATCAAAAAGTGTTCCGAAACCAGGCAAGATATCCAAGTTGTATTATTGCACCTTCATACAACGCCATTAGACTCCGGATTGCCATCACGCACTGAGATTATGTTTGGCCAATGGGTGAGAACCAAGTCATCCTTGATCACAGATGGTTACTTCAGAAACAAGACAAGATGAAAGATACATATGATGTGCATGTGGGGGGGAGGTGCCATAGTGATAATGTCACTGGACTAATAACCCAGAGACCCAGGCTACTGCTCTGGTGATATGGGTTCAGATCCCACCATGGCAGGTGAAAGCTGAATTTAATTAATCTGGAAATTAAAAAGTTAGTCTAATGGTGACCATGAAACCATGGTTGTTTGTTGTAAAAACTCATCCGGTTCACTAATGTTCTTTAGGGAAGGAAATCTGGTTTGGCCGACATGTGAGTCCAGACCCACAGCAATGTGGTTAAACTCAACTGCCCTCTAAGATGACCTAGCTAGCCACTCAAGGGCAATTAGGATGGGCAATAAATGCTGGCCTAACCAGCGATGCCCACATCCCACAAGCAAATAAAAAAAAGTGGGTGCCAAATTACTGCCACTATATATTAGCCGGAAGGTGAGGATCTTTCACCCACAAGAACAGATATGGATCTCAGCAGAGGTGTGCAAAGAACCACGTTCATATGAGGTGACAACAGCAAATGGTGCGATACTGTGAAGGAATCGATCTCACCCGAGGACAACCCTCCCAAACACAATCTTCAGGAGGAGAGGACGGACAGTTCAAGAACACACCCATGTGTCATCATAAGGTCTGGTTAAGTCAGCTGATGACCAATAAGATTCCAAACGTAAGCAACAACTTAAAGAGGAGTGCTCCAAATGTTCTTGTTACAGCTGAATGTTTTGTTTAAAAAGTGTTATCGTTGTCAAATTTCTTATATCTTGTAGGGATTGCATCTTCATATACATATTTATGTTATACGATAAGGGGTTCTCATTTAAGGGAAGGGGGTTCTGATACTGTATTTGTTAGTTTGTTAAATAGAATCATCTAAATCTATGTTTATACTAATATGTATGTCATCACAGGAAGTGATGTAATATGATTCAGTTCTCTTGCACAGTTAGCACATGTAAGCTGAAGCAACAAGTTTCCATTAAAGCTTCATTTGTATTAGTCTATAAAGAGATAATGCGACTGTGTCATATATCCAACTGAGCAAGAAGATTCAACACCATATGAAAGACAACACCTCTGACAACGCAGCACTCCCTCAGTACTGCAGGATTTCCTCAGTATTGTACCGAAGCATCAGCCTAGGCTCTGTGCTCACATCTATAGTTTGAATAACTGCTGTCTAAAAACTTGCCACAACCCGTTTTACAACGTAGGTTATATTTTATGAATGCATGCTCCCAGCCAGTGTGTCACCTTCTGGGAGCACGTAACAGCGCTTAAGGCACCGATTGAAATTCCAGCAGGATCTGCTGACCTCTAAGATTTGTATTGACTTCTAAAACTTAAGCTTGGTACCAACTAACCCTAACCCTAACTTCTTCATTATCTCATCTTCCCTTCCTCTATGTGCCAAGCAGATGAAGCTCCATGCCAGGAGTGTGAATTTGTTAAATTGTCTGTGATAAGTTCAAGTCCTAGGGTAGTGGTATTCTAATAGAAACACGAGCTCAGAAGGTAACTCCTTTGGGACCCACAGACCTTGACACTTGAATTACTAATAGGTGTATGATCACTCTCCTGCTGCTTGTCCAAATCAAAGCCTATTGCAGACCGAGGCTTGTGCTCAATGGGTAGAAGGGAGAGAGTCTAGCTCCACTTGTTTAGATTTAAGTGGCTTATGAAACCAAGGACTCTAATGCAACTTTGTCTCTGTATTTTCCTACATTATATTATAGTGTTGTAGATGATGTGAGTCTGCCTTCTGCCTACTCTATTAGATTCCACGCACACTGAGCTTTATAGAGTGTAGAATGGAGATTTTCCCATAGCCAGAATTGCATTGCATGGACCACCTAGGCAAGTGCACTCACACCACTAATTTATTACAATATAAGGGAACTGTCCCCCCCCCCCCACAATTTAAACAATTAGGCCTCTTCATTTACTGACAGACCATCAATTAGGTTTTTGATTGAGAAACTCTGGTGAAGGGCCAAGGCCCATCATGCTGGATAAGGCTGAAAAGACAGGAGGGAAGATGAGATAATGAAGAAGTTAGGGTTAGGGTTAGTTGGTACCAAGCTTAAGTTTTAGAAGTCAATACAAATCTCAGTATCAGCATCAAACACCGGAACTCAGGCCATCGATAGCTGTACAGTTATTGCCTCCATCACCACTGTCATGGCACTCTGAAGATAATTCATTGTGTGAGGCACTTTTAAGTTATTTTCATGTGACAAGGTGCTATATAAATACAGGTATTGTGAATATTTTGTAACTGAAGGCAATAATCAACCAATCCTATCATCAGAATAACCACTGGTATCTCTCATAAGCAGTGCGTATCCAGTTTTGATAAGGAGCTGCTGAAGGGGGGATTTTAAACCCTCCGCCCAACAGAAACGGAGCTGAACATGAGTTAAAATCGAGACCTCGCATGACAACTCCCAGGCAGGAATTTCAATGGCTCCCCGTGCCCCACCCCCATCCTCCGCACCCCCCACTCTGCTGGCTTCCCACCGGACAGTTAAAATCCTCGCCGGATTGAGCTGCTATATATCTCCAGCTCTCTTCTTTAGCTCTACCTTCTGACGCTCCTGGTTTCCTTCTCATAAGTATGCTTTGGCAGACATTTTAATTGCAGTAATATATTTTAAGGGGAAGGTAATTAACCATATGAGAAACCTTTTGAAGTGTATCTGAGGGAACTCCCTAAATGTAAGGCTTTTCTTTCTTTTTATTCAAGTGGAATGTGACGTGAATGAATGTCTGTCTTATAATCAGACAAATAACATCCTATAAGATGGATTCAGTTTTGGAAATCAATCATTCAAAATAGCTTAATTCACCTCCTTCACTATCAGTTGCTGGCTGTGTAGACGTAGAGAACCAAAACTAGACACCATAAATATAATTTAGCCACCAATAAATTCAGCAGGGAATTCAGAAGGAACTTCTTTAGCCAGAGTGTGCTGAGAATGTGGAACTCGCTACCACAAGGAGCAGCTGAGGTGAATAGCATAGATGCATTTAAAGAGAAGCTAGAAAAACACACAAAGGAGCAAAGAATCGAAGGATATGCTGATAGGGTTAGGTGAATATGAGCGGGAGGAGGCTTATGTGGAGCATAAATGTTGACCTAGAGGAACATGGCCATTTGGCCCATTTCTGTGCTGTAAGTTCATTGTTTTCCTTTTTTAAAATGTATTTCAGGTGCTTTTTTTCCATCTATCAAGCCCTCTGATGTAGTTTTCAAGGTGATCTTCTGGCTGGGTTACTTCAACAGCTGCATAAATCCCATCATCTACCCCTGCTCCAGCAAAGAGTTCAAGCGGGCCTTCACCAGGCTGCTGAAGTGCCAGTGCCGCAGGAGGCGGCGCCCAGCCTGGCGGGTGTACGACCACCGTGACTGGAGGGCCTCCACCAACAGCTCGGAACGCGGCTCCGAGGGTGACATAGTGACCAGGTCCGTCGTGAGCCGCAGGACATTGTCAGTAAACAGTTCCTTCGCCCTGAACCATAGGCACCGAGGGAGCAGCACCAGCGGCGGCGAGGGCATCAGTGGAAGCGGCAGTGCCAATCGGGCACTCAGCCTTCACGGCTGGAGACTCTTCCCATCTTTGCCCAAATCGCCATTCCAGCTCAGAGAGAAAATGAACAACCTCTCCAACAAAATCAGGATCGGACAGCACAGGCCCTGCACATCTACCATCAGCAAGGTAGACGGCGTCCCAGTGGAGTCCATCTCCATTGGAGTATGCCAGGAGTTCAAAGAGCACACCGCATATCAAATATATGACGTTACTGACTGCTTCGGACTGAAAGAGACAGATATTTAAGGTGGGGCTGGAAAGGAATGAGATGTATCTCTGTAAATGTGTTTGTCATGGTTGGTGTTGTGTCTACATTGCCGATTTTGGCAAGAGTGAAAAAAATTGTTTAAAAAATATACATCAGGAAGTTCCTCACGCTTGCCCTCTGACTCCCACTGTCCTCTCAGAAGGAGTTAAATGGAGGTTCAGCCCCCTCCGCTGAACTCAGGCCCATTTCATCTCTGCTGGCTCTTTCAAACCCAATCTGCAGCTTCAGTTCATTTTATGATCAATTGTTGATAGCGTTTAGCTCCATTTGTGGTAATTATCATGTTACCATGTTCCGTGAGGGTTTACCCTGATCAACCCAAAATATTCCTCGCGGGTTTTCCCGATCACTGCCATGTTCCTCAAGGGTTCTCCTGATCACTGCCCATGTTCCTCAATGGTTCTCCTGATCACTGCCCATGTTCCTCAAGGGTTCTCCTGATCGTTGCCCATGTTCCTCAAGGGTTCTCCTGATCACTGCCCATGTTCCTCAAGGGTTCACCCAATCACTGTCCATGTTCCTCAAGGGTTCTTCCGATCACTGCCATGTTCCTCAAGGGTTCTCCTGATCACTGCCCATGTTCCTCAATATTTCTCCTGATCACTGCCCATGTTCCTCAAGGGTTCTCCCGATCACTGCCCATGTTCCTCAAGGGTTCTCCTGATCACTGCCCATGTTCCTCAATATTTCTCCTGATCACTGCCCATGTTCCTCAATATTTCTCCTGATCACTGCCCATGTTCCTCAAGGGTTCTCCCGATCACTGCCCATGTTCCTCAATATTTCTCCTGATCACTGCCCATGTTCCTCAATATTTCTCCTGATCACTGCCCATGTTCCTCAAGGGTTCTCCCGATCACTGCCCATGTTCCTCAATGGTTCTCCTGATCACTGCCCATGTTCCTCAATAGTTCTCCTGATCGTTGCCCATGTTCCTCAAGGGTTCTCCTGATCACTGCCCATGTTCCTCAAGGGTTCTCCTGATCGTTGCCCATGTTCCTCAAGGGTTCTCCTGATCGTTGCCCATGTTCCTCAAGGGTTCACCCAATCACTGTCCATGTTCCTCAAAGGTTCTTCCGATCACTGCCCATGTTCCTCAAGGGTTCTCCTGATCACTGCCCATGTTCCTCAATATTTCTCCTGATCACTGCCCATGTTCCTCAAGGGTTCTCCCGATCACTGCCCATGTTCCTCAAGGGTTCTCCTGATCACTGCCCATGTTCCTCAATATTTCTCCTGATCACTGCCCATGTTCCTCAATATTTCTCCTGATCACTGCCCATGTTCCTCAATATTTCTCCTGATCACTGCCCATGTTCCTCAAGGGTTCTCCCGATCACTGCCCATGTTCCTCAATGGTTCTCCTGATCACTGCCCATGTTCCTCAATAGTTCTCCTGATCACTGCCCTTGTTCCTCAAGGGTTCTCCCGATCACTGCCCATGTTCCTCAAGGGTTCTCCTGATCGTTGCCCATGTTCCTCAATGGTTCTCCTGATCACTGCCCATGTTCCTCAAGGGTTCTCCTGATCGTTGCCCATGTTCCTCAAGGGTTCTCCTGATCGTTGCCCATGTTCCTCAAGGGTTCATCTGCTCACTGCCCATGTTCCTCAAGGGTTCTCCTGATCACTGCCCATGTTCCTCAAGGGTTCTCCTGATCGTTGCCCATGTTCCTCAAGGGTTCTCCTGATCGTTGCCCATGTTCCTCAAGGGTTCTCCTGATCACTGCCCATGTTCCTCAAGGGTTCTCCCGATCACTGCCCATGTTCCTCAAGGGTTCACCCAATCACTGCCAATGTTCCTCAAGGGTTCATCTGCTCACTGCCCATGTTCCTCAAGGGTTCTCCCGATCACTGCCCATGTTTCTCCAGGGTTCTCCTGATCACTGCCCATGTTCCTCGAAGGTTCTCCTGATCGTTGCCCATGTTCCTCAAGGGTTCTCCTGATCGCTGCCCATGTTTCTCGTAGGTTCTCCCGATCACTGCCCATGTTCCTCAAGGGTTCTCTTGATCACTGCCCATGTTCCTCGAAGGTTCTCCTCATTGTTGCCCATGTTCTTCAAGGGTTCTCCCGATCACTGACCATGTTCCTCCAGGGTTCTCCTGATCATTGCCCATGTTCCTCGAAGGTTCTCCTGATCGTTGCCCATGTTCCTCAAGGGTTCTCCTGATCACTGCCCATGTTCCTCGTAGGTTCTCCCAATCACTGCCCATGTTCCTCAAGGGTTCTCTTGATCACTGCCCATGTTCCTCGAAGGTTCTCCCGATCACTGCTCATGTTCCTTGAAGGTTCTCCTGATCACTGCCCATGTTCCTCGAAGGTTCTCCTGATCACTGCCCATGTTCTTCGAAAGTTCTCCTGATCACTGCCCATGTTCCTTGGTTCCCTCATTCACCATCCATGTTTCTCGAGAATTTACCCCGATCACCCACCATGTTCCCTCGAAGGTCTCTCCCCATTCATCTACCAGAACTTCAACAGAAGGCTGGCGAAATCCCAGCTAGTCCATGTAAACAGGGTATCTTGCAAGCTTCTGCTTAGGTTATGCAGCCACTTAAGAGAATCCCTGAGGAAATTCTTGGCAACAATGTCCAACATACGAGCATGGGCAGGAATTGACCCATAAGTTAATTTTTTTTCGATCTGAATTGTATCCTCACTCTCCTTCCACCTCTGACACCTGGACTCAAATCTAGCTCAGGATAAGGAAATGAAAGACTTCCCACTGAATACTGTAAGAGTTTTTTTTATTTGTTCCTGGGATGTGGGTGTCGCTGGTTAAGACAACATTTATTGCCCATCCCTAATAGACCTTGAGAAGGTGGAAGAGTCATTCACGACTTGAAATTTAACCCAGGTCTATCTGGTCTGGATACAGAGCACATAGTCAGCAGCGTCACTCAGAGAAGTCAGGAGGCTGACTGGTGTTGGGGGGGAATGGAAATGGCACACATGGGGGTAATAGGAGATAGGCTTCTTAGGTAGGAACATTGGACAGAGTAGAGTTTGATTCTGCAACTAGCTGTGCTTGGCACTGAGCACTTGAGATAGAAAAACTTCCCAGTCCCTAGCACAATAACATCACTCACCTTGTTGAGCATAAAATGGACCCAAAAAAGGCATCTGTTCCCAAAGCACGCCATAGATGGTTATCTTATAGGATTCGAATGTGTCCATGTTTTAAAGGATAGCCAGATGTTGCTTTGGAAATAACTATGAATCTTTAAAAAAAATTCCTTCTGGAATTTTCAATGAGGCACCCTACGGGATATTGTGGAAAGGAACTGGATGGGGCTCGTTAGTACTAAACCTGCCCTATTCTGGTTTACAGATATTCTATTGAAATCATGCTTCACTCCCACTAGCTTTGACCAATTCCACCCTACTGAATAACAGGAAGCACATACAGATTGTACCACTTTAATGAGTAACAGAAAATTGCAAATCTCTGAAAGTGTAACGAGTGCCAAACGTTGTGTCATTCAAGGCTTCCCGCCAGCAAGTATTAATCTCAGTTCTTCTGCCTAAACTAGAAACACAACTCATTTTGTCACACAGAAGTTGATTCTATATTTGAGGCAGCTCAAAGTGCTGGAGTATCATGTCTTCTGGTAGAATGACACAGCCCTATATTATTCAAGAATTAACACTGAATAGAGGTCCAAGGTCAAATTAATCTCATGTTACAGGAAGTATACCAAGTCGATCTCTTTTGTTTTAAGTCAGGAGTGTGATGGCATACACTCCACTTGCCTGAATGAGTGCAGCTCCAACAACACTCAAAACATTTGACACCATCCAGGACAGAGCAGTCCTTTTGAGCTAATTGACACCGTCTCTACCACCACCGTGTCTGCAGTGTGTACTATCCACAGGCTGCATTGTAGTAACTCGACAAGGCTTATTCGACTGCACCTTCCAAACCCGCAACCTCTACCACCTAGGAGAAGGGTAGCAGCAGGCACATAGGAACACCATCATCTGCAAGTTCCCCTCCAAGTAACACACCATCCTGACTTGGAAATATGTTGTTGTTCCTTCATTGTCGCTGGGTCAAAATCCTCAACAGTACTGTGGGAATTCAACCTATCAGCATCAGGGAATTTTATGCTCTCCCCCGCAGCAGGGAAAGCATGAAATCAGGAAGAATGGTGGCGGGGCTGTTCCCGCCACCTTCCCACCTTCCCGCTTCCAACAAAATTTATTCCGTGGCGGGAAGGCCTGTGAATGGCCTTCCCGCCCCACCGCCAATTCAGGCCCTTAACTCGGCAATTAATCCCCAATTAAGGGTCTCATCCAGCCGCTGCAATTAGTTGTGTGGTAGGCGGCCCAATCACCGCACGGGAAGCATGACACGACAAACTGTGCGTGTTGTTTCCTGGCTCCAGGAGGGGGTGGGATCCCTGATTGAAAAGCACAGTGCCTGAACGAGGGATCCGGCATCAGGAAGGGAGGGGCCTACTGAGAGGTACCCCCCCCCCCCCACCCCACCACCCTTGCTACCAACCCACCTAAAACCCCCTCCCCAACCCCCGAGACCCCTCCTGGCCTGACCTACCTGTGACCTGGGTCCAGTGTCGCTCCTGGGCCTCGGGTAAGTGCTCCTCTGGCAGCAGCCACTGTCTCCATGGTGGCGCTGCTCAGTGGAAGAGCTACCAGCCTCTGATTGGCCAGCAGCTCTCCGAGGGCAGGACTTCTGGCGCTGGGGTCCTGGATCCCGTGGAAGGCCCGCCGTTGTCCACTTAAGTACCTGATTGGCACTAGATTCGGCAGGCCTTCCAGAGAAGAGACGACGCGGGCTTCTCAGCATTGCTTTTTCCAGACTTCGAGATCCCCGTCGCCAGCATAAAATCCCAGTCCATATTTATAAACAACTTAAATGATGGGATAGGAAGCCACATATCCAAATTGGCTGATGAGACAAAGACAGGTGGTATTGTAAGCAGTGAATATGGAAGTGGAAAATTATAAAGAGATATTGATAGAGGGAAATCAGGGAATTTTAGACCAGTTAGCTTGTCATCTGTTGTCAGGAACTTGTTAGTGTGCATAATTAAGGATAGTGTGGCTGAACACGTTGAAAATTTTCAGTTGGTTTTCAACGTGGATTTGTAAAGGGTAGGTCATGCCTGATGAACCTGACTGAAATTTTTTGAGGAGTTGACTAAAGTAATGGACAAGGAAATGTCTATGGATGTTATTTACATAGACTTCCAGAAGGCATTTGAGAAAGTCCCTCATAAGAGACTGTTAGCTAAAGTTGAAGCTCATTGAGTCGAAGACAAATTATTGATTTGGTCAGGAAATTGGCTGAATGGCAAGAGATAGAGATTAGGGATAATGGGCAGATTCTCTAATTGGCAGGATGTGACTCATGAGGCCTCAATTATTCACTGTATTGATTAACGATTTAGATGATGAGATCGAAAGCCACATATCCAAATTGCATGGGCCGAATCTTATTAGCACCATGGAGGTGGTTTTGGAGGTTGGGACACAGGGAAATTCAGAGAGTTGCACATCGGGTCGGCTCCCCGATTGTCCCGCCTCCGGCGTTATTCCCAGGAGTGGCTGCTACAGGAATCAGCAACATGGTCCATGGTGTCAGACCCTGAAAAAGGGGGTCTCACTTTCCTCTAAGGTTCTGATCCTGTACTGAGTATCAATCACACAAAACAGACTTTGGGTACAATTTCCTCTTGACGTGGAACACTTTTATTAACTCACCAAGCAATAGTATATACTTACGACTTAGTAGACCCATGTACAGGAGCTCATTCCCAGGTGGTCAGGTCCGCTGAACGACTTCTCCCTCATGACTTCCTGTGACTGACCAAGTCACACTTCCCGCCTGCAAAAAAAATGTCCTTGTGAGCTGTGGCTTTATACCCCTTTCTGACCCTGGCCCCTCGATATATAAGGTAATGTCTTGAATTAAGTCATCTGATTGGGTTTCAGTGCCTTATCAATCCCACCATGGTTAGGTGAGACCACCTCCACATGGTCATATCCTGCTCTCAGCAGGGGGTTCTTAGGTGCATAGATGTGATGTCTGCATCTTGATAAGGCAAGAAGGAAACCATTCACACATATTTCAAAAGGCTATTGTCCAACATGTGGTTGTAGACAGGCTGTTTGATGTTGTAACAGTCCAGGCTACCAAATCAGTGGCATGTCCTGACTTGTCTGTCTGTCTGTGTATATGTGGGGGTCCTTGTTCAGTTATGCTGTCTTTTATTTTTTAAAAGTCCAATATGAACCCGAGCGATGATGTCTTCGGTCAGAATTCTCCTCCTTTCATTCCGAAGCCCTTCGCCTCAATATTCTTACCACTTGGCGAGTTCCACATGCTGGTCCACACCATAACTGGCTACATCCTACTTATGAACAGAAATGCAAGAGATATTAACAAATGCCTCACAGCATAACATAAATACAAGAGATATCCAAATGCTTTACAATGGAGATGGGCAGCCAATTAAGGCCCCACTTAGGTGCTATTTTCAGAAGCCACCAGTATTTTCCAGGTGTTGGAAAGGCTCCCCCTCCTCACTGAGTCCAAAGCCCAGCAGCTACTTGAAGGTGGCCTCCCAGCAGCAGACCAGAGAGCCAATGGAGCCTCCTCTCTCCCCCAATCACGGAGCCGCACAGATGAAAAGGCCACAGTCACATCCGCAATCCTGTGGAGGGGTTTCCCCCTCCACACTGATCGCCCTAACAGCTGTGGGAATTCTTTATTTTTAAATTTTCACCAGGCTTCCGAGAGCGCCTCCATTTTGAGGTGCTTCGCGCTCACCTACCTTCCTCTCCCGGTAGGGCTGCTGTCATCCAGTGCTGAAGGCCCTCTGATTGTGACTCCCGTGTTGAGAACCCACTCACCATCGCAATTGACCATCTTCCGGGAGATTGCAACAGAAGCCACATTGCCGAAGCGAACGGGGTTGGGATCTGGAAATGGTCCCATTGTAAGCTCTGTAGATGAAAACATAAAATTACAAAGCAATATTGATACATGAAGTGAATGGATAAAATCGTGGAAATGGATTGCAATGTAGACAAATGTGAGGTCATCCACTTTGGAACTAAAAAGTATAGAACAGGGTACTTCCTAAGTGGTGAAAAGCTAGAAACAGTGGAGACCCTTGGGGGTCCATGTACATAGATCATTAAAATGTCATGAACATGAACAGGAAATAATCGGAAAGGCTATTGGAATGTTGACCTTTATATTTAGAAAACTAGAATACAAGGGGATAGAAGTTTGCTGCAGCAATACAAAGCCCTGGTTAAACCACAGCTGGAATACTCTGAGAAAAGCAAGAAATGCTGGAACCACTCAGCAGGTCTGGCAGCATCTGTGGAAAGCGAAGCAGAGTTAACGTTATGGGTCAGTGAACCTTCTTCGGAACTAGGAATACTGTGAGCAGTTCTGAGCACTACACCTTAGGAAGCATATATTGGTCTTGGAGGGAATGTAGTGCAGATTTACCAGAATTGAACCTGAACTCTAGGGTTAAGTTAGAGGAAACATTTATACAAACTGGGATTCTATTCCCTAGAATTTAGAAGGTTAAAGGGTGATTTGATCAAAGTTTTCAAGATATTAAGGGGAACAGATAGTATAAATAGAGGGAAACTATTTCTGGTGGTTTGGGAAACCAATCCTTTCAGGAATGAAATTAGGAAACTGCCATACACAAAGTGTAGTAAAAGTTTGGAACTCTCTTCTGCAAAAGGTAGTTGATGCTAGATCAATTGTAATGTTAAATTGAAGATTGATAGATTTTTGTTAACCAAAGGTGTTAAGGGATATAGGACAGAGCTAGGTCGCAGATCAGCCATAACCACATTGAATGGTGTAACTGGCTCGTGGAGCTAAATGGCCTACTCCTGTTCTTATGTTCAGTATATCTACACCACACGGACTGCAGCAGTTTAAGACAGCGGCTCACCATCACCTTCTCAAGAGAACTAGGGATGGACATGAAATAAAAACAAGAAATGCTGGAACCACTCAGCAGGTCTGGCAGCATCTGTGGAAAGAGAAGTAGAGTTAACGTTTCGGGTCAGTGACCCTTCTTCGGAACCTGAAATGGACATGAAATGCTGGCTTTGCCAGCGACGTCCACAGCCCAAGAATGAATAAAGATTAGATTAGACAGGTAAGGTTAATAAAAGGATATAGGAAAAAAATGTGAAAATGTGACCAGGACTATTTGTTCACGTAGAAGATCAGTGTGGACACAGAGTGGTTAAGTCGAATGGCCTGTTTCTATGTTTTAACTTCTATGTATGTGCTTCAATGAAAAGAGGTTGGAATCAATGGGAGTCAACAGAAGAAAAAATAGATTCAAACACATGAGGGGTCATTTTCTAACTTAGCACAGCCTGGGGTGCATTATCAGAAAATTCGGACGCTCATTCCTTGACTTCCCAACCATTAATGTAGATCCCTGGAAAAGCATGCGTGGAGTCAGAAAATGACCCCTTGAAATAATAGAGATCAGTACATAGAGTTAGGTGCAGTAACTACCCATGTTGAGACCTGTCCAAATAATCATGTTTATTCTTTCTTTCTCAATTGTCTTGAAGTCACACTTTTTAAAATGAACAATGATCATGGTGGCACATCATATAAAATACCTCTGTCAATCTTTTAACAAAGGTGTGCACCCTTTCATTTTAATTTAATCCTTTCATTTTAAGTCATTAACAATTTTGCTTTAAATGGGTTAAAATAAGTGGACTACTGCCATTCTTAAAGAGTGGACAGCAAGATTTCATACAAACATTATTATACAACATCATTATTAATATTGCACAATATTATTTCAAGACATACATCATTATTTCTGCAAAGAGTAAACTCTTCATTTCATGCAAAAAAATTAAATACTTCCTTCTTTTCCATTAACTTTTTCCCATCATCCTCTCCTCCACTGAAGCTTACTAGTAATTTGCCCATGTGGCCATAGATAACGTGTGAGCTTAGTAGGCTGGAGGGCATTGCAAGTGATCATGGCTTTGTTCACATCTGATGCTCACACTTGCACACTTGGCTCACTGGATGGGATCAGGCATGGAAATCCTGGCTGCTTTTTTTTACCCTTTTCTATAGAACAAGAGCACGAAGGGCCAATTGTAGCATTTCCTACCGCTGTCACAACTGACATCAGCTGGCAGCACAAGTTAGGAATGGAACCATGGCATCTTATGGCTTGTACAGTTTGATGGAACTCCACTGGGCTATTGAAGAAGATTTGCCTCTTCTCTTTCTGTCTTGCAGTTGATCAATGTGCAGCACAAGCAGATTGATTTTGGATGAGCTCTCGTTAAGGGCTAACCGCCTATCTGGAACTACGCATCAATAGAGAGTAACTATTACAGTAGCAATTATAAATCTAAACATGTTCAGGTCCATCAGCCCCGCTCGCTTGTCAGGAAGGTGTAGCGAAGCTGGCTTTTTATTACAATGAGTTATTTACAACCTCGCGCTTGTTGTAATTCTTTTATTGTGTTTCTCACTGCTGTTCTTTCATCAAAAGCAGTGTCATTACATAGCAAGGAATAAGTCAGGATATACAAGTGCACAGCTCCAGATCCGCAGTTAACCTCCATTCCCCACGATCTTTAGTAGATAAGCTCAAACAGAAACTGTTCTGTTCTATTTCTGTAAAGCAAAAAAAAATGAAGAAATGCAAGAAAGCCTGAAGGATGTGGATTATTATAGGTGCTTTAGCCCACGAGGCATGCCGTGCGATATTAGCATCCAAACAGCTTGGGCTTGAAATTTCATTTCCTGGCCTGAGTGTTCACCTTCACAGCTGTCTGATAGGAGCCAGAAAGTGAGTTGGAACTTAGTTCCATCTGTTGCCCATGGAGTGGGAAAGTTCCACTGGGGGCAACAGAAAAGGATTTATTTTCCACCTGATTTCCCTCCCCACCACAAGGGGCCATGTAACGTCATTTACAGCATGGAGGTAAGCTGGCTCTCTGTGGAGCTATCCAGTCAGTCCCACTCCCTCGCTGGATCCCTGTAGCCCTGCAAGTTTATTTCCTTCAAGTGCCCATCCAATTTCCTTTTGAAATTATTGATTCTCTCTGCTTCCACCACCCTCGTGGGCAGTGAGTTCCAGGTCATTACGACTCGCTGCCTAAAAACAGTTGTTCCTCAGATCCCCCCTGCATCTCTTGCCCAAAATCTTCAATCTGTGTCCCCGAATTCCTGTACCATCATGTAATGGGAACAATTTTTCCTTGTCTAACTTATCTATTTTTTGCTTCATTCCTGGGATGTGGGCATTACTGACCAGGCCAGCATTTATTGCCCATCCCTAATTGCTCTTGAGAAGGTGGTGGTGAGCTGCCTTCTTGAACCGCTGCAGTCCATGTGGGGTAGGTGCACCCACAGTGCTGTTAGGAAGGGAGTTCCAGGATTTTGACCCAGCAACAGTAAAGGAACAGTGATATTGTTCCAAGTCAGGATGGTGTGTGGTTTGGAGGGGAACTTGCACGTGGTGGTGTTCCCATGCAACTACTGACCTTGTCCTTCTAGCTGGTAGACTTCGTGGGTTTGGAAGGTGCTGTCAACAGAGCCTTGGTGCTTTGCTGCAGTGCATCTTGTAGATGGCACATGACTGCCACTGTGCGTTGGTGGTAGACAGAGTGACTGTTTGTGGCTGGGGTGACCATCAAGCGGGCTGCTTTGTCCTAGATGGTGTCGAGCTTTTTGAGTGTTGTTGGAGCTGCACCCATCCAGGCAAGTGGAGAGTATTCCATCACACTCCTGACTTGTGCCTTGTAGATGGTGGACAGACTTTGGGGAGTCAGGAGGTGAATTACTCGCTGCAGGATTCCTAGCTTGTGATCTGCTCTTGTAGCCATAGTATATATATGGCTACTCCAGTTCAATGGTAACCCCCAGGATGTTGATAGTAGGGGATTCAGCAATCGTAGTGCCATTGAATGTCAAGGGGAAATGGTTAGATTCTCTCTTGTTTGAGATGGTCATTGCCTGGCACTTGTGTGACTTGCCACTTATCAGCCAATCAAAGCCTGTCATAATCTTGAACACTTCTACCAAATCTTCCCTGAACTTCCTTTGCTCCAGGGAGAACAATCACAGCTTTTCCAACCTAAACTTGTAACTAAAATGCCCCATCCCTGGAACCGTTGTGATAAATCTCCTCTACACCCTCTCAATGACCCTCAATTCCTTCAGAAAGTGGGAGAGTTGCCAAGCTACCGTATCTGTTAGACAATGCAAACTCCTTTGCCCCAACCTTCTCAAAGATTAGTATTGCTCACTTCTGGGGAGAAGGGGAAAATGATTGTGGTTGCATCTCTTGTCAGGAAAAATTCTGGGAAATTTCAACCTGACTGCCTAAGAAAGCCAAAAAGATCCAGCAGGCCAGGGTTACCCATGATGCATCAGTACGCCCCCGTAAAGGAGCAAACCCCCTTCTCTCCACCCGCACTCCTCCATACACCCAATTATTTTACAAACATAGGACTGAAACCAACTCCAACCATATAGACAGTCCCAGAATTTGAATCAAGGAAGTTTACAGGCGTGTGTGAATTAAACCATTCCAGTGTAGATCTTCCTCTCACCCCCATTACCAGACCAAGTAAAGCAGCACAGAGAAGCTACAGCACCACCGAGCTAGTTGTAATGAGGTAATAGAAAAGCTCAGACATGGCCTTCTAGTTAAAGGTGGGCGGAGAGGGGGTTGGTAAATGCAATGGGATGAGCGGATAACTGCAGATATAGGCTTGTCACAATATGCTGCTTAAGTTGGACATTGCTTTGTTATGGTTTAAATGTATTTTGGATAGTGATTGCTTACATTTTTAAAACCAAAATAAGTGTGAGTTTTCAGATTAGAAAATGCTGGGAAAAAAACTCTTCCCTACCAGCTCTGTGCACTCATTAAAACCAGATGTGAAGTTTCACAACAGATTGTTTAGATGTTTACAAACAGATATTTTTGGGCTTGTGGCATCATTTGCAAAAAAACACGTATTTAGACATTAGCCCATTTCTATGTTTGTCTGGTCTCGATACTGCAGGTACTGGGCAGTGGAGATGGAGTAAAACTTCCTCTGGTCACTATGTGTAGCATCATTGTGAATGCTTTGGCAAAGATTCCCAGTGTTTAGTCTTTCTATAGGAAGAAAGCATTTATGATCTATTGGAATTCCCGAGGAAATTTATCACAAAGCCATTTACAATGTCACTCTACATAGTCACCCCTGTGTTGGTAAATTATTGTCTATATACAAACTCCTTAAGTTATATTGTTATTCCAGGTTTGTTATTTTTGTAAGTCACCAAACTCCATATTTGATGTTAAATTATATTTTTTTTCAAAATGTATTAAAAAACACAGAGTTTAATCTGCATGATTTTCTCCTTTTGGTCTGAAATGGTGTTGTATTATGTTCCACCAATGCGCCAATAAAAGGGAATAAGTTGCTTAACAAGACTTGTGATTGGAGAAAGTGATGAAGCAGAACTAAGACCCACCTCTTAATTGGAGAGAGACTGAGAGACCAATAAAAATGTTCCGTGTCTGTAGTGTATGTTATTCCTGTCCATCGCATTGTCTGACAATGTTCTCAATTTCATTGGTCCAATGTTTTTCACTGAATGACGTGCTAGATATACCAAAGCCCTGTCACCAATCAGTGAAGATATGTCAAAATGTTAACCAATCAGAATGAGGAAAAACAACTTTCAGCAGCCATTTTTCTTCTAGTTAGTTGTAGTGTTCTACCTTTAGCCTCTGTTCCTAGGGTGTCTGAGCCTGGCTCCATTCCTACATCACTCAGTCCTGTCCATGACCCTGCCTCTCAGCCTGCAAAGTTTTGAAACTACATAAATTCAGCCCAACTTTATCTATTTCCATGTTCACCAGTATCAAACTAAATAAATGACTAACACCAATCTAAATGAACTGGGGGCCAGTGGTCTGTCTCTGTGAGCATGAATTAATGAGAAGAAGGAGGGGTGAGAGAGTCATAAGGGCAGGTATTGTTCATCTAAGTGCAAAGGGAAACAGTCCTTCTTGAATGAGGAAGAAGAGTAAAGCAACCAAACCTTCACGAGTTGGGTAGAAAGGAAAGGCACATAGCAACAGCAACTTTCATTTATAAAGTGCCTTTACCATAGTATAGCATCGCAAGACACTTCACAGGAGTGTAATCAGACAGAAATTGACACCAATCCAAAGAAGGAGACATTAATACAGGTAACCAAAAACTTGGTCAAACAGGTAGGTTTCAAGGAGCCTCTTGAAGGAGGAGATAGGCATAAAGATTTATGAAGGAAATTCTAAAGCTTAGAGTCTAGACAGCTGAAGGCACGGCTGACAATGGTGGGGTGAAGGTGGTAAGGGATGCACAAGAGGCCAGAGCTGGAGGAAAGCAAAGTTCTCAGACAGCTGTGGAGCTGGAAAAGATTATAGAGATAAGGATGGATGTATGTCATAGAGATAGTTGAAGTTTGAAATTGAGGCATTGTTGGATCAAGAGCCAGTATAGGTCAACCAAGTGCAGGGATAAGTGAATGTGATTTGGTGTGAGTTAGGATACGGGCAGTTAAGAGCGCTTACAAAGGAGAGACAGGATTTTTGGCACTGTTGGGAATATGAATGATGATGTCTATTGTAGGTTAACATTTTTATCATGCAGTGTGTCCTCCAATTCAGGTGAGTAAGACCACACTAAATTCACTAGCAGTTTAAAAACATAAGGAATTGTTACACACTATTAACCTAAACCATAACTGCAAAACATATGTACATGGGATGCACACAAACAAATATGCACACAGGCAAACTTGGACACGTGGACATGCACATTCAGATATATACACATAGTTGGAGCATTGTGCAAGAATATATTGTTATGGTCAAGTGAGGTCCTTCTCCTTGTTTGACCACAACAGGTTTAGTTCTTTCTTTAAGTGGATGCACTGACTAATTCAGTAGGTGTTTGATTACTTATTTGCTATGATCATAACAAGAACCAATTGGACAGATTTCCTTGAGTTAAAAAGAAAGAGGTTAACTTTATTGTACCTAAACCCAACTATAAAAATAATAAACAATGCACCAACTTTCACACTCACACACACACTACAGGTTTACACACACAAATAAGTTACAGAGTGGGAAAAGGTAGATTGGTTGAGTTAGAGTCCATAAAAATAAAAATGAATACAGTCTTTGAAGTTTGGTGATTTGGCTGGCTTCTAGCTGATTTCAGTGGTCCTGAGGCTTTTAGTTTGAAGAGGTAGAGGTTTGCTGGGTTTCTTGGAGATAGCAATGCAGATGATTTCCTCCAATGGGGTTTCTGATTGTAGACAGAGTATATAAAGGTGGTCAGTCAACAAGCGGGATTTGAAAGCTTTCAAACTGGAATGGAGAGAGAGAGAGGGACCCCCACTTAGGGTCTGCTGATGTCAGAGTCCAGTTGCTTCTCTCTGCTGCAGAGAAAAACACCAGGTTAAAACCACAGATGGGGAAGGGTTAGTCACATGACAGTCATTCAGTGATTCAAACATAGCAGTGAGCAATATTTCTCTGCTTACTGAAATGAACAGATAGTTCCTTTAAACTTCCTGGGTCTTGGTTCTTGTTGGTAAATGCACAGACATTTTGTCTCCCTCCTCATAGTCCTTTGCAATGTAGGCTACAATGTAGCAGACTATGTGACCATCTTAAGCTGCCAGCAGTCATCCTTTTTAAAATGTCTTTTTAAATTTCTTCAAAAAAAAATACAAATCCAGATCCCCAGCCAGTGGACCAAAGCAAATCATCATTCAATAAAACACATTCGGCCGAGGCACTGAGTACAAGAGTTTGGACGTCATGTTACAGTTGTACATAATGTTGGTTAGGCCGCATTTGGAGTACTGTGTGCAGTTCTGGTCGCTGCATGACAGGAAAGATGTGATTAAGCTAGAGAGGGTGCAGAAAAGATTCTCAAGGATGTTGCCTGGTTTGGAGAGCTTGAGTTATAAAGAGAGATTGGATAGGCTGGGTCTGTTTTCCCTGGAGCGAAGGAGGCTGAGAGGGGACATGATAGAGGTATATAAAATTATGAGAGGCATAGATAGGGTAGATAGCCAGAGTCTGTTTGCCATGGTAGGGGTGACTAAAACTAGAGGGCTTAGATTTAAGATGAGAGGGAGGAGGTTTAAAGGGGATCAAAGGGGTAAATCTTTCACACAAAGAATAGTGGGTATCTGGAATGAGCTGCCTGAGGAGGTGGTGGAGGCAGGAACAGTAGCGACATGTAAGAGGCATCTGGACAGGTACTTGAATGAGCAAGGCATAGAGGGATATGGAATTAATACAGGCAGGTAGGATTAGTATAGATAGGCATTATGGTCGGCATGGACATGGTGGGCCGAAGAGCCTGTTCCTATGCTGTATGACTCTATGAGTCTATGACATTGGTGTAAAAATATGCATAGACTAGCAGATGTACTTGGACTCATATATCTGCATGTGCATGCACAAAGATTTGCAGGTACTTAAAGACACTGGTACATGAATCACATGTTAAAGGTTGGAAATTCAGGGAAGAGCCTATTATGCACAGCTGATCTTTTACCTAATTTTGGCCCAGTCAATGCCAGGTACCATACATACATGCATGGGTTTGAATGCATACTTGTCATGCTAGGCTCGCACCTGCCAAGAACGAGGCACATTAATTTTGTCATGAACATTGGTTTTAAACTGTTACTGGAGTGAAGAAAGGACTTGTTAAACAAATCAGCCGTGGCTGGAAAAGATACTTAACAGACAATGATTGGAAGGACAAAGCAGCATTCCCTGACACATTCAACCCACAATAGACTTTTGATCACCAGATATTGAAGGTGACTGCTAAGATAGCCGAAAACACAAATGGACATGGTCAAACCAGCTAGTCACATGACTAACCTACTGGGCAACCTGAGGTTTTTGAATTTGTACAAACAGTTTGAGCAGAAAGCTGTTTGCTCCTGGACTGAGAAAATCTCTCTCCTGTCTGCTCCCATCTCTTTCTCACAAGTCTCTGAATCCACTGAAGGCACATGAACCCCAAGAGAGAAAAGCCTTCTACAGTGAACAAGGTTTAAGAAGAATACTGGGTCCCAATGAAAAGCAACATCTACCTACAATCGAGGACTCTACAGTGAGCTTGAAGAACCTGTAACAAAAACTCTTCAGATAGTACCTCAAACTTTTCCACTTTATTTCTTCTGTTTTCTTTCTGTCTTTATCAGCATGTGTGTATCACATGTGCATGCTAGCGTGGGCATGTCGTGTATCCATAGGCATTAACTGAATTAGAGTTTAACTTTAATAAAATTTCACCTTTCTTCTTTAAACTTGAGAAAACCTGCTGTGCTGGTTTCTTTGCCTTATAATTGGAAATCGGTGAACAAGGATTCACCAAGGGGGAGCTGAAAACACGGTGTGTTTAAAAATTAAACCCTGTTACGGTAAGACCAAGTGAAGGCTGAAAGGGAACCCTAGACCCCTTTCTCACCTGGTCGTAACAATACTACAGACAAAGATATTTGCACACAGATATATTCTCACTCACATACACACACTCACACATGCAACTCTGTCAAATCAATGGTGTACACCAAACCCAGTCAACATGTAATAGCTGTCTGTACAGATAAACAATTAAAACCACTCCAGTTTTCTCCTTTAAATCCTGCACCGACTCAACTCATGTGGAAAGCTGATAAGAAAACAGTCAATAAAATCAGAAGGCAGAATTTAAAAATCACAAGCACTTTTACTCCTGTTCGGCTAAGCTTTTATTCTTAAACATTTTAGATAGTTGATAAGAAAGCTTCAAACCTCTGGTGCATAATTTCATAATTACTTGCAATCACCAATGTAAACATGATGGTGGCAAATCAACAGCTTTGGAACTTGGTTCTTACTACTTATTGCAGTCTCCGTGTTATTTCATTTCTTTCTTAATTTTTTTCTTCTGATACCACTGTGACTCCTCCTGCAGTGGATATCTCATCCCCAAAAGGGCTGTTCTTCACTACGGAGCATAATCAGGCATCAAAGGAACATTAGGAGCAGGAACAGGCCATTCAGCCCAACGCATCTGCTCCCCTATTCAATTAGATCATGGCTGACTTGCACCGCAACTGCATTTAACAGCCTTTGCTCCATTTCATTGATAGCATTATCTCACAAAAATCTATCAGTCTCAGACTTGAAAGCTCAAGCTGACTCTCCATCCACCCTACATAAACCTGAGCTCATCCAAAACTCACACACCCATATTCTAATTCACAACAAGTCCCAATCATCCATCACCCCTGTGCTCACTGACCTACATTGGCTCCATGTCCGGCAAATGCCTCAATTTTAAAATTCTCACCCTTGTTTTCACGCCTCCCTATCTCTGTCTCCTCCTCCAGCACTTCAATACCAGCTTTCTACCACACTTTGCCTGAAAATGTTCTTTATGATTTCACCCCTGAATGTCCTAGCTCTAATTTTGAGATTATGTCCTCCTGTATTTTATTTCCCCCACCAGAGAAGTAATTTCTCTGTATCTAACCTATCAAAGCCTTTTAACATTTTAAACATCTCAATCAGTTCACTCTTCAATGTAAGTTTATGCAGCCTGTACACGTGGTTTCTGCATTTTCATGATCTTCACTTGTTTAACAGGGTCTTTTGCCTGTATTTTACCCGTATGTTCCCTGTTTTTTGCTTCAATTTTTGTCTTTCATAACATTTTGCCTGATTTTATCTATTTTCCAGTTATTTACTCATTGCTTTTAAAAAAAATGTTTGCGCCTTTGACCAGGAAATTCCAGGGGGTATCTCCCAGTACTCTGATGTAACTCTGACATGAAAGAAGCAAAACTTGGAGAAATGGGGTAAGCTTTCACAGTGCACCCACTGCAACACGGAGGATTTCTCCAAAACATAGAAACATAGAAAAATAGGAACAGGAGTAGGCCATTCGACCCTTCGCGCCTGATTCGCCATTCAATGCGATAATGGTTGATCATCCAAACTCAGTACCCTATTTCCGCTTTCTCCCCGTATCCCTTGATCCCATTAGCCCAAAGAACTATATCCGACTCTTTCTTGAATATATTTAATGATTTGGCCTCAACTGCTTTCCGTGGTAGAGAATTCCACAGGTTCACCACTCTCTGAGTGAAGAAATCCCTCCTCATCTCAGTCCTAAATGGCTTACCCCTTATCCTTAGACAGTGACCCCTGGTCCTGGGCTCACTCGCCATCGGGAACATCCTTCCTGCATCTAGTCTGTCCAGTCCTGTTAGAATTTTGTAGGTTTCTATGAGATCCTCTCTCATTCTTCTAAACTCTAGCGAATACAAGCCTAATCGACCCAATCTCTCTTCATACGTCAGTCCTGCCATCCCAGGAATCAGTCTGGTGAACCTTCGCTGCACTCCCTCCATAGCAAGAACATCTTTCCTCAGATAAGGAGACCAAAACTGCACACAATACTCCAGATGTGGTCTCACCAAGGCCTTGTATAATTGCACAAGACATCCTTGCTCCTGTACTCGATTCCTTTCGCTATGAAGGCCAACATACCATTTGCCTTCTTAACTGCCTGCTGCACTTGCTTGCTTACTTTCAGCGACTGGTGCACAAGGACACCCAGGTCTCGCTGCACCTCCCCCTTTCCCAATCTATCGCCATTCAGATCAAAATCAGCCTTTCTGTTTTTGCCATCAAAGTGGATAACCTCACATTTATCCACATTATACTGCATCTGCCATGTATTTGCCCACTCACTCAAACTGTCGCAATCACACTGGAGCTTCTCTGCATCCCCCTCACAGCTTACACTCCCACCCAGCTTTGTGTCAAACTAGAATATATTACATTTAATTCCTTCATCTATATCATTAATATATATTGTGAATAGCTGGGGTCCTGGCACTGTTCCCTGCGGTACCCGACTAGTCACTGCCTGCCACTCGGAAAAAGACCCATTTATTCCTACTCTTTGTTTCATAGAACATAGAACATTACAGCGCAGTACAGGCCCTTCGGCCCTCGATGTTGCACCGACCTGTGAAACCATCTGACCTACACTATTCCATTTTCATCCATATGTCTCTCCAATGACCACTTAAATGCCCTTAAAGTTGGCGAGTCTACTACAGTTGCAGGCAGGGCGTTCCACGCCCCTACGACTCTCTGAGTAAAGAAACTACCTCTGACATCTGTCCTATATCTATCACCCCTCAACTTAAAGCTATGTCCCCTCGTGTTTGCCATCACCATCCGAGGAAAAAGACTCTCACTATCCACCCTATCTAACCCTCTGATTATCTTATATGTCTCTATTAAGTCACCTCTCCTCCTCCTTCTCTCTAACGAAAACAACCTCAAGTCCCTCAGCCTTTCCTTGTAAGACCTTCCCTCCATACCAGGCAACATGCTAGTAAATCTCCTCTGCACCCTTTCCACAGCTTCCACATCCTTCCTATAATGCGGTGACCAGAACTTAGTTTAGAGATACAGCACTGAAACAGGCCCTTCAGCCCACCGAGTCTGTGCCGACCATCAACCACCCATTTATACTAATCCTACACTAATCCCATATTCCTACCACATCCCCACCTGTCCCTATATATTTCCCTACCACCTACCTATACTAGGGGCAATTTGTAATGGCCAATTAACCTATCAACCTGCAAGTCTTTGGCGTGTGGGAGGAAACCGGAGCACCCGGAGGAAACCCACGCAGACACAGGGAGAACTTGCAAACTCCGCACAGGCAGTACCCAGAATCGAACCCGGGTCCCTGGAGCTGTGAGGCTGCGGTGCTAACCACTGCGCCACTGTGCCGCCCCACGCAATACTCCAGGTGCGGCCGCACCAGAGTTTTGTACAGCTGCAGCATGACCTCGTGGCTCCGAAACTCGATCCCCCTACTAATAAAAGCTAACACACCATATGCCTTCTTAACAGCCCTATTAATCTGGGTGGCAACTTTCAGGGATTTATGTACCTGGACACCAAGATCTCTCTGCTCATCTACACTACCAAGAATCTTCCCATTAGCCCAGTACTCTGCATTCCTGTTACTCCTTCCAAAGTGAATCACCTCACACTTTTCCGCATTAAACTCCATTTGCCATCTCTCAGCCCAGCTCTGCAGCCTATCTATGTCCCTCTGTACCCTACAACATCCTTCGGCACTATCCACAACTCCACCGACCTTAGTGTCATCCGCAAATTTACTAACCCACCCTTCTACACCCTCTTCCAGGTCATTTATAAAAATGACAAACAGCAGTGGCCCCAAAACAGATCCTTGCGGTACACCACTAGTAACTAAACTCAAGGATGAATATTTGCCATCAACCACCACCCTCTGTCTTCTTTCGGCTAGCCAATTTCTGATCCAAAGCTCTAAATCACCTTCAACCCCATACTTCCGTATTTTCTGCAATAGCCTACCGTGGGGAACCTTATCAAACGCCTTACTGAAATCCATATATACCACATCCACGGCTTTACCCTCATCCACCTGTTTGGTCACCTTCTCAAAAAACTCAATAAGGTTTGTGAGGCACGACCTACCCTTCACAAAACCGTGCTGACTATCGCTAATGAACTTATTCTTTTCAAGATGATTATAAATCCTATCTCTTATAACCTTTTCCAACATTTTACCCACAACCGAAGTAAGGCTCACAGGTCTATAATTACCAGGGCTGTCTCTACTCCCCTTCTTGAGCAAGGGGACAACATTTGCTATCCTCCAGTCTTCCGGCACTATTCCTGTCGACAATTACGACATAAAGATCAAGGACAAAGGCTCTGCGATCTCCTCCCTGGCTTCCCAGAGAATCCTAGGATAAATCCCATCTGGCCCAGGGGACTTATCTATTTTCACACTTTCCAAAATTGCTAACACCTCCTCCTTGTGAACCTCAATCCCATCTAGCCTAGTAGTCTGTATCACAGTATTCTCCTCGACAACATTTTCTTTCTCTACTGTAAATACTGACGAAAAATATTCATTTAACGCTTCCCCTACCTCCTCTGATTCCACACACAACTTCCCACTACTATCGTTGTTTCCTGTCTGCCAATCAGTTCTCTATCCATGTCTGTACCTTACCCCCAATTAGAGGCCTGGTACCTGAACTGAACCCGACGGGACTCGACAACATGTGTCAGGTTCGGGTTGGGTCGGTTCGGGCCCATGTTCAGGATACGGCTTTCGGGCTCGGGTTAGGTCGGGCCGAGTCCAGGTCGAGTCGGGTCGGGTTGGGCCGGATACACACGGTAAGTGCTGTCCTGGTAAGTATTGAAATTAAAAAACTTACCTGAGCTGGAAGTCCGGGACGAAACTGAGTCTGCGCAGTGAGCGAGTGACGCCACTATGACATAATCACGCATGCACTGCAACTTCATGGGGCTTCCCAGTTGGAAGGTAAGTAAACGGATGGTTGGGTCGGGTCGAGTCGAGTCGGGGTGGGTTCGGGTCGGGTCGTGCTCGGGACAAAATCGAAGGGACTTGGGCCGGATCGGGCGCGGGTCCACTGTGGTTCGGTTGGGTTCGGGTCAGGTTCTTTTTTCCTGACCTGAACAGTCCTCTACCCCCAATCCCATGTGCTTTAATTTTGCACGCTAATCTCTTATGTGGGACCTTATCGAAAGCCTTCTGAAAATCCAAATACACCACATCCACTGGTTCTCCCTTATCTATTCTACTAGTTACATCCTCAAAAAATTCCAGTAGATTTGTCAAACATGATTTCCCTTTTGTAAATCCATGTTGACTTTGTCCTATCCTGTCATTGTTTTCCAAATGCTCTGTAATTACATGTTTTATAATGGACTCTAGTATTTTCCCCACTACTGATGTCAGGCTAACCAGTCTATCATTCCCTGTTTTCTCTCTGCCTCCTTTTTTAAATAGTGAGGTTACATTAGCTACCCTCCAATCCGTTGGAACTGTTCCAGAGTCTATAGAATTATGAAAAATAACCAGCAGTGCATCAAGTCGAAGTCGGAAAGAAAATGCACAAATGCGAAATTCTGAAATAAAACTAGAATCTGCCGGGTGGCTGAAATTTGGAATTCTCTTCCACCAAAAGGCTACAGATGCTGAGTCAATTGGAGCTTGCAAGACTGAAATCAATAGGTTTTTGTTAGGTAAGGGTATCAAGGAGCAAAAACAGGAAGGTAGAGTTGAGGTGCAGATCAGCCAAGGGATAATTGAATGGTGGGAAAAACAGGCTCAAGGGGCTGATTGGCCTACTCCACTGCCGAGATTCCTATGAAATGTGCAGCATTTGTGCAGCTCAATCAGCATCTGTATAGAGAAACAACAAGTGATATATCGCATGAAAGCATTCCATCAGAATTTATTATGGACATTTTAATACTGCACTTAAAGCCTTTTGTAATACAAATGTTAAAACACCAGTTGAAATAACAACAAGTAAACCCTCCAATAGGAATGTGGTCTGCAATTCCATTCCTGAGAGATATGTTGATTTATGTACATTGTGACATCTTTTTCCGATGCTTATTATCAGTCCAACATTTCCACGATGGGAGCAACTTTAACTTTGTGCAACCATATAAAATGGAGGTTATTGGATCAGTCACCCATTATACATCTGTTATTCCATTAAAGTCCATTGAGTCGCCCTCTTAACACTATCAGCCAAAGTCAAAATGACCCTTGATCATTTATAGAACATAGAACATAGAACAGTACAGCACAGTACAGGCCCTTCGGTCCACGATGTTGTGCCGAACCTTTAACCTACTCTAAGATCAAACTACCTACATACCCTTCATTCTACTATCATCCATGTACCTATCCAAGAGTCGCTTAAATGTCCCTAATGTATCTGCTTCTACTACCACCGCTGGCAGTGTATTCCACGCACCCACCACTCTCTGTGTAAAGAACCTACCTCTGACATCTCCCCGAAACCTTCCTCCAATCACCTTAAAATTATACCCCCTGGTGATAGCCCTTTCCGCCCTGGGAAAAAGTCTCTGGCTGTCCACTCTATCTATGCCTCTCATCATCTTGTACCCCTCTATCAAGTCACCTCTCATCCTTCTTCGCTCCAATGAGAAAAGCCCTAGCTCCCTCAATCTTTCTTCGTAAGACATGCCCTCCAGTCCAGGCAGCATCCTGGTAAATCTCCTCTGCACCCTCTCTAAAGCTTCCACATCCTTCCTATAATGAGGCGACCAGAACTGAACACAATATTCCAAGTGTGGTCTAACCAGGGCTTTATAGAGCTGCAGCATAACCTCGCGGCGCTTAAACTCAATCCCCCTGTTAATGAAAGCCAACACACCATACGCCTTCTTAACAACCCTATCAACTTGGGTGGCAACTTTGAGCAATCTATGGACACGGACCCCAAGATCCCTCTGTTCCTCCACACTACCAAGAATCCTGTCTTTAAGCCTGTATTCCGCATTCTAATTCGACCTTCCAAAATGAATCACTTCACACTTTTCCAGGTTGAACTCCATCTGCCACTTCTCAGCCCAGCTCTGCATCCTGTCAATGTCCCGTTGCAACCTACAACAGCCTTCCACACTATCCACAACTCCAGCAATCTTCGTGTCATCGGCAAACTTGCTAACCCAGCCTTCCACTTCCTCATCCAAGTCATTTATAAAAATCACAAAGAGCAGAGGTCCCAGAACAGATCCTTGTGGAACACCACTGGTCACCGAGCTCCAGGCTGAATACTTTCCATCTACTACCACCCTCTGTCTTCTATGGGCCAGCCAATTTTGTATCCAGACAGCCAACTTTCCCTGTATCCCATGCCTCCTTACTTTCTGAATGAGCCTACCATGGGGAACCTTATCAAACGCCTTGCTAAAATCCATATACACCACGTCCACTGCTCTTCCTTCATCAATGTGTTTTGTCACATCTTCAAAGAATTCAATAAGGCTTATGAGGCATGACCTGCCCCTCACAAAGCCATGCTGACTGTCTCTAATCAAACCATGCTTTTCCAAATAATCATAAATCCTGTCTCTCAGAATCCTCTCCAATAATTTTCCCACTACCGACGTTAGACTGACTGGTCTATAATTCCCAGGGTTATCCCTATTCCCTTTCTTGAACAAGGGAATAACATTTGCCACCCTCCAATCATCTGGTACTACTCCAGTGGACAGTGAGGACGCAAAGATCATTGCCAAAGGCGCGGCAATCTCTTCCCTCGCTTTCCGTAATATCCTTGGGTATATCCCGTCTGGCCCCGGGGACTTATCTGTCCTCATGTCTTTCAAAATTTCCAGCACATCCTCCCTCTTAACACCAACCTGTTCGAGCATATCAGCCTGTTTCACGCTGTCCTCACAAACGACCAGGTCCCTCTCACTAGTGAATACTGAAGCAAAGTATTCATTTAGGACCTCCCCTACCTCCTCCGACTCCAGGCACAAGTTCCCTCCACTATCCCTGATCGGCCCTACCCTCACTCTGGCCATCCTCTTGTCCCTCACATAAGTGTAGAACGCCTTGGGATTTTCCTTAATCCTACCCGCCAGGACTTTTTCATGTCCCCTCCTAGCTCTCCTCAGTCCATTTTTCAGTTCCTTCCTGGCTACCTTGTAACCCTCTGGAGCCCTGTCTGATCCTTGCTTCCTCAACCTTAAGTAAGCTTCCTTCTTCCTCTTGACTAGCTGTTCCACATCTCTTGTCATCCAAGGTTCCTTCACCCTACCATCCCTTCCTTGCCTCATCGGGAAAAACCTATCCAGCAGTCGCAGCAAGTGCTCCCTAAACAACTTCCACATTTCTGTCGTGCATTTCCCTGAGAACATCTGTTCCCAATTTATGCTACCCAGTTCCTGCCTAATATGTTTCTTGTTTTTACTGCCTCTGTCTTTGTTGGCAGGTCATCTCACATTTTGGTTAATATGCCTTTCGATCTGATAATGCTCATTGGTCTCCAAAGGCGCAACATCTGGGACAGGTCGGAGATGCTTGGGGCCTCCACTAAAAACTCTCTTGCCAATGGTTGGACGTTTGGGTCAGGTTTCTGACCAATGTGGAAAGTATCTCCATTAACTGCACTATTCTGTCAGCGTGCGACCAATTCCTCCCATCCTGTCTGCTGATGTTACTTACATCTCATACTAACAGCTGCAGCTGTGTCGCACAGTGGGCTCAGTCCTAAATTGCTTTTGATATCTTCAAGTTGATTGTGATTTGAAAGTCCACAACCCAAATCTCCTGGACCTATTCCAGCCATTTGCTCCTGGCCCATAGCCATAGAAGGACAATCATTTGCAGTAAGATGACCTTTCCCACACAGTCTGTTTCGGGTCATCGGATTAACTGGAAACTAAAAATTAAGTTCACATTAGTAGGATTTGCCTTACTAAATCAGTCAACAGAAAATGCTTATGTTTTATTATTGATTTGCACTTGATTTATACCTCCTGCCTCATGGGAACAGGCAAATCAGATATAAACAACACAATTAGAGCATCAACTCGGATTTTTCCCCAGAAGGATAATGGATCATCAATTAGGCTCAGTTATTAGCATTTTCTCTTTTGTTAGAAAGTCATGGGTTTAAACCCCATTATGAGACTTGAGGACATAATCTAGGCTGCCAGTTCAATTGAACTGAGACCTCAGACTGAATTTTCTCCACAGAGGTGAGAAACAGGAATCGGGACTGTTCTTCTCCAGTGGGAAACTGATTAAAGGCAAGATTTTCACGTGAGTGAACTCTTAATTGGCATGGTGACAGGTTCTTTGTCCAATTAAGAGTGGCAGGCAGGCTCTTGAATCAGCGGCCTTCCAGCTTCAGGGAAGCACCCGGCTGCAGTACAAGGTAAGTAACTGGGAGGGTGCTTCAACAACAAGTAGTTCAAATGGCCATTGGTGATCCTATGGTAGGGAGCTCTCCAGGCCAAAGGTGTTTCCAGCAACTAACACTATCAAAACAAATCTAGACTAATTGATCACTTGTCAAATTGATATACATGAGATCTTGTTGCATGAAAAATTGCTGTTGCATTTTTCTACATTAAAACAATAACTATACTCAAAGCAAGCCATTGTTTGTGAAATGCATTGGCATGTTTCTCAAAGGAGTGTTGAGGTGCTGGATAGACTCTGTCTTTATAATCAACCATAGGTGTGCCCAGTAACCATTTTGGTCATTCCCTTCTTCTGGCACTATCTACTGGATCAAGTGATTTATTGAGCTAAGTGTTTATCTCCTGTGTGTTAGCCATTATCAGTGGCTATTGTAAGGAGATAGGAAGGGACATTATGCCCACTGAAACAATAAGTGTTTGTCAAGTTACAAGGATTGAGCTTTCTCCATTGCGAGACAACAATGTAACACACACAAACACACACCCACCCCCCCTCCCTACACACACACACACACACACACACCTCCCCCCCACCCCCCCCCCCCCACACACACCCACCCACACACCCACACCCCTGGATCTGGAGCACTGATGACAACCCTGTCGTAATCGAGAAGAGAGAAGGGCCTTTTTATAAACATAAGGAAGAAAATTAGTGATGCATGAGAAGTGCAGAACCTGGAGACCAGCCAGTATTTCTTCCAACCTTCTCCAGTTCTCTTTTTAGGCACTAGGACTGGGAAGTGGTACTGTCAACATTAATACCATGAATTAATTGTTTGACTGGCAATGGTCAAGTGAAGAGATTCCTCATGAATCGAGCTGTAAGATGAGCTACTTTCCCACAACCTCTTCCTGGATGGCCCAGGAGTGTATCAATGTTCATCCAGGAGTTCTCCATCAATTTCTTTGTAAATACAGACATCCTTTGAGGCTGTGGCCAAAGTGGGAGGTCAGTGTGTCATGAACTTGTCATGATGTAAGCTGTCACTACAGCCAATATTCCATTATACGTATTATGGTGGGGTAAAAAATTGAAGTACACAAGAATGTAATTTTTCCATTGGTGGTTTTAGACACTTCTGAGCTCGGGGGTGGGGGAGGGGTGGTGGGGGAGTGGCAACATTTATTGCTAGAGAGATGTGGTTTGGGGGAGGTCATGTATCTGACGCCAAGAAATTTAGATTTTTGGACAATTGCTGATACGTTTTCCAGCCTTTTGAAGTGTTTCCCATGCCTTTTCTTACCTGCTTGTTTCTGATTTTCTGCTGTGCTTTCTCTCATCCAAACACATTCCTGGTTGCTTTTCTTGCAGAAACACATCCTGGTTGTGCATATTTACCAATTTTCCACCCTTGAGTCTTCCCGCTCTTACAGTCCCTGAGCAATGTTTAGGATTTAAACTGGTTGAATCTGAAATCTCAGTGCAATTGGAAATGGAGGTGCCTGAGGTGAAACAAATAAAGGTGTAAAATAAAATGTGCAGCTTGGTGCTAAAAGGAAAATAATATTGAACAAATTGTATTCAGTGACATCAATTTAATCAGTGGTTAACCAAATGTGGAATCAAAAGAAATTAGGACAATTTTGTGGGTTTGAGGGCTGCATTCATCAAGCCTTCAACTTTAAAATAAAACTATCACTTTTATTTTCAGAGCTGATGGTGCTCAACAAAACATGAGTGGTTGACAACTGTGAAAGGAACTTCTTCCAGGACTTGGAACTATATCGCCCTCCCTTCACTGTTGCTGGGTCAAAATCCTGGAATAACCTCACTAACAGCACTGTTGGTGCACCTACATCACATGGACTGTAGCGGTTCAAGAAGGCAGCTCACCGCCACCTTCTCAAGGGCAATTAGGGATGGGCAATAAATGCTGGTCTAGCCAGGGATGCCCAGATCCCATGAACGAGTAAAAAAAAAAATTTAAAAGAGGGTGATAAGCATCGTCACCTAGGCAGGGCAATACTGCACAGGCATAAAGAGAGTAAACTTCACAAATGCACAGTCCCAGGGCAGTAGATTTGTTAACTCTAGTTGGATGCATTTCTGGAGGTTTTTTCAGGTGACCTCCCACCCCAGCCTTCCAGCCCACTCAAACAGCCTTCTTCCCCCCAGCTGTGATATTTTTTACCACTAAGTACAGGAAAGCAAGCAAAGAAAATGGAAAAAAATCCCATTTATTTTATTGCTCCTATGATATTTATCCAGGGTTGCAAACAGCAGCATCCTAGAGATTAGTCTGTAATCCCTGGAGATTCCAGATCAATCCTGGCAACTCTACAATATAGACACCATGCCAGGAGCACACATATGTAAACCTTGCCTTCAGTTTTGTTCAAAACACAGTTGGTTGCAAAGCCTGGGGAGTTAGAATGTTGTACAGACCAATTGCAGTCAATCAAATAGCTATTTTTGCCCTTGACTTCCCCTATTGCTTTTTCATCTGCTGCCCATCGCTCCTGAACTGTTTTCAGTATCTCACCTTGAGGGGATGGTTTGAGCTTCGAGAGACTGTTTTTGTTTGTGTTAACGTCCCTGTCCACACGCAAGGCTCATGTGGTACAGTTGAGAACAATGGCAAATTTAATTCGAAAAGCAGCGGGAAATTGATCAGCTGCACGTCCACTCAGCATGAGTGAAAATAAACAATAAGGACGTCAGAATGGATATAAATGAGAAACATTTGTGTGTGGGGGTGGGAAACATGCATGGCAGGGAGGGCTACACACTGGGGGGAAATGAATGTGTTCCCAATGTGCCTGAGACTAACAAACAATGACAGCAGTGGATCTGTACATCCCCAATAACTTCAAAGGAGCAGTGGACAATGGGATGTAACCCTGCAGTCAGGAAGCACATGAAGGAAATGTGGAAGAAAGTACTGGCTGGTCTGTCGGCAATCAGTGGAGCTTATTTAGTCACCTTGGAGAATAGCATGAAGTAGTGACAGGATTCGCAGGCTGAAAGGCCACAATGCAAATTTCCCAAGCTAGCCTTGGACATGAGGGAATCAGGCTTAAGAAGTGTTATCTTCCCCACCCCACACATATCCCTGTTCCACCTCGGTCAGAATTGGTTTGGAAAATGAGCTTGAAATCCTGTAAACTGGATTCCATCCTAAACTTTGGTGCGAATATTGATTTCAGCTCCTCCACAAGCCAGAAATTATGGGTCCCATGTCTCCCTTTCTGTCAGGAACATATTGGAGTGTATTATCATGGTTTGAGCATCAGTGTTAGATATAGCACGTAGAGGAAACTCTTTGTTACAGATGTCCGTTCCTTACACTCCCAACTACCCAAATTTCCTCTGGGTGTGACACCCTAATGAATATTTAGCACAAAAAAAGGAAGTTCTGCCCCATATCTTCTCTCTCCCTCTCGCACAGCCCTTCTTTCTTTTATCTTTGTTGTTTTCTCACACTATCTCTCCGTCTCCTCCTCTGATCCTCTTTCTGTCCCTGTTTCTCTCAATCTCAGTATCTCTGATTCTCAAAGTCTCCGTCAGTACATAGTTAGAGTCACTTTAATGAAATTACTTTCCAGGAAGTGAAAAAAGCACACGCTTCTGATTACTGGCCACTGACCCCTGTTAATAGAAAAGATTTATTTACATAGCACCTTTCACAACCTCAGGATGTCTTAAAGCACTTTATAGCTCTTCTCTAGAATGGTGCTGAGGGATCTTTTACATCCATGAGAGAGCAGATGAGACCTCATCCGAAAGACAGCATTTCCAACAGTGCAGCACTCCTTCAGTACTGCACTGGAGTTTCAACAAACATTAAGTACTCAAGTGGGACTTAAATCTACAACATGCTGGCTCAAGCAGCATGGACTCGAGGGGCCGAATGGCCTCCTTCTGTTCCTCAATGACTCTATGACTCTAAGAGATGAGAGTGTTACGACTCATTCACAGCAAACTGTTGGAAGGCACATGTGTGGATTTCGGATGAGGAGCTCAACTGTGATGCCCCCCAAGGACAAATAACCTCCTGCTCTTCACTGCCCAAATTCACGTCAAGAAAGGCCATTGGAGCATGTACAGAGGGCAGTCACTTTCAGGGCAAAAAGGGCAAAAATGCTGGGAAAAGATAAAAACATGACATGTAATCTCTGATGTGCACACTGCACCAGATTGGTGAGAAAGGATCCTTTGGTTAACACAACTAGGGTTAGGGTCACCCTCCGTGTAACATAAACAGCAAAAACATTCATAACTGGCAAACAGCAGCCCGTCTGTAAAAGACTGTCTCCCTCCGCTGGTTTACCCTGGTAGTGTTACATCTTTGGAACAATCTTTGGAAATTTGTGAGCAGCTAGTGGCCTCAGCTGGTAGAAGCCTTAAGATACACACAAGGAACTCACTCAGTTCTGTCACAAAAACAAAGTTGTTACTGAAATCAGCACTAGAGGGTAAAATATCCCCCATCTTTATAATTTCACACCCTAACGTACTTGAATTTTATTTTCATTTATACCGCATTTTAAAGCGCTTTACAGCAAATGAAATGTAGTTATTGTTGTAATGTAGGAAACACAGCAGCCAATTTGCAAACAGCCAACTCCCACAAACAGCAATGTGATAATGACTCAATAGTGTATTTTAATGATGGTTGTTGAGGCCAGGACACTAGGGATAGCTCCCTTGCTCTTCTTTGAAATAGTGCCATGGGATCTTTTACATCCACCTGAGAGAACAGACAGGGCCTCAGCTTAAAGTCTCATCCAAAACCTGGCAACACTGACAGTGCAGTACTCCCTCAGTACTCCACTGCTGTATCAGCCTAGATGTTGTGCTCCAATCCCTGGAGTGGAACTTGAACGCACAACCTTCTGACTCATCAGTGAGAGTCCTACCAACTGAGCCAAGATTGGCACCTCGCAGCCTTGCTGGGTTGGAATCCAGCTGAGCAATATTAGAGTAGAAGCACTCTAATGTGTTTGTGTGAAATTTCTCTTTGTGTCATTTTAACAGATGACCTTTTTAATATATCTTTATAGGCAAAATTTTACTGTGCAATTTCACTCCATAACATTGCACTAGAAGTCCCAATGCATAATCTGGGTTACTGTCATGTTAACTGTAGGTAAACCAAGGAATTAATACAATAGTACAGAAACTATTGCATCTCATAACAGCATAGGATTCTACATCAGTGTAATGAATTAGTCCACATTATGCTAAGTTGCCAAAAAAAGACTCCAGCTTTTTGGTATACTCAGCTATCGCTTCACTCATGCCAGTTTAGTAATACTGGTATCACACCAGTCAGTGCCACCTGTGCTTGGTCACCATGCTCCAGTTTCTAAGGGAGCTGGCATATTTGGGTGCAATGTCAGGACGAGACCCAATATTAACTTCAATCCAGGGGCTCAGATTGTTAGCATGTGAGAATAACAAAGACACTAAGCCCTCATAATCTTCTGGGGCCCACCATTGCTTTGTATTCATTCACTAGATATTGCATCACTGGCAAGGACAGCAATTATTGCCCATCCTTAATTGTCCAAATGGCTTGCTAGGCCATTTCAGAGAGCAATTAAGATTGAACCAGGTGCCTTTAGCATACGCCCCAATCTTTTTGAAGGCAGACTGAGAGTAACTTGAGGTGAGACACAAATCATGAGATTATTTTATTTCACAAACAGCAGGTGAACATATAAAGCAACAGTTAATTCAGTCAGTAAAACTTAATAATACAAAAATAACAAACACACAACACTTCCACAATGCAATCTGTACAACTTGTCTTCACAATATAGTATAAAATTATGAATAAGCTCATGTTCCCCCATCATCGCACTTTACTTTAACAAAATAATACATAATTACCCTTCAGCATTCTTACTTTCTGAGGCTGTTTAAAACCTATCCCTGTGTGTTTCTGTACCTATTTTATTACTCTGTGTTCACAACCAGAGGAAAGGGTCTACACCAGACAACATCTGCCAAGCACCTGGCACCAGAGACTTTCCGACACAGTTGGTGTGAGGTGCTTACCAATTACCATGGCAGCCTAATGAATTGTCTATTGTGTTCTGCCTTTGATGGAAAAACGTCAATACCTAGCACTCATTATCATTTCATCTCCATTTTTATGTAAACGGGTGAATACACTTTGCTTTAGGAAGGCAACATTTAAAAATAATTCCTATCCAAAGCTTTTGTGTGGAAAAATGTTCAAAAATGTGACATTCAGCATTTCATTTTTTAAAGTTTAGAATTCTGCAAGAAACACATACCAGAGAAAAATCTTCCCAGTTGCATTTATGACACACAACATACATAACCAGTGGTTCTGCCCTAGTGGGCAGGATTTTCCCACACCTTTGAGACCCTGATATTGGGACCAAACGGGGGTACCGAGGCCATACTTGCCGGGAGTTTGACCAGATGAGTTATTTTTCAAGAAGTGGTCTCCGAATTGGCCGCTTTCACGCTCACCGATAGCAGGGCAGGAAGCTCTAGAGCCTCGGCAGCCCTACTGAGATAGGTGGGTGCTGTTGAGGCAGGTAGGTGAACACGAGAGTGCCTCTAAATGGAGGCAACCTCGGAAGCATAAGTTTATACTAATAGTTCAGAGGCCCTCGGAATGGAGGAGAAACCCCTCCGGCGGCAGCGTTTGGGGCACGGGTGCAGCCTTTCCTGGTGGCGGCTTCCTTTTTGGAGGGAAAAGCTCAGCACAACACTATATTTTTCTGACATCAAGGATTTTTTAAAAAAGGAACGGCACAGACAACTCAGGAACACACAGAAGACTTGCACTGATGATTCCACATTTTAAAAAATAATCACCATATGTGCGCAACAATTACCAGACTTTACAGAGACAGAGATGTACAGCAGACCAGGGCCACACTGCAGCAAATGGCTAGCAAGATTCGAATGCCTATTGGTGGTACTCAATATCAATACATCCCAAAGAAAGAGAGCATTACTCCTACACTATACTGGACCACCAATATCTTCAACACACTCAGACACCGGAACTAACGATGATTAAGACACAGCAAATTTATATCTTCAGACAAGCAAAACAAGCTAAATGCAAGATCCTTGACCATTACATGACAAAACTCAGACTTCTGAGTCAGAATTACAACTTCACAGACGTGGACAAAGAAGTCATCTCCCAGATCATTATGACCTGCCAATCACCAAGACTAAGAAGACAAGGTCTTCGCGAGGGCGAATCGTTTAACTTGCAACAGTTACTCAATATTGGCAGAATGCTGGAAACAAGTGAAAGGTAAACCGAAGTCTTAGAAGGGAAAGAGGAAAATAACATAAGATTAGAATCTCCTGAGGCCAGGTCAGGATCGTCGACAGAATCCAGGAATGCTACAACAGGAAGGTTTCACCAGAGAAACACCAAATACAAGGACATAGAGGAAACCCAGAGAAAGGCCTGAGGCACATCATGGAAGACCAAGACAAAGATTATATTCACATCACATTCGAACGTGTAATCATTGCGGTGGTTCATGTCCTCACTACAAAACTTATCCTGCGAGAGGAAAGAAATGTAATGCTTGTGGAAAATTGGGACATTTCGCAAGAATATGCCAAACAAAGCCTGGAGAAGGCATTAATTGGGGTTGAATGCCAGAAGGAAGGTTACATATTTGCAGCATGAGAGAAGATTTTTTTTGCTAGCAATCACAAGTACCGGCACCTGCCCATGTGTGATGTGTTCATAAGCAATTCGACAATCTCTGCAGTAATTAACTCAGGAGCAACAGTCAACATAATGGATGCCCCAACATTCCTCGAGTTACAGAGAAAACAGAAACTGCAACTGAACAAGCCGATATCTAAAGTCTTCTCCTTCGGATCAGATACCCCTCTACTGGTCCTAGGGATCATCCAAGTTACTCTCAAATCCTCCCATGGGTCCACAGTCAGAATGAGTTCCATGTTGTAGACTCAAGCAAGAGAAATCTGCTAAGTTTTGAAACTGACAGTGAATTGAAGCTGATCACGATCAACACAGCCAGAGGACAGAACTGCCTGATGAAAGAAGACACCCTGGAGAAGTATCTACAATTATTCGAAGGCATCGGCAAAGTAAAAAACAAGAAAATCAAGCTCCATATAGATGAGTGAATCTGACCCAAACAACAGAAACACGCTCTAAACGGAAGACAGATAAACTGTGAACTGCCACATCTCACACCTACTCAATCCTACATGCACTCAACGGAAATCTTGAGGGCTAGAGACAAGAGTGAAAAACAGAGGATAAAGACACATGCCAAACGATGAATGCACGCAAAAGATAGTGAGATAAATGAAGGAGAAAAACTCCTCTTTTTGGCAACAGAAAATGCTGACAATTAGCTCACCATTTGATCCAAGAGTGTTTACGGTAGTTCAAAGAAAAAGAAGCATGATCATAGTGAAGAGGGGAAACTGAATTGTGAAGAAAAATGCAACCTTCTTCAAAAGATTCAATGCTAAAACAATTCCAGAGGAAAGTGACGAAGACAACTTTGATGATTTCACACCTGCGACAACTCAAGAAGCAGCTCAACCAAATCAAGCACAGTCAAGATCAATACTGCAAAATTCACAGAGAAGATCATCAAGACCTCATCGATTACCTGTCTGATTCAATGACTATGTCATGCATCAGTGATGAACGGCACCAGGCAGAAAAAAAGTCTGGTATTGAGGATGATGTGCCTGAAACCTATCCCCTCCAAGTTTTCAAACTTCAGTCCATCCGAGTTTTGTTCAAAATAATTTTGCATGATTAAGGAGCTAAAGATTAACAATTAATCTTTAGCTCCTTAAAGAAATGGGGGAAACTTTAAATTTAAAGAAGGGGGTAATGTAATGTAGTATAGTGGTGACTTCACCTTTAAGAAACTTCACCTTTAAGAGAACAGGCCACTGATGCAACTGATGACATCATTCATATATAAGCAGCAACTACCATTTTGAGAGACACACTCAAGATATAGCTTGCAGCGAGCACACACACCAGCGTGAGATCATGCAATGTAGATAACTAAGACAATAACTCGTGTTTGTGTTGAATCCGAATAGAGAGCCTGCGGTTATCATTAAATGAAGACTTAAGAACACAGCACGGCACTACAGTGGTGGGAGGGAGTCATTCCAGTCCAATGCCAGTGAGCCCTCTAAATCTCCCCTACTCCTGGGAAACTTGCCCCACGGCGGGAATGCATCGGGAAACCGTCCTGACATGGCTCCCCCCTATTTTCCTGGCAACCATTCCCAATCCCCCACCTCTGCCTTTAAGCCTGTCACCATGTGGCCGGGAAAATTCTGCCCAGTGATTCTGACACACAACGGGGTAGACCTTGACTTTGTGAGATAGGATAAAACAAAGTGATAGCAAGTCAAGACAATAAGCCTGTTTACATCTCTCCTGATTTATATTTTTATTTCCATTGACAGTTTGTGCCTACTCGATAATGGAGGCAGCTCCTCAGTTAGTGCTTGTCAACTGGGAGAAATGTTAAATGGTCTGTCAACTCACTATCACCTGTCTTCCATTATCACACAAAGTCCAGATCCATCCTAATGAACAATGAAATTCTTCCCTTTCCCTCCCTCTCCTCCCACTGCCTCCTTTGAAATTCAACCTAAGTTAAAATTACCCCCAAGAAGTTCTCCTACTTGCTATCTTAAGGAAGGTGTAGTGGCGCAGTGGTTAGCACCGCAGCCTCACAACTCCAGTGACCCGGGTTCAGTTCTAGGTACTGCCTAGCTACTGTGCAGAGTTTGCAAGTTCTCCCTGTGACCACGTCGGTTTCTGTTGGGTGCTCCGGTTTCCTCCCATAGCCAAAGACTTGCAGGTTGATAGGTAAATTGGCCGTTGTAAATTGCCCCTAGTGTAGGTAGGTGGTAGGAGAATGGTGGGGATGTGGTAGGGAATATGGGATTAATGTAGGATTAGTATAGATGGGTGGTTGTTGGTCAGCACAGACTCGGTGGGCCGAAGGGCCGGTTTCAGTGCTGTATCTCTAAATAAATAAATAAAACAAAATGAATGTTACAACAGCAAACAGCGGAATGTCACATGGAGTCTATGACGCACTGACCACTACTACCAGACATCACAGCTTGCACAGTGCACATATCCTCACCACATCTAGCACCCATTCCCTCAGTGCACTGACTCCTGTTCTGCATCCCGCTTGCTGTTGGACAAATCAAAGTTTTGCAGAGATCGGGGAACACAAATCTTACAGCCGACAATGATGAGAAATGCTCGTCTGAATGACCTGTTGAAAAATCCAAACAGGAATGGGTTCATTGAAGAATTGCTGTAGCCAAGCCAGAGCAAAACCTCCCAAGTCACTCTGTTTATCTTGTAACCCAGGAAGGGGTCAATGATATTTGCTGTGAAGAAGGGCAGCCAGAAGACAAGAAATGTGCCGATAATTATCCCCAGTGTTTTAGCTGCCTTTCTTTCCCGTTTCATGGACTGTCTGTGTGAGTGAGCCATTACTAAACCTGATGCACATCCCTGAACTTGGTTGTCCACTGCATCAATCTGAATTGCTTGTTTTCTAGCTGCCCTGTAAATCTTCCAGTAAGCCGCCAGCATAACAAACATGGGCAGGTAAAAAGCTATTAGAGAGGCACAGACAGCATAGGCTGGATTCACCACGAGCGCACAGCTGCTATTGGCCAGCAAGTCAGGATCAATGCCCGGTCTGTGTAGCTGCAGCATTATTGGGACAAATGATATTGTTGCCGGGACCATCCAGCAGATGAAGAGCAGAGCGGCGACCTTGCTGGGTGACATCTTGCAATTATACACAAGAGGATCGCAGACGGCATAGTAGCGGTCAAGGGCAATACTACTCAGGTGAAGTATGGAGGCAGTACAGAACATCACATCTAGGCTTGAATGGACTTGACAGAAGATGGATCCGAAGTGCCAGCACCCTTCAATAGTCCTGATCATACTATAGGGCATCACCATAATCCCAACGAGGAAATCGGCTATGGATAGTGATAGCACAAAGGCATTGGTTGCAGAGCGCAGCTGCTTGAAGTAGACAACAGCGAGTACCACAAGGAAATTGCCAAGCATTGTGGCTGTCACAATCACCATTATAAAGATGTAAAGAACGATCCTGACTGCAGGCATTTCCATGCTCGATAAGCATTGATCAGCTGTTCTCCAGCCTGATGAACTGGTGACATTTAATGAACACGAGATATTCTCCATGCTCTGTGAAACTTCTACCTGGAGAAAAGAGGAGATATAATTAGAAAAGGGATCTGTCAAACACAACCTGTTTTTTTAAATGTTCTTTGAAGGTTTTCACAGCGACAGCAGTAAGGGTAAGACGATTTACAGTTTACACCATGTGAATTGCTCTGAAAAGAGCAGGTGTTTTCCTGAAAGTGGTGCTCCACCTCCACACCCACAAAGACAAGAAATCATTTCACAACAAACCAGGAATCTACAGCATACCATGCTACTGTGGACTCATCCACATCGGGAAAACATGCTGCAACCTACACACTAGTCTCAAGGGACTCCAAGCCTGCTTCAAACACAGTTGGCTATTTTAAAAGCCCGCTGCACGTTGGAATCGCAGCGGCTCATTAGAATAGCTGGGGTGGCTGTCACCCACCCCCCCCTCCCCCCGATAACGTGGAGGGGACGGGTCCCGAGCCAATGAACAGGCGCCAGTGTCATTTATAAAGGGTCTACAGCCCTAAATGACCATTTAGATTTTTAAAGACACAGTGCATTTAAAGTGGATAAAAATTAATAAGAAAATCTTTCCAGCCCCTCTCCCAACCCAAATAGCATTACACATCATTCCTGCCCTTCCCTCTGCCCCCACCCCCGGAATACCTACCTTGACTATAGGACCTTCCCCCACCCGCCCCCCTCCCCCAACAAAGTTCAGAACCTTTATCCCATACCACTTCCCATCACCCTCACAGTCAATCAGGTATGTTTGACCCTGCTCCCCAACTCCCGCACTGAGAAAAGTACCTCCTCCCCCCTCCCCACAGGAGTCGCGCCTCGTTTCCCCAGATGGGATTCGAAGGCGCGGCATTGCCGACTGCCAGAATGAAGATCGGTGCAGCAAATCAGGAGGCGACGGGACCTTCATTAATTCAGACAGGTTAATTTATTTACATATGGAAATCATGGTCCTGTCGCCGAGCAGCAGGAGCGCCACCACAAGGCCTCTCCGCCTCCTCTGAGATCGGGCCGGGCCTTGCCAGCTTCGGGGTCGGTGGCGGGTCTCATCCGCAGCGATCCTCATGCCCCCACCGCCACCGTTCCCGGCGTCGAGGGCTCTATAAAATTCAGCCCAGTCAATGAGACAAGTCAGCTATCGTCAAGCACGCTCAACTCAACAACCACCGCATTGAATGGTCCAACTCCAAACTCATCTCATCCATCACGCACTGGCATACTAGACGTGTCAGCGAGGCCATGGAGATCTACCAACACCACTCAGTTCTGCCAAGACTGCAGCCTACTCATCAGTGACATCTGGCTACCCTTACTCAAGAATCATACCACCATCCACTCTGCAACTAACGTACTGAAGTGCAACCAACAATGCAAAACACACAACCCTCCACACACTCACGATCCAGAACACAGCAAGAACAATAGCAAATACTGACCAATCACAGAACACAATAGCCAACCCATCAGCAGCAAGACCAATAACATTTACCGACCTATCACAGACACACTAATCCTGACCAATCAGCAGCAAGATCAAAGCCACAGTCTCATCCTCCACCACATTTAAACCCGCCTCTTCAACAGATGCTGTCTTTTCTCCAGAAGGTGGACAGAGTATGTTGCCTGAAACCTCGAGTCCTAATGGTTCTTCTGAGAACTCTTCTCAGAGCAATTCACATGGTGTAAACTGTAAATCATCTTACTCATCCTTACTGTTCTTTTCTCAATTTGCTCTGCCCTTGTTTAGCTAGCTGTCTGGTATCTCATCCTAAGGGCATTCTACATCTTTTATTTATTCATTCTCCGGATGTGGGCATCATTGACATTTATTGCCTATCCCTACTTGGCCTACAGAGGTGGAGGTGGACCTTTTTAATACGTTTGCAGATTGATCCAACTAATTGCTTTGCTAGGACTCTTCAGACTCACCCATATTGGTGCGGAATGGGTGTCAGATGTAAGCCAGACTAGGTAAGGATGACAGCTTTCCTTCCTGAAAGAGCGGCAATGAAGTAATTTAGTTTTAGAGATACAGCACTGAAACAGGCCCTTCAGCCCACCGAGTCTGTGCCGACCATCAACCACCCATTTATACTAATCCTACACTAATCCCATATTCCTACCACATCCCCACCTGTCCCTATATTTCCCTACCACCTACCTATACTAGGGGCAATTTATAATGGCCAATTAACCTATCAACCTGCAAGTCTTTTGGCATGTGGGAGGAAACCGGAGCACCCGGAGGAAACCCACGCAGACACAGGAAGAACTTGCAAACTCCACACAGGCAGTACCCAGAATTGAACCCGGGTCGCTGGAGCTGTGAGGCTGCGGTGCTAACCACTGCGCCACTGTGCCGCCCTATAATTGATTTTTAGGACAGTCTGATAGTTTCATGGTTACTTTGACTGGTGTCACCTTTTCATTTCCAGACTTTTTAAGCTCAATTTAAATTCTCAAACTGCCAAGGTGGCATTTGAAATTACATCCTGTGAATTATTGGTCGAGATCTCTGGGTTACTAGTCCACTGAATCAACACTGTGCCACTGCACCAGACAAAGTGAGTGCTGTCAGTTTGCAGGTGGAACTGTTATAACTGAGCCATATTCTGATATCCATGTGTATTTTTCAACAAGGATCAATGGAAAATGGGCAGGAGTGAGAACCCTAACATGGCCAAAAGGTCACTGAAGACAACCGCTCCCCCCATCAGCCCTTCCTCATCACTCCATCCCCACCAATCCAACTCCTCAACTTGCTGATTTTTGGAAATAAATCTCTTAATAACTTTTTTTGAGAAATTGGCAGGAGAGAGGATACAGTTTAAGATAATTGGCAAAAGAACCAGAGGAGAGATGAGAAGCATTTTTATTCAGCAATTTGTTATGATCTGGAATGATGCTACTTAGAAGCAGATCCAGTAATAACTTGTAAAAGAGAATTGGATAATTGCTTGAAAAGGAAAACTTTGCGGGAGAAACAACAGGGAAGTGAAACAAATTGAATAATTCTTTCAAAGAGCTGCCACAGGCATGATGAGCTGAATGGTCTCCTTCTGTGCTGTATGATTCTGTGAACGACCGTGAGTTGCAGCCTTATCTCACTCGCTCTGTTTTATCAACACTAATATGGCCGGTACTTCTTTAAACATTCTTTTCCCGTTCCTCCTAAGCTCCAAGCACATGCTATTCCTCCTCCATAAATCCTCACTGTGTTGAAACTAAGGGCTGAATTTCACCCTCGTCGAACGGGAGGCGTCCACCGACTGAAAAGTCAGTGGCGATCCTGCCTCCACCTGGCCTGGGGATCCAGTCAGGAATTTACAGACCCCAGGTCCTTAATGGACTGAGGCGGGACTTCCACCTCATTGAGGCAGGAAGTCTTGCCTAATGGAGCTGCCGGCCAATCAGCAGGCTGACAGCTCTTAGTCCCAGCAGCACCACCGGGAGCAGTGGCCACTGCTGAGCCTGCAACCCAGCTTCGTGAAGAAGAGGAAGGACAGCCCCGGGAAAAGGTAGGTTTTTGGGGCATCACTGGGGGTGATCAGTCGGGCCCTAGCGAGGCAAAGGTGGTCGATTGTGGGGTGGGGGGGGAGCGAGGAGCATGCTGGATGTTGGGGGTGGTTGGAGCATCGGAGGCGGCCCACTGTTGGGCACATCGTGCCTGATCAGAGGGATCCCCCCCCCAGGCTGTCAGAGAGCCGCCTGACAAAATCAGGCGGCTTTTCTCAGGCCTGGGCCACCCGACCGGCCAAGGGTAAAATCCCTGTGGCAGTGAGCAGAAGCCCTTAAGGGGCCATCAGTTGGCCACTTATGGGCCTTGATTGGCCTTGGGCAGGCGGGCCGTTTCCCCCCGCCGCCCTGCATAAAATGGCAGCAGAGGCTGGAGCAGGTAGGGAAGGGCCCCCCCAAGCCTCCCACTCCATTTTACGAAAAACAAAAGGAGTGGACTAGGGTGTCATGAAAGGAACGATCCCTTTCGAATGCTGACAGGGGAGGGGAGGGGAAAATGTGGCATCACGCTGGAGGTGGCGGAAATGGGGGAGGATGATCTTTTGGATGTGGAGGCTGGTGGTGTGGAAAGTGAGGACAAGGGGAACCCTGTCACGGTTCTGGGAGGGAGGGAAAGGGGTGAGGGCAGAGGTATGGGAAATGGGTCTGACATGGTCGAGGGCCCTGTTAACCAAGAGGAATCCGCGGTTGAGCAAAAAAGAAGACATATCAGAAGCGCTGTTGTGGAAGCTTGCATCATCGGAGCAGATGTATCGGAGATGGAGAAACTGGGAGAATGGAATAGAATCCTTACAGGAGGCAGGGCGTGAGAAAGTATAGTCGAGATAGCTGTGGGAGTTGGTAGGCTTATAATAAATATTAATGGACAGCCTATGCCTAGCGATGGAGACATAGAAATCAAGTAAGGGAAGGGAAATGTTGGAGATGGACCATGGGGAGGCAGTGGTGTAGTGATATTGTCACTGGACTAGTAGGTTGATAGTTGTTCAATGTGAGAAAAATTTCAGCCAGGCAGAGGAGGGTGGTGGTGGATGGGGACTGGTTGGGCCTCTGTTCAAGGAAAAAGCAGAGGGCCCTCAGACCGTCCTGGTGATGGATGGAGGTGTAGAGAGAGTGTATGTCCACAGTGAAGAGGAGGCGGTTACAGCCAGGAAACTCTCGAGTTTTGTTCCGGGAACCTTGCCTAGCCTAGTTGACTTTGTGCTGTAAGAATAGTTTCCTGTTTTACCTTCAATATTTGCTCTCACCTATCTCATGGTTAATGCACCTGAGGAAGGAATACAGTGAGTGATGATACAGGGTTCTGATGAAGGGTCACTGACCCGAAACGTTAACTCTGCTTCTCTTTCCACAGATGCTGCCGGACCTGCTGAGTGATTCCAGCATTTCTTGTTTTTATTTCAGATTTCCAGCATCCGCAGTATTTTGCTTTTATTATACAGTGAGTGAGTTTGCTTCTGAGTATACTCAAAACCCAATGGTCTAATTTGCATCTTGATTTTTTTTTTACAATGGAAACATGTTTTTGGAATGGTAACACCAATCTTCAGAAAGGTCATTGCAATCTCTCACACTGTAATACGACTCAGCATATCTTCCAATAACTTTCTAACCCTTCCAGCGTGCCATCTGAATTGAACGATCTGTCAGTCATGTGTGTGTGTTTGTTAATGAGATTTGTTAGATTCACTTGTGTTGAAGTTGAAATGGACTGCAGGTTGCCTGCTTTTCATCTTCTCCCCTTCCCCTACCCCTACTCCCAGCCCCACCCCAATCCAGTTTTCTCATCTTGAATTGCAACTGGGATCTTTTCATTTAAGATTGCTCTGCATCATTCTTTGTGGTAGTCAGTATTGGAGTTTGTGCATGCTGTAACTGGGGCAATGGCATAAATTCTCCAGCAGAGAGAACCCTCCACCCTCATAATGCAAACAAATTGCAGAAGGCTTCAAATAGGTTTTCAAAGCTGAGAAATGTAGAAAATACATTTGTTATAATGCAAGAATTTGAAAGCAAAGCAATTTAAATTTCAGTGTGTTCTGCAGTAATTTAAGGGACTGATTGTTTTTCTTCAAAAGTACTGACATGCCCTTCCATGGAAGGAAGGCCTCTATAAAATCACTACAATACTGTGCCACAGTATCACAGTATTACTGTACCACTGTATCAGTACATCACAGTATTACTGTACCATAATATTAGTATATCACAGTATTACAGAGTCACTGGGCTGAATTTTACCCTCGTTGGACGGGAGCCGTCTACTGACTGAAAAGTCGGTGGCGAACCCGCCTCTGCCTGGCCTGGGGATCCGGACCACATTTTTACGGTCACAGAATCACAGAATAATACAGTGCAGAAGAGGCCCTTCAGCCCATCGAGTCTGCACCGATGCATTAAAACACCTGACCTGTCTACCTAATCCCATTTGCCAGCACTTGGCCCATAGCCTTGAATGTTATGACGTGCCAAGTGCTCATCCAGGTACTTTTTAAAGGATGTGAGACAACCCGCCTCTACCACCCTCCTAGGCAGGGCATTCCAGACTGTCACCACCCTCTGGGTAAAAAAGTTCTTCCTCAAATCCCCCTTAAACCTCCCGCCCCTCACCTTAAACTTGTGACCCCTCGTAACTGACCCTTCAACTAAGCTGCTCCCTCTCCACCCTGTCCATGCCCCTCATAATCTTGTACACCTCGATCAGGTCACCCCTCAATCTTCTCTGCTGCAGTGAAAACAACCCAAGCCTATCCAACCTCTCTTCATAGCTTAAATGTTCCATCCCAGGCAACATCCTGGTGAATCGCCTCTGCACCCCCTCCAATGCAATCACATCCTTCCTATAATGTGGCGACCAGAATTGCACACAGTACTCCTGCTGTGGCCTTACCAAAGTTCTATACAACTCCAACATGACCTCCCTGCTTTTGTAATCTATGCCTCGATTGACAAAGGCAAGTGTCCCATATGCCTTTTTCACCACCCTATTAACCTGCCCTTCTGCCTTCAGAGATCTATGGACAAACACGCCAAGGTCCCTTTGTTCCTTGGAACTTCCCAGTGTCAGGCCATTCATTGAATACTTCCGTGTCACATGACTCCTTCCAAAGTGTATCACCTCACACTTTTTAGCGTTAAATTCCATCTGCCACTTTTCTGCCCATTTGACCATCCCGTCTATATCTTCCTGTAACCTAAGACACTCCACCTCACTGTTAATCACGGCCAATCTTTGTGTCATCCGCGAACTTACTGATCCTACCCCCCACATAGTCACCTATGTCGTTTATATAAATGACAAACAATAGGGGACCCAGCACAGATCCCTGTGATACGCCACTGGACACTGGCTTCCAGTCACTAAAACAGCCGTCTGTCATCACTCTGTCTCCTACAGCTAAGCCAATTTTGAATCCACCTTATCAAGTTACCTTGTATCCCATGTGCATTTTCTTTCTTGATAAGTCTCCCATGTGGGACCTTGTCAAAGGCTTTGCTGAAATCCATGTAAACTACATCAACTGCACTACCCTCATCTACACATCTGGTCACATGCTCAAACAATTCAATCAAATTTGTGAGGCACGACCTCCCTCTGACAAAGCCATGCTGACTATTCCTAATCAAATTTTTCCTCTCCAAGTGGTGATAGATTCTCTCCTTCAGAATTTGCTCCAATAGTTTCCCTACCACTGACATGCGTCTCGCTGGTCTGTAGTTCCCTGGCTTATCTCTACAACCTTTCTTAAATAGTGGGACCACATTAGCTGTTCTCCAGTCCTCTGGCACCTCCCCCGTGGCCAGAAAGGAATTAAAAATTAGGGTCAGAGCCCCTGCAATCTCCACCCTCGCCTCCCACAGCATCCTGGGACACAAATCGTCTGGACCTGGAGATTTGTCCACTTTTAAGCCTTCCAAAACCTCCAATACCTTGTCACTCCCTATGACAATTTGCTCAAGAACCTCACAGTCTCTCTCTTTAAGTTCCATATCTACATCCTCTTTTTCTTGGGTGAAGACAGATGTGAAGTATTCGTTCAACACCCTACCAATGTCCTCTGGCTCCACCCACAAATTTCCCACTTGGTCCCTAATGGGTCCTACTCTTTCCCTGGTTATCCTCTTCCCATTGATATACTTATAGAATATCTTGGGATTTTCCCTACAAAGGCCCCCAGGCCTTTAATTGGTCTGAGGCGAGCCTTTCAGCGGGACGGCAGCTCTTAGCCCTAGCAGCATCACCGGGAGCGGTGGCCACTGCTGGGACTGCAACCCAGATACATGAAGAAGAGAAAGGATGGCCCCGGGTAAAGGTACGTTTTTGGGGCCTCGCCGGGGGTGATTGGTCGGGCTCCAGTGAGACAAGGGTGGTCAACTGGGGGGGACGGGGGGGCATGTTGGGTATTGGGGGTGGTTGGACATCGGGGGCAGCCCTCCGTCAGGCACAGGGTGCCTGATCATGATGGCAACCGTCCCCAGGCCGTCAGGAAGCTGCCTACTTTTGTAAGGCGGCTTTTCTCGGGCCTGGGCTGCCCGTCCGACCAAGGGTAAGATCCCCGTGGCGGCGGGCGGAGGCCCTTACGTGGCCGTTAATAGGCCATTCAAGGGCCTTGATTAGCCTGGGGCGGGTGGGCTGTTTTCGCGGAGGCGAAATGGCAGCAGAGGCGGGAACGGGTCGGGAAGGGTCCCCCAAGCCCCCCACTTCATTTTACACCCCCCCCCCCCTCCGCCACCCCACACCACCAATGCGCTCTTTGAGGGGACGTAAAATTCTGGCCACTGTGTCAGTACATCACAGTATTACTGTATCACAGTGTCAATACATCACTGTATCAGTGCATTCGGTAATGGGGAGGATTTGTAGAATCCATTTTGTGAGTAAAGAATCTATTTTATATTAAAACCTAAAGTTAAAAGCCTGCAGAACTTTGCAGTCTTCACAGAGGTCATACACAGCTTGGTCTCGAGGTTAAAGAACACATTGATTACATATGGATCTATACTTTCTCACAAATTCATATGTGCTTGCAGATTAAGTTATGTACACTGCAGCCACAATAGATACATTCCATATTTTCTGATGGCACAATGATAGGCGGTATTGTAAGCAATGCAGATGGAAGTATGAGGTCACAAAGAAATAGATTAAGTGAATGCGTTAATCTGTGGCAACTGGATTTCAATGTAAGCAAATGTGAGGTCATCCACTTTGGACCTAAAGGAGAACAGGCAGGGTAGATTGGGAAAAACTATTCCCGCTAGTTTGGAGTCTTGGACTTGTAGGCATAGTCAAAAAAGTAAAGGCAGACATTTCAGAATTGAAATTAGGAAACACTTCTTCATACACGGTGTGGTAGAAGTTTGGAATTTACGTCTGCAAATAGTAACTGATGCTGGATCAATTGATAATTTTAATCACCCAACTTCTGATTACCCAACTTCCCCTCCTGGTCCCCATGTTAGCTGATATTGTAAATTGTTCTCTCTCTTCAGATGCTGTCCTGCTCTCTTTTAAATCGACCATCATCAACACTCTCCACAAAAACAAACTCTTCACTCCACCATCCTTGCAAACTATCACCCCATCTCCAATCTCCCCATCCTCTCCAAAGTCCTTGAACATGTTTTCACCTCCCAAATCCGCTCCCATCTTTCCCAGAGCTCCATGTTTGAATCCTTTCAATCAGGTTTCCACTCTTGCCACAGTACCAAAACGGCTCTTATCAAAGTCACAAATGACATCCTGTGTGAGTATGACAAAGGTAAATTATCCCTCCATGTCCTTCTCAACATGTCTGCAACCTTTGACATGGTTAACCACACCATCCTCCTTCAACGCCTCTCCACTATTGTCTGGTTGGGTGGGATTGCACTTGCCTTGTTCCATTCTTGTCTAATCTGTCATGAAGACCCCACCTGCCAAGAATGAGGAATATTAATTTTGTCATGTGAGACATTAATTTTAAACTGTTGTTGTGCTGAAGAAATGAATTGTTTAAAGAGATCAACAGTGGCTGGAAAAAAATGCCTTCTAAGAGACAGTTGCCTGGAGAGACAATAGAACTGCTCCCTGATCCAATTAACCCAAATTGATTTTGATGACCAGATATTCAATATGGAACAAACCAGCATTCCGTTCCCCCCTCCCCCCACCCACCGCTGCAGGTGTTTGCTATGTTGTAAGGAATCCACAAAAATGCAGGAGAGTTTGTTAAAAAAAAACTAGTCACATGACAAACCTGCTGGCCCAGGGTTTTTTAAATTATATTCACAGGAAAGTTTAAAGACAGAGACTGTTTTGAAGACAACAGAGAAGGAGTGTCTCTCTCCCTGGCGCTCTCTCTCTCTCTCTCTCTCTCTCTCATGAATTTCCAGATCCACTGAAAACACTTAAATCTTAAGAGAGAAGACTCCTACATTGAAACAAGTTTGAAAGCGTCCACTGTGCAAACTGAAAAACTTCCCCAAAAATCACATATTTATTGGGATGCCAAAAAGGGCAGTTTAAAGCAGCACTGCTACCGAGAAAAGACAGGCGGTAACAATTTTTAGGATTTCTGAATGAATGAGAGAGATGCATGTGTGTTTTCCTGTACCTAGTCTTCTCTCTAGTCCCTTTTAATGAAATGCTCTTCTAAAAATCTCATTTCATGCCAATGGGTGTGGAGGTGTCATGAAGACATCACCTCCCAATAATGAGGCATATTAATTTCATCATGTGAAACATTAATTTTAAACTGTGGACTGAAGAGATGAATTGTTTAAAGAGATCAGCAGTGGCTAGAAAAATATGCATACTAAGAGAGAGTTGCCTGGAGGGACAATAGAACGGCTCCCTGATCCAAATAACCCAAATAGATTTTGATCACCAGACATCGAATGTGAAACAAGCCAGCAGTCCATTCCCCTCCCCGCACCCCCCCCCCCCACCCCCACCAACTGAGGGTGTCTGCTACAATGAAAGGAATCCACAAAAAACGCAGGAGAGTTTGTTTAAAAAACTAGTCACATGACTAACCTGCTTGTCCAGGGCTTTTGAATTGTGTTCACAGGACAGTTTGAAAACAGAGACTGCTTTGAAGGTAACAAAGAAGGAAGGTCTCTCTCCCTGGCTCTCTCTCTCTCTCATGAATTTCCAGTTCCACTGAAGACACTTAAATCTTAAAAGAGAAGACTCCTACATTGAAACAAGTTTGAAAGCGTCCACTAGGTCCCAACGACACCATCAGATATACCTGCAATCAAAGACTCTATATCAAACTCAAAGGACAGTAAATAAAGGCCAGTTATTGCTTCAAACTTTCCCCTTTATTCTTTCTACTTTTCTGTCTCTATCTGTGTGTGTGTTTATCGCTTATGCATGCTAGCATGGTCACGTGCATATTCATAATAGTTTTAACCGAATTAGAGTTTAAGGTTAATAAACTTCCACCTTTCTAGTTTAAATCTAAGAAAACCTGTCTGGTTGCCTTACAATTGGAGAGCAGTGAACAAGGATTCACTGAGGGAGAGCTAAAAACACGGTGTTTTATACATTTAACCCTGTTATGGTCAAACCAGGCAAAGGCTGAGAGGGAACACCTAGACCCCTTTCTCACCTGGCCGTAACAAATCGTCGTCAGAGTATCACTTGCAATGGCTTCTCTTCATGCTGACACACCTCTGGTGTCCCCAAGGATCTATCCTTGGTTCCCTCCAATCTCCCATCTGCATGCTGCCCCTCAGCGAATCATTCAAAAACAGCATTAGTTTTCACATGTGCCCTGATGACGCTCAGCTCTACCTCACCACCACCTCGCTTGGCTTCTCCATTGTTTTCTAAATTATCAGACTGTTTATCCAACATGCAGTACTGGATGAGCAGAAATGTCCTCCAATTAAGTATTGAGAAGACTGAAGCCTTTGATTTCAGTCCCGACTCCAAACTCTGTTCCCTAGCAACCAACTCCATCCCTTTCCCTGGCAACAGTTCGAGACGAGAGTGTTCTTAACCTTGGTGCCATATTTGACCCTGAGATGAGCTTTCAATCACATATCTGTGACATCACTAAGACCTCCTATTTCCACCTCCATAGCATTGCCCGACTTCACCCCTGTCTCAACTCATCTGCTGCTGAAACCCTCAGTCATGCCTTTGTTGACTAAGCTTGACTATTCCAATACACTCCTGGCTGGTCTCCCATATTCTACCCTCCATAAACTTGAGATCATCCAATGCTCTGCTGCACGTGTCTTTACTTGTATCAAATCCGGTTCACCTGTCACTCCTGAGCTTGCTGCCCTACTTTGCTTCCCGGTCAAGCAGCATCTTGATTTTAAAATTCTCATCCTTATTTTCAAAATCCCTCCATGGCCTCACTCCTCCCTATCTCTGTAATCTCCTCCAGCCCCACAACACCCCCCACCCCGGAGATATCTGAGCTGATGCTGTCCTCTTGAGCATCCACTATTGGTGGCTGTACCTTCAGGCCCTAATCTCTCACATTGCCTCCCTAAACCTCTCCAAGCTGTACCTTTCTTTTTCCTTTAAGATGCTGTTTCAAAACTACCTCTTTGAACAAGCTTTTGACCATCTGTCTTATGTGACCTTAAACTGCAATATGTCAGTATCTAATTTTGCTTTATAACACTCCTGTGAAGTGCCTTGGGATGCTTTATTATGTTGAAGGCACAACACAAGTTGTTGATGTTTGTCTAAAACTGATGTTGATAGATTTTTGTATGCCAAAGGTATTAAGGGCAAAGGTGGGTATATGGAGTTAGGTCACAGATTAGCCATGATCTCACTGAATGGCAGTACTCAGATGTGGTTTAATCAGGGCTTTGCATTGCTCCAGCAAAACTTCCTCCCCTTTATGTTCTAGCGCTTTAGTTATAAAGGCTAACATTCCATTAGCCTTTTAGATTATTCTTAATAAAATCAAAATACTGTGAACGCTGAAAATCTGAAATGAAAACAGTAAGTGCTTGAAATACACAACAGGTCAGGCAGCATCTCCCTCCACAGATGCGGGCAGACCTGATGTGTATTTCCAGCACTTTCTGTGATTACTTTTTCATACTCAATTGCTATAGGTCTCTGATCCTTATACAGGGACCTTTAAATCTCTTGGACTTCCACTATCCATAGCCTTTCTCCATTCAAATGTTACTCGCATCTGTTCCTACTTGGTCCAAAATGGATGACCTCACACTAAGCTGCATTGAAATTGATCTGCTAGAGTTTCATCCACTTACTTAATCTATCAATAGCCCAAATTTTGCAGTCAACAGCAAAACAACAGTTCTTACTGCTGACTTGAAGAAAGTTGCCCGAGTGATCCCTGTGGTGTGGATTTCCCCTTGCCCGATGTTAATTTGAATCTGGCGCCAAGTTAAGGAATCTCCAGGTGTTGTTGTAAGCAGCTAATCACATTGAAGAATTCACACAGACAACAAACCAGGGAGTAAAAGGCACTGCTTTTCCTTCACTTTTTATACAGAGAGTGAAATAAAGAATGGGATATACACATTGAAAGCTGAAAAATCTTTAAAATGTTTTAAAAATACATTAAAGGAACTCTGGCTTTTTTTTATCATAATTGAAAATTTGATATTATACAAATAAAATAATAAATTTCTGGAGCCAGAGAGGTTGTTCAGCAGTAGTTAAAACTTAGTAAATCATTAAAAAGCAAGTTGAATCTCATGAAAACGATATAACTTATTTGGGGGGTGTGGTTAACAGCAAAATTACAATGTAAAGGGGGAAGATCTTGACAGTTCAGTGATTTCTAAAGATTGCCATCTGTGGGACTTCAATAATGCATGCTGTGGACAAACCTGGAATCACCAACAGCAACCTCTGGATTTCCACATTTTACTGCGCATGTGCTCTCTCCAGAAAGGGCTGTCATAGAATCATAAATGGAACAGAAGGCAGCTATTCGGCCCACCAAATCCATGTCAGCTCTCCGCGGAGCAATCCGGTCAGTCCCCCTCCCCCACCTGATCCTGGTAGCCCTGCAAGTTTATTTCCTTCAAGTGCCCTTCCAATTTTCTCTTTAAATAATTGATTTTCTCTGCTTCCAACACCCTTGTGGCAGCAAGTTCCAGGTCATTACCATTCGCTGCGTAAGAAAAGTTCTTCCTCATATTCCCCCTGCATCTCTTGCCCAAAACCTTCAATCTGCGTCTCCCACTATCAACATCCTGGGTGTTACCATTGACCAGAAACTGATCAGCAGTAGCCATATAATTACTGTGGCTACAAGAGCAGATCAGAGGCTAGGAATCCTGCGGCGAGTAACTCACCTCCTGACTCCCCAAAGCCTGTCCACCATCTACAAGGCACAAGTCAGGAGTGTGATGGAATACTTTCCACTTGCCTGGATGGGTGCAGCTCCAACAACACTTAAAAAGCTCAACACCATCCAGGACAAAGCAGCCCGCTTGATTGGTACCCCATTTACAACATGCACTCCCTCCACCACCAACGCACAGTGGCAGCAGTGTGTACTATCTACAAGATGCAACAACCCACCAAGGCTCCTTAGACAGCACCTTCTAAACCCGCAACCTCTGCCACCTAGATATGGCAGACTGGTCAGTAAAATAAAAGCCTAAGGGATACAGTGGAATGTGGCAGGTTGGATCCAGAATTGGCTCAGGGCCAGGAAACAAAGGGTAATAGTCGACAAATGTTTTTGTGAACGGAAAGCTGTTTCCAGTGGTGTTCCGCAGGGCTCAGTTTTGGGTCCCTTGCTATTTCTGGTATATGTTAATGATTTAGACTTAAATGTGGGAGGCATGATTGAGAAATTTGCTGATAACACAAAAATTGGCAGTGCAGTTGATAGTGAAGAGGATAGCCACAGACTCCAGAAAGATATCAATGGTTTGGTTGAGTGGGCGGAAAAGTGGCAAATGGAATTCAATCCAGATGAGTGTGAGGTAATGCATTTGGGGAGGGCAAACAATGTGAGGGAATATACAGTAAACGGGAGGCTATTGAGAGGGGTAGAAGAAGTGAGAGACCTTGGAGTGCACACCCACAGGTCCCTGAAGGTGGCAGGACAGGCGGATAGTGTGGTGAAGAAGGCATATGGAATGCTTTCCTTTATTGGCCGACATATAGAATTCATAAGCAGGGATGTAATGCTAGAACAGTATAAAACGCTGGTTAGGCCACAGTTGGAGTATTGCGTACAGTACTGGTCACCACATTACAGAAAGCACATAATTGCTCTGGAGAGAGTACAGAGGAGATTTACAAGAATGTTGCCAGGGCTCGAAAATTGCAGCTATGAGGAAAGATTGGATAGGCTAGGGTTGTTTTCCTTAGAACAGGGAAGGTTGAGTGGTGACTTAATAGAGGTGTACAAAATTATGAGCGGCCTAGATAGAATAGACTGGAAGGACCTGTTTCCCCTAGCGGAGAGGTCAATTACCAGGGGGCACAGATTTAAGGTGATTGGTAGAAGGATTAAAGGGGATATGAGGAAAAACATTTTCACCCAGAGGGTGGTGATTGTCTGGAATTCACTGCCAGGAACGATGGTGGAGGCAGAAACCCTCAATTCTTTAAAAATGTACCTGGACATGCACCTGAAGTGCTGTAACCGGCAAAGCTGGAAACTGGGATTAGATTGGGCAGCTAGTTTTTTCGGCTGGCATGGACACAATGGGCTGAATGGTTTCCTTCTATGCTGAAATGTTTCTATGATTCTATGGTTCTGGAAGGACAAGGGCAGCAAATGCATGGGAACCTGCAAGTTCCCCTCCAAGCTCCACACCATCCTGACTTGGAACTATATCACAATTCCTTCACTGTCGCTGGGTCAAAATCCTAGAACTCCCTTCCTAATAGCACTGTGGGTGTACCTACCCCTGGACTGTAGGTGTTCAAGAAGGCAGCTCACCACTGCCTTTCTCAAGGGCAATTAGGGATGGGCAATAAATGCTGGCCTGGCCAGTGACACCCACATCCCAGGAATGAATTTAAAAAATCACAGGGTAGCACTTAATAGTTTCACCATCATTACAACTGAAAAATCTGGATATTGTCTCTTTGTAATTTTATGCTCCTGTCTCCACTACTTAGCAGGCCACCAATCTTTGTGTCATCGACAAACATGGATATATGACTCTCCATTGTGTTATCTAAGTCATTAATAAATATAATGAATAGTTGGGTCCCAGCACAAATCCTTGTGACACACCATTCGTCCCTTCCTTCCAATACAAGTACATACTGATTATTCCTACTCTCTGTCGTCTATCGTCTAACCAATTTCCTAACCAACTCAATAATTTGCCTTCAATTCTGTGAGCTTTAATTTTAGCTCACAGTCTCATATTTGAAACTTTATCTAATAACTTTTCTAAGTCTACATAAACAACATCCATGGACTTTGCCCTGTCAACTACTTTAGCTACTTCCTCCAAAAATGCAATTTGGTTTTTTTGACATGATGACTCTTTATAAATCCTTGTTGTTTCTCCCTAATCAGCTCAAATTTCTTGAAGTGCTGAGTTACTTTTAATTCTAAAGTCCAATTACTTGCCCACAACAGATGTTTCAGGGGTGTAATTTCCTGGTTTCTCTTGTTTTATTAAATAATAATTAAAAAACATTTGAAATTTTCCAATTGAGAGGGGCAATTCTTGAATCGAAACCTTTGGAAGATTATGAATAAAGCAACTGCAATTTTCTCACCTAGTTCCTGTAAAACCTTACGGTAAAAGCCATCAGCTTCTGGGAATGTGTCAGTCTTTAATGCCATTACTTTTTCTAATGCTGTTTTTTCTTACTTGCATTAACTTGAGTGAGTTCCAGTCCTGGGGAGGGCCCCTGGTCCTCCTGACTCCTCCTAACTCCACATGATTCTTTAAAAATAATTTACTGTTTGTTGGTGGCAACTTGTTATCATCCATGGTGAAAAAATGCAAGGGGAGCAGTTTTCTCCGCAAATAAATGCCTCCCACACACATATGTAACACACCTATCTACAAACATCTCCGGCCCACACGCATATATCACTGCACACACACATATCCAGACACAAACCCATCTTCAGGCACAAACACACACAGACATACACATATATACTGACACATCTTACACATATATATCCAAAAACAAGCCCATCTACACGCACACACACAGACACACACACACAGCCCTGCTCTTCTTCTCTCCCTTACTGACATCTCACACACAGATATATATACGTATATAGAGCGCATGTGTGTGTGTGTATATACAAACTCTCCCACACAAAGACATGCTAAAACTCCCTGACACACAGGGATTAGTTTGATATTGAAGCCTTGGAGCAGCAATAAGAAGGCACTCTATGTATCTGTAGCTCAGAGCTGTGATGTGACAGCTCTGTCGCTGGGTCTTAGGGGTGGAGAGCGCTGCTCCACTCCAATGTTGTGATCAATATCAATACTAGTCGGGACCTGATATATACTACGATCCCAGAGCAAAGGAAACAAACTCTTACCCGGCAACAGAAAATGCCCTTCAGTTCTTCTGGTGTCCTTTGCGAGTCTTTGGGTTTCAGAGAGAGATGCTGTAACCCAGTGCATCAGCTGTTTGATATGTAAATGTTGGAAACGCTGTTCTCTCAGATGTTACCTCACCAATGAAGAGGTATGAAGCATGGATAACAGGCTGAATTTTACCAACCTTCTAGGGATGGGCTGGAGGAGAGGAGGTCTCATAAAATGGCAAGGTAAGGCAGGGGGTAGCCCTGCTAATCGGACTCTTTGGAGCCCACCGAGTGTGTACCATCTACAAGATGCACTGCAGCAACTCACCAAGGCTCCTTTGACAGCACCTTCCAAACCCGCGACCTCTACCACCTAGAAGGACAAGAGCAGCAGACGCGTGTGAACACCACCACCTGCAAGTTCCACTCCAAGCCACACACCATCCTGACTTGGAAATATATCACCATACCTTCACTGTCGCTGGGTTAAAATCCTGGAACTCAATAACAGCACTGTGGGTATACTTCCAATACACGGACTGCAGTGGTCCAAGAAGGCGACTCAGCAATTAGGGATGGGCAATAAATGATGGCCTTGCCAGTGACGCCTACAGCCCTCAAATGAAGAAAAGAGTACTTGGCAAAGTTGAAGGGTTTAGGATAGGCTGCTTAAAGTTCTTTTGAAAGAGGTTGGGATGGTGACGAACAAGAGAAACAAAATGATGATGGCAGCAAACATGGACTGAGGAGGTGAAGTTGGTATGTTTAAGAGATGGGATGGAAGGGGATCAAGAGAGCAAGTTGTGTTCTTCATGAATGGGATCAGTGAATTGAGGAATGAGGAGTCAATGGGGAAGATTTGCAGAGAATGGAAAGGGTCAAGGGACCCTGACATTAATGTTTCCAACATTACATCAGTGATTTCATTGGCTGTAAAATACTTTGGGGCATCCTCAGGATGTGAAAGGCACCATAGAAATACACTTTTTTTTTAGGTGGAGAGCTGATGGGGAAATTGAGTGTTAGTGGGAATGGGGTGGTGAGTGGGGGAGTTTCAGTCACAGGAGGCACTGGCTGTTGTGAAGAATGGGCTTGAGTTTGGATTTGAAAAGCTGAGTAGCCCCTGGTGTATTGTGTCTTCGATGAGGATGTTGAGTAAGGTGGGGGAGGGCGGAGGGAGGAAGAGCAGGGATACTGACAAAACAGTTATTTGTGGAGAAAAGGAGTTTGAATTGTTTCTGCTCTCTAGGATGATCTTGGAGTTATCAGTAGGTTTGATCTAAATAAGCCTCTGGTTAGGGCCTAAATTAAAATAAGTGACACTTCTGATCACTATTATTTGCCACTCAATGATTTCCATTCTACCAGTATACTGAATGTATGTGACAGCAACAAAACACAGGAACTGTTTATCACAGGCAACTTTCAGCTAGGGAAATCCCCACACAATGAATATCTGTCCTTTAAAAAAATACTTTCAGAAAATTATGCATTCTGTTAAAATGTATTGTCAACCGCCAGCTTTACATACGAGCATTTCCATCAGGTGACAGAAAGTAAGTGGTGACCAAGATCATACATCACATGAACTGTCAGTGAGTGCAACACAGCACAAAACAGCATAAAGAGCCACAGTAAAGAGGAACAAAGCATAAGATGAGACCTGAGCCAGCTCAAGACAGAATGAAAGGTTGCAGAAAAGGGTGTTATAGGTCATCTGATGTTTACTTGTTCCAATATGGAGAAGAGAACTAACTTCAGTAAAGCCCATGGATCATATTTCTGCTTTATACAACAAGAGCTTTATTTACTGCTTTCAACACAGAAAAAACTTCCAAATCACTGATCTGTTATCTCCCTTCCCCTTTCTGTCCCTCCTCTCCCCTTCCCTCCACTCTCTCCTCTCCTTCCCCTCCCCTTCCCTCCTCTCCTCTCCCCTCCCCTTCCTGTCCCTCTCCTCCTCTCCCCTCCCCTCCTTGCACCTCTCCTCTCCCCTCCCTTCCTCTCCCTCATCTCTCTTTCCCTCTCTTCTCCTCCCTCTGCTCTTTTCACCCCTTCCCTCCCTTCCTCTCCTCTGGATTCCTCGCCCCTCCTCTCTGTCTACTCTTCCCACCCCTCCTCTCAGCATTCCTCACCCCTCCTCTCCTGTCTACTCTTCCCTCCCCTCCTCTCCTTACCTCTCCTCTCCCCTGCCCTTCCCTGCTCTTTTCTCCCCTCCACATCTTGTCCCTCTGCTCCCCTTCCCTCTCCTTTACTCTGCTCTCTTCTCCTTTTCTCTCCCTATCAGTGATAGGCAACATGGTTTTGTGCAAGGAAGGTCATGTCTTACCAACTTAATAGAATTCTTTGAGGAAGTGACAAAGTTGATTGATGAGGGAAGGGCTGTAGATGTCATATACATGGACTTCAGTAAGGCGTTTGATAAGGTTCCCCATGGTAGGCTGATGGAGAAAGTGAAGTCGCATAGGGTCCAGGGTGTACTAGCTAGATGGATAAAGAACTGGCTGGGCAACAGGAGACAGAGAGGAGCAGTGGAAGGGAGTTTCTCAAAATGGAGACGTGTGACCAGTGGTGTTCCACAGGGATCCGTGCTGGAACCACTGTTGTTTGTGATATACATAAATGATTTGGAGGAAAGTATAGGTGGTCTGATTAGCAAGTTTCCAGACGACACTAAGATTGGTGGAGTAGCAGATAGTGAAGGGGACTGTCAGAGAATACAGCAGAATATAGATAGATTGGAGAGTTGGGCAGAGAAATGGCAGATGGAGTTCAATCAGGGCAAATGCGAGGTGATGCATTTTGGAAGATCAAATTCAAGAGTGAACTATACAGTAAATGGAAAAGTCCTGGGGAAAATTGATGTACAGAGAGATTTGGGTGTTCAGGTCCATTGTTCCCTGAAGGTGGCAACACAGGTCAATAGAGTGGTCAAGAAGGCATACAGCATGCTTTCCTTCATCGGACGGGGTATTGAGTACAAGAGTTGGCAGGTTATGTTACAGTTGTATAAGACTTTGGTTCGGCCACATTTGGAATACTGCGTGCAGTTCTGGTCGCCACATTACCAAAAGGATGTAGATGCTTTGGAGAGGGTGCAGAGGAGATTCACCAAGATGTTGCCTGGTATGGAGGGCGCTAGCTATGAAGAGAGGTTGAGTAGATTAGGATTATTTTCATTAGAAAGATGGAGGTTGAGGGGGGACCTGATTGAGGTGTACAAAATCATGAGAGGGATAGACAGGGTGGATAGCAAGAAGCTTTTTCCCAGAGTGGGGGATTCAATTACTAGGGGTCACGAGTTCAAAGTGAGAGGGGAAAGGTTTAGGGGGGATATGCGTGGAAAGTTCTTTACGCAGAGGGTGGTGGGTGCCTGGAACGCGTTGCCAGCGGAGGTGGTAGACGCGGGCACGATAACGTCTTTTAAGATGTATCTAGACAGATACATAAATGGGCAGGAAGCAAAGAGATACAGACCCTTAGAAAATAGGCGACATGTTTAGATAGATCTGGATCGGCGCAGGCTTGGAGGGCCGAAGGGCCTGTTCCTGTGCTGTAATTTTCTTTGTTCTTTGTTCTTCTTTGTTCTCACCCCTCCTCTCCTCTCCATTCCTCTACTCTTCCCTCCTCTCCTCTCTGCTCTTCTCTCCTTTTCCTTCCCCTCCTTTCCTCTTCCCTCTGCACCTTTCCTCTCCCCTCTCTCCTCCTCACCCCTCCTCTGCTCTACTCTCCCTTTCTCTCCTGTCCAGGTTGTCCTGCACTTTCATGGATTCCATTCACTGTCTGGTGCCTTGGGTGAGTTTCCATTCTTCCTGAGTGGATGGGCAGTGCTGGGGGGTAACTAAATGTGGGGGAGGGAGCTGAGCACGGTGCAGATCCTGTCCTCAATTGATATCCAGACACAAAGGTCACTAGGTAACGATCAGAAGCTGGAATCCTAGCTAACTATCCCTTCCTGAACCCAGCAGCGCTGAGCCCCCAACACCCCAACATTACAGCACCCTGAATAAAACGTCTGATCTCCAATGAGATTTTTTTGAAGTAATCCTGTCGATATTGTTAGGTCCTGTAATGTACATTCGCTCACAATATGATGTATTTACTGATTAACACAAGCATAGGCTATTGTTACAGAAAAAGCAAAAATAATCTCTTTGTAGTTAACAAAATTTGCATAATGACATTTTTAAATAAACTTCTGATTTGAAAGCAAATTGCTTCCAACAAAGCCTTTTCTTTCACTTTTTACATCCTAGTGATCAAAGCTGCTCAGAAGTAGTTAACCCTAGATAGTACAAAGAACAAAGAACAGTACAGCACAGGAACAGGCCATTTGGCCCTCCAAGCCTGCGCCGATCTTGATGCCTGCCTGAACTAAAACCTTCTGCACTTCCGGGGACCGTATGCCTCTATTCCCTTCCTATTCATGTATTTGTCAAGATGCCTCTTAAACGTCATTATCGTACCTGCTTCCACCACCTCCCCCGGCAGCAAGTTCCAGGCACTCACCACCCTCTGTGGAAAAAAACTTGCCTCGCACATCCCCTCTAAACTTTGCCCCTCTCACCTTAAACCTATGTCCCCTAATAACTGACTCTTCCACCCTGGGAAAAAGCTTCTGACTATCCACTCTGTCCATGCCGCTCATAACTTTGTAAACCTCTATCACCTCCGTCGTTCCAGTAAAAACAATCCGAGTTTATCCAACCTCTCCTCATAGCTAATGCTCTCCAGACCAGGCAACATCCTGGTAAACCTCTTCTGTACCCTCTCCAAAGCCTCCACGTCCTTCTGGTAGTTAGGCGACCAGAATTGCACGCAATATTCTAAGTGTGGCCTAACTAAAGTTCTGTACAGCTGCAGCATGACTTGCCAATTTTTATACTCTATGCCCCGACCGATGAAGGCAAGCATGCCGTATGCCTTCTTGACTACCTTATCCACCTGCGTTGCCACTTTCAGTGACCTGTGGACCTGTACGCCCAGATCTCTCTGCCTGCCAATACTCCTAAGGGTTCTGCCATTTACTGTATACTTCCCACCTGCATTAGATCTTCCAAAATGCATTACCTCACATTTGTCCGGATTAAACTCCATCTGCCATTTCTCCGCCCAAGTCTCCAACCGATCTATATCCTGCTGTATCCTTTGACAATCCTCATCACTATCCGCAACTCCACCAACCTTTGTGTCGTCCGCAAACTTACTAATCAGACCAGCTACATTTTCCTCAAAATCATTTATATTTACTACAAACAGCAAAGGTCCCAGCACTGATCCCTGCAGAACACCACTAGTCACATCCCTCCATTCAGAAAAGCACCCTTCCACTGATACCCTCTGTCTTCTATGACAGAGCCAGTTCTGTATCCATCTTGCCAGCTCACCTCTGGCTCACCAGATCCCGTGTGACTTCACCTTTTGTACCAGTGTACCATGAGGGACCTTGTCAAAGGCTTTCCTGAAGTCCATATAGATAACATCCACTGCCCTTCCTTCATCAATCATCTTTGTCACTTCCTCAAAAAACTCAATCAAATTAGTGAGACACGACCTCCCCTTCACAAAACCATGCTGCTTCTCGCTAATAATTCATTTGTTTCCAAATGGGAGTAAATCCTGTCCTGAAGAATCCTCTCTAATAATTTCCCTACCATTGATGTAAGGCTCACCAGCCTATAATTTCCTGGATTATCCTTGCTACCCTTCTTAAACAAAGGAACAACATTGGCTATTCTCCAGTCCTCTGGGACCTCACCTGTAGCCAATGAGGATGCAAAGATTTCTGTCAAGACCCCAGCAATTTCTTCCCTTGCCTCCGTTAGTATTCTGGGGTAGATCCCATCAGGCCCTGGGGACTTATCTACCTTAATGCTTTGCAAGACACCCAACACCTCCACCTTTTTGATAACGACATGACCAAGACTATCTACACTCCCTTCCCTCGGCTCATCATCCACCAAGTCCTTCTCCTTGGTGAATACTGATGCAAAGTACTCATTTAGTACCTCGCCCATTTCCTCTGGCTCCACACATAGATTCACTTCTCTGTCCTTGAGTGGGCCAACCCTTTCCCTAGTTACCCTCTTGCTCTTTATATATGTATAAAAAGCCTTGGTATTATCCTTAATCCTGTTTGCCAATGACTTTTCATGACCCCTTTTAGCCCTCCTGATCTCTCCCTGTTAATTAAAAATAGTTTAATGATCAGCAGCAAACCAAGGTCGGGAGTGAAGGCGGTCCATGTCCAAAAATACTGGAACAGGCCAGCGTGCCGATTTCCCCATCCTGTTCCCCGTGTCAGCCATTTTGGACGAGGCAGGTTTGGGGCCCAGAGGTTTACCCACTCCCATGAGGAGGACAGCCAATTAGGCTCATTAAGACTGGGATCAACTGGGTGGGCACCCAGTGCAGTCCAGGGAGCTGGCACTCCAGGCAGGCTAACAGGCCCTCCCTGCCTGCTAGGGTGGCGATGCAGTCAAGGGCCACCCTGTCGAGGGATTCCACCAGCCCACAACACCAGACCCAGTCCCTGGTCTGGCTGCTTGTTCTATTTTTAATGAGATTTTTAAAAAAGTGCCTGAGAGGGCACCTTCCTGATGAAGGACTCTCTCAGTTACTTACCATTCATTGCAGCTGATTGGCCCTCCCGCTTCAAGAGCCTGCCCACATCCCTTAATTGGACAGGTAACCTGCCGACATGCCAATTAAGGAGACGCCCTGGTCAAAATCCCAGTGAGTGATTCTCCCCCAGGGCCAGGTTCAGGACACTCAAACAGTTCCAGCTCCTGTTTCCCGCCTCCAAAGTTAAAATTCAGCCCGGCATGTCTGTTGTCTAGCATCACCCAGCGAATGCATACTCCAGTGCCTGATTTACATTAGCAATGAAAGTGCTCTCAGCCACCAAAGCTGGCAGGTGTGTGAGTTGAAAGTGTGTTCAGTGCTGAATACCACAATTTCCCGATTCATCACACAGTCAGTGTCAAATTAACATAAGATTAAAGCATTCCCATCAACAAAGAACATGATCAGACATGACATTAATATGGATCCAAATGAAGAATAATTATCTCGATTGTTGGGGATGTTAAAATCAATACTTGGCACTTTTTCTTTTGCATTTGTTTTATCCACATCAGTTTTATTCCAACACACTTTCCACTCTCTTATAGTCCCCAAAAGGGCGATTGTTGTCAAAGTATAGTTCCTGTGTTGGTAAGGATGCCTTCAACACACAGTGACCGGGGGTAAATCTCCCTGCAGTGTTTACACTGTCATAAACACACAGTGACCAGGGAAAATCTCCCCGCAGTGTTTACACTGTCACTAACACACAGTGACTGGGGGAAATCTCCCCACAGTGTTTACACTGTCACAAACACACAGTGACTGGGGGAAATCTCCCCCACGGTGTTTACACTGTCATAAACACACAGTGACTGGGGGAAATCTCCCCACAGTGTTTACACTGTCATAAACACACAGTGACTGGGGGAAATCTCCCCACTGTGTTTACACTGTCACAAACACACAGTGAAATCTCCCGCCATATTTACACTGTCACTAACCCACAGTGAAATCTCCCGCCATATTTACACTGTCACTAACACACAGTGAAATCTCCCGCCATGTTTACAATGTCACTAACACACAGTGAAATCTCCCGCCATATTTACACTGTCACTAACACACAGTGAAATCTCCCCGCAGTGTTTACACTGTCACTAACACACAATGAAATCTCCCATCATGTTTACACTGTCACTAACCCACAGTGAAATCTCCCGCCATGTTTACAATGTCACTAACACACAGTGAAATCTCCCGCCATGTTTACAATGTCACTAACATATAGTGAAATCTCCCGCCATATTTACACTGTCACTAACACACAGTGAAATCTCCCGCCATGTTTACACTGTCACTAACACACAGTGAAATCTCCCACCATATTTACACTGTCACTAACCCACAGTGAAATCTCCCGCCATATTTACACTGTCACTAACCCACAGTGAAATCTCCCGCCATATTTACACTGTCACTAACACACAATGAAATCTCCCGCCATGTTTACACTGTCACTAACCCACAGTGAAATCTCCCGCCATATTTACACTGTCACTAACCCACAGTGAAATCTCCCGCCATATTTACACTGTCACTAACACACAGTGAAATCTCCCGCCATGTTTACACTGTCACTAACACACAGTGAAATCTCCCGCCATATTTACACTGTCACTAACCCACAGTGAAATCTCCCGCCATATTTACACTGTCACTAACCCACAGTGAAATCTCCCGCCATATTTACAAAGTCACTAACACACAATGAAATCTCCCATCATGTTTACACTGTCACTAACACACAGTGAAATCTCCCGCCATATTTACACTGTCACTAACACACAGTGAAATCTCCTGCCATATTTACACTGTCACTAACACACAGTGAAATCTCCCGCCATATTTACACTGTCACTAACACACAGTGAAATCTCCCGCCATATTTACACTGTCACTAACACACAATGAAATCTCCCGCCATGTTTACACTGTCACTAACACACAATGAAATCTCCCGCCATGTTTACAATGTCACTAACACACAATGAAATCTCCCATCATGTTTACACTGTCACTAACACACAGTGAAATCTCCCCGCAGTGTTTACAATGTCACTAACCCACAGTGAAATCTCCCGCCATGTTGACACTGTCACTAACACACAGTGAAACCTCCCCACCGTGTTTACACTGTCACTAACCCACAGTGAAATCTCCCCGCCGTGTTTACACTGTAACTAACGCACAGTGAAATCTCCCGCCGTGTTTACACTGTAACTAACGCACAGTGAAATCTCCCGCCGTGTTCACAATGTCACTAACACACAATGAAATCTCCCATCATGTTTACACTGTCACTAACACACAGTGAAATCTCCCCGCAGTGTTTACAATGTCACTAACCCACAGTGAAATCTCCCGCCGTGTTTACACTGTCACTAACACACAGTGAATTCTCCCATCATCTTTACACTGTCACTAACACACAATGAAATCTCCCGCCATGTTTACACTGTCACGAACACACAGTGAAATCTCCCATCATGTTTACACTGTCACTAACCCACAGTGAAATCTCCCCGCAGTGTTTACAATGTCACTAACACACAATGAAATCTCCCATCATGTTGACACTGTCACTAACACACAATGAAATCTCCCGCCATGTTGACACTGTCACTAACACACAATGAAATCTCCCATCATGTTTACACTGTCACTAACACACAGTGAAATCTCCCGCCGTGTTTACACTGTCACTAACACACAGTGAAATCTCCCGCCGTGTTTACACTGTAACTAACACACAGTGAAATCTCCCGCTGTGTTTACACTGTCACTAACACACAATGAAATCTCCCATCATGTTTACACTGTCACTAACCCACAGTGAAATCTCCCGCCATGTTTACACTGTCACTAACCCACAGTGAAATCTCCCGCCATGTTTACACTGTCACTAACACACAATGAAATCTCCCGCCATGTTTACACTGTCACTAACACACAATGATATCTCCCGCCGTGTTTACACTGTCACTAACACACAATGAAATCTCCCGCCGTGTTTACACTGTCACTAACACACAATGAAATCTCCCGCCATGTTTACACTGTCACTAACCCACAGTGAAATCTCCCGTCATGTTTACACTGTCACTAACACACAATGAAATCTCCCGCCATGTTTACACTGTAACTAACCCACAGTGAAATCTCCCGCCATGTTTACACTGTCACTAACCCACAGTGAAATCTCCCGCCATATTTACACTGTCACTAACACACAATGAAATCTCCCGCCATGTTTACACTGTCACTAACACACAGTGAAATATCCCCGCCATGTTTACACTGTCACTAACCCACAGTGAAATCTCCCGCCATGTTTACACTGTCACTAACCCACAGTGAAATCTCCCACCATGTTTACACTGTCACTAACCCACAGTGAAATCTCCCGCCATGTTTACACTGTCACTAACCCACAGTGAAATCTCCCGCCATGTTTACACTGTCACTAACCAACAGTGAAATCTCCCGCCATGTTTACACTGTCACTAACACACAATGAAATCTCCCGCCATGTCTACACTGTCACTAACACACAGTGAAATCTCCCATCATGTTTACACTGTCACTAACCCACAGTGAAATCTCCCCGCAGTGTTTACAATGTCACTAACACACAATGAAATCTCCCATCATGTTGACACTGTCACTAACACACAATGAAATCTCCCGCCATGTTGACACTGTCACTAACACACAATGAAATCTCCCATCATGTTTACACTGTCACTAACACACAGTGAAATCTCCCGCCGTGTTTACACTGTCACTAACACACAGTGAAATCTCCCGCCGTGTTTACACTGTAACTAACACACAGTGAAATCACCCGCTGTGTTTACACTGTCACTAACACACAATGAAATCTCCCATCATGTTTACACTGTCACTAACCCACAGTGAAATCTCCCGCCATGTTTACACTGTCACTAACCCACAGTGAAATCTCCCGCCATGTTTACACTGTCACTAACACACAATGAAATCTCCCGCCATGTTTACACTGTCACTAACACACAATGAAATCTCCCGCCGTGTTTACACTGTCACTAACACACAATGAAATCTCCCGCCGTGTTTACACTGTCACTAACACACAATGAAATCTCCCGCCATGTTTACACTGTCACTAACCCACAGTGAAATCTCCCGTCATGTTTACACTGTCACTAACACACAATGAAATCTCCCGCCATGTTTACACTGTAACTAACCCACAGTGAAATCTCCCGCCATGTTTACACTGTCACTAACCCACAGTGAAATCTCCCGCCATATTTACACTGTCACTAACACACAATGAAATCTCCCGCCATGTTGACACTGTCACTAACACACAGTGAAATATCCCCGCCATGTTTACACTGTCACTAACCCACAGTGAAATCTCCCGCCATGTTTACACTGTCACTAACCCACAGTGAAATCTCCCACCATGTTTACACTGTCACTAACCCACAGTGAAATCTCCCGCCATGTTTACACTGTCACTAACCCACAGTGAAATCTCCCGCCATGTTTACACTGTCACTAACCCACAGTGAAATCTCCCGCCATGTTTACACTGTCACTAACCAACAGTGAAATCTCCCGCCATGTTTACACTGTCACTAACACACAATGAAATCTCCCGCCATGTCTACACTGTCACTAACACACAGTGAAATCTCCCGCCGTGTTTACACTGTCACTAACCCACAGTGAAATCTCCCGCCATGTTTACACTGTCACTAACACACAATGAAATCTCCCGCCATGTTTACACTGTCACCAACACACAGTGAAATCTCCCACCATGTTTACACTGTCACTAACCCACAGTGAAATCTCCCGCCATATTTACAATGTCACTAACACACAATGAAATCTCCCATCATGTTTACACTGTCACTAACACACAGTGAAATCTCCCCGCAGTGTTTACAATGTCACTAACCCACAGTGAAATCTCCCGCCGTGTTTACACTGTCACTAACACACAGTGAATTCTCCCATCATCTTTACACTGTCACTAACACACAATGAAATCTCCCGCCATGTTTACACTGTCACTAACACACAGTGAAATCTCCCATCATGTTTACACTGTCACTAACCCACAGTGAAATCTCCCCGCAGTGTTTACAATGTCACTAACACACAATGAAATCTCCCATCATGTTGACACTGTCACTAACACACAATGAAATCTCCCGCCATGTTGACACTGTCACTAACACACAATGAAATCTCCCATCATGTTTACACTGTCACTAACACACAGTGAAATCTCCCGCCGTGTTTACACTGTCACTAACACACAGTGAAATCTCCCGCCGTGTTTACACTGTAACTAACACACAGTGAAATCTCCCGCTGTGTTTACACTGTCACTAACACACAATGAAATCTCCCATCATGTTTACACTGTCACTAACCCACAGTGAAATCTCCCGCCATGTTTACACTGTCACTAACCCACAGTGAAATCTCCCGCCATGTTTACACTGTCACTAACACACAATGAAATCTCCCGCCATGTTTACACTGTCACTAACACACAATGAAATCTCCCGCCGTGTTTACACTGTCACTAACACACAATGAAATCTCCCGCCGTGTTTACACTGTCACTAACACACAATGAAATCTCCCGCCATGTTTACACTGTCACTAACCCACAGTGAAATCTCCCGTCATGTTTACACTGTCACTAACACACAATGAAATCTCCCGCCATGTTTACACTGTAACTAACCCACAGTGAAATCTCCCGCCATGTTTACACTGTCACTAACCCACAGTGAAATCTCCTGCCATATTTACACTGTCACTAACACACAATGAAATCTCCCACCATGTTTACACTGTCACTAACACACAGTGAAATATCCCCGCCATGTTTACACTGTCACTAACCCACAGTGAAATCTCCCGCCATGTTTACACTGTCACTAACCCACAGTGAAATCTCCCGCCATGTTTACACTGTCCCTAACCCACAGTGAAATCTCCCGCCATGTTTACACTGTCACTAACCCACAGTGAAATCTCCCGCCATGTTTACACTGTCACTAACCAACAGTGAAATCTCCCGCCATGTTGACACTGTCACTAACACACAATGAAATCTCCCATCATGTTTACACTGTCACTAACACACAGTGAAATCTCCCGCCGTGTTTACACTGTCACTAACACACAGTGAAATCTCCCGCCGTGTTTACACTGTAACTAACACACAGTGAAATCTCCCGCTGTGTTTACACTGTCACTAACACACAATGAAATCTCCCATCATGTTTACACTGTCACTAACCCACAGTGAAATCTCCCGCCATGTTTACACTGTCACTAACCCACAGTGAAATCTCCCGCCATGTTTACACTGTCACTAACACACAATGAAATCTCCCGCCATGTTTACACTGTCACTAACACACAATGAAATCTCCCGCCGTGTTTACACTGTCACTAACACACAATGAAATCTCCCGCCGTGTTTACACTGTCACTAACACACAATGAAATCTCCCGCCATGTTTACACTGTCACTAACCCACAGTGAAATCTCCCGTCATGTTTACACTGTCACTAACACACAATGAAATCTCCCGCCATGTTTACACTGTAACTAACCCACAGTGAAATCTCCCGCCATGTTTACACTGTAACTAACCCACAGTGAAATCTCCCGCCATATTTACACTGTCACTAACACACAATGAAATCTCCCGCCATGTTGACACTGTCACTAACACACAGTGAAATATCCCCGCCATGTTTACACTGTCACTAACCCACAGTGAAATCTCCCGCCATGTTTACACTGTCACTAACCCACAGTGAAATCTCCCACCATGTTTACACTGTCACTAACCCACAGTGAAATCTCCCGCCATGTTTACACTGTCACTAACCCACAGTGAAATCTCCCGCCATGTTTACACTGTCACTAACCCACAGTGAAATCTCCCGCCATGTTTACACTGTCACTAACCAACAGTGAAATCTCCCGCCATGTTTACACTGTCACTAACACACAATGAAATCTCCCGCCATGTCTACACTGTCACTAACACACAGTGAAATCTCCCGCCGTGTTTACACTGTCACTAACCCACAGTGAAATCTCCCGCCATGTTTACACTGTCACTAACACACAATGAAATCTCCCGCCATGTTTACACTGTCACCAACACACAGTGAAATCTCCCACCATGTTTACACTGTCACTAACCCACAGTGAAATCTCCCGCCATATTTACAATGTCACTAACACACAATGAAATCTCCCATCATGTTTACACTGTCACTAACACACAGTGAAATCTCCCCGCAGTGTTTACAATGTCACTAACCCACAGTGAAATCTCCCGCCGTGTTTACACTGTCACTAACACACAGTGAATTCTCCCATCATCTTTACACTGTCACTAACACACAATGAAATCTCCCGCCATGTTTACACCGTCACTAACACACAGTGAAATCTCCCATCATGTTTACACTGTCACTAACCCACAGTGAAATCTCCCCGCAGTGTTTACAATGTCACTAACACACAATGAAATCTCCCATCATGTTGACACTGTCACTAACACACAATGAAATCTCCCGCCATGTTGACACTGTCACTAACACACAATGAAATCTCCCATCATGTTTACACTGTCACTAACACACAGTGAAATCTCCCGCCGTGTTTACACTGTCACTAACACACAGTGAAATCTCCCGCCGTGTTTACACTGTAACTAACACACAGTGAAATCTCCCGCTGTGTTTACACTGTCACTAACACACAATGAAATCTCCCATCATGTTTACACTGTCACTAACCCACAGTGAAATCTCCCGCCATGTTTACACTGTCACTAACCCACAGTGAAATCTCCCGCCATGTTTACACTGTCACTAACACACAATGAAATCTCCCGCCATGTTTACACTGTCACTAACACACAATGAAATCTCCCGCCGTGTTTACACTGTCACTAACACACAATGAAATCTCCCGCCGTGTTTACACTGTCACTAACACACAATGAAATCTCCCGCCATGTTTACACTGTCACTAACCCACAGTGAAATCTCCCGTCATGTTTACACTGTCACTAACACACAATGAAATCTCCCGCCATGTTTACACTGTAACTAACCCACAGTGAAATCTCCCGCCATGTTTACACTGTCACTAACCCACAGTGAAATCTCCTGCCATATTTACACTGTCACTAACACACAATGAAATCTCCCACCATGTTTACACTGTCACTAACACACAGTGAAATATCCCCGCCATGTTTACACTGTCACTAACCCACAGTGAAATCTCCCGCCATGTTTACACTGTCACTAACCCACAGTGAAATCTCCCGCCATGTTTACACTGTCCCTAACCCACAGTGAAATCTCCCGCCATGTTTACACTGTCACTAACCCACAGTGAAATCTCCCGCCATGTTTACACTGTCACTAACCAACAGTGAAATCTCCCGCCATGTTTACACTGTCACTAACACACAATGAAATCTCCCGCCATGTCTACACTGTCACTAACACACAGTGAAATCTCCCGCCGTGTTTACACTGTCACTAACCCACAGTGAAATCTCCCGCCATGTTTACACTGTCACTAACACACAATGAAATCTCCCGCCATGTTTACACTGTCACTAACACACAGTGAAATCTCCCACCATGTTTACACTGTCACTAACCCACAGTGAAATCTCCCGCCATATTTACAATGTCACTAACACACAATGAAATCTCCCATCATGTTTACACTGTCACTAACCCACAGTGAAATCTCCCACCATATTTACACTGTCACTAACACACAGTGAAATCTCCCGCCATATTTACACTGTCACTAACACACAGTGAAATCTCCTGCCATATTTACACTGTCACTAACCCACAGTGAAATCTCCCGCCATGTTTACACTGTCACTAACCCACAGTGAAATCTCCTGCCATATTTACACTGTCACTAACACACAGTGAAATCTCCCGCCATATTTACACTGTCACTAACCCACAGTGAAATCTCCCGCCATGTTTACACTGTCACTAACACACAATGAAATCTCCCGCCATGTTTACAATGTCACTAACACACAATGAAATCTCCCATCATGTTTACACTGTCACTAACACACAGTGAAATCTCCCCGCAGTGTTTACGTCACTAACCCACAGTGAAATCTCCCGCCATGTTGACACTGTCACTAACCCACAGTGAAACCTCCCCACCGTGTTTACACTGTCACTAACCCACAGTGAAATCTCCCCGCCGTGTTTACACTGTAACTAACGCACAGTGAAATCTCCCGCCGTGTTTACACTGTAACTAACGCACAGTGAAATCTCCCGCCGTGTTCACAATGTCACTAACACACAATGAAATCTCCCATCATGTTTACACTGTCACTAACACACAGTGAAATCTCCCCGCAGTGTTTACAATGTCACTAACCCACAGTGAAATCTCCCGCCGTGTTTACACTGTCACTAACACACAGTGAATTCTCCCATCATCTTTACACTGTCACCAACACACAATGAAATCACCCGCCATGTTTACACTGTCACTAACACACAGTGAAATCTCCCATCATGTTTACACTGTCACTAACCCACAGTGAAATCTCCCCGCAGTGTTTACAATGTCACTAACACACAATGAAATCTCCCATCATGTTGACACTGTCACTAACACACAATGAAATCTCCCGCCATGTTGACACTGTCACTAACACACAATGAAATCTCCCATCATGTTTACACTGTCACTAACACACAGTGAAATCTCCCGCCGTGTTTACACTGTCACTAACACACAATGAAATCTCCCGCCATGTTGACACTGTCACTAACGCACAGTGAAATCACCCGCCATGTTTACACTGTCACTAACCCACAGTGAAATCTCCCGCCATGTTTACACTGTAACTAACCCACAGTGAAATCTCCCGCCATGTTTACACTGTCACTAACCCACAGTGAAATCTCCCGCCATGTTTACACTGTCACTAACACACAATGAAATCTCCCGCCATGTTTACACTGTCACTAACACACAGTGAAATATCCCCGCCATGTTTACACTGTCACTAACCCACAGTGAAATCTCCCGCCATGTTTACACTGTCACTAACCCACAGTGAAATCTCCCACCATGTTTACACTGTCACTAACCCACAGTGAAATCTCCCGCCATGTTTACACTGTCACTAACCCACAGTGAAATCTCCCGCCATGTTTACACTGTCACTAACCCACAGTGAAATCTCCCGCCATGTTTACACTGTCACTAACCAACAGTGAAATCTCCCGCCATGTTTACACTGTCACTAACACACAATGAAATCTCCCGCCATGTCTACACTGTCACTAACACACAGTGAAATCTCCCGCCGTGTTTACACTGTCACTAACCCACAGTGAAATCTCCCGCCATGTTTACACTGTCACTAACACACAATGAAATCTCCCGCCATGTTTACACTGTCACTAACACACAGTGAAATCTCCCGCCATGTTTACACTGTCACTAACACACAATGAAATCTCCCGCCATGTTGACACTGTCACTAACCCACAGTGAAATCTCCCGCCATGTTTACACTGTCACTAACACACAATGAAATCTCCCGCCATGTTTACACTGTCACTAACACACAGTGAAATCTCCCGCCGTGTTTACACTGTCACTAACACACAATGAAATCTCCCGCCATGTTTAAACTGTCACTAACACACAATGAAATCTCCCGCCATGTTTACACTGTCACTAACACACAGTGAAATCTCCCGCCGTATTTACACTGTCACTAACACACAATGAAATCTCCCGCCATGTTTACACTGTCACTAACCCACAGTGAAATCTCCCGCCATGTTTACACTGTCACTAACACACAATGAAATCTCCCGCCATGTTTACACTGTCACTAACCCACAGTGAAATCTCCCTGCCGTGTTTACACTATCACTAACACACAATGAAATCTCCCGCCGTGTTTACACTGTAACTAACACACAATGAAATCTCCCACCGTGTTTACACTGTCACTAACACACAATGAAATCTCCCCGCAGTGTTTACACTGTCACTAACACACAATGAAATCTCCCGCCATGTTGACACTGTAACTAACGCACAATGAAATCTCCCGCCGTGTTTACACTGTCACTAACCCACAGTGAAATCTCCTGCCGTGTTTACAATGTCACTAACACACAATGAAATCTCCCATCATGTTTACACTGTCACTAACACACAGTGAAATCTCCCGCCATGTTTACACTGTCACTAACAAACATTGACCGGGGGAATCTCCCCGCAGTGTTTACACTGTCACTAACCCACAGTGAAATCTCCCGCCATGTTTACACTGTCACTAACACACAGTGAAATCTCCCGCCATGTTTACACTGTCACTAACACACAGTGAAATCTCCCGCCATGTTTACACTGTCACTAATACACAATGAAATCTCCCGCCATGTTTACACTGTCACTAACACACAGTGAAATCTCCCGCCATGTTTACACTGTCACTAACACACAGTGACCGGGGGAATCTCCCCGCAGTGTTTACACTGTCACTAACCCACAGTGAAATCTCCCGCCATGTTTACACTGTCACTAACACACAGTGAAATCTCCCGCCATGTTTACACTGTCACTAACACACAGTGAAATCTCCCGCCATGTTTACACTGTCACTAATACACAATGAAATCTCCCGCCATGTTTACACTGTCACTAACACACAGTGAAATCTCCCGCCATGTTTACACTGTCACTAACACACAGTGACCGGGGGAATCTCCCCGCAGTGTTTACACTGTCACTAACCCACAGTGAAATCTCCCGCCATGTTTACACTGTCACTAACAAACATTGACCGGGGGAATCTCCCCGCAGTGTTTACACTGTCACTAACCCACAGTGAAATCTCCCGCCATGTTTACACTGTCACTAACAAACATTGACCGGGGGAATCTCCCCACAGTGTTTACACTGTCACTAACACAAAGTGAAATCTCCCGCCATGTTTACATTTTGTTACTAATACACAGTGACCGGGGGAATCTCCCCGCAGTGTTTACACTGTCACTAACACATAGTGAAATCTCCCCGCCATGTTTACATTGTCACTGACACACAGTGACCGAGGGAATCTCCCTGCCATGTTTACCGTGTCACTGACACACAGTGACCGGGGGAATCTCACCGTCCTGTTTACACTTCCACTAACACACAGTTACCGGGGTTAATTTCCCCGCAGTGTTTACACTGTCACTAACACACAGTGACCGGGGGGAATCTCCCCGCCGTGTTTACACTGTCACTAACACACAGTGACCGGGGGAATCTCCCCGTCCTGTTTACACTTTCACTAACACATAGTGACCGGGGTAAATCTCCCCGCAGTGTTTACACTGTCACTAACACACAGTGAAATCTCCCTACAGTGTTTACACTGTCACTAACACACAGTGACCGGGGGAAATCTCCCCGCAGTGTTTACACTGTCACTAACACACAGTGACCGGGGGGAATCTCCCCGCAGTGTTTACACTCTCACTAACCCACAGTGACTGGGGGAAATCTCCCCGTCGTCTTTACACTGTCACTAACCCACAGTGACCGGGGGAATCTCCCCGCTGTGTTTACACTGTCACTAACCCACAGTGACCGGGGGAAAACTCCCCGTCGTGTTTACACTGTCACTAACACACAGTGACCGGGGGAATCTCCCCGCAGTATTTACACTGTCACTAACCCACAGTGGCTGGGGGAAATCTCCCCGCCGTGTTTACACTGTCACCAACACACAGTGACCGAGGGAAATCTCCCTGCCATGTTTACACTGTCACTAACACACAGTGACCGGGGGAAATCTCCCCGCCGTGTTTACACTGTCGCTAACACACAGTGACCGGGGGAAATCTCCCTGCCATGTTTACACTGTCACTAACACACAGTGACCGGGGGAATCTCCCCGCAGTATTTACACTGTCACTAACCCACAGTGGCCGGGGGAAATCTCCCCGTCGTGTTTACACTGTCACTAACACACAGTGACCGGGGGAATCTCCCCGCAGTATTTACACTGTCACTAACCCACAGTGGCTGGGGGAAATCTCCCCACCGTGTTTACACTGTCACCAACACACAGTGACCGGGGGAAATCTCCCCGTCGTGTTTACACTGTCACTAACACACAGTGACCGGGGGAATCTCCCCGCAGTATTTACACTGTCACTAACACACAGTGACCGGGGGAAATCTCCCCGTCGTGTTTACACTGTCACTAACACAATGTGACCGGGGGAAATCTCCCTGCCATGTTTACACTGTCACTAACACACAGTGACCAGGGGAATCTCCCCACAGTATTTACACTGTCACTAACACACAGTGACCAGGGGGAATCTCCCCGCCGTGTTTACACTGTCACCAACACACAGTGACCGGGGGAATCTCCCCGTCGTGTTTACACTGTCACTAACACACAGTGACCGGGGGAAATCTCCCCGCCGTGTTTACACTGACACCAACACACAGTGACCGGGGGAAATCGCCCCGCCGTGTTTACACTGTCACCAACACACAGCGACCGGGTATCTCCCCGCAGTGTTTACACTGTCACTAACACACAGTGACCAGGGGAATCTCCCCGCAGTGTTTACACTGTCACAAACACACAGTGACCGGGGGAATCTCCCCGTCATGTTTACACTGTCACCAACACACAGTGACCGGGGGAAATTGTCCCGCCGTGTTTACACTGTCACCAACACACAGTGACCGGGTATCTCCCCGCAGTGTTTACACTGTCACTAATACACAGTGACCGGGGGAATCTCCCCGCAGTATTTACACTGTCACTAACACACAGTGACTGGGGGAATCTCCTCGCAGTGTTTACACTGTCACTAACACACAGTGACCGGGGTATCTCCCTGCAGTGTTTACACTGTCACTAACACACAGTGACCGGGGGAATCTCCCCGCAGTGTTTACACTGTCACTAACACACAGTGACCAGGGGAATCTCCCCGCAGTGTTTACACTGTCACAAACACACAGTGACCGGGGGAATCTCCCCGTCATGTTTACACTGTCACTAACACACAGTGACCGGGTGAATCTCCCCGTCATGTTTACACTGTCATTCCTCCTCCCACTTGACTAAACATAAGTTTAAGCAAAATCCTAGATGGATTCTTCATTCTGACATATCTGCTTTTCCGCAAACAGAGAACAGGAAAGCCTTACCCTTTGAGCTCCAGCACTGTTCCTTTCACTGATACATCTGTAAATCTCGAACATCATTAACATTCAAACTGATTTTTTGCACCATTTTAATGTATATCTCCTCGCTGACTGATTCTCAATCTGTAAGAATTTCAGCCTAGCTGTTGAATAAAAAGGTAGTCCAACCTTTAAATATTTTTTAACAGGAATATAATCTCCAGAGTACAACAAATTCACCATGATTGCATCAACCTTTATAAACTGAAAGACTCACGAGCTGACATTTGGCAATGGTTGGAAATTTTTAAACTGCTCTTTGATGCTCCCGGCTGTCACTGAGATTTGCCGCCTGATGCAAGCTTTTAAGATCTCTGACTGTTCTGGTTGTGCCCTTCAGAGGTTTGTGAGCAGTATTGTGGAACAAATGTTTGAATAACACTCATAATGCTTAAAAAATAATCTATGGCTCCCCAATTGCATGCTTGGTACATGGATATAAAAGGAAAGGTAAGACAGGACCAACTGGTCTGCCCACAATCTCACTATCTGTTAGCTCATTTTCCAACCTCCCCACTCACTGGCTAGATAGCTAGATTATACCTAGCACAGTAGAAGATGGTTGTGGTTGTTGGAGGTCAATCATCTCAGTTCCAGGACATCACTCCAGGAGTTCCTCAGGGTAGTGTCCTCGGCCCAACCATCTTCGGCTGCTTCATCAATGACCTTCCTTCAATCATAAGGTCAGAACTGTGGATGTTCACTGATGATTGCACAATGTTCAGCACCATTCGTGACTCCTCAGATACTGAAGCAGCCCATGTCCATATGCAGCAAAACCTGGACAACATCCAGGCTTGAGCTGATAAGTGGCAAGTAACATGCATGCCACACAAATGCCAGGCAAAGACCATCTCAAATAAGAGAGAATCTAACCACCTCCTCTTTATGTTCAATGGCATTACCATCACTGAATCCCCCACTATCAATGTCCTGGGCGGTTACCACTGATCAGAAACTTAACTGGATCAGGCATATAGAATTGCACTGGAGAAGGTGCAGAGGAGATTCACCAGGATGTTGCCTGGGCTAGAACATTTCAGCTATGAAGAGAGAATGGATAGGCTAGGGTTGTTTTCCTACGAGCAGAGAAGGCTGAGGGGGGACCTGATTGAGGTATGCAAAATTATGAGGGGCATTGATAGGATAGATAGGAAGAAACTTTTTCCCTTAGCAGAAGTGTCAATACCCAGGGGGCATAGATTTAAGGTAAGGGGCAGGAGGTTTACAGGGGATTTGAGGAAAAGAATTTTCACCCAGAGGGTGGTTGGAATCTGGAACGCACTGCCTGAAGGGGTGGTAGTGGCAGAAACCCTCACAACATTTGAGAAGTATTTAGATGAACACTTGAAATGCCATAGCATACAAGACTATGGGCCAAGTGCTGGAAAATGGGATTAGAATAGATCGGTGCTTGATGGCTGGCACAGACACGATGGGCCAAAGGGCCTGTTTCTGTGCTGTATAATTCTATGACTCTAAATAAATACTGCGGCTACAAGAGCAGGTCAGAGGCTAGGAATCCTGCGGTGAGTAACTCACCTCCTAATTTCCCAGTGCCTGTCCACCACCTACAAGGCACAAGACAGGAGTGTGATGGAATACTCTCCACTTGTTTGGATGAGTGCAGCTCCAACAACACTCAATAAGCTTGACTAAACTTCAGAAGTACTTAATTAGCTGGAAAGTGCTTTGGGACATCCTGAGGTCATAAAAGGAGCTCAGTAAATGTGAGTTCTTCTTTTTTTATTCATTTGTTCATGGGATGTTCATGTCGCTGGCTAGGCCAGCATCTATTTCCCAACCCTAATTGCCATTGAGAAGGTGGTGGTGAGCTGCCTTCTTGAACCGTTGCGGTCCATCTGGGGTAGGTACACCCACAGTGCTGTTAGGAAGGGAGTTCCAGGATTTTGGCCCAGCGACAGTGAAGGAACGGTGATGTAGTTCCAAGTCAGGGTGATGTGTAACACGGAGGGAAACTTCTGCTGCCCTTGTCCTTCTAGGTGGTAGAGGTCGCGGATTTGGAAGGTGCCGTCGAAGGAGCCTTGGCGAGTTGCTGCAGTGCATCTTGTAGATCAGGGTTGTCCAGCATACAGCTCGCGGGCCAGAATTCTGCCCACTGAAGGTTTCCATTCAGCCTGCCAACCTGCCTATGGCTCTGCTTTGATTGAAGGCAGCCCTCTGCGTCAGGTAGAGGGGTTAGGCGGGACCTGTATCTGATGGGCGGGGGGACCCCTATCTGTGATTGGTCACTCTCTGTGACTGGCAGGGGCTGCCCGAGTGGCGTTAGCAGTGATTGGTGAAATGCTGTGCATGTGCCCTGGGATAGGCTACAGCTTTTGTGCGTTTCAGTAAATGTCCTGTATCCTGCACAATGAGCAGGTTCCCGCCTCCACTCACTCCAACTTAAATAAAACAGGCATGGTAAGTATCCGCTTGTGGGCATAGCTGCTGTGGGGAGTGGGGAGCAGGTAGCAGGGAACAGAGAGCACAGAGCAGGGAGCATGGACTGGGGAACATGGAGCGAGGGAGACACAGAGACAGAGAGAGGATGAGAGAGTTACAGAGAGAGGGGGAGAGAGAGAAGGGGGCAGGGATGTGACACACAGTGTGGGGGTGGGGAAGAGAGACAGAAAGAGGGGGAGAGAGAAAAAGACACGAAGGGGAGCGAGGAGGGGGATAGGGAGAGAGAAAGGGGAGAGGAAGAGAGAAGGGGAGAGGGAGAGGGGACGGAGAGAGGGGGAGGGAGAGAGAGATGGGGTAGTGAGAGAGAGGGGGAGGGAGAGATAGGGGATGGAGAGAGGGGAGGAGGGTGAGAGAGGGGGAGGGAAAGACAGGGGGATGGGGAGAGATGGGGGGAAGGGGAGTGAAGGGAAAGGGTAGTGGGGAGGATGGTAGGGGGGGAGGGTAGGAAGAGGCAGCGGGTGGGAGGGGGAGAGGGAGGGGAGGGGGAGAGGCAGAGGGAGAAGGAGAGGGGGGAGAGACATAGACACACACAGAGGGAACTCGGGGAGAGGGGAGAGAGAGAGATCATGGTCACTCCCGACAGATGGAGATCTATCCGGAATAGTCTGCATTTTGTGGGCAGAGATTGACTACTTGTGCAAGCAAAAACAGCGCCAGGTATGTCACTAAATCAATCATAGTGATGAGAAAGTAAGTCAATAAATTAGTCTTCTCATTTAAAGCTTCTTCACAGAAATGTATATTTGTTGTTGTTTCAGTTAATAGTGAGATAGATTTTTAATGCCTTTATCTTTCCCGAAATTTGCTCACCGGTCCCCTACGTAGGACAAAAATTGTAATATCTGAGGAAGGATGTTCTTGCTATGGAGGGAGTGCAGCGAAGGTTCACCAGACTGATTCCTGGGCTGGCAGGACTGACGTATGAAGAGAGATTGGGTTGATTAGGCTTGTATTCGCTAGAGTTTAGAAGAATGAGAGGGAATCTCATAGAAACCTACAAAATTCTAACAGAACTGGACAGACTAGATGCAAGAAGGATGTTTCTGATGGCGGGGGAGTCCAGGACCAGGGGTCACTGTCTAAGGATAAGGGGTAAGCCATTTAGAACTGAAACGAGGAGAGATTTCTTCACCCAGAGAGTGGTGAACCTGTGGAATTCTCTAGCACGGAAAGCAGTTGAGGCCAAATCATTAAATATATCCAAGAAAGAGTTAGATATAGTTCTTAGGGCTAATGAGATCAAGGGATATGGGGAGAAAGCAGGAACAGGGTATTGAGTTTGGATGATCAGCCATGATCGTATTGAATGGCAGTGCACACTCGAAGGGCCGAATGGCCTACTCCTGCTCCTATTTTTCTATGTTTCTATGTCCCCTCACATAAAAAGGCGGACCCCTGTTGTAGCTGGTACACACTTCTGGGCACTGTGAGCAGTTTCCAGCACTGTAGAACCGTAAAAACTAGTTGAAGCTTGACCTAGTTTTGCAGGCATTCTGCTGCAGTGTCCTGAAACAGGTGCATATTCCAGCAGCAACCAGTTATGCTTAAAACAGCAAAGACCAATACAGCGATGGCCATGTTGCCGGTGTAGATTGAGTCCAGGACCTCTTGCCCTGAAATTGGTTTACACTGCAGCCATTTTATACTCAAAAGTTATATAAAATTCTACCCGGTGTGTGCAAATAACTTCTGCCCAATGAGGCCCACGCCAAGTGTCACGATGCCAATCAGGCCCAACACTTAAATTGAATTTACCACCTCTCGCCTAAACTATGCTCTGAAGTTTTTCGATTGGGATTCACAACCTTCTGACTTGGAGGTAACAGTGCTAACCATTGAGATACAGGCTGTGAGGTCACCTCTGTGAACCTTGCTCAGAACTGTCTGTAATACACAAGGAGGGGGAGTGTCCAGTGCCTTGTAAGAACTAATTATTCCACCCTCGAGTTGTACATCCCAAGGGCTGGTTTGCTTTTTTCACCACTGTTCTGATGGGTTCAGGGTCTTTTCCAACTCCCCCCAACCCCTCCTGCCCCACTACTACACTCCCCACCCCCCACCTCCCCCACTTCCTTCTCCTGTAACTGTTCCCATTTATTTTAGAATACAAGCAGTTAGAAGACGTGCTACAGCTATCCAAATCCCAAACCTGGAGCATTGTGGGCAGCTTTGGGCATCACATCTTAAGAAAGAAATTGGAGGTAGTGCAGTGTACATTTACCAGAATGATGCCTGGGGATGGATTTTCAATTGCCCATGGAGGTGAGGTGAGGTGTGGCTGCATTGAAAACCACAAGCTCAGATGGTGTCACTGACTCCTGATTCCTCCAAAAGGCCATGCAATTTTCAAAGGGAGGCCAGGAGCAGGGGAGCATAAACCTGCCTGACTCCAATTAACAGCATGGAGAACTCATTGTGCAGCTCATTAAATGTCTGTGGAGCAACGGGTTTGTCATTTACAATTGAGAAGAATGCGGAAAGCAAAGTTTCTGGGACATGTTCGGATCACAGCAGCGAGCCATGAGTTCCAGTGAATGCAGTGTTCAAAGGTTGTGTGAAATGGGAGATTTAAATTCAACTGCTCATTCAGTGGCACAGAGCTGCCATCGTTGGTGCTGAGAGGCATGCGTTTGTGAGGAGTGGGTGCTTGGACTCTAGAGAAGGACATGAAGCTGCTGGCATCAATTGGGCATCAGAACTGGATAGAGGAAGCCCTGGTGACCCAACGAGTGGTAGGTGAGGAAGTTGAGATGGGAGCAGGCGACTCTGACATTGGACAGTGTAGTGAAAAGGAGCTTCAGCAGATCATTGCCTGGTCAAGAGGAGGCCAGAGGAGCACAGCAAGGGGAAAAAGGTGCTAACCTCAACGTCGGGTATACCGGCCAACAGTTAGCACCTGGAAATGGCAGAGTGCCAGTGCCAAAGGAGACTGCGCCTATCCAGACAGTTGGTCTCTCACATCTGTGCTCTGGTGCAAAATAACCTGAGGCCTCATGGCCCCCCATGGCAGTCCCCGACCTGCAGCCATCAAAGTTACCATTGTATTGAGTTCTTTATGTTATCTGATGCAAAATAAATGAGATGCGTGGAGTCCAACTCGTTGGAGATCTCAAACAGGTTTATTACAGCTAAATTATTATATACAGTACAGAGCAAACTATTTACAGAGCTTTCCTCTAGATGTTACAGTTGCAGAGTGACTTAGGCTGATTGACAGGTTTGGCTTCCATTTGGGCGGGAAACACTCTGGAGTAGGCTACAGGAGCAGATAGGAAGCTTACAGCTGCTACTGGGAGAGTCCAATCCCTGACCCCGTGTGGTCTTTGTATAGGGCAGATTCTAATGGGCTGTAGGGGTCTGATCCAAGGCAAGAGGGTAACCTTAGAGATTAAGGGGGAGGGGGTTGCTGCAGGGGGGTGGGGTTGCTGCAGGGTATCACTGCTGCTCCTCTTGGCCCACAAGCAGTGCTGTAAAGGCACTTACCTTCTCCTCGAAACTGTCCTTGCCTCCCTCCAGTTGTTAGGTTGCCCAAGGCCTGTGAAACCTGGCTGCCCAGGGTTAAACCTGCAAGGTTGGTTAAATCAGAAGCTCTCAGCCTCATTAGAATATTTAAATTGCCAACCTGTCTTCTGGCAGTGGGTTAGTTGCACACCCCCTCTGTCTCGCCTCCGTTAAACCCAGAAATGGGCATGTTGGAGGCGGGTTGGTGTTAGGTTTGAGATTTTAAAAATTTTATAAAATCTCATCTGACTCCAATCCACCTCTTTTCAGGGGTTAAAGTTCACTCCAAGGCCTATCATGGCCCACCTCCCCCATGATCACATGCCCAGCAGCCAATCCCGTCACTCCTCTGCTGTCAACAGGCTGTGCAATTTTGCATTGCATCCCGCCCAGAGAAGGTGGGAAGTTGGCTGATGGGATTTAAATAAGGACCTGGAGTCAAAATACCTCAACTCACTCTGTTGCTCCCCCACCCAAAACTGAGCTGCAGTTAAAATCGGAGCCAATAAAGGTTTGTCTGCTATCTAGTGTTTGACTCAGCACATTACAACATCTGGACAGTAAAGATGTTATGGTGTAATGTTACCACAAGGTGGTGCTGATGCAGTGCTAAATACTGTTTAAAGAGGCAGACATAAACAGGAAACCTGCTCAAACAGGCATGAATTTTGGCCAAGGTTTTATTCATGGTTTAAATAGAACAAAATCATTCTTAAACAGGTTCTGCCTCACTTACTGGATATTCTTGGTTTAAGTATTGCCCAGTCCAGTGCTGGCTCATCAATCTCCAGAGTCAGTGCATCCTGTTGATTAGAAAACTAATTTTGAAATTATTGGCCTCTCTTGCAAGGTGAGGAATCTTCCAGTTTTTTTTTTCTTTGAATGTTAGAATTTACTGACCTGTATATTTATTTGCTTCTGCTAAATATTTGTAATTCTCAAGGTAAAGGATGCAACATAGAAACAGGAGTAGGCCATTCAGACCCTCAAAGCTGCTCTGCCATTCAATTAGATCATGGCTGATCTCTACCACAACTCAATTTCCCTGTCATTGCTCCATATCCCTGGATATCCTTGGAATATGAGGAAGTACCTATTTACGCAGCAGGTGGTAATGACCTGGAACTCGCTGCCCACAAGGGTGGTGGAAGTGAAGAGGATCAATGACTTCAAGAGGAAGTTGAATGGCCACCTGAGAGAAGTAGACTTGCAGGGCTATGGGGATCGAGCCGTGGAGTGGGACTGACTGCGTAGCCCCATGGAGAGCTGGCATGGACTCGATGGGCCGAATGATCTTCTTCTGTGCCGTAAATGAACAAACATCTAGCAATGTGTTCTGATGATAGGTCACAGACCTGAAACATTGGGCTGAATTTTACACCGTCCCAGTGGGTCGGATGCTGGCATAGGGGCTGTGTAAAATTGAGCGGGAGGCTCCGGGAGGCCTACCCGCACCGCTTCCGCCTCCGGCCAAGTTTAGGGCGTGGAGCGGTGGGGGTGGGGGGGTGGGTAACGGCCCGCTCACCCGAGGCCAATCAAGGCCCTTAAGTGGCCACTTAACGGCTACTTAAGGGCCCTCGCCTGCCTTACCTGTGGCAAGTGGGCGTGCTGGGGACATGAAAGGCTGCACAGCAATAGCTTCCAGCCTTTCCACGCTGCAGGGGGGGGGGAGGGGGCATGGCAGTCATGCACAGGGTGCCCGATTGAGGGCCGCCCCCACCTCCCAACCCACCCCCGGGACCCAAGATGCCCCCTTCCCCCCAAATGACAACTCCAGCCTCACCAAGAAAGGACCGATCCCCCTGGTGAGGCATGCCCAACTTACCTTCCCTCCTGGATCCATGGCTGGGCTGCGGTCCCAGCAGTGGCCACCGCTCCCAGTGGCGCTTCTGGAGTTAAGAGCTGCCAGCCCGCTGATTGGCCGGCAGCTCACAGAGGCGGGACCTCCTCCCTCAAGTGGGTGGAAGTCCCGCCTTGGGACAATTAAAGCCCGGGGATCCGTAAAATACGGGACGGATCCCCGGGCTAGGCGGAAGCGGCTTCGCCACCGACTTTCACATTGGTGGCGAATTCCCATCCACCAAAGGTAAAATCCAGCCCATTAACTCTGCTTCTCTCTCCACAGATGCTGCCAGCCCTGCTGAGTATTTCCAGCACTTCCTGTTTTTATTTCAGATTTCCAGCATCCGCAGTATTTTGCTTTTATTTATAAAAATCTAGCGATCGTCGTCTTGAACATTTCAATTGACCCAGCATCCACAGCCTTTTAGGGAAGAGAGTTCTAGATTTCTACCACCAATAATGTGAAGAAGAGTTTCCTGATTTCACTCCTGAAAAACCCAGCTCTAATTTTCAGATTTTGCCCCCTTGTTCTTTATTGCCCTATCAAGGGAAATACTTTCTCTGTATCAGCCCTAGCAAAGCCTCTTAACATTTTAAACAACACAATCAGATCAGCCCTCACTCTCCTATACTGAAGGCATGGAGTTATTCTGGTGAATGTGCAGTGTTCCCACTCCAGGGCCAATACATCCTCCCCGAGGTGTGGTGCCCAGAACTGAAAGCAATACTCTGGATGGGGTCTGAGCAAGGCTCTGTACAACTGAGGCATCACCTCCTCCCCTTTGTATCCCAGATGCCTGGAGGAATGGAACATTTTTGTGAGTCTGTGTCAGGGGTTTGGGGGTGGGGGTGTCCCTATCACCACAGGGAGTTTAGCTGTTCAAGGAGAAGGCTCACCCTCTCAGGGAAGGGCAAAAATGCAGACTTGCCGGCAATGCCCTCAGAACAAAATATAATCGGCACTTGGATGGAGTATGAGGTGGAGAATCGGGGCTAAAGCATTATAGGATTATCTCTATTCCTGCTGAGGTGGGAGCTCGGGAGCACGGAATTTATTCTTTCCAAAGAAATCAGTTGAATTGTGTTTCTGGATGTGCCAGTAGGATTCAGCAGTTGTGAAATTAATAAGCTTCAATTGCAATAAAAACAAGAAATGCTGGAAATACTCAGCAGTTCTGGCAGCATCTGTGGAGTGAGGAAGAGAGTTAACGTTTCAGGTCACTGACCTTTCATTAGAACTGGCAAAGGTTAGAAATGTAATAGGTTTTAAGCAAATAAAGTGGGGGTGGGGCAAAATATAACAAAAGGGAAGGTGTTGATAGGACAGGGTCACAGAGAATAACTGACCAGAAGGTCATGGAGCAAAGGCAAATGGTATGTTAATGGTGTGGTGAAAGACAAAGCATTAATGCAGAGAGGATGTTCATTGACAGCAAAATGAACAGCCCTCACCCAAAGCACAAACATGAAAAAAAACAGTGGGCAGGCACATGGTTAAAAAAAAATGATGAAACAAATAAAATAAAATAAACAAATAAAAAATAAAAAATAACTAAAGATAAAAAGTGGGCCCATCATGCTCTGAAATTATTGAACTCAATGTTCAGTCCGGCAGGCTGTAGCGTGCCTAATCGATAAATGAGGTGCTATTCCTTGAGCTTGCATTGATGTTCACTGGAACACTGCAGCAATCCCAGGACAAAGATGTGGGCATGAGACGGGGGTGGGGAGGTGGGGGCAGATGTTGAAATGGCGAGCAACCGGAAGCTTGGAGTCATGCTTTCGGACTGTATTCGCTGTTCACAATGTGGTCTCCTCTACATTGGGGAGAGCAAACACAGATTGGGTGACCGCTTTGTGGAACACCTCCGCTCAGTCCGAAAGCCTGACCCGAGCTTCTGGTCGCTTGCCTGAAATGTTAACTCTGCTTCTCTCTCCACAGATGCTGCCAGACCTGCCGAGCACTTCCAGCACTTTTTGGTTTAAATTTCAGATTTCCAGCATCTGCGGTATTTTGCTTTTATTTCAGTTTCAATTCAAATGTTTTTGGGTCTCAACAAGTCTCCAAATCTCTTCTTTTTTCTGCTTGGCTTTGAAATGTAAGACTCGGAAGTTAGAAGGTCTGTTGCCAGTTTGCTTTTTATAGCTCGGCCCTGGCCTCCCTCCCACATTTGCAGTCTCTCCTGCTAGCTGCTTTGAAACCTTATCAACTCACAGCATCAAAGTCAAACGTCTCACCTCAGTAAATATGAAACTAATACATGGGGATTTTTTAACGCATGTATTGATGCAGGCAAGATTTAAACCACAACAATGCAGCAAAATACATTGAACTGATACCTAACCATTATATACTTGGCAGGCAGCCTTAGCCCTGATCTGTTCTGCACTATTTCAGCCTATCCCTTTAATTCCCTAGAAACTTCCATGTTTGAAAATCTTGCTCTCTGCTCCCCCTCCAGAGTGTCCCACATGATCTTTACTGTTTATCTCCCTGTAAATTACACCAGGGATTTCTATAATTTCGCAAAACACTATTTTATTTTATGTTCCTTGATATTTTAATTTTATGGATCCTCTTTGCGTTCCTAATGTTTTTTTAACTTCTCACTGCTTTGTGTTCTCCCTCATCATGCTCTTTCCTGCTGTCTATGTACTTAGTGTATGCCTCCTTCCTTACCCTCAATTTCCCCTTATGTTTTTATTCATCCATGGTGTTTAATTTGTTCTTGTTGTTGGCAGACCTTGACAGACTTGTGCACGAGACCTTCCATGCTTCTTTCCCTCTCAAGAGACTTTAATTCAGAGCCTAGCATGGTATACACATGCTCAACATTGGTCCTACCCACTGAGATGAGACTACATTCACCTACATTAAATGCTATCTGCCAGTTGTGGCCCATTCCACCATTGCATTCAATCAGCTTGAAAGTTTTCTTACTACTTATAGATTCAGACTCCAGCGTAGATCTCTGTGTCTTTCGGGGACTTGCGGACAGCATTCCCAAAGTCTTCATCCAAATCATTGGTTTTAATTGCAATGAGTAACAGTCTGAAGCTATTCCCTGCAGGTCGCTACGGGAAGCTGCTACCATTAATGACAACACTCTGTCTACAAAAACGCAACCAATTTCCTAGGCTACACTTACATAGCAACCTATTCTGAGGCACCTTGTCAAAAATGTAAAAGTTCAAACATACTATGTGTACTGGGATACTTTCATTCATCAGCCTAATAACCTCCTCCAAGAACACAAACAAGTAAAATCATAGAATTGTAAAATAATACATCACAGAAGGAGGCCCTTTGGCCCACCGTGCCTGTGCTGGCTTTTTTGTCGAGCTATCCAATCAATCCTGCACCCTTCTCTTTCCCATAGCCTTGTAATTTTTTCTCTTTAAGTATTTATCCAATGTTCTTTTGAAAGTTACAACTGAATCTGCTTCCACCACCCTTTCAGGCAGTGCATTCCAGATCACAACACCTCACTGCATAAAAATTGTTTCCTCGTGTTACCTCTAGCTCTTTTGCCAATTGCTTTAAATATGTGTCATTTGGTTACCCATTCTTCTGCCACTGGAAATGGTTTCCCCTTATTTACTCTATCAAAACAATGCATGATTTTGAACACCTCTATCAAATCTCCTCTTAACAATCACTTCTCTAAGGAGAGTAACCCCAACTTCTCCAGTCTCTCCACATACCTGACATTCCTGACCCCTGGTAGCATTCTAGTAAATCTCTTCTGCAACCTCTATAAGACCTTGGCATCCTTCCTAAAATGAGGTGCCCGGAATTGGACACAGTACTCCAGCTGAGACCTAACCAGTGATCTATAAAGGTTTAGCATGACTTCCTTCCTTTTGTATTTATGCCTATTTATAAAGCCAAGGATTTTGTATGTACTTTTAATAGCTTCTCAACTTGTCCTGCTCCTTCAAGGATTAATACCCTCAGTCTCGCTGTTGCTGCACCACTTTTAAAATTATGCCATTTAGTTCATTTCATACTTCTCTGCGTTAGATTTCATCTGCCATGTGTCTGCCCATTTCGTCAGTCTGTCTATATTCCCCTGAAGTCTGTTGTTGTCCTCATTGATTTAATTTCTCTCCCTCCATCTGCTTGCTTAGTCTCAGTCTCCTACTCAACCCATCGCTGAATTTCAAGCCCCAGGTCTGACCAAGGCTGGCCGTCCTCCAGAATATTGGTCAGCTTCTTTCTTACCTCATTCCTTGCACCACTGAAAAGCTCTCATCCACACCTCTGTTCCCTAACTAGCCTTCCCAGTCCTGCTCCATGTTATTCAGGATTCTGCTGCCTACGCCCTCTGTTCGAGCTCAGAAACCTGCATCTGATCATCATAAATAATTACAGAGATGTTGTGGAGGGGAGTCTGGAGGTGTGTAATAGTGTCACATACACAGCGGGAACAGCTTCTATTTTTTCTGTGGAAATAACACAAATTATAAACGACACAAAACAGGTGAAAACAGGCATCAATCTGCCTACCTACTATCAACATACCTGTAATCACTGAGGGTACTGAAATAATGATTATTTTATTTTCTGTGGACTGAGAATACATTGTCTACATTGCTAATTACAATAATAACCCTATGTGAATGTTCATTTAATGATTTGTGTAATACCAAGACTTCTGGAACAATTAAAGATTTCCCATTGTATAAATGATTCTTTGCACCTAGCATCAATGATATTTGTAAGAAACATTTCCACAGGAGTTTCTATGTTCATTCAGTAATATGAAATCCCACTTATTGTAATTATCAACACTTGGCTTGACTTCTTCATTCTGTCTTTTGGCTCAATCCTAGTGACATCGAATGTGGTTATTCCAAACCAAAGGATAATAATTTGTTCTCCAATAACTTGTATTTCTCTGATATCTTTAATGTTGTAAAACGTCTCAAGGTGCTTCACAGGTGCATTATCAAACAAAATTTGACACCAAGTCACATGGGAGTTAATAGGACGGTTGATCAAGAACATAGTCAAAGAGGTCGGTATTAAGTAGCATCTTAAAGGAAGAGAGAGAGGTACAGAGGCGGAGAGGTTGAGGGAGGGAATTCCAATGCATCGGGCCGAGGCAGGTAAAGGCACAGCCACCAATGGTACAATCAGGGATGCGCAGGAGGGCAGAATAGGAGGAATACAGAGAGGGTTGTCAGACTGGAGGAGGTTACAGAGATAGGGAGGGCGAAGACATGGAAGGATTTGAAGACGAGGATAAGAATTTTAAAATTTAAAATTGGCGGTCTGGGAGCCAATGTAGTTCAGCAAACACAGGGGTGATGCGTGAACAGGACTTGGTGTGAGTTAGTATCTGGGCAGCAGAGTTTTGGATGAGCTTGAGCTTATGGAGGGTGGAAGATGGGAGGTCACCAGAAGAACATTGGAATGGTCAAGACCAGAGGTAACACAGGCATCAGTGTGGGTTTCATCGAATCATAAAATCATAGATTGGTTACAACACAGAAGAAGGCCATTTGGCCAGTGGTGTCCATGCTGGCTCTCTGAAAGAACAACCACGCTAGTTCCACTGCCCTGCCCTTCCTCCATAGCCCTGCAAATTTTCTGTCTTCAGATAATTATCCAATTCCCTTTTGAAAGCAACGATTGAATCTGCCTCCACCACACTCTCAGGCAGTGCATTCCAGATCCTAACCACTCACTATATAAAAAAGGCTTTGCCTCATGTCGCCATTGGTTCTTTTGCCAATCACCTTAAATCTGTGTCCTCTGGTTCTCGACCCTTCCACTAATGGGAATAGTTTCTCCCTATCTACTCTGACCAGAACCCTCATGATTTTGAACACCTTTATCAAATCTCTTCTCAGCCTTCTCTTCTCTATGGTAAACAGCCCCAGCGTCGCCAATCTATCCATGTAACTGAAGTCCCTCATCCCTGGAATCATTCTCGTAAATATTTTCTGCACCTTTTCTAAAGCCTTCACATCCTTCCATAAGTGCGGTGCTCAGAATTGGACAGAATGGGTGGAATCTTACCATCTTTAAAGATTTTCCCAGGTCAGGACCAAAAGTAGGTCCCAACCGCGCTGGCCGCCCACCTGCACCATCTTATTGAAGGTGGCCAATTAAGAAGCAGCCCCTGGGAGCATCGTCCAATTGAGGACAGCGAGCGGGACTGGCACCTGGTTGGGCCAATGGGAGGGCCCGCAGTGTTGCCCTGCCAGCAGCCCCACAAGGAGAGGTAGGCATTCCTGAGGCAGACAGTGGAACACAAGGGCACCTCAAAATGGAGGCACACTCTGGAGATGTAGGAACATTTTTAAATTATTTGTGGCCAGAGCTGCCAGGCCATCATTTTAGAGGGGAATCCCCTGTGGCAGAAGCGGCTCCTGGGGAGGCAGGATAAATAAATGAGGCTTGGCTGGCCCCCTGAACGGCCGCCTCCAGGGATCTGCCCGAAGTGTGCGGTCCATCTGCCGCCAGTCAGATCCCGATTGTGTCCCCAGCCTGGCTCTAGCTGGTCACTTAATTGGCACTAACTGGCTACCCGCCGCTGCCGGTTGGGTGGCTGCTTCCATTGCTTACCCGTCTCCAGCAAGATCAGTCAGAGGCAGGAATGCATCAGGTGGCTGACCAGATATGCCATTCTCAAAACTACCCACTTGCCACCAAAGCTGCCTCATTGCGGCTGGTAAAATTCCACTCAATATTTCAGTTGAGGTCAAACCAGTGTTTTATAAATGCTCATCATAACTTCCTTGCTTTTGTATTCTATGGGCAGAATTTAATGGGCTCCTGGGAGACGGGCTAGGAAGTGGGGTGGCCCATAGAATTGTGACGGTAGGTGGGGGCAGAGTGCCCGTCGCCTTCCCGTTGTACCGCTCTTCAGTCGGGGCAGGAAAGGCCAAAGATAGCCTTCCCGCCCAGAGGCCTACTGAGGCCCTTAAGTGGCCAATCACTAGCCACTTAACGGTCTCTTCCCACGGCCGTTGGAATTAAACCAGTGACAGAGGGGGCCTCCGTCTCGCAGGGAAGTCACCCATGTAAAACAAGCTGCCTTCCTGCGGGCTTGGGGGGATCTCTTTTGTGGGCATTCTGTGCCCACGGAGGGCCCACAGTGACAAGGTCCAACCCACCGCTAATCCCGCCTGCCCTCAAAGACCACCCTCACTCCCCAACTTGCTGGGGACTGCTGGACTGGCCCCAGCGACACCGCCTCACTCACCTGGGAACAGGTGTGGTGTAGTGCCAACAGTGGCCACCGCTTCTGGAGGCACTACCAATACTACTGAACTGCTGGCCCTCTGATTGGACAGCCGCTCTTGGAGTTAATTGTCCCAGCGCCATTGAATTTCACCGGGGTGGGGGGGGGCTCCAAAGCACTGAGGCAGGGTTCCCCTTGCCTTTTTGGCCCAGCGCCAGGATCCCTGCCAGCTTGACTAAATTCTGCACTATATCTCTATTTATAAAGCCCAGGATCCCATATACCTTTTTACCACTTTCTCAGCCTTCCCTGCCACCTTCAATGATCTGGCCACATATACTGCTCCCCACCGATCCCTCTGCTCCTGTACCCCTTTTAGAATTGTACCCTTTATTTTATATTACTTCTCCTACCAAAATGTATCACTTCACACTTGTTATGATTAAATTTCATCTGCCACATGTCCACCCATTCCACCAGCCTGTCTATGCCTTCTTGAAGTTTATCACTATCTTCCTCACAGTTCACAGTAATTTGGTTGACATTAAAATGCCCTCTGAAATGGCCTCGTAAACCACTCAGTTGAATCAAATCACTACAAAGTCGAAGAAAATGAATGAAACCGGATTGACCTAGCGGCATTGACGTGACACTGGAAACGACAATGGCAAACTCAGCCCTGTCAATCCTGCAAAGTCCTCCTTACTAACATCTAAATTGGGAGAGCTGTCCCACAGACTAGTCAAGCAACAGCCTGACACAGTCATACTCACAGAATCATACCTTACAATGTCCTGGACTCCACAATTACCATTTCTCAGGTATGTCCTGTCCCACCAGCAGGACAGACCCACCAGAGGTGGTGGCACAGTGGTATACAGTCATGAGGGAGTTGCCCTGGGAGTCCTCAACATTGACTCTGGACCCTATGAAGTCTCATGGCATCAGGTCAAATGTTGGCAAGGAAACCGCCTGCTGCTTACCACCTACTGCCCCCAACCCCATTTGGCTGATGAATCAGTGCTTCTCCATGTTGAATACCACTTGGAGGAAGCACTGAGGGTAGCAAGGGCACAAAATGTACTCTGTGTGGGGGACTTCAATGTCCATCACCAAGAGTGGCTCGGTAGCACCACTACTGACCGAGCTGGCCGAGTCCTAAAGGGCATAGCTGCTAGACTGGGTGTGCGGCAGGTGGTGAGGGAACCAACAGGAGGGAAAAACCTACTTGACCTCATCCTCACCAATCCACCTGTCACAGATGTATCTGTCCATGACAGTATTGCTAGGAGTGACCACCGCACAGTCCTCGTGGAGATGAAGTCCGGTCTTCACATTGAGGATACCCACAATCATATTGTGTGGCACTACCACCGTGCTAAATGGGATAGATTTCAAACAGATCTAGCAATGCAAAACTGGGCATCCATGAGGCGCTGCAGGCCATCAGCAACAGCAGAATTGTACTCAACCACAATCTGTAACCTCATGGCCTGGCATATCCCCCACTCTACCGTTACCATCAAGCCAGGGGACCAACCCTGGTTCAATGAAGAATGCACGAGGGCATGCCAGGAGCAGCACCAGGCATACCTCAAAATGAGGTGTCAGCTTGGTGAAACTACAACAAAGGACTAGCTGCATGTCAAACAGCGGAAGCAGCATGAAATAGACAGGACTAAGTGATCCCACAACCAACGGATCAGATCTCAGCTCTGCAGTCCTGCCACATCCAGTCGTGAATGGTGGTGGACAATTAAACAACAAACAGGAGGAGGAGGCTCCACAAATATCCCCATCCTCACTGACGGGGGAGCCCAGCACATCAGTGCAAAAGACAAGGCTGAAGCATTTGCATCCATATTCAGCCAGACGTGCCTCATGGATGATCCATCTCGGCCTCCTCCTGAGGTTTTCAGCATCATAGATACCAGTTTTCAGCGAATTCGATTCACTCCAAGTGATATTAAGAAACGGCTGAAGGCACTGGATACTGCAAAGGCTATAAGACAACATTCCAGCAATAGTACTGAAGACCTGTTCTCCAGTACTAGCCGCACCCCTAGACAAGCTGTTCCAGTACAGCTACAACACTGTCATCTACCCAGCAATGTGGAAAATTGCCCAGGTATGTCCTCTACACAAAAAGCAGGACAAATCCAGCACAGCCAATTCCCGCCCTCTCAGTCGACTCTCGACCATTAGCAAAGTGATTGAAGGGGTCGTCGACAGTGCTATCAAGCGGCACTTGCTTAGCAATAATCTGCTCACTGACACTCAATTTGGGTTCTGCCAGGGCCACTCAGCTCCTGACCTCATTACAGCCTTGGTTCAAACATGAACTCCAGAGTCGAGGTGAGAGTGGCTGCCCTTGTCAGCAAGGCAGTATTTGACCGAGTACGGCATCAAGGAGGCCTAGCAAAATTGGAGTCAATGGGAATCAAAGAGATAACTATCCACTGGTTGGAGTCATACTTAACACAAAGGAAGATGGTTGTGGTTCTTGGAGGTCAATCATCTCAGCACAATTTCCTCAGGGAGTGTCCTAGGGCCAACCATCTTCAGCTGCTTCATCAATGACCTTCCCTCCATCATAAGGTCAGAAATGGGGATGTTTGCACAATGTTCAGCACCGTTCATGACTCCTCAGATACTGAAGCAGTCCATGTCCAGATGCAACAAGACCTGGACAACATTCAGACTTGGGCTGATAAGTGGCAAGTAACATTCACGCCACACAAGTGCCAGGCAAAGACCAGTTCAAACAAGAGACAATCTAACCATCTTCCCTAGATATTCAATAGCATTACCATCGCTCAATCCCACACTGTCAACATCCTGAGGGTTACCATTGACCAGAAACTGAACTGGACCAGCCACATAAATACTGTGGCTACAAGAGCAGGTCAAAAGCTAGGAATTCTGTGGCAAATAACTCACATCCTATCTCCCCAATGCCTGTCCACTATCTACAAGGCACAAGTCAGAAGTGTGATGGAATACTCTCCACTTGCCACTTAGACTAGATGGATGCAGCTCCAACAAGAAGCTTGACACCATCCAGGCCAAAGCAGCTCACTTGACTGGCACCCCATCCACAACCTCCAACATTCACTCCCTCCTCCACTGACGCACAGTGGCAGCTGTGTGTACCATCTACAAGATGCACTGCAGCAACACACCAAGGCTCCTTCGACAGCACCTTCCAAACCCCTGACCTGAACCACCTAGAAGGACAAGGGCAGCAGATGCATGGGAACACCACCACCTGCAAGTTCCCCTCCAAGCTACACACCATCCTGACTTGGAACTATATCGTCGTTCCTTCACTGTCGCTGGGTCAAAATCCTGGAACTCCCTTCCTAACAGCACTGTTGGTGTACCTACACCCCAAAAACTGCAGTCGTTCAAGAATGCAGCTTACCATCACCTTCGCAAAGGCAATTAGGGATGGGAAATAAATGCTGGCCTCGCCAGTGACGCCCGCATCTCATGAATGAATAAATGAAACAAAAAACATCCAAGTTTTGTGTCATCTGCAAATTCTGAAATTGTGCCCTGCACACCAAAGTCTAGCTCATTAATATAGATCAAGAAAAGTAGTGGTCCTATTACCTACTCCTGGGATCCCCCCCCCCCCACCCCGTATACCTTCCTCCAGTCAAAGAAACAACCGTTCACCACTACTCTTTGCTTCCTGTCACTCAGCCAACTGCATGTCCATGCTGTTCCTTTCGCTTTTTCCCTTTCAGCAGCAGATCTGCTGAGGGGTTGCAGTGACAAATGGCATTAAGGAGGTGAAAATAGGCAGTCTTAGTGACGGAGCAGATATGTTGTCAGAACTTCATCTCGGGGTCAAATGCTACAGCAAGGTTGCGAACAGTCTGATTCAGCCTGAGACAGCTGCCAGGGATAGGTATAGAGTCAGGATGGCGAGGGAACGGAGTTTGTGACAGGGATTGAAGACAATGGCTTCAGTGTCCCAATATTTAGTTGGAGGAAATCTCTGCTTATCCAGTACTGGATGTCATACAAGCAGTCTTACAAATCAGAGACAGTGGAGTGATCAAGAGAGGTGGTGGTGAGGTCGAGATGGGTGTCGAGAGTGTTTCTTGCATTTGCAAATAGGAGGTCTATCACATGTTTCAAGCCTCCTTTTACAAATTCTTTTAGCAAATGATCACAGCGTGCTGCAGTCAGGATTCCCAGGTGCCTTGCAGCCAAACCACTGGTCCTTAAAGGGACTGCTAGAGACTGCCTCCCGAAAGGTAATGTTTTTACCTACCTTATTGAGTATAAGGAGTGCACTGTGCAGTTGTACACTAAATTCATGGGGCCACTGCCAGGCACCGTTTCCCCCTGCCCCCAACCCCCAGACAGCCTCTTCACTATCCACAGTGTCTGCCATCCCCATAACCAGCATTCAAGCCAGGCGATCTTCATTCTTCCTGGCACGCTGCTGGCCACTAATGAAGAAATGAGGTGCGTGAACCAATTTCCCACAGTTCTGTCACCACCCTTATTGGGTACCTAGGTTGCATCCCAATTCAACCACGATCCAATTCCTAGAGCTGTGTACTTCCTTTGGAATCTCTTGTGTAGCATTACAGTCAGGAAGGTTGTAGGAGTGTTGGTAAGCTGATAGAAAAGGCAATGGGAATTGGCTGAGCTGGTGAGAGATGCTGTGCAGAAAAAAGAACAATAGGACTGTTAGTGTAGGGCTATGGGAGTATCTATGTTTGCTTCGCTGATATTCCTGTGACCTCCTTCTTAGACTCCAAGAAGTGGTGGCAAGTGGGGCAATGCAAGAAAGATCTCAAGGACCCAGGCCCCCATTCCCCCCACCCGCACCCCAGTATCATTTATATTTGGCTGGGAGGTTAGGAGCATCCAGGGATGTTCCCAACAGGGATGGAAAAGGGAAATCCATCAACAAGAGCACGAGGTTTTAGGAAGTTAATCGCAGTGGCGAATTTGTACAGCCCAACACACTGACACACTCAATTCTGGACATGAATTCATGGCATTAAAACTAAAGTACCTGTGTTTATAACCTCTCAGTTTTGAAAACGTAAAGAAAAGCACAGATTTGGAAAACATGCTCCCTGCAGCTCCCTTCCAGGAGTGCAATTTTGAAAAATTGGTCCCAAAGACCATAGGACAATTCAAATGATCAAGTTTGTTTCCTATATTTTCCCATTGTTATTCCACCTGATTTCCAGTGGGAGTAAGGAGGAGAGTCCAGCCAACTATCCCTTAATATTGGTCTAATTCTGACGTTTATTAAATCTGACATTGCTAGTCATAGACTACAGGCACCTCCAGAAATGGAATAATTTTATGCTCACCTGCTTGAATTGTGGGAATACACTAGCACAGTGGTTATGTTACTGGGCTATTAACGTTACTGGATAAGTAAGTCATGAGTTCAAATAGCAACTAGGGAATTATAAACTCAGTTAATGGAATAAATATGGAATTTTTAACAACAGAATCTGTAATGGTGCCCATTGAAACTTCCAGATTGTTGTAAAAGCCCATTTGGTGCAAGGATCTAGAACGAGAGGGCACAGATTTAAAGTATTTGGTAAGAGAAGCAAATGTGATATGAGGAAAAACGTTTTCACACAGCGAGTGGTCAAGGTCTGGAATGCGCTGCCTGAGAGTGTGGTGGGGACAGGTTCAATTGAAGCATTCAAAATGGAATGAGACTGTTATATGAAAAGGAAGAATGTGCAGGGTTATGGGGAGAAGGCAGGGGAATTGAACTGTGGGAATTGCTCTTTCAGAGAGCCAGTGTGGACATGATGGCCAAATGGCCTCCTTCTGCAGTGTAACAGTTCTGTGATTCTATGTTATGATTGAATCTTCTTCCACCACCCTTTCATGTAGTGCATTCCAGATCACAACAATTTGCTATGAAAAAAAATGTTTCCTCATGTCGCATCTGGTTCTTTTGCCAATCACCTTAGATCTGTTTCCTCTGGTAACTGAGCCTTCTGCCACTGGAAATAGTTTCTCCTTCTTCGTTCTATCAAAACCTTTCATGATTTTGAACACCTCGATCAAGTCTCTTAACATTGGGCTGCATTTTATTTTGGTGACGGGGGTCCCAGCGCCAGCCCAGAAGGCGGGGGAGAACCCCTGTCAACCCTCTATCAGACCCCCGAAACTATTTAATGGCGGGAAGCCAATTAATTATCCGATTTCAAGGAGGTCGTCGCTTTAAGGGACAAGCTCCCACCTCCAGAGCTGCCAGCCAATCGGAGGGCCGCAGATCTGCAGTACTGGCAGCGCCACTAGGAGCAGTGGCCACTACCGGTACTGCAAGAGACAATGCAGCATCAAGCAACGAGAAGACCCCGGGAGAGTTGAGTGGGGTCAGGATCACCGGGGCCATTCAGGCAGGCCCTGGTGACAGGGCGGGAGGGAGAAAGTTGGTGAGAGTGTGGGATCTTTCCACAGGTGGGGGCTCACTGCCAGAGGGGCTCTCTGCGGGTCCTGAATTTCCCCCAAAAGAGAAACCTCTTCAGGACACCGCTAGGAGTCCGCCAGGCTTTATCTGGCGGTGTTTCCCCTTCCACCCTCCATAAATTGAGATGGAGGCAGGAAGAAGCCTTTAATTGGCCACTTAAGGCCTCAATTGGCTTGGGCGGAAAGGCCGTCCTCGGCCTGCCCCACTCCAGAAAAAATGGCAGGGTAATTTCAGGGATGACGCCCCTGCCATTTTGTTTGTTTCCCCCCCCCCTCACACCTGCCTCCATGCCTGCCTCCAAGGGCAGAACAAATTTCTGGCCATTCTCTATTCCTAGGAGAGATTTACAATACAGGCAAAATTACTGTTTCTTGGTTCATCCATCTCTTAGGCTAATGAGACTGGGAGGGGTGGGACTGGCAGAATAACTTCCTAAATTCTGCCATTTTCTCCTGAGTTGCCATGTCTCTGTATAAGGCAAGAATATGACTGAGTCCAGGTAGAAGTGAGGCTCAACAGTTTGGGGATTGTTGCTTCCCTCACAACAGTTGATAGCCAAGCAGGAACTTTAGATTTGGGCCTTTTGTCTCTCCTAAGGTCAACCTTGTCCATGTTGATCACCTCCAATACATTGCAGCAACATTCCTTCCCTCACCTCACCACCCCAGCCAAACTGGGAGGGGCAGCCAACTGAGCCAAAATGATACCGCCACCAGCTCAAAGTGCATTCACCTGTTTGTAGTATATGGTAAGAGCTGATCCTATTGTAATACTGCCTTCTCTGTTGGGAGGAGTGATGAATAACAACATGGCTCTCCATGTGAGTTACTTCCAGTCCAAACACCACACTGTTGATCCCAGGATTTTGGACAGGGGTCAACATCAAGGCCCACTGGCGAATGGCAATCCCACCCCATTGCACTTTCATGAGTATAGTCTTTTGCTTCTTTGCTTTTTAGTGGGGTTGCTTGAAGAGGGTGAACATTAACCAAGAGTTAAAGCGTGCCGCAAATTCTTTTATGCGCACTTGAACCAGCAGATGGGACTTCAGTTTATCAACTTATCAGCATGTATACAACAATGCAGCACATCCTCAGTACAGTCAGACGACGTTGTGTGTTCAAGGCCTGGATTGAAGGCTGAAATCATGCCCCCTTTTAACTCAGAGAACAGCTGAGCCACACTGGCACAGATCATCAACTTTTCAATGTAGCAACAAAAACATTTTCCACCCAGATGGCTGAAAACGTTTATTCCCAGCTAATTTTGGGACACTAATTAACTGTAATCAGTTTTGGTGCCTCGTGGTTCTGAGGTTCTATACCAAGTTGTCTTTAATCTAAAACCAGTCACTGTTTTTAAGACATTGGAAGGAACCAGTTTAACCATCAAATTACAGTAGCTGTTATTCCAACTATTTGCTCCAACCTCAAGCTTTAATAAAATAATCTGACTGTAGAGAAATTGTATCTAAAGTGTGCAGTTCACTAATGGCAGGAGGGATAAGAGCCTATCACAAACTTTACTGATGTCTGAAACAGGGGAAATACATTGAGCCCAGTGATGCTGCTCCTTCCACAGAATATGGGGGAATTTGTTCTAGCCATTTCATCACCTGAAGAACCATTAAGCATGAATAGTCACTGATCCTCAATGGAGTTGAAATGCTAAAATAACTATTGTTTCCAAATGCTTATTATTAATTGCTGTCCAGCTGCCCCTCATCAACATCAATTGACTCCTCAGTTCCATTACTTCAGGAGCCAATCATGACCTGTGGATTACTCAAGCTATACTGATCCTTACAATCTTTGAACCCACTCTTAGCCAGAAACCTACTGAGGTCTTTCTTGATGGAGTTAATTGACACACCAGGAATGAGTTCAGAAAGGAGTCGGTTCCCTGGATTCTCTGTTCATAGAACTTAAAAGTTGTAGCACAGACATATGCCATTTGGTCCATCACAGCTTGCATTGCTACCTACTGTAATCCTACTTCATTGACCTATTCCCACATTCCTTTATACTCCAGAAATGTTCTCTGCCTCAATCACCTCTTGTAGTAAAGCATTCCACATTTTTTTTATTCTTTCATGGGATGTGGGCATCACAGGCAAGGCCAGCATTTGTTAGCCATCCCGAATTGACAACTTGACAACTGAGTGGCCTGCTGGGCCATTTCAGAGGGCAGTCAGCCACCTTGCTGTGGGTCTGGAGTCACATGTAGGCCAGACCAGGTAAGGACAGCAGATTTCTTTCCCGAAAGGACATTAGTGAATCAGATGGGTTTTTACAATGATCAATGAGAGTTTCATGGCACCATAATTGGGATTAGCTTTCAATTCCATATTTTCTTTAATTAGTTAATTGAATTTATTAATTAAATTTAAATTCCACCAGCTGCCATTGTGGGATTTAAACTCGCTTCCCCAGGGCATTAGCCTGAGCCTCTGGATTACTAATCCAGTGACATTACCACTGCGACACCATTTCCCAATGAGAGTGCTACCAACTGAGCCACAGCTGACACCAAGCAATATAACTGAGACAGAGACCATGGGCATGTTCGCTATGCATTGTTTACAAACTAGACAGCCAGATACAATAGAACGTGAAGAGATGAAAAAGTTGTCTATTAATCAGTAAGCTTAAAGAAAGAGTCATGGCCTTAGAGAGAAAGATACAGGAACTTATAAGGGCAGACAAAGCAAGGGGATTTTTGATGGTGATTGGATGGTATTAGATTAAGTTAGTCATTTCAGGTAAGTGATACAATTGGACTAGCAGCTGACATTGAGAGTGAACCTTCAGGGGATTGGAACTGGAGACCATCAGGAACAAAGATGCAAGTGGCTTCCTTGGCCACTTACCTAAGACATTTAGAGACAACCATGTTGTGTGAGACTGGAGTCAAATGTTGGCCAAACTGGGTACAAGTGGCAGGTTCCTTTACTGAAGGACGTTAGTGAGCCAATTGGATTTTTATAACAATCTGGCAGCTTCCATGATCATTTTTTTTTCTGTCACAAGCCCACAGATGACATTTATTGAATTCAATTTTGCAATTTGCCACGGTGGGACTTGACCTTGTGACATCTCAGTTACGAGACCTGTTCTTGGAGATTCATTTCATGCTCTGGTGTTGTGTTGCGTAGTGCTCATTGGAAGATTTCTTCTATCTTGATTCCTTTCAAAGGTTCGGTTTTTCATTTGTTGGCAGCATTGGTGTCGCTGTCTCAACAGGTGCACTCCAGTTCCAACTTTTCAAATTAAGCCAGCAGAGAAGCTCCTGATTCTCACGTAATACAATCTTAGTGCATCGGCCTTTCCTGTAACAACTACAGAAATCCACAGCCCATTTCTCTTACTTGTCACCTTCCTTCAAGGGCTTTGGAGATTTTACTACTCATGGTAGCATCTCTCAGTGCTCTTTTGGAGACACTTGTGTACAGTTTGTGGATTTATCATGTTTAGGCTGAAGAATTTTTGGAATAGTTACAATACATGTTGGTCTGTAATTTCACATAGCAACATGGAAAAAAGAGTCAGCCATTTCACTCCTCGAACCTGTTCTGCTATTCAACAGGATGAAGACTGATCTGCGACCTAACTCCATATATCCATCTTTGCCCTATATCTCTTAATACCTTTGGCTAACAAAAATCTGCCAATCTTAGTTTGAAAATTAACAATTTGTCTGACATCAATTGCCATTTGCAGAAGAGAATTCCAAACTTCTACCACACTTTGTGTGAAGAAGTGTTTCCTAATTCCACTCCTGAAAGGTCTGGCTCTAATTTTTTGACTATGCCCCCTAGTTCTAGACTCCCCAACTAGCAGAAATAGTTTCTCCCAACGTGCTTGACCTATTCCCCTTAATATCTTGAAACTTCAAAGAACAAAGAACAGCACAGCACAGGAACAGGCCATTCGGCCATCCAAGCCTGCGCCGATCTTGATGCCTGCCGAAACTAACACCTTCTGCACTTCCGGGGTCCGTATCCCTCTATTCCCTTCCTATTCATATATTTGTCAAGATGTCTCTTAAATGTTGCTATCGTATCTGCTTCCACCACCTCCCCTGGCAACAAGTTCCAGGCACTCACCACCCTCTGTGTAAAAAACTTGCCTCGCACATCCCCTCTAAACTTTGCCCCTCGCACCTTAAACCTATGTCCCCTAGTAACTGACTCTTCCACCCTGGGAAAAAGCTTCTGACTATCTACTCTGTCCATGCCGCTCATAACTTTGTAAACCTCTATCATGTCGCCCCTCCACCTCCGTCGTTCCAGTGAAAACAATCCAAGTTTTTCCAACCTCTCCTCATAGCTAATGCCCTCCAGACCAGGCAACATCCTGGTAAACCTCCTCTGTACCCTCTCCAAAGCCTCCACGTCAATCTGGTAGTGTGGCGACCAGAATTGCACGCAATATTCTAAGTGTGGCCTAACTAAGATTCTGTACAGCTGCAACATGACTTGCCAATTTTTATACTCTATGCCCCAACCGATGAAGGCAAGCATGCCGTATGCCTTCTTGACTACCTTATCCACCTGCGTTGCCACTTTCAGTGACCTGTGGACCTGTACGCCCATATCTCTCTGCCTGTCAATACTCCTAAGGGTTCTGCCATTTACTGTATACCTCCCACCTGCATTAGACCTTCCAAAATGCATTACCTCACATTTGTCCGGATTAAACTCCATCTGCCATTTCTCCGCCCAAGTCTCCAACTGATCTATATCCTGCTGTATACTTCAATCAAGTCACCCCTTAACCTTCCAAATTCCAGGGAATACAACCCTAATTTGGGCAATTTCTCCTCCTAATTTAACCCTTTGTGTTCAAGCATTATTCTGGTAAATCTACATCACACTCCCTCCAAGGCTAATAGATCCTTCCTAAGGTGTTGTGTCCAGAATTGCTCACAGTTTTCCAGGTGTGGTTTAATCAGGGCGTGTATAGCTGAAGCATAACTTCTACTACCTTGCATTCTGTTCTTCTAGATATAAAGGCCAGCATTCTATTAGCCACTTTGATTATTTTCTGTACCTGCTCACGACATTTTAATGATCTGTGTACCCGGACCCTAAGTCTCTGGACCTCTGTTGTTTCTAGCATTTCACAATTTAGAATAGGTTTGTTCAACACATGGCCCCGGGCCAGGATCCGGCCCGCCGAAGGTTTCTGTGGATGTAAACTGTACCGGGCCGCTCCTTATCTTCGCTGTGCAATTTCTGCCCTCGGCCATTTGTTTCAGCTTCAGGGATGAAAAATTTCTTCCGGCCCGTCAAAGTTTTCTATGACTGACAATCGGCTGCCCCTGCTGTTTTCAGTGAGTAAGCACCTGCTGGCAAATGTGATCCCACTGCTTCCTGGTCCCTATGGACGGAACCGGCACAAGTGAAAATAGAAATGGGAGGATAGAGCAGCTGAATGCATGGCTGGAAAGATGGTGCAGGAGGGAGGGCCTTAGATTACTGGGACACTGGCACCAGTTCTGCAGAAGGTGGGACCTGTACAGACTGGATGGGTTGCACCTGAACAGAGCTGGGACATATTTCCTTGTGGGGTGATTTGCTACTGCTATTGGGGAGGGTTTAAACTAACTTGGCAGGGGTGTGGGAACCAAGAGGAAATAACAGAGAGGAATACCAAGGTGCACCGAATACTGGGAGAGATAGATAGCACTAGAGTAGAGAATAGTATATTATTAGGTGGGGTCAGAGTAATGGAGAAAATAATAAAGTCTAAATCAGGGTTAATGTGCATGTATGTGCAATGCACAGTGTTGTCAATAAGACTGGTGCGTTAAAGGCACAGATTGACATGTGGAAATATGATGTTGTGGCTATAACAGAGACCTGGCGCAAAGAAGGGCAAGACTGGGTATTGAATATTCCTGGATACAAGGTGTTCAGGAAAGATAAGAAAGGGAAAAAAGGGGGAGGGGTGGTGGTATTAAGGAGAGCATTGCAGTGCTGGAGAAAAAGGATGTCCCAGAGGGGTTGAGAACAGAATCAATTTGGCTAGAGCTAAGGGAAAAAAAGATGCAGTTACATTGCTCGGTGTTGTCTATAGGCCACCAACGAATGGGAAGGACGTGGAGGAACACATTTCCGAGGAAATTACAGAGAGGTGCAAAAATTATAGGGTAGTTATAATGGGGGACTTTAATTATCCAAACATAGACTGGGATAGTCGTAGTATAAAGGGCAGTGATGGGCAAGAGTTCCTACAGTGTGTTCAAGAACATTTTCTATATCAGTATGTTTCTAGTCCAGTGAGAAAGGAGGCACTGCTAGACATGGTTCAAGTATCAGTAGGAGAACATTTAGGGGATAGTGATCATTGTATCATAGGGTTTAGATTGACCAAGGGAAAGAACAAAGAACAATCCAGAGTAAGAATAATTAACTGGGGGAAAATTAACTTCAATGGGGAAGGAATGGAGCTGGGGTGAATAAATTGGAGTCAAACATTGGCAGGAAAAACAATACCTGAACAATGGGCTACCTTCAAAGAAGAGACCATTAGGGCACAGTCAAGGTATCTTCCCTCAAAGGGGAAAGATAAGACAAACAAATCCAGAAGCTCCCTGGCTGACGAAAGAGGTAGAGATTAAGATAAAGAAGAAAAAATGTGCTTATGACAGATGCCAGGTAGAAAATATGATTGAGCAACAGGCTGAATATAGAAGGTCCAGAGGGGAAGTGAAAAAGCAAATAAGAGAAGCAAAGAGAGAGCATGAAAAGAGACCGGCAGCTAACATTAAAGTGAATCCTAAAGTTTTCTATAGACATGTAAATAGCAAAAGGGTGGTAAAAAGGAGGAGTTGAGCCGATTAGGGACCATAAAGAGGATTTATGCATGGAGGCAGAGGGCATAGCTGAGCATTAAATAAGTACTTTGCATTGGTCTTTAGAAAGGAAGAAGATGCAACCCAAGCAATGGTGAAAGAGGAGGTAATTCAGACACTAGAAGGGTTGAAAATTGATAAGGAGGACATATTAAATAGGCTGTCTGTATTTAAAGTGGATAAAGCACCAGGACTGGATGAGATGCATCCAAGAATACTGAGGGAAGTGAGGGTGGAAATCATAGAGGCACTGGCCACAATTTTTCAGTCTTCCTTAGGGTTGGTGCCAGAGGACTGGAGAATTGCAAGCGTTACATCCTTGTTCAAAAAAGGGCGCAAAGATAATGCAGCAACTGCAGGCCAGTCAGTTTAGCCTCGGTGGTGGGGAAACGTCTAGAAAAAATTATTCGGGACAAAATTAATAGTCACATGGACAAATGCGGATTAATTAAAGAAAGCCAGAATGGATTTCTTAAGGGAAAATCATGTTTAACTAACTTGCTGGAGTTTTTTGAGGAGGTAACAGAAAGGGTTGCTGAGGGCAATGCAGTTGATGTAAATGGTGTGTAAATGGACTTTCAAAAGACGTTTGATACAGTGCCACACAACAGACTTGTGAGAAAATTTACAGGGCATAGAATAAAAGGGACAGTAGCAACATGGACACGGAATTGACTGAGTGGCAGGAAACAAAGAGCAATGGTTAATGGATGTTTTTTGGGCTGGAGGAAGGTTTGTAGTGGAGTTCCCCAGGAGTCAGTGTTGGGACCCTTGCTTTTCCTGATATATATTAATGGTCTAGACCTTGGTGTACAGGACACAATTTCAAAGTTTGTGAATGATATGATACAAGGAAACATTGTGAACTGTGAGGAGGATCGTGTAGAACTTCAAAAGGACATAGACAATTTGGTGGAATGGGCGGATAAGTGGCAGATGAAGTTCAATGCAGAGTGTGTGAAGTGATTCATTTTGGTTGGAAGAACATGGAGAAACAATATAAAATAAGGGTACAATTCTAAATGGGATGCAGGAGCAGGGGGACCTGGGCATATATGTACATACGTCATTGAAGATGGCCGGACAGATTAAGGGAGCGGTTAATAAAGCATACAGTTTATACAGTATCCTGCACTTTATTAATAGGGGCATAAAGTACAAGAGCAAGGTGATTATGTTGAACTTACATAAGACAACAGTTCGGCCTCAGCTTGAGTATTGCGTCTAGTTCTGGGCGCCGCACTTTAGGAATGATGTGAGGGCATTGGCGAGAGTACAGAAAAGATTCTCCAGAATGGTTCCAGGGATGCGGACTTCAGTAATGAAGATAGATTGGAGAAGTGAGGACTGTTTTCCTTGGAGAAAAGAAGGCTGAGATGTGATTTGATAGAAGTATTCAAAATCATGAGGGTTCCGGACAGAGGAGAGAGAGAAACCATTCCCACTCGTGAAAGGATTGAGAACGAAAGGATACAGATTTAAAGTATTTGGTAAGAGAAGCAAAAGTGACATGAGATAAAAGTTTTTCACACAGCAAGTGGTTAAGGTCCAGAATGCACTGCCTGAGAGTGTGGTGGAGGCAGGTTCAAAAGGGAATTAGACTGTTATATGGAAAGGAAGAATGTGCAGGGTTATGGGGAGAAGGCAAGGGAATGGCACGAAGTGAATTGCTCTTTCAGGGAGCCAGTGCGGACATGATGGGCCGAATAGTCTCCTTCTGCACTGTTAACAATTCTGTGATTCTGTAATCCGAAACTACAACTCCCAGACTGCACCGCCTGAGTGGTTATTGGCTGTGGTCCAGCGATGTGACCCCGGAGGTTAATGAGCAGAGTGGGTCACGACTGAGACGGCAGTGAAAATAAGCTCGAGAATTGAGACCTATGCCCAGCGAGAGACAGACAGAGAGAGGGGAAGAACGAGAGAGAGGGAGGAGAGAGAGCCAGAGAGAGGGGGCAGACAGAGAGCCAGAGAGACAGGGGGAGACAGAGAGAGCCAGAGAGCGAGACAGACACAGAGAGACATGGAGAGAAAGACAGACACAGAGAGACGGACAGAGAGAGCAATCACGATCACTTCTGATAGATGGACATCGTAGAAAAGAATCATAGAAAGTTTTTCTTTCTTTCTTTCTTTCTTTCTTTCTTTTGGGCCTCCTTATCTCGAGAGACAATGGATACGCGCCTGGAGGTGGTCAGTGGTTTGTGAAGCAGCGCCTGGAGTGGCTATAAAGGCCAATTCTGGAGTGACAGGCTCTTCCACAGGTGCTGCAGAGAAATTTGTTTGTTGGGGCTGTTGCACAGTTGGCTCTCCCCTTGCGCCTCTGTCTTTTTTCCTGCCAACTACTAAGTCTCTTCGACTCGCCACAATTTAGCCCTGTCTTTATGGCTGCCCGCCAGCTCTGGCGAATGCTGGCAACTGACTCCCACGACTTGTGATCAATGTCACACGATTTCATGTCGCGTTTGCAGACGTCTTTATAACGGAGACATGGACGGCCGGTGGGTCTGATACCAGTGGCGAGCTCGCTGTACAATGTGTCTTTGGGGATCCTGCCATCTTCCATGCGGCTCACATGGCCAAGGCACAGAAAGAGGCCACGTGCCCCATCATGTCTGTGCCAGCTGAGAAACATTCCACCCATTCTAATCCCACCTTCCAGCGTTTGATCCGTAGTCCTGCAGATTATGGTATTTGAGGTGCATATCCAGATTCCTTTTGAATGAGTTGAGGGTTTCTGCCTCAACTACCCTTTTAGGCAGTGAGTTCCAGACCATCAACACCCTCTGGGTGAAAAATCTTTTCTCATCCCTCCCTCTAATCTTTCTACCAATCACTTTAAATCTATGCCCCCCAGTCACTGACCTCTCTGCTAAGGTAAATAGGCCCTTCACCTCCACTCTATCCAGGCCCCTCAAAACATTTCAATCAGAATCTCCCCTCAGCCTTCTCTGTTCCAAGGAGAACAACCCCAGCCTATCCAATCTTTCCTCATAGCTACATTTTTCCAGTCCTGGCAACATCCTCGTAAATTTCCTCTGTACCCTCTCTAGTGCAATTACATCCTTTCTGTAATGAGGTGACTGAAACTGCACACAGTACTCAAGTTGTAACCTAACCAATGAGTTATACAGTTCCAGCATAACCTCCCTGCTCTTATATTCTATACCTCAGCTAATAAAGGAAAAGATTCCATATGCCTTCTTAATCACCTTATCGACCTGCCCTGCTACCTTCGGGGATCTGTGGACATTCATTTCAAGATCCCTCACATCCTCTACACCTTTCAATATTTTCCCATTAATCATGTATTCCTTTGCCTTGTTTGACCTCCCCAAATGCACCACCTCACACTTCTCTAGGTTGAATTCCATTTGCTACTTTCTTCCCATCTTACCAGACCATCACTATCTTCCTGCAGCCTACAGCTATCCTCCTCGCTATCTACCACATGGCCAATCTTTGTGTCATCTGCAAACTTCTTGATCATGCCCCCTAACTTTAAGTCCAAATCATTAATGTACCCCACCACAAAAAGCAGGGTACCCAGCTCTCCAGTTGCTAAAACAGCCATCAACAATTACCCTTTGTTTCCTGCCACTGAGCCAATTTTGTATCCACCTTGCTGCATTTTCCTGGGATCCACTGGCATTTTATTTTTTTAACCAGTCTGCCATGTAGGATCAAAATCCTTTCTGAAATCCATGTAGACCACATCAACTGCACTACCTCAGCTATCTTCCTTGTTACTTCTTCAAAAAATGTAATCAAGTTGGTCAGACAAGATCTTCCCTTAACAAATCCATGCTGACTATCCTTGATTAACCTATGCTTTTCTAATTGACAGTTTATCCTATCTCTCAGAATAGATTCCAATAATTTGCCCACTACTGAGGTTAGACTGACTGGCCTGTAATTATTCTCTCTCCCTCGCTCCCTTTTTAAACAGAGGTACAACGTTAGCAGTCCTCAGATCCTCCAGCACCACACCTATATCCAGTGAGGATTGGAAAATGATGGTCAGACCTTCCGCTGTTGCCTCTTTTGCTTCTTTTAACAGCCTGGGGTACATTTCATCCGGCCCTGGTGATTTATCAACTTTCAGGGATGGTAATCCCATTAATATGTCAATTAATACATCTATCTGGAATACTCCGTATGGCTACATCAAGTGTGTGGGCAGACGTTGACTGCTTGTGCAAGCAAAAACAATGTCAGGTAACTTAACAAATTAATCTTCTCATTTAATGCTTGTTCACAAAAATGCCTTTATCTTTCTGAAAATTGCTCACCGGGCCGCCCTTGTTGGACAAAACTTGTAATGCGGCTGCTCACGCGAATAGGTTGGACACACCTGATTTAGAATGTACCCAATCTCATAGGTAATTACCTGGCTGCCATTTTAAAAAATGCTGTTCTTTACAATCTGTACATAATTTTGTGTAAGACTATTGGCCACTGACTGATTAGTAAACTGGCAAAGGCATGTTTGAAATGTCACTTTCTGCAAAGTCTTTGAACTCAGTAGATGCATAATGTGATTGGTTGTCTGCATTCATTGAGTTGTTCACAATTATTCAGATTGATTTCATCGCACTGATGACTATGTTTGCTTTTATGTCTACCAGGATTTCACTTCAAAGTAATGGTTCTAGCTGTTTACTAAACATAGAAAGGTTCCACCTGAACAAATCTGAAGCAAGCATTTGCCACGGTCTGGTTATTTTATCCTACAATATCACCAGGTCTTTTGTTTAGGATTGCTGTTTCTCCTGACATTCTGGGCTGAATGTTTGCTTCGGGGGCAAGAAACAGGACACGGGACTGTGTCTGGGTCCTGGACCACACCGCTCCCACACATCCCCACCCTGCCCTAGGGGGAAACAGTCACTCACCTAGAATTTTGACTGGGGCAGCACCTTAATTGGCATAGTGGCAAGTCCCTTGTCAATTAAAGGGGGTGGGCAGGCTCCCAAAGCTGGAGGGCCAATCAGAGGCCTTCTAGCTTCAGGGGAGCACCCGGCTGTAGTACAAGATAAGTAACTGGCAGGTGTGCTTCTACAGGAAGATGCCCCCTCAGCTACTTTTAAAAACTTTAATGAAGAATACAAAAAGCAGCCAGGCCACCACTTTGTGGGGAGTGTGCATCTACTGGCTGCCTTCAGTTGCAACCCCACCCAGGCAGGCAGTGAGGGCCTGTAGGGCTACTTGGGGCACTGGCCCTCTGGCCTGCCATTGGGAGCCCACCTCCAAGCAGTTTACCTGCCCCCCCACTACCCCCCCCAACCCTCCAGCCTCCATAATCAATGCTTAACAAGGCTCTCAATGAGACTAATTGTCCTGCAAGCCTTGTGGGGCAGGTAGCCTTCCCTGACCCCAAATCCATGTCAACCAAAATGGCTGATGTCAGGAACGGGATCGGAAAGTCAGCATGCCAGCCCGCCTCGGACCTTTCGGGCCCGGCCGCCTCCATTGCCGACATTGGTTGGGGCCCAAAAATTTAGCCAACTGTGCATGACTGAACAACTCTGTTGAATGTCTTTGATCATCCCTGTCCAGTAGACTTTCTTTAACATAATGCCATGTCAAGATGCACTGTATGTATTTTCTGTAGGATCTCTGGTCTTGCCGATTTCAGTACAATAATGCCTCTTGATCTTTGAGCACCATGAGATCAAAAATTGTCAGCCACCTCTGTTGGCACAAGCAAGGTGGAGCAGTCTCTGGCGGCACAGTGGCGCAGTGGTTAGCACCGCAGCCTCACAGCTCCAGGGACCCGGGTTCGATTCTGGGTACTGCCTGTGTGGAGTTTGCAAGTTCTCCCTGTGTCTGCGTGGGTTTTCTCCGGGTGCTCCGGTTTCCTCCCACAAGCCAAAAGACTTGCAGGTTGGTAGGTAAATTGGCCATTATAAATTGTCACTAGTATAGGTAGGTGGTAGGGAAATATAGGGACAGGTGGGGATGTTTGGTAGGAATATGGGATTAGTGTAGGATTAGTATAAATGGGTGGTTGATGGTCGGCACAGACTCGGTGGGCCGAAGGGCCTGTTTCAGTGCTGTATCTCTAATCTAAAAAAAAAAAAAAAATCCATTCCTGACCCCACAGAGTATCCAGGGCCGGAGTGGGGCTGGGCATCTGTTTTGCATCCATTCAATAGGTGCCTGTACCAATGTGGGCACAACTTTGGCCAACCTTGCAAAAACTTTAAAATGATGGCCCATCAACAAGCACCATAATTTAACTCATGGTCGAGTATTCATCTGGGAGTCAAGACCTAGGGCACAATGTGGGTACCACTACCACCCTTGAAACAACCATGTTTGGGATGGACAGAAGTTTTGCCCACTTCAGCACCCCCAAGCCACCCTTCCACCCCAATGCAGATCACGAGGAGAAAGGATGCTGGGGCCCTAGCAGGATTCCTGTCTCCATCCAGCCTCCTGCTCCTGATTTCTACCCCAGAGTTGAGGATGAAGGATTTTCAGTGCCAACATCATTTTCCCATTCCTGAGCAGAAGTGTCCACATGAAGGAGAAAAGGAAAAGGAATTTCTAGACCCCATCTAGTTCATCTTCTCCCATGATTATGGTGTTGTTGACTAAACATAGCAATCAATATCTATCAATTAGTCAACAAGAGACCCAGACAGAAGGCAAGGAGAACTGCAGTGTTAGTGAGCTTTAGGAATCATAGGTCCAATCACTTGATTCTTCAAAACACGAGAGACTTACCACATGTCATGCTGGGTTTTATAGGCCCCCATGAGGCGGAATCAGAGGCAGGGGAGCCCATAGAATCGCGACAGGTGGCAGGACGCGGGGAGACAGAGGACCCGTCGCCAAGCGATTTTCTTTGGGGTGGGATAGGCCAACGATGGCTTTTCCACCCAGAGGCCAATTGAGGTCCATAAGTCACCTAACAGACACTTAAAGACCTCTTCCTGCCGCTGCTGGTTAAATCCCTTGTAAAGCAAGGTGACCTCCCTGCAGGCTTAGCGGGGGAGGGCCCTGACTGGGAAACAATGCACCTCCCAGTAACCCCTCTCCTCCAGACTTTATGACCACCCCCCCACCCCCTCCTTGGCGAGGTCTTTCGGCCTGGCCCCAGTGACCCTGCCTCACTTACCTTAGGTCCAGGGTTCCAGTACTGAGTCTGGGTCAGAGGCCTCTGCAGTACAAGCAATGGCCGAGGTGGGCCTCCCCCCACCTGTTCAGCCCAGTGCCGGGAACCCCGCTGTCTTCACATGATCCAACCTGTCATGCCTCAAATTATTTATACACTGCATCCAAAAATATTATTTTCTGAACTAAATCTATCTAATTTACATTTGAATGAATAAAGAGTGTTTTCACCATCTCCCCAGCATTCCATAGATTGACCACTTGCTCATTGAAATATTGTTTCTGCAGATTAGGTTCAAATTTACCCCTTTGAAGTGTGGGCCGTGCCCTCTGAATTGATTATTCTGGATAAGGCGACACAGCTTGTCATGATCTACATTATCTGGTCCCGTTAGAATGTTTTAGAGCAGCAATCACATCATCTCTCAACCTTCCCTTTTACAGTGAGAGCATGACCAATTTATATATTTATTTTCGAGAGCAGTAGGACAGCTAGTGAAATAAATAAGGAGGACATAGTAAATAAGGCCAGGAGGACTAAGAGGAAGAGCAGGCAGGGAGATGTTGCTGAGCACAGCGGGACTGGTGGTCTGAAGTGCATTTGTTTCAATGCGAGAAGTATAACAGGTAAGGCAGATGAACTTAGAGCTTTTATTAGTACTTGGAAATATGATGTTGTTGCTATTACAGAGACTTGGTTGAGGGAAGGGCAGGATTGGCAGCTAAATGTTCCAGGCTTGAGAAGCTTCAGGCGGGATAGAGGAGGATGTAAAAGGGGTGGGGGAGTTGCATTACTAGTTAAGGAGAATATCACAGCTGTACTGCGGGAGGACACCTCAGAGGGGTCATGCAGTGAGGCAACATGGGTGGAGCTCAGGAATAGGAAGGGTACAGTCACGATGTTGGGGGTTTACTACAGGCCTCCCAACAGCCAGCGGGAGGTAGAGGAGCAGATATGTAGACAGATTTTGGAAAGATGGAAAGGTAACAAGGTTGTGGTGGTGGGTGATTTTAACTTCCCCAATATTGACTGGGACTCACTTAGTGCTAGGGGCTTGGATGGGGCAGAATTTGTGAGGAACATCCAGGAGGACTTCTTGAAACAGTATGTAGATAGTCCAATTAGGGATGGGGCCATTCTGGACCTGGTATTGGGGAATGAGCCCGGCCAGGTGGTCAAAGTTTCAGTGGGGGAGCATTTCGGGAGCAGTGACCATAATTCCATAAGTTTTAAGGTACTTGTGGATAAGGATAAGAGTAGTCCTCGGGTGAAGGTGCTAAATTGGGGGAAGGCTAATAATAACAATATTAGGCAGGAACTGAAGAATTTAGATTGGGGGCGGCTGTTTGAGGGTAAGTCGACATCTGACATGTGGGAGTCTTTCAAACGTCAGCTGATTAGAATTCAGGACCAGCATGTTCCTGTGAGGAAGAAAGACAAGTTTGGCAAGTTTCGGGAAGCTTGGATAACACGGGATATTGTGAGCCTAGTCAAAAAGAAAAAGGAAGCATTTGTAAGGGCTGGAAGGCTAGGAACAGATGAAGCACTTGAGGAATATAAAGACAGTAGGAAGGAACTTAAGCAAGGAGTTTGGAGGGCTAAAAGGGGTCATGAAAAGTCATTGGCAAACAGGATTAAGGAAAATCCCAAGGCTTTTTATACATATATAAAGAGCAAGAGTGTAACCAGGGAAAGGGTTGGCCCACTCAAGGACAGAGATGGGAATCTATGTGTGGAGCCAGAGGAAATGGGCGAGGTGCTAAATGAGTACTTTGCATCAGTATTCACCAAAGAGGAGGACTTGGTGGATGATGAGCCTAGGGAAGGGAGTGCAGATAGTCTCAGTCATCTCATTATCAAAAAGGAGGAGGTGTCAGGTGTCTTGCAAAGCATTAAGGTAGATAAGTCCGCAGGGCCTGATGGGATCTACCCTAGAATACTGAGGGAGGCAAGGGGAGAAATTGCTGGGGCCTTGACAGAAATCTTTGCATCCTCATTGGCTACAGGTGAGGTCCCAGAGGACTGGAGAATAGCCAATGTTGTTCCTTTGTTTAAGAAAGGTGGCAAGGATAATCCAGGAAATTATAGGCTGGTGAGCCTTACGTCAGTGGTAGGGAAACTATTAGAGAGGATTATTCGGGACAGGATTTACTCCCATTTGGAAACAAACGAACTTATTAGTGAGAGATAGCATGATTTTGTGAAGGGGAGGTCGTGTCTTACTAATTTGATTGAGTTTTTTGAGGAAGTGACGAAGATGATTGATGAAGGAAGAGCAGTGGATGTTATCTATATGGACTTTAGTGAAGCCTTTGACAAGGTCCCGCATGGCAGACTGGTACAAAAGGTAAAGTCACACGGGATCAGAGGTGAGCTGGCAAGATGGATACAGAACTGGCTTGGTCATAGAAGACAGAGGCTATCAGTGGATGGGTGTTTTTCTGAATGGAGGAATGTGACTAGTGGTGTTCCGCAGGGATCAGTGCTGGGACCTTTGCTGTTTGTAGTATATATAAATGATTTGGAGGAAAATGTAGCTGGTCTGATTAGTAAGTTTGCGGACGACACAAAGGTTGGTGGAGTTGCGGATAATGATGAGGATTGTCAGAGGATACAGCAGGATATAGATCGGTTGGAGACTTTGGTGGAGAAATGGCAGATGGAGTTTAATGTGGACAAATGTGAGGTAATGCATTTTGGAAGGTCTAATGCAGGTGGGAGGTATACAGTAAATGGCAGAACCCTTAGGAGTATTGACAGCCAGAGAGATCTGGGCGTACAGATCCACAGGTCACTGAAAGTGGCAACGCAGGTGGATAAGGTAGTCAAGAAGGCATACGGCATACTTGCCTTCATCGGTCGGGGCATAGAGTATAAAAATTGGCAAGACATGTTGCAGCTGTACAGAACCTTAGTTAGGCCACACTTAGAATATTGCGTGCAATTCTGGTCGCCACACTACCAGAAGGACGTGGAGGCTTTGGAGAGGGTACAGAAGAGGTCTTTACCAGGATGTTGCCTGGTCTGGAGGGCATTAGCTATGAGGAGAGGTTGGAAAAACTCAGATTGTTTTCACTGGAACGACAGTGGTGGAGGGGCGACATGATAGAGGTTTACAAAGTTACGAGCGGCATGGACAGAGTGGATAGTCAGAAGCTTTTTCCCAGTGTGGAAGAGTCAGTTCCTAGCAGACATAGGTTTAAGGTGCGAGGGGCAAAGTTTAGAGGGGATGTGCGAGGCAAGTTTTTTACACAGAGGGTGGTGAGTGCCTGGAACTTGCTGCCAGGGGAGGTGGTGGAAGCAGATACGATAGCGACGTTTAAGAGACATCTTGACAAATACACGAATAGGAAGGGAATAGAGGGATATGAGCCCCGGAAGTGCAGAAGGTGTTAGTTTAGGCAGGCATCAAGATCGGCGCAGGCTTGGAGGACCGAATGGCCTGTTCCTGTGCTGTATTGTTCTTTGTTCTTTGTTCTTATTAACCAATCCCCCAATCATTGTGGTTGCCCTCCTCGTTATCCTTTCAATAGCTGTGATATCTTTTGGTACTGCAGCAACCAGAGCTGTACAAAATGACTGCCCTCAGAAATTTGTCCTTCGCGTACCACATGATGGCATGCAAGCCGCAATCCTTACCAATGTGACCACCACAGACCTATCTCAGTGAAGACTGGCATCAAGCAAGGCTGTGTCATCGTACCAAACGGCTTCACCATCTTCCTCGCCGCAAAGTGCACCTCACCTCCAGCAAGCTCCCTACAGAAATGGAAATAACCTGCAGGACGGACAGAAAAGTTAAAATAAGCAGCAAGTAACATTTGTGCCGCATAAGTGCCAGGTAATGATCATCTCCAACATCTCCCCTTGACATTTAATGGCATTATGATCGCTGAATCCCCCACTATCATCATCCTGGGGATTACCATTGACCAGAAGCTGAACTGGAGCAGCCATATAAATATTGTGGCTACAAGAGCAGGTCAGAGGCTAGGAATCCTGCAGCAAGTAACTCACCTCCTGACTCGCCAATCCCTGTCCACCATCGACAAGGCACAAGTCAGGAGTGTGTTGGAATACTCTCCACTTGCCTGGATGGGTGCAGCTCCAACAGCACTCAAGAAGCTCGACACCATCCAGGACAAAAGCAGCCCACTTCATTGGCACCCCATCCACAAACATTCACTCCCTCCACCACCGATGCACAGTTGCAGCAGTGTGTACCATCTACAAGATACTAAGCAGCAACGCACCAAGCCTCCTTCGACAGCACTTTCCAAACCCACGACATCTACTACTTAGAAGGACAAGGGCAGCAGATGCATGGGAACACCACCACCTGCAACTTCCCCTCCAAGCCACACACCATCCTGACTTGGAACTATATTGCTGTTCCTTCCTTGTCACTGGGTCAAAATCCTGGAACTTCCTTCCTAACAGTACTGTTGGTGTACCTACATCCCAAGGATTGCAGCGGTTCAAGAAGGCAGCTCACCACCATCTTCTCAAAGGCAATTAGGGATGGGCAATAAATGCTGGCCTAGCCAGCAATGCCCACATCCCAAGAACGAATAATAAAAAAATCCCTGAAGAAATGCGTATACCCACCTACTCATGGGAGTCCCTGTCCGCTGCTCAAAGTGGAGAAGGTGCATTCGGGAGGTAACAAGGCATCTTGTGAGATTTCAATGGGAGCATGCGGAAGCCAAATCCAGGTTAAGGAAGGAGCGCAGTGCAACACCCTCTCCCCACCCCCGAGTAACCAGCTTATGCAACTCTTCTATTGTCACATTGCATTGTTTTACTAGATATGATAGGCAGTCACTTTATTGGCCTGAAGATCAAGCCTTGTGGTTCTTCATGGTTTTTATATCTTCGCTTTGATATTTTAGGTTTGTGAAAGAACCAGATTCCGCCATGTGTTTTACAAGGCTGTATTTTGTGCAACCACTTCCGAGCCCTTTTTGAACTACTTTTGCCTCTGCCAGCAACCTCCAAGTAATATTTGTTGCTTTCTTCAGGGACAAATTAACCTCAGCCCTAAAATTCCACTGAGTTGTCTTTAAACTAAGGCTGCAAACAAAGCTGTCTCTTGGGTGTTTTCGCTCTAGAATTTTTTTTTACTCGTTCCTAGGATTTGGCCATCGCTGGCTTGCCCATCCCTAATTGCCCATTGAGAAGGTGGTGGTGAGCTGCCTTCTTGAACCACTGTAGTCCATGTGGGGTAGGTACACCTACAGCGCTATTGGGAAGGGAGTTTCAGGATTTTGACCCAGTGACAGTGAAGGAACGGCGATAAAGTTCCAAGTCTGGATGGTGTGTGACTTGGAGGGGAAGTTGCAGGTGGTGGTGTTCCCATGCATCTGCTGCCGTTCTCCTTCTGGTAGAGGTCACGGGGTTGGAAGGTGCTGTCGAAGGAGCCTTGCTGCATTGCTGTAGTGCATCTTGTAGATGATACACACTGCTACCACTATGCATCCGGTGGTGAAGGGAGTGAATGTTTGTAGATGGGGTGACAATAAAGCGGGCTGCTTTGTCCTGGATGGTGTTGAGCTTCTTGAGTGTTGTTGGAGCTGCACCCATCCAGGCAAGTGGAGAGTATTCCATCACACTCCTGACTTGTGCTTTGTAGATGGTGGACAGGCTTTGGGGAGTCAGGAGGTCGGTTACATGCCACAGGATTCCTAACCTCTCACCTGCTCTTGTAGTCATGGTATTTATATGGCTACTCCAGTTTAGTTTCAGTCAATGGTAACCCCCAGGATGTTGATAGTGGGGGTTTCAGCGATCATAATGCCATTGATTGTCAAGGGGAGATGGTTAGATTCTCTTTTGTTGTAGATGGTCATTGCCTGGCACTTGTGTGGCGCGAATGTGGCTTGCCACTTATCAGTCCAAGCCTGGATATTGTCCAGGTCTTGCTGCATATGGGCATGGGCTGCTTCAGTATCTGAGGAGTCGTGGATGCTGCTGAACATTGTGCAATCATCAGCGAACATCCCCACTTCTGACTTTATGATTGAAGGAAGGTCATTGATGAAGCAGCTGAAGATGGTTGGGCCTAGGACACTACCCTGAGGAACTCCTGCAGTGATGTCCTGGAACTGAAATGATTGTCCTCAACCATCTTCCTTTTCGCTAGGTACGATTGCAACCAGTGGAGGGTTTTCCCCTGATTCCCTTTGACTCCAGTTTTGCTAGGGCTTCTTGATGCCATATTCGGTCAAATGTTGCCTTAATGTCAAGGGCAGTCACTCTCACCTCACCTCTTGAGTTCAGCTCTTTTGTCCATGTATGAACCAAAGCTGTAATAATTCATAACTTTCTGGAAGGTTTCTCAGCTGTGTGCACAATGCTTAGGAAACATAGGAAACATAGAAAATAGGAGCAAGAGTAGGCCATTTGGCCCCTCGAGCCTGCTCTGCCATTCAAGTAGATCATGGCTGATCTTCTACCTCAATGTCATTTTCCCGCACTGTCCCCATATCTCTTGATATCTTTAATATCTAGAAATCTATTGATCTCTGTCTTGAACATACTCAATGACTGATCCTCCACAGCTCTCTGGGGCCGAGATTCCACAGATTCACCATTCTCTCAGTGAAGAAATTACTCCTCATCTCAATCCTAAGTAGCCTACCTTTTATTCTCCCCTGGTTCTAGACCCCCAGCCAAGGGAAACATCCTTCCTGCATCAATCTTGTCAAGCCCTGTAAGAATTTTTTGTGCTTCAATGAGATCACCTCTCATTCTTCTAAACCCTAGAGAACACAGGCCCAGTTTCCTCAATCTCTCCTCATAGGACAATCCCGCCATCCCAGGAATCAGCCTAGTGAGCCTTTGTTGTACTCCCTGTTTGGCAAGTATATCCTTAGGTAAGGAGACCAAAACTGTACACAATACTCCAGGTGTGGTCTCACCAAGGCTCTATACAATTGCAGCAAGACTTCTGTACTCAAATCCTCTCTCAAGAAAGGCCAACATACCATTTGCCTTCCTAATTGCTTGCTAAACCTACATTTTAGCTGTCAATGACTCATGAACAAGGACACCCAGGTTCCTTTGGACTTCCAATCCCTCACCATTTAAGAAATTCCCTGCATTTTTGTTTTTCCTACCAAAGTGGATAACTTCACATTTTTCCACATTATATTGTATCTGCCATGTTCTTGCCCATTCACTTAACCTGTATAAATTCCCTTGAAGCCTCTTTGCATCCTCGTCACAACTCACATCCCCACCTAGTTCTGTGTCATCAGCAAACTTGGAAACATTACATTTGGTCCCCACATCTAAATCATTGATATAGATTGTGAACAGCTGGAGCCCAAGCACTGATCTTTGTGGTACCCCACTGGTCACAGCCTGCCATCCTGAGAATGACCTGTTTATTCCTACTGTCTGTTTTCTATCTGGTAACCAGTTGTCAATCCATGCCAGTATATTCCCCCCCAATCCCATGTGCTCTAATTTTGCTTACAAACCTCCTGTGTGGGACTTTATCGAAAGCCTTCTGAAAATCCAAATACACCACTTCCACTGGTTCCCCGTTATCTATTCTGCCAGTTACATCTTCCAAAAAAACTTCAACAGGTTTGTCAAACATGATTTCCCTTTCAAAAATCCAGGTTGACTGCCCAATTTTACCATTATTTTCTAACTGTGCAGTTATCACATCCTTTATAATCGATTCTAATATTTTCCCTACTACTGACGTCAGAGTAACACTCTGTAGTTCCCATTTTCTCTCTTCCTCTTTTCTTGAACAGTGGGGTTACATTTGCCACCTTCCAATCTTCAGGAACCACTCCAAAATCTATAGAATTTTGGAAGATGGTCACCAATACATCCACTATCCCTGCACTACCTCTTTCAACACTCTGGGATGTAGATCATCAGGTTCAGGAGATTTTTCAACTTTCAGTCCCATTAATATCTCCAGAACTACTTTTTTTACTAATACTAATTTCTTTCAGTTCATCATTCTCACTAGTCCCTTGGTTTTCTAGTATTCCTGGGAGGATTTTTGTATCTTCCTCCATGAAGACAGAAACAAAGTAGTTGTTTACTTTCTGTGCCATTTCCTTATTCCCCATTATAAGTTCCCAGTCTCTGCCTTTAATGAGTCGGCATTTGCCTTTTCTAATTTTTTCCTTTTTACGTACCGATAGAAGATTTTTCCATCTGTTTTTATGTTTCTCGCTAGTTTACTTTCATATTCTAATTTATCTTTCTTTATCAGTTTCTTGGTCTCCCTTTGCCGACTTCTAAAATACTCTTAATCCTCAGGCTTACTTTTTTTGGGAACTTTATACACTTGTTCCTTTGATCTAATACAATCTTTAATTATCTTGTTAGCCATGGTTGGATCACTTTTCCTGCTAGGTTTTTGTGCCTTAAAGGAATATAAATTTGTTGTCAACCATGTATGAATTCTTTAAATGCTAGCCATTGCCAGTCTACCAGCATACCTTTTAATGTAGTTCCCCAATCTACTGCAGCCAACCTGTCCCTCATACCTTCGTAGTTTCCTTTGTTTAAATTTAAGACCCATTTAAAATAAACAGTTTAACCACTGGGCCAAAATGGTACAGATGGCTTAGCAAATGCACTATCGGAGGAAATGAAACCCTCTAGAATAATATAATCCGTAATTTTTTGGGAGGTTTATTGCAGGAACTCATCATCCACGAGGGAATAATTCTGAGACTGTCAAGCACATCATTCTAATATTGTGATGAGTCATTCTTGCATATTTAAGCCAGAAACCAGCTACTGAAGTGCATTGACTAGTGAGGATTCATGGAATACGATGCCTCCTCTGATGATGAGAATGTGGAGGGGAATGCTGCCCAGGAAGTGCCAGATGAAGGGTCCCAGGCACAGTAGGAAAGGCGCCATGAGATATGCCCAAGGGAGGCACGAGACACCTTTATACATTCACATTTCCTGTCACCCTTACCACGTTCTGGAACTGCAGCAACAAAGCATTACCTTTAAGCATCCTTGTTGTTGTCTCCTTCCTTTTGCACTGCAGCGCCCAGGTACACATCATAAAATGGCAAGGCTGAAGCATTGAGTGCTCAGGGCTTGGTCCCCAGCTTCCAGCCCCATTGGAGGAAGGGTTGAAATGAAGTCCCAAAGGATATCAATAACAGAAAGGAGATGCAATGAGATGACATCATTTCTTTATTCCACGTGACATCAAATGCCACCCTATGCATCTGCAATGTACATTCACCCATGAACCCTTACGTGCATCTAGATGCTCTTCTTAAATCTTTTCCGGGTGCTCCTACGTGGGGCGCCCCCTGCGCTGTCAGCTGAGGTGGAGGCAGGCTGCTGACCTTTCTGCCCCCTGGCTTGGGATGACCTTGGCAATTGTCCTCTGGCTGCCTGAGGCATGGAGGGTCCGGGTGCAGGGACCCTCTCTGTCATCAGAGGTGATGGAGATTGGTGTCACTGGCAGAGGGGCTTTGGAGCTATTCTCCACACCAGGAGCACCCTGAGAGGAGCCCCCAGCCAGTTGCTCCTCCCCACTTTATGAGGCACACTTGTACCTCCCTGCTGACTTGAGAGGGATGTGGACCTGGTGGAAACTCTTGGTGCCTGATCCCTCTCTCTTGCCTTGCCACCGCTGGATGGAGGCCATGGACAAAGTGATGCAGTACAGCTCTGCGTGCATCTCTGGCAGCCACTGATTGGTCTGCTGGATGTGGCTCTACATGAGTCGTCATGCTCTCAATGCAGGAAGCCAGACACACAATTGGCAGACAGAGTGCAGAACCCAAGGCCTGGATGGACTCCTTCATTGACTGCCCTTGTGTACACAGAGTCTCCATCATCTCTGCCAGATGTTGTCTGACCTTTGGCTGCAACGGCAGCATTTTCCATGTTGCTGGCGACACCAGAGGTACGTCAACACCCTAGGGCTCAGCATGGGCCTGGCCTCCCACCATTCTCCAACTGTCACAGCCTCTGTCAGCTACCTCGGTGCGTCTGTGATGTGTTTACCAGATTATGACCCTGAATCTGAATATGAACGGATACCCACCAACTGAAAGTCTTTGCACTGGTGGAGAGTGCAGGGGAATGATGTGATCCTGCACTCACCTTCTGAGGCTCACTACTCCTCATCAGAGGTGGCTGCCTGTCCCCCAGTCTCACCAGCTCTTTGTTTTTGCTTTTCATCTTGACCTGCATGAGAGAACAGAGACGTTGAAGGGTCAGGGTCTGCCCATCATGACATTCTAATTGTTGGATGATCATTTTGAGAGTGATGTCCCTTTAAGATCTCAGTATGCTAATGAGCTAAGTACGAAGATGTAGTCATGTGACACTCTGCACGGCAACACCCTGGACAAAGGTTCTGTAACTAGTTTGCTCTGTATTGTGTGTATTAGTTTAGCTATAAATAAACCTTCTGGATATCTTCACGGACCTGTGACAGCTGTTATACCTCTCCTCTGTACCCGTGCGTGGGTTCCTCGCAGGTGTCAGCAGCCATATTCTCAGTGGGTAGCCCTTGTCTCCAAGGATCCATCCATGAAGGTGCGCAGGCAGATGGAAAAGTTCTGGCACCTGGGACTGCCGAAGTATGTAGTGTAGTCGTGACTGTTTCTGTCACCTCCTTTAACCAGGTGAGGCCCTGAAACCCCGTGGTTCCCGTGCAAAAGGACGCTGGGCCCACCTATGCAAGAAATCTGGCTCCAACAAAGCAATCAGAAGTCACAATAGGACACAAACAAACAGAAGACAGGCGCAGCAGCATGGCAACAGCAGCAAGGAGTGCATCAGAGACCTGCATAAATGCAAGTCGATGCACAAAGTCCACAGTGAAATAGAGCTGAGCCAAGACTCAGAGTGGAGCAATTCTCAGCCAGAGGACGAGCAGGTGTTTCACATTGTGAACCTGATACATTATGTTGATGAAGTCAAACAACTGGAAGCTTTTGTTACTATAAACATAATAGCCCAAAGAAAGTTGGCAAACACACACTCAAGACTAAGACTGGCACAGGAGCTAGTGCAAATATCCTACCAGTTCGAATCCTGAAGGATATGTACCGGGGTCTTTGAAAATTAATGATGCAACCGACAACTGCAAAGTTAACTGCATACAATGGGTCACTCATCCCTTGCAGTGGCACACTAACAATGCAATGCAGCTATGGCAAGTTGGCATGGAAACCACAGATATTTTACCTGGTAGATATGAGCAGACCAGTAGTGACAGGATTACCAGCATGTAAGGACCTCAACATTGTGACTATCCACGAGATCACCAAGGACCCATTACAGCAGAAGAGACCAAGGGTACCCGCATTGAGTCAGTCCAAGACCTACAACAAATGTACCTGGACAGGTTTGACACCATAGGAGATTTCAAAGGCAACCCTGCCTTTGCATCAGAGAGGATTCAATTCCGTCAATCGACCCTCCCAGAAAGTGTAGCGTACACATACAAGAAAAGCTTAAGCACGAGTTGGATGACATGGAACACGATGGCATCATCCGTCATGTGTATCAATAAACAGACTGGTGGAGCTCAATTCTGTGCATGCTAAAGAAGGATGGAGCAATCAGGGAATGTCTAGATCCAAGGTCTCTAAACCTCTCCCTAAAGAGATGCCCCCACAAGATTCCAACTCTAGAGGAATTGAATCCTAAGTTTACAGGAGCCAAATTATTCTCCAAGTTGGATGCTAAACATGGATATTAGTCGGTACACCTAGCTAAAGAATCTCAGGAAGTCCCCACCTTCAGGCCACCATTTGGAAGATATTGATTCCAGAGACTACCCTTCGGTTTATCTGTCAGTCAAGATCTGTTTCTGCAGCACAGGGACAGAATTATAGAAAATGTGCCTGGATGTATATGCATTGCCGATGATATTGCGGTAATGGGCAAAACAAAAGAAGAGCATGATCGAAATCTTCATTCACTGATGGCAATAGCTCATCATGAAGGGCTCATTTTTAATAGCAAGAAGTGCCAGGTGAATGTAAGTCAGATCAATTTCTTTGACTCCATCTATTCAGGTTGTGGAATCCATCCTGACCCAGGCAAAGTCAAAGATGTAAGGCATATGCCTACCCCAAAAGACAAAGAAGACCTCCAGAGAAGTCTTGGATTTTTCAACTTCTTGGCACCATCCATTCCACATTTTTCTGACAAAGCATCATCACTGAGAGAACTGTTAAAGAAAGATGTACCATTTGTATGGCAGGAGGACAATCAGCATATATTTGAGTCTCTCAAACAAGCATTGTCATCAGAAACCTGTACCCTGCAGTACTATGATCCAAGGAAGAAGAAAATCCTGGAAGTGACACCTCACAGAAAGGGCTAGGAGCATGCATTCTGCAGGATGGCAAACCAATTGCATTTGGATCCTAATGTTTATCTTCAGCACAATCCAATTACTCAAACATAGAGCGGGAAAGACTTGCTCTGGTGTTTGGGACCACAAGGTTCCACACCTGCCTCTTTGGCAAGCAGTTCACGGTGGAAACTGACCACAAACGACTGGACATGATTTGGCGCAAGCCATTGACAAGCGCACCACCTCGACTACAGCGACTTTCAGTGAAAGTACAGGGGTACAACTTTGACATCTGCTACAAACCGGGTACCAAAATGGTCACCTCAGATACGCTTAGCAGATTGCCAAACCCGAACAAGAATGAAGAAATTCCACTGGATTTACAAGTAGACAGCATGGATATCCAGGTGCTCAAAATCGATTTACCGTATTTTGGTCAGCACAAATGTGACCAACTACAATTAGAAACAGCCAATGACCCACAACTGAAGGAAGGCACTGTGGAGAGTCATCATAGAAGGATGGCCTGACATAGTAAAGGAGGCTTTTGACCTTATAGAGATGAACTCAGTATCTCGAGAGGCATAACCTTCAAAGGAAAACAAGTGATTGTGCCCAAAGCTCTCTGACAGGACATCTTGTCACAACTTCACCAAGGCCATATGGGCATACAGCGAATGAGACGACTGGAAAGAGACATTTTTATTGGCCAGGATCAGCAGGGACATCGAAAAGTTAGTGAGGATGTGCGAGACATGGCAGAGCCACCAGGCACAACAACATAAAGTACCTCTACACTCCCACGAGATTCTGTCAGTCCCTTGGTCCAAAATTGACACTGACCTATTTATGGTGAATGGAGTCACTGATTATTTCTCCAAGTTTCCAATTATCGGGCAGGTAAAAGACACTTCAAGAGTGGTTGTCGCAGACACATTGAGAGCCATATTCAATCTTTTTAGTGCACCTGAAGAAATTATTTCTGACAATGGGCCACAGTATAAGGGCAGACCTTTCCGGGATATGTGTGCCAAATGGGGCATAAACCATGTGACATCCTCACCACATTACCCTAGATCTAACGGTCTTGCCGAGTGAATGGTTTGCACAGTTAATTCGCTTATCCTGAAGTGTTGGACAACGAAACAAGATTTTCGTGTTGCCATGCTACACCTCAGAACTACACCTATGGATATGGGCTTACCGTCACCAACAGAGATCATGTTTGGCAGACAAGTGAGAACGACTCTGCCAAGCCATCATCTGTCCAAATTCTCTGAGATGCCGGAGACACTGCTTGAAAAACAAAGGAGAATGAAGATAGTGCATGATCGACATGCAGGAGCGGAACTACCTCAGCTACACATAGGACAAAAGGTCAGGGTCATAAATCCCACAATGAGAACATGGTTACCCACAGATGTATCCAAAGTGTGCAGTGAGCCTTTGACTCACAAGGTTACAACATCTAACGGAGCAGTGTTGAGGAGGAACTGGAGCTAAATAAGAGAAGTGTGCACTACTCCAATTGCGCAGAACAGACTCGAAAGAACACACTCCGACAATGAGGTTATGATGGAACAACAGGACAACAACCAACACATTGACAGCATGTCTGCAAACCAGAAACAGCCAAGGGTGAAACATACCCAGAAGGTCATACCATAAGCAGATCTGGAAGAGTTGTCAAACCACCAAAACAATGCTTCTGCACACGTAAATTTCACAATCCCCATCTTTATACTTGTAAATTTTATAATTTCTATCCCTGTATAACTAATTTTAATATTGTCCAATTTTATGTGTTTTTACTTGTAGCGTGCGAGGCTTATCTTTGGAAAGAAAGGGGATATTGTACGATCGCTTTAAGAGTGATGACCCTTTAAGAGTGATGTCTCTTTAAGAACTCAGTTTCCAAGTGAGCTAAATGCCAGCTTGTAGTCATGTGACTAGAAGCCATAGTCACTCTGCACAGCAACACCCTGTTCAAAGGTTCTGTATGTAGTTTTCTCTGTATTTTGTGTATTAGTTTAGTTGTAAATAAACCTAGAGATCTTCAAGGAATTGGAATCCACGTACCTCATTGTGTTGCCCAAGATAATGCAAAGAAACACATGACACCAATCACTCCAACTGTGCTTCTCCATTGATGCAGTGGTGATCACAGTACAGCATGGCTCATTTGTAGCGGATACACCTTTGTGCCCCAGGAGATGCGCACTCACTCCCTTGGGTAGGTGCCCCTGCTTTGCCGCCTTGTTGCCCTGTCAGTTCCATGGCCTCCTCCTCCATCAGGGTGAGGACGTTGAAGTAAGGCACTCCACCACTAGTCTTGGCACGTTCTTTTTGATTGTGAGATGTCTTCTCCTGCAGACACAATAAGTTAATCTCCCAGTGGGGACCAGCCCAAGACCTCTGATGGTGATAGTCCAGCAGTATATAATGGGGGCACACATATGCCTCGTGCATGAGGCCCGTCTCGAGGGACTGTGTGGGGTTAAACAGTGACAGATATGCACCTCTCACTGCGAGGCATCATGTCCTGTTGCCCTTCACCAATGCATATGACTGGGTGGTCTCCCTTTCCACCAAACACTTCCTCTCGCTCTGTCATATGCAATCCCCAGAGGGTCCAAAGTGTTTGGAGTACTCAACTTAACAGCCCAAATCAGATCATTGACCCGCTTCCTGCACTGGATCAATGTTCTGGGGGTGGCCTCACGGCTGCTGACCTCCTCCACGATCTCCATCCAGGCTTGCTTGGGCAGGCGGGCAGGCCTTCTCCTCCCCTCCCAGAGGAAGAGGATCTCCTGCCTTTCCCTTAGCCTGGAGGTGAACCTGCAGGGAGGCATCGCTAAACCGTGGGGCCGCCTGGGGTCTTCTTTAAGCCCACGGTCGCTGCAGGCTCACGTTCAACTCCTTGCCTATTAGGGAGCAGAGGTGGCAGAAAGGCTTCTTCAGGGCACTCAGGAAGGCAACTCTTTAAACCAGGCAACAGTGAATGCAGGGCTGGCAGCCCCTTAAATATGGTGCCAGTGCCTGTCATTGAGTCAGACGACAGTGCCATTGCTGCCTCATTTTCCGCCTTTGGCACTTGATCTGCACAGGCCCCATACCTCCGCTTCCTTAATTCGCCGGCCACCGTGAGATCACATTCGGCCAGCTGCATTTCGCTCATTCGGCTACAGCACCCGCTTGCAGTGCTGCGGCTGAGACCGGTGCCAATCGATCTAAATTCCAACCATTAACTCTGTTTCTCTCTCGACAGATGCTGCCAGACATGCTGAGTAGTTCCAGCATATACAGTGTTTTTATTTAACACTATGCTATTCCTTATGGCTGTTGATCCTAAATTTCCATGTGCAAAACACTGTTTGGTAATAAGCAGGTTCTGTTCTGCTCTATAATTAACTTCGGAGCAAGCAGACCTCAACTGCAATATGCCTGGAGTGACTGCAGACTTATTTTTATGAGGCTTGATAAACAAAAATAATTTAAAGCTTTATTTCAAATTTTTCATTACTTTCTAATGTGTTCTGCCAACAAAGGTGAGGATTGTCAGTGCAGAACACTTTTCCGCATTATACAGCCAAGCCTCACAGAATTACAGAATTGTTACAGCACAGGAGGCCATTCAGCCCATCGTATCTGCACCAGCTCTCCGAGAGAGCAATTCACCTAATGCCATTCCCCTGCCTTCTCCCCATAACCTGGCACATTTTTCTTTTTCATATAACAGTTTAATTCCCTTTTGAATGCCTCGATTGAATCTGCCTCCACCACACTCTCAGGCAGAGCATTCCAGACCTTAACCACACAATGCGTGAAAAAGTTTTTCCCCATGTCGCCATTATTTCTTTTGCCAATGACCTGAGATGTGTGCCCTCTTGTTCTTGATCCTTTCACGAATGATAATAGTTTTTCTCTATCTACTCTGTCCAGACCCCACATCATTTTGAATACCTTTAGTTTAGTTTAGAGATACAGCACTGAAACAGGCCCTTTGGCCCAGCGAGTCTGTGCCGACCATCAACCACCCATTTATACTAATCCTACACTAATCCCATATTCCTACCACATCCTCACCTGTCCCTATATTCCCCTACCACCTACCTATACTAGGGGCAATTTATAATGGCCAATTTCCCTACCAACCTGCAAGTCTTTTGGCTTGTGGGAAGAAACCGGAGCACCCGGAGAAAACCCACGCGGCATAGGGAGAACTTGCAAACTCCACACAGGCAGTACCCAGAATTGAACCCGGGACACTGGAGCTGTGAGGCTGCGGTGCTAACCACTGCGCCACTGTGCCGCCCTACCACTGCGCCACTGTGCCGCCCTACCACTGCACCACTGTGCCACCCTATGAAATCTTCCCTCAGCCTTCTCTTCTCCAAGGAAAAGAGTCCCAACTTCTCCAATCTATCTTCGTAAATGAAGTTCCTCATCCCTGGAACCATTCTCATGAATCCTTTCTGCACTGTCTCCAATGCCTTCACATCCTTCATGAAATGCGGTACCCAGAACTGGACACAATACTTCAGCTGAAGCCGAACTAGTGTCTTATACAAGTTCAACGTAACCTCAACAGAAATCCATTGATATCTGGATACTCGTGACATCAAGCGATATGGGGATAGGACGGGAAAGTGACATTGACATGGATAATCAGCCATGATCTAATTGAATGGCAGAGCAGGTTCAATGGGCTGAATGACCTACTCCTGCTCCTATGTTCTTTGCTCTTGTACACAATGCCCCGATTAATAAAGGCTAGGATACTGTATGCTTTAATAACTGCTCTCTCAACCTGTCCTCCACCTCACAAATGTGAGGTAATGCATAATGCATTTTGGAAGGTCTAATGCAGGTGGGAGGTATATAGTAAATGGCAGAACCCTTAGGAGTATTGACAGGCAGAGAGCTCTGGGCGTACAGGTCCACAGGTCACTGAAAGTGGCAACGCAGGTGGATAAGGTAGTCAAGAAGGCATACGGCATGCTTGCCTTCATCGGTCGGGGCATAGAGTATAAAAATTGGCAAGACATGTTGCAGCTGTACAGAACCTTAGTTAGGCCACGCTTAGAATATTGCGTGCAATTCTGGTCGCCACACTACCAGAAGGACGTGGAGGCTTTGGAGAGGGTACAGAGGAGGTTTACCAGGATGTTGCCCAGTCTGGAGGACATTAGCTATGAGGAGAGGTTGGAAATACTCAGATTGTTTTCACTGGAACGACGGAGGTGGAGGGGCGATATGATAGAGATTTACAAAGTTATGAGCGGCATGGACAGAGTGGATAGTCAGAAGCTTTTTCCCAGGGTGGAAGAGTCAGTTACTAGGGGACATAGGTTTAAGGTGAGAGGGGCAAAGTTTAGAGGGGATGTGCGAGGCAAGTTTTTTACACAGAGGGTGGTGAGTGCCTGGAACTTGCTGCCAGGGGAGGTGGTGGAAGCAGATACGATAGCGACGTTTAAGAGACATCTTGACAAATCTATGAATAGGAAGGGAATAGAGGGATATGGGCCCCGGAAGTGCAGAAGGTGTTAGTTTCGGCAGGCATCAAGATCGGCGCAGGCTTGGAGGGCCGAATGGCCTGTTCCTGTGCTGTACTGTTCTTTGTTCTTTGTTCAATAACTTATGCATATGTACACCTGGTCCCTCTGTTCATCCATCACCTTTAGTGTTGTACCCTTTATTTTATATTGTCTCTCCTTGTTCTTCCTACCAAAAGGAATCACTTCTCCGCATTACCCTCCTTACTGTTCACAATGCTTCCAAGTTTCATATTGTCATGCAGTCCCTCCACCTGCCAAGAATGAGGCATATTAGCTTTTTCATATGAATATTGATCTGAAAATTGTTGCTGAAATGAAGAAAGGTCTTGTTTTAAAAAAATCACCAGACCCTTGGCTGGAAAGACATCTGCATATTGACAGATGGTGCCTGTAGAGACAAATTTCCCTTAACCAATTTAACCCACCATGGACTTTAAGCACCAGACATTGAAGATGAGGGATCTCAGATTTCAGGATAACTGCTGGGATGGCCGAATCCACAACCAGATGTGGTCAGACCAGCTGGTCACATGACTAGCCTGCTTGGCAACCTGGTTTTTCTGAATTGTACAAAGAGTTTTGAACAGAGAGACTGCACTATGCTCCTGGACTGAAGAAGACCTCTCCTGACTGGCTCTCCCTCTCTTTCTCACGGAACTCCAAATCCACTGAAGATACATGAACCCCAAGAGAGAAAGGTCTCCTGCAGTGAACAAGGTTTGATAAGAATACTGGGCCCCAACGAAGAGCAAGATCTACCTACAGTCAAGGACTCTACAGTGAGCTCGAAGAACCGTAACAAAAACCCTCTTCAGAGATTGGCTCAAACTTTTCCACTTTATTTTTCTTCTGCTCTTTTCTGTCTCTATCTGCATGTGTGTATCACATATGCATGCTAGTGTGGGCACATCATGTATCTGTAGGCGTTAACCGAATTAAAGTTTAAGTTTAATAAATTTCAACCTTTCTTCTTTAAACCTAAGAAACCTGTTTCTGCTGGTTTCTTTGCCTTATAATTGGAAAGCAGTGAACAAGGATTCATCAAGGGGGAGCTAAAAACACGGTGTGTTTAAAATTAAGCCCTGTTACGGTAATACCAGGTGAAGGCTGAGAGGGAACCCTAGACCCCTTTCTCACCTGGTTGTAACACATATCTTCCACAAATTTTGAAATGAATTTTAATCTGCAGCTGGAGTGAGATGTACCAGGACAACAGGAACCAATGTGAGGTCTAGACGATTATAACTCATGGGTCTCACTGATGTTGAGCAGGCTTTCACCCAAAGGACCCCGGCACTAAGTTGAGTCATTGCCGATTGGGTGGTGGGGGGTTGGGGGTGGGGGAGAGCGGGTGTGAAACCTGGGCCAGGGAAGACCCGAGATTACTTTGTGAGTCTGGGAGGAGAGCTCAAAAATCACATACTTGGGCATCTTCTTGTTCTGTATCCCATCTACTGCATTGCTTTTCCTGGCGGCTTTGGCACAGGACATCGCAACCTCACTCCCCAGTTCAAATCCGATGGGGGTCTGAATGACATTATCAGACTCCAATATTTCAGTATCATTGAGGCTCTCCAGTTGCCTCTGGCAGGCATCCTTTACATGGTTCCAGAACCTGGGTATTAAAATGGAAACAGGCATGAACCTATTGGGAAGACAATGGCTAATGCCCCAGCCCCATTTTCACAGCTAGTTGTTTGATGTTGTCTGCACTCCCTGAAAGGGTGGTGGAAACAGATTCAATAGTAACATTTAAAAGGCATTTAGATAAGTAATTGAAAAGGAAAGAATTTCAGGGTTATGGGAAAGGCGGAGGAGAGTGGTACTAATGGAATAGCTCTTTCAAAGAGCCAGTGCAAGCACAATGGGCTGAATGGTCTCCTGTGCCATTTGATTTTATGATCAGTTGGGACAATTTGCAAAACAGAAATGTAGCAACAGGCAGACAAAGTAGGTTGCTGCCTGCAGTGTTATGCACTAAGTCTATGATTATAGTATTAGCTCATTCTATGTTTACCACATTTAATCATATAAAATAACCTAGATAGACTGGATTGCAACTAGAGACGTCTTTTATTAACAGATAAACAAATATAGGGCTGCTAATGAAAAACTGTAAGAAAAAAAGTCCCTCTTAAAAGAGAATCTGCGGGAAAATAGTATGTGAGAAGCATTTGGCTTGGCAGAATTTATCTTTTAAGTGAGAAAAGGAGGTGAAGGGCCACGGCTACAGTACTAGACATGACCAAGGTTGAATAGAACAGGAGAGAAGACAAAATAAATCAAGAAGCATAGCTCAGATTGCATTAAGCTTGAGTTTAAAACCTGCAGGTTGTATCAGAGTGAGAACTCTGAAGGAGGTTGTTGAGGATAACAGATTTGAGGTCCTGTGAAATCATGAGTTAGAGTGTGATGTGGTGCAGTGATTGTGGAATGTGCTGCTCGAAAAGCTGATGGAAGAAGATTCAGTGGTAACTTTCAAAAGGGGATTTCAAAAAGGCTACTTAAACAGGAGAAGTTTTCAGGGCTGGGGGAAAGAGCAGGGATAGTGGGACTAATTGGATATTGGTCTTTCAAAAAGCTGGCACATGAATGACAGGTCGAATGACCTCCTTCTGTGCTGCATGATTCTATGGAGGTGAAATTGGATATGGGCAAGGATGGAAAAATGCTGGTATTGCGTTGGCTGCAATACAACAGATATTCAGTTCTGCTGATGTCAATCTAATCAACTATCAGGCGGGGCGTTTAGCAGGTGGCCATTGCAGCCTTGTCTGCCTTTGTGGCCTTGCCCATGTCCAATTTCACCCCATAGGAGTCTTGATTTCATCACAGTGAGAATGGCCGGAAGAATTCGAGGTGAGTGTATTTCAATCATAAGAGGACCACATGAGGAATGTTTAGATGAGCAATAACAACAGCAATTTCAGTAAATATACTTTTAGAGATAGATAGTAAAGATTGTGAAAGAAAGAGATCAGGAGTGATGTGGAGTGGTGGGGGGATGGATGGGGGCTGGTGGTGGGCGACTCGAGGTGAGAGAAAAATCACTTCAGCAGAAAAGGTTTTTTCATTTCAAGGTTAGAAAAACTTGCACAAAAGATAGAATTTGCATTTGTATGATGCCTCTCACATTGCTTGAAATATCCCAAAAGGATGAAAATAAATTCATTATTTTGAAATGCAGTCACTTATGCGATATAAGTGAATGTGACAGTCTTGCTCTTCCACAATGAAATAAATGGCCAGTTATAATTGTTACTGGGTAATGTTGGTAGACAAATGAATGTTGATCAAGACACCAACAGAACTCCATGCTTTTCTTCCAATAGTGCCATTGGAATTTTAGTTTCCAGCTGCACTAATGGCACAGCCACACAGGTACTTGGGGAGATTGCAAACATATAATCCCAGGTTATCCTTGGGATGGAGTTCCAGATGGCTGGGGTTGATACCACGCACACTGGGCTCCTGGCAGGGTTTACACTATCCACCATTAGCCCTGAGGGAAACAGCCACAGTGCTACAGTGCGAGGGTGGTTGCAGCATTCAAAGGAATGGGAATGGATTGAAAAAGGTGGAAGCACCCGGATGGCAGGAGAGACCAAGACCTATACAGGCAAGTAGAGGTAAGAACAGCTGACGAGAAGACGGTTACTAGCCCTCTCCTTCTATGGGATTGGTTACCTCAGGTCTGTTACTGCTACTTTGCCATCTTTTCCGTAGCAGCCTTGGGAAGCAGCATCAAGAGCCCAGGAGAGTGAGAGAGAGTTCCCTGAGAGCTGCAGGAAAAGGCGAGAGCAGAACGGGGCATAAAGAGCCCATCAGACAGAGAGAGAGAGCGAGAGTTCACTGTGGCTGGTGGAAAACAGCCGGAGCAGAGCAGGGCATAAAGAGCCCAGGAGAGAGAGAGTGAGAGAGAGAGAGAGAGAGAGAGCGTGCGAGAGTTCACTGAGAGTGGTGGGAAACAGCAGGAGCAGAGCAGGACGTAAAGAGCCCAGGAGAGAGAGAGCTAGAGAGAGAGTTCAGGGAGAGTGGCGGGAAACAGCATGACATAACAAGCCCAGGAGAGAGAGAAAGAGAGAGTGTTCAGTGACAACGGAGGGAAACAGAGAGAGTAGAGCAGGGCTAGCCGCCGCTGCTGTTGCCGCCGACATTCTCTACGTTCAGAGCCGGCATTCAGAAAGAAAAATCGACGTGTGACATCACTGAAAGGCAGGTAGGTGGTTGGTTGGTGATTATTTTCTAGTTATCTTATCTAAATTAGGGAATAAACTGGGGGTGTGTCTTGTCCTTTTTTTAAAGTAAGGTTTATTACTACTAGTAAGGTGTATTAAGTATGAGTAGGGTTTATCAGTATAAATAAGGGTTATTAGCATTAATAAGGTTTATTAATAATAGAAAGGTTTATTAGTATTGGTAAAGGTATATTAGCAGTAGTAAGATTTAGTAGCAGTAGTAAGGCTTATTAGCAGTAGCAAGGTTACTAACTAACAGATAATTGAATGGCAGGAATTCTCCAACATCTAGAGTGCACATCCTGTGCTATGTGGGAACTCCAGGACTATTCTCATATCCTAGATAACCATATATGCAGGATGTGTGATCAGTTGCAGCAGCTTGAGCTCTGGGTTTCAGAAATTGAGCAGCAGCTGAGCTTCATGGATAACATGTTTACAGATGTGGTCACCTCACAGCTTAAGAACATGCAGGGAGAGAAGGAATGGTGACCACCATTCAAGTCAAGGAGAAACAGGCAGGTAGTGCAGGAGACTCCTGACTGTGTCTCACTCTCCAACAGCTATTCAATTCTGAATACTGAGGAATATGATGGTTCATTTGGGGCGTGCGGCCAGAGCCAAGGCCATTGCACCACAAATGGCTCAGCTACACAGAGGGGCACAAGGAAGACTGGAAGAGCAATAGCGATAGGAGATTCGATAGTCAGGGGAACAGACAGTCGTTTCTGTGGCCACAGATTGTAATCCAGGATGGTGTGTTGCCTCCCTGGTGCCAGGGTCAAGGATGTCACTGAACGGCTGCAGAGCACTCTGAGGGGCAAGGGTGAACAGCCAGCAGTCATGGTCCACATTGGTATCAACAACATAGGTAAGAAGAGGGATGTGGTCCCTTAGACAGAGTTTAGTGAGCTAGGAAAGAAAGTAGCAAGTAGGACCCCAAAAGTAGTAATCTCCAGATTACTCCTAGTGCCACGTGCAAATGAGTATAGAAATAGGAGGTTAGTGCACATGAATGCATGGCTGGAAAGATGGTGCAGGAGAGAGGGCTTTAGATTCTTGGGGCACTGCGACTACTCCTGGAGAAGGTGGGGAGATTTGCTATTGCTATTGGGGATGGTTTAAAATAACCTGGCAGGGGTGTGGGAACCAGGAGGGAATATCAGAGAGGAATACCAATATGCACAGAATACTGGGATAGATAGATGGCACTAAAGTAGGGAATAGTAAGTTATTAGGTGGCAACAGAGTAAGGGAGAAACAAATAAAGTCTAAATCAGGGTTAATGTGCATATATGTGAATGAATATCAATAGGTGAGTTACAGGCTATAACGGAAACCTGGCTCAAAGAAGGGCAGGACTGGGTGTTAAATATTTCTGGATACAAGATGTTCAGCAAAGATAGGAAAGGGAAAAAAAGGGGGAGGGGTGGCGGTATTGATTAAGGAGAGCATTATAGTGCTGGAGAAAATGGATGTCCCAGAGGTGTCAAGGACAGAATCTATTTGGCTAGAGCTATGGAACAAAAAAGGTGCAGTTGCATTATAATTGCATGTTGTTGTCTATAGGCCACCAGCTAGTGGGAAGGATGCACAGGAACAAATTTGCAAGGAAATTACAGAGAGAGGCAAAAATTATAGGGTAGTTATAATGGGGGACTTTAATTTATCCAAGCATAGACTGGGATAGAAGTAGTGTAAAGGGTGGTGAGGGGCAAGAGTTCCCAGAGTGTGTTCAGGAAACTTTTCTACAGCAGTATGTTTCTAGTCCAATGAGAAAGGAGGCACTGCTAAACCTGGTTCTTGGCAATAAGGTGGGCCAAGTGGATCAAGCATCAGTAGGAGAACATTTAGGGATAGCGATCATTGTATCATAACATTTTGGCTGACTATGCAGAAAGACAAAGAATAATCCAGAGTAAAAATAATTAATTGAGGGAAAGCCAATTCAATGGGGTAAGAATGGATCTGGGATGAATAAATTGGAGTCAAAGGTTGGCGGGAAAAATGGTAGCTGAACAATGGGCCAGCTTCAAAGAAGAGATAGTTTGGGCACAGTCAAGGTATGTTCCCTCGAAGGGGAAAGGTAGGGTAAACAAATTCAGATTTCCCTGGACGACAAAAGAGATAGACTAAGATGAAGAAGAAAAAGTGTCCTTACGACAGATGTTAGATAGAAAATACAATTGAGAACCAGGCTGAATGTAAAAGGTTCAGAGGGGAAGTGAAAAAGCAAATAAGAGAAGCAAAGAGAAAGCAGGAAAAGCAACTGGCAGTTAACATAAAAGGGAATCTCAAAGTTTTCGATAGCTATATAAATAGTAAATGGCAATGGCAAAAGGAGGAGTGGGGCTGATTAGAGACAAAAAAGGGGATTTGCGCATGGAGGCAGTGGGCATAGCTGAGGTATTAAATGAATTCTTTGCATCTGTCTTTACTATGGAAGAAGATGGACCCCAGACATTGGTGACAGACACTAGAAGAGTCTAAAATTGATAGAGGTAGTTTCTTTACGCAGAGAGTAGTAGGGGCGTGGAACGCCCTGCCTGCAACAGTAGTAGACTCGCCAACTTTAAGGGCATTTAAGTGGTCATTGGATAGACATATGGATGTAAATGGAATAGTGTAGGTCAGATGATCGGCGCAACATCGAGGGCCGAAGGGCCTGTACTGCGCTGTAATATTCTAATTCTAATTCTAATAAGGAGGGATAGACTGTCTGTACTTAAAGTGGATAAGGCACCGGGACTGGATGAAATGCATCCAAGGATAATGAGGGAAGTGAGGGTAGAAATCGTGGAGGTACTGGCCGTAATTTTTCAATCCTCCTTAGACTCGGGGGGTGGTGCCAGAGGACTGGAGAATTGCAAATGTTACACCCTTGTTCAAAATAGGGTACAAAGATAAGCCCAGCAACTACAGGCCAGTCAGTTTAACTTTGGAGGTGGAGAAAATCCCAGAAAGATTAACAGTCACATGGACAAATGCGGATTAATTAAAGAAAGCCAGCATGGATTTCTTAAGGGAAAATCATGCTGGAGATTTTTGAAGAGATAGCAGGGAGGGTTAATGAGCGCAATGAAGCTTATATGGTGTAAATGGACTTCCAAAAGGTGTTTGATACAATACCACACAAGAGACTTGTGAGCAAAGTTATACCTCATGGAATAAATGGGACAGTAGCAACGTGGATACAGAATTGGCTGAGTGACAGGAAACAAAGAGTAGTGGTTAATGATCGTTTTTTTGGGCTGGAGGAAGTGGAGATCCCCAGGGGTCAGTGTTGGGGCCCTTGCTTTTCCTGATATATATTAATGACCTCAAACTTGGTGTACAGGGCACAATTTCAAAGTCTGCAGATGTTACGAAACTTGGAAGCATTGTGAAATGGGAGGAAGATAGTGTAGAATTTCAAAAGGACATAGACAAGTTGGTGGAATGGGCAGAAAGGGGGCAGATCATGTTCGATGCAGAGAAATGTGAAGTGATTCATTTTGGTAGGAAGAACATGGAGAGACAAGAAAATAAAGGGTACAATTCTAAAGGGGGTGCAGGAGCAGAGGGACCTGGGTGCATAAGTCACTGAAGGTGGCAGGACAGGTTGAGAGAGCGGTTAATAAAGCATACAGTATCCTGGGCTTTATTAATAGGACAATAGAGTACAAGAGCAAGGAAGTTATGTTAAACTTGTATAAGACACTAGTTTGGCCCCAGCTAGAGTATTGTGTCCAGTTCTGGGCGCCTCACTTTAGGAAAGATGTGAGGGCATTGGAGAGAGTACAGGAAAGATTCACGAGAATGGTTCCAGGGATGAGGAACTTCAGTTATGAAGATAGATTGGAGAAGTTAGGACTGTTTTCCTTGGAGAAGAGAAACTGAGATTGATTTGATAGAGGTATTCAAAATTATGAGGTGTCTGGACAGAGTAAATAGAGAGAAACTGTTCCCCTCGTGAAAGGATCGAGAACACGAGGGCACAGATTTCAAGTATTTGGTAAGAGAAGTAAAAGTGACATGAGGAAAAACATTTTCACACAGTGAGTGGTTAAGGTCTGGAATGCACTGCCTGAGAGTGAGGTGGAGGCAGGTTCAATTGAAGCATTCAAAAGGGAATTAGACAATTATATGAAAAGGAAGAATGTGCTGGGTTACGGGGAGAAGGCAGGGGAATGGAATTACTGTTTTGGAGAGCTGGTGCAGACATGATGGGCCAAATGGCAATTCTGTGATTCTGTAACTAACAGACAAGAAGAAAATCCACTGGGAATGCAGGTCCCGGCCTCGCCACCATTTTCCTCGCAGCGAAGGAGGGGCTCAGTGATTGTCCCTGGTCATGTGGGAGAGGGGTAGGAAACGCCAATCAGGGAAGTGGTAGCATGGAGTGAATAGAAGGATCTGAGCATGAAGCAGTTGACAACAACATGCAATTATCTAGCACATAATAAAATGTCCCAATGTGCTTTACAGGAGCATTATCAAACAAAATTTGACACCGACGGATGTTAGAGCAGGTGATTAAAAAGCTTGGTAAAAGAGGTAGGTCTTAAGTAGCATCTTAAACGAGGAGAGCTAGGAGGAGGAAGAGAAAAGAAGAAAAATTGGAAATAGACGTGATTGGCTTGTGTATGGAGCAGCAGCCAAACAAGCCTGTCAATGGGCACGGGGAAACTCAAGTTATGTAGGCCTGGTTAGTTAGCAAGAGTAGGAGAGTACGCAGCAAAAGAGCTTCCGAGGGAGCTGCCCAGCCCAGGAAGCATTTTGAATTACAAAGGGCTATTTCTACAATATCCAACAGTAAACTTTTAAGGGACTTTTGATACCTCTGATCCTTCATTTCCATGTGCTGCATCTAATTGCAACGCCATTGTCTTTCTGTACTCAGCTGTAGGTGGCTCCCTCTACAGAGCAGAGAGATTGATTGGATCCCACCTTGCATATGTACTTGGTCATGGCATAAGGAAATACATTGGGACTCATGATGGGCTCAGGCCAATGGGAAGAAGTCCTAAACTGTGTGCACTTCCAGTGGGAGAAGGAGAATTCAGGCCCCCAATGCTTTGAATGTACATTAATGACCCCGTATAAAGAGTTAGATGATGAGTACTGGTTCCATTCACTTGGTTTGTATTTGCCTTCATTTAAAAGGCTGAGGAATGAACTAATTGATATGTTAAAAATGATAACTTTCTTTATTCATTCACGGGATGTGGGCGTCGCTGGCCAGGCCAGCATTTATTGCCCATCCCTAATTGCCCTTGAGAAGGTGGTGGTGAGCTGCCTTCTTGAACCGCTGCAGTCCATGTGGGGTAGGTACACCCACAGTGCTGTTAGGAAGGGAGTTCCAGGATTTTGACCCAGCGACAGTGAAGGAACGGCGATATAGTTCCAAGTCAGGGTGGTGTGTGACTTGGAGGAGAACTTGCAGGTGGTGGTGTTCCCATGTATTTGCTGCCCTTGTCCTTCTAGTTGGTAGAGGTCACGGGTTTGGAAGGTGCTGTCGAAGGAGCCTTGATGCGTTGCTGCAGTACATCTTGTAGATGGTACACACTGCTGCCACTGTGCGTCGGTGGTGGAGGGAGTGAATGTTTGTAGATGGGGTGCCAATCAAGCGAGCCGCTTTGTCCTGCATGGTGTCGAGCTTCTTGAGTGTTGTTGGAGCTGCACCTATCCAGGCAAGTGGAGAGTATTCCATCACACTCCTGACTTGTGCCTTGTAGATTGTGGACAGGCTTTGGGGAGTCAGGAGGTGAGTTACTTGCCTCAGGATTCCTAGCCTCTGACCAGCTCTTGTAGCCACGGTATTTATATGGCTACTCCAGTTCAGTTTTCAATGGTAGCCCCTGGGATGTTGATAGTGGGGGATTCAGCGATGGTAATGCCGTTGAATGTCAAGGGGAGATGGTTAGATTCTCTTTTGTTGGAGATGGTCATTGCCTGGCACTTGTGTGGCGTGAATGTTACTTGCCACTTATCAGCCCAAGCCTGGATATTGTCCAGGTCTTGCTGCATTTCTACACAGACTGCTTCAGTATCTGAGAAGTTGCGAATGGTGCTGAACATTGTGCAATCATTAGCGAACATCCCCACTTCTGATCTTATGATCGAAGGAAGGTCATTGATGAAGCAGCTGAAGATGTTTGGGCCTAGGACACTACCCTGAGGTACTCCTGCAGTGATGTCCTGGAGCTCAGATGATTGACCTCCAACAACCACAACCATCTTCCTTTGCGCTAGGTATGACTCCAGCCAGCGGAGGGTTTTCCCCCTGATTCCCATTGACCTCAGTTTTGCTAGGGCTCCTTGATGCCATACTCGGTCAAATGCTGCCTTGATGTCAAGGGCAGTCACTCTCACCTCACCTCTTGAGTTCAGCTCTTTTGTCCATGTTTGAACCAAGGCTGTAATGAGGTCAGGAGCTGAGTGGCCCTGGCGGAACCCAAACTGAGCATCACTGAGCAGGTTGGTGCTAAGCAAGTGCCGCTTGATGGCACTGTTGCTGACACCTTCCATCACTTTACTGATGATTGAGAGTAGGCTAATGGGGCGGTAGTTACCGGGTTGGATTTGTCCTGCTTTTTGTGTACAGGACATACCTGGGCAATTTTCCACATTGCAGGGTAGATGCCAGTGTTGTAGCTGTACTGGAACAGCTTGGCTAGGGGCGCGGCAAGTTCTGGAGCACAGGTCTTCAGTACTATTGCCGGAATATTGTCAGGGCCCATGGCTTTTGCAGTATCCAGTGCCTTCAGTTGTTTCTTGATATCACGTGGAATGAATCGAGTTGGCTGAAGTTTGGCATCTGTGATGCTGGGGACTTCATGAGGAGGCCGAGATGGATCATCAACTCGGCACTTCTGGCTGAAGATTGTTGCAAATGCTTCTGCCTTATCTTTTGCACTGATGTGCTGGGCTCCCCCATCATTGAGGATGGGGATATTTGTGGAGCCACCTCCTCCAGTTAGTTGTTTAATTGTCCACCACCATTCACGGCTGTATGTGGCAGGACTGCAGAGCTTAGATCTGATCCGTTGGTTATGGGATCGCTTAGCTCTGTCTATTGCATGCTGCTTATCCAGTTTGGCATGCAAGTAGTCCTGGGTTGCAGCTTCACCAGGTTGACACCTCATTTTGAGGTATGCCTGGTGTTGCTCCTGGCATGCCCTCCTGCACTCTTCATTGAACCAGGGTTGGTCTCCCGGCTTGATGGTCATGGTAGAGTGGGGGATATGTCGGGCCATGAGGTTACAGATTGTGGTTGAGTACAATTCTGCTGCTGCTGATGGCCCACAGCGCCTCATGGATGCCCAGTTTTGCATTGCTAGATCTGTCCGAAATGTATCCCATTTAGCACAGTGATAGTGCCACACAACACGATGGATGGTATCCTCAATGTGAAGGCGGGACTTCGTCTCCACAAGGACTGTGCGGTGGTCACTCCTACCAATACTGTCATGGACAGATGCATCCGCGGCAGGCAGATTGGTGAGGACGAGGTCAAGTATGTTCTTCCCTCGTGTTGGTTCCCCCACCACCTGCTGCAGACCCAGTCTAGCAGCCATGTCCTTTAGGACTCGGCCAGCTCGGTCAGTAGTGGTGCTACCAAGCCACTCATGGTGATGGACATTGAAGTCCCCCACCCAGAGTACATTTTGTGCCCTTGCCACCCTCAGTGCTTCCTCCAAGTGCTGTTCAACATGGAGGAGTACTGAGTCACCAGCTGAGGGAGGGCGGTAGGTGGTAATCAGTAGGTGGTTACCTTGCCCATATTTAACCTGATGCCATGAGACTACATGGGGTCCGGAGTCGATGTTGAGGACTCCCAGGGCAACTCCCTCCCTACTGTATACCACTGTGCCACCACCTCTGCTGGGTCTATCTTGCCGGTGGGACAGGACATACCCGGGATGGTAATGGCAGTGTCTGTGACATTGTCTGTTAGGTATAATTCCGTGAGTATGACTATGTCAGGCTGTTGCTTGACTAGTCTGTGAGACAGCTCTCCCAACTTTGGCACAAGCCCCCAGATGTTAGTAAGGAGGACTTTGCAGGGTCGACAGGGCTGGGTTTGCCATTGTAGTTTCCGGTACCTCGTTCGATGCCGGGTGGTCCGTCCGGTTTCATTCCTTTTTATAGACTTCGTAGCGGTTAGGTACAACTGAGTGGCTTTCTAGGCCATTTCAGAGGGCATGTAAGAGTTAACCACATTGCTGTGGGTCTGGAGTCACATGTAGGCCAGACCAGGTAAGGACAGCAGATTTCCTTCCCTAAAGGACATTAGTGAACCAGATGGGTTTTTACAACAATCGCCATCATTAGACTAGTTTTTTTTTTAAATTCCAGATTTTTTTATTAAGTTCAAATTCCACCTTCTGCTGTGGTGGGATTCGAACCCATGTCCCCAGAGGAATACCCTGGGTCTCTGGGTTACTAGTCCAGTAATAATACCACTACGCCACTGCCTACCCTATACTGTATTCAACACAGTAGATACAGTGAAATGATTTCCTCTGGTAGGGAATCCAGACTGGCGATGGTTGGGGGGCGTGTGGGATGTGGAATCTTAAAATTAGGGATGGACTTTTTAAGGAGTGAAATGAAGAAGCTCTTCTTCACACAAAAGGTTGAGGAAATCTGAAACTCCCTCCCAAAAAGGCTCTAAATGCAGGGTCAATCAAAATCTTCAAGACCAAGATTGATAGATTATTGTTAAATAAGGCTGTCAAGGGATATGGAGAAAGGGGGTGCAAGTAAGACTGAGGCAGGGATCTTTCATGATCTAACAGAATTGAGCGGCTGATTGACCTAGTCCTGTTCTTATATTCCTGTGTTATTACGTTACATCAATTCAAATTGTTTGAAATTTGCATCTGATACCAACCTAGGAGGTTAGTTGAATCTGAGAACAAAGCCCAGGAGCAACAACATAAGTTAAATGAAATAATGGGCAAATTGGTGGCAGGTGAAGTTTAATATGATCAAGTGTATAGTCCTGCAAGTAGGGAGATAAAAGTATGGCAAAAGTCCCTCCATAAATGGTGCCAAAAAACGCAGGGTGAAGTTGAAAGCAAATAAAATGCTGAGCAATATCGTCAGAACAATGGAATGTGAGTCAGAGGAAGTTGTGCTCATAGAGCACAAGGCTGTGGTCCAACTGCACCTTTTGCAACGTAACCAGTTCTGTTCAATGAATCAGAGAGACCAATATCTGAAGCTGAGGCAGAGAAGAGCCATGTGACTGATCCTTAGTGTCAGAGATTGAGTCATTCGAAATGACAAAGAATTGCCAGATGTTGCAGCCTTTAGAGGAGATGACTCAACTTTGACCTTGTAAAGGAATGTGAAGTAACAGCACAGCAACATAGGAACGGGAGCAGATCAAACAACCCCTCATTCCACCATTCTGTTAGATCATGGCTGATCTGTGCCTCTACTCCACTTACCGGCCTCTTTTCCATATGACGCCTTTATCTAGCAAAAATCTATCGATCTCAGTCTTAAAAATTTCAATTGACCCAGCATCTATAGCCTTCTAGGAGAAAGAGTTGCATATTCCCACTACCCTGTGTGTGAAAATGTGCTATCTGATTTCACTTCAAAAGAGTCCCTTGTTCTGGGTTGCCCCACCAGAGAAAACAATGCAGCTGTATCTACACTGTTGAATTCCTTTATCATTTTAAATGTCTTGATTAGATCACCCCTCAACCGGTCCTCATTATTTAACTCTTTAAGTCCCAGCATCATTCTGATGATCCTGCGCTGTACAACCTCCATGGCCAATATATCCTCCCTGATCTGTAGTGCACAGACCCGAACACAGTATTCCAGATGGGGTCTGACCAAAGCTCTGTACAACTGAAGCCTAACTTCCACCCCTTTGTATTCCAGCACCTTGCACTACAGATTTCCATTTTGTATCTTCGCTATAAGGGTATAAACGGTAACGGACCAAAGGTGGGTAGATGGAGTTAAAATGTAGGTCAACCATAATCTAATTCTCTGAGTTAGAAAGAAAGACTTGCATAGAACCTTTCATGACCTCATGATAGGTCAAAGCATTTTACAGCCAGTGCAATACTTTGTGAAGTGTAATGGAAGGTTGTAATGCTAGAACGTTATGGGTTCATAGTCACACTGTGGAGACCTGGTCTGGAATTCTATGACCCCACCCTTGGGGAGCGGGCCAGGAGGCGAAGGGGACGTAAAATTGAGTGGAATGTTGGGGGAGCATGGGGGGGGGGGGGGGGGGGGGGGCGGGGTTGCGCTGTTCTCATCCGCTACCCACCACTGATGCTTTTTTTACCAGCAGCAAGGGAGGTGGTAAATGGCCTGCTCACCCTAGGCCAATTGAGGTCCTTAACTGACCAATTAATTGCTACTTAACGGCCTCTTCCCACCGCTGTTGGTATCTTGCCAGTGGTAAATGGGTACTTCAGCACCTGGAGGCTGCACAGTAATGTCTGCTCAAGCACCCTGTGCCCCATGGAGGGTCCCCCAGCAGCATGGGCTGCCCCTGCTAAAACTACCTGCCCGACCTATAGTTGGACTCTCACACCCCCACGCTGGGACCTCACCGATTGTCCTCGTCGAGGTCCAAAACCCACTTCCCTGCTCCGAGGCTGGTATCCATCATCCTCTTCTTGCTGGGTACAGTCCCAGCAGTGGCCACTGCTCCCGGTGGTGTTGCTGGGGCTGAATAGCTGCTGGTCCTCTGATTGGTGGCAGCTCTTGGAGGCAGGACTTCCTACCTCAGAGGGGCTGAAGTCTCAACCAAGGCTGATTAAGGGCCTGGGCCACGCAAAATTACTCCGTGGCTTCCGAGCCCAGCAGAGGCGGGCTTGCACACAACATTTTAGCCAGTGGGCGGGACCACCGCCTGAATGTAAAATTCCGGCCTTCCTTGAGCATATAATCTCGGCTGACACTTGCAGTACTGAGGGAGCTGCTATTATCCAGATGAGATGTTAAAGCAAGGCCCTTTCTGTCCTCTTAATTGGATGTGAAAGATCTCATGGCACTATTTCAAAGACAAACAACAGACTTTTCCAGGTGCCCTGGCCAATATTCAGCCCTCAATAAAACAAATGACCTGGACATTATCACATTGCTGTTTTTGAGACTTTGTTCTGCACAATTCTGGCTGCCGCGTTTTCTACATTACACTAGTGACTACACTTCAAAACTATTTCATCGGCTGTAAAGCGCTTTGGGATGTTCTGAGGTGGTGAAAGGTGCTATGTAAATGCAATTTATATATGAGCCTTTAGTGATTTGTGTACATGGACAAACAAATTCCTTTTGCTTTTCCACAGCTCCTAATCTCTCACTATTAAGAAAATATGCTGATTTGCCTTTCTCGGATCTAAAGTGGATGACCTCACCTTTCCCCCCGTGGAAGCCTATCTGGCCTAGTTTTGCCCATCATTCATCCACTCTGAAAGGTGTCCATACTGAAACTTACCACAACAAAGAGGTCGGCTGACACCTGCCGGCACCTCTAGCTCGTGGTGACACGATGTGAAAATTCCTGCCAATAGTCCACTATATCAAGCCATATGTTATTAGCAAGTCCAAGTATGAGGGAGAAAAAGTCACAGCATTCATCCTGATCCCAACATCATCTGAATTACGTCTACAGAAAATGTGAATCTAGGATATTACATGACAGAGGGATACTGGTTCATTCCAGAGAAAGACAAAGTTGGGGCTGATGTCAGCATTGCCTTCACATGCATAAAATCGGCATCTGGATGGAGTAATAGAGGTAAAAACCCTGGAATCATTTAAGACACAGCTGGATGCTATGTTGGGAGGGATGGTAGGTTCTTCCTGGGTGAATAACCCAAGATGGGCTGAATGGCCTTTCTCATCAATCTTGTGATTTTCAGCTTTTAAGAAGAACATTGCAGCCAACAGGTCGCAAGATATACACAGGACAAATGAATTTTTCTAAGCGGTGGTCATCCACAACAGGCATTTTATTTTTAAAATTCAAATGTTCCTAGATTTGCATGCTATTTTACACAACTATGCATAAAACGTGAAAGGTGCAGGAAGATAACAATTAGGGCAGTGTAACCCTCACTTACGTAAAATGACAGTAATCACTTCATGCACCATTCAAATATATATGTGCCAGACTGTAATTAGGAAATCAGCGTGTATTTATACTGTTGCTTTTTTTAGCACTGAACATCAAGAACTCATGAACTCCAGTTAAGATGGTTCTTGGCGCAATTTAAAACTTTGCTGCAGAAATTATAGTCAGCAATATTATTGTCAAAATGCTTTACGCAATCATGTCAAATCCTTTCGCCATGCTTTTAATTGTAATCTTCCAGCTCCTCTGTCTGGGACCCATCATCACCTGATGAGATAATTGTGGCAGTAAATTCAATTTAAAGTGTTGTGTACAGCAGTGGGAAATTGTTGCTCATTGTTACAAACTCCAATTGGTATAAATGATCACTCCACTAGGAAAACTAGTCTTTCACGCCAAACAGTTTTTGGTGGGGGAAGGGGTAAAAAAAAACTGTGTCTAATTCTTGGAATAAGTCACAAATGGTACCACACCTCTGAATTTCATACACATTGAACAATAAGCATAACACAAGCAATATGAGCAGGCCAGTTTTTTTTTTACTTTCTGGGAACAGGATATTGCGATATATCCATTTCTTGTGCCTGTAACAGTTTAATATTTGCTGGGTTATACAGTTGATGGAGAGCGATCAGGGAAATGGCTTTAGTGTATACAGGTCGCATTGGCATAGGTGTAATACACCAAATAACATCCTTTTTGGCATCATTTTTATTCTATGAACTGAAATTAGGGGATTCTTGCGTGTGGATTAAAGCAGGGGTTCTCAACCCAGGCTCCACAGTCTCCTGGGGGGCCACAAGAATGTTTCAAGGAGTCCGTCAAAAATAACTGGAGAATGTATAGAAAAAGTGACACAATAATAGACCCATCAGAATCAGAGTTGGGCCAAGTGGCCATCGAGATACCTAGTCAATTGAGGAATGCAGACCAATGAGAGTAAATCAGAGCCAGGATCTCTCACTGTTTGCACAGGTTTTGGTTGACGTGTAGAGAGAGATTTTAAAAAAGCAAGCCAGTCCGTGCAGAAGGCAGTGATGACAGATGGACACAGCACGAAGAGGATAGACCACGGAGGGAGGGAGGGTGTTGGGCATGGAGATAAGATGCTGAGTCTTTGACCAGCGAAGAACACTGAGCGTCGGTGTCAGAGAGAGAGAGAAGCTGCAATGTAACGCTTCATATCTTCTTTCCCCAGTGACGTGATTATGTGAGTCAAATCAGTTGGCAGAATTCTCCATGTGTCCTTGATTTCTCTGCACTTCTGATTTCTCAATAGTTCCACCCCATACGTGTGATTTCACTTTTCCCCACCTCACCCCACAATCGACTTTCATCTGCTATACCATTGGGATTTAGAATTGTGTCCACTACCATACTTACACAGCATATGGATTTTTGAAAAATGTTTGCTTAACGTACAAAGAACTTACAAAATGGAAAGAGAATTATGTGAGATCTCTCTGGTCAGTCAGAGTATGGAGTTAAAGGTAAAAAAGAGAATTTCAGCCCAAGACAGGGAAAAACTGGAGGATAGCAGCCAACTTGTAAGTAGAACAAAAATAATAATACATATATATTTAATCGTATAACTAATTTTTATACAGAAAAAGATATTTGTGTTACAGGAGCTCAATTTTGAGAACATGGGACAAAGGCCTCAGAAACAAAAAGATTGAGAACCCCTGGTACAGTGTCCTGTAAAGCCTTGAAGTAACCACTGCTGAATTGTGAGGCCTAGATTTTCACCATTGTTTCTAGATACTCAGGGGAATGCAGAAGAACATTTTAAGAACTCAAAAGCTGAATTTACTACCAACTTTTTAAGTGTTCTTTCTTATTTTCTTACTATAGCTAATTGGCTTTGTACTAATGCTATGGGGTGTGAGTCCACACAAGACAGAAAATTCCCTTGTAACTCTACACCATTTTCCTAACTCGCCAGGCGGGAAACCCACAGGATTGGGGGAATGCCAGATTTACACACCAACTAATATTGGGCAGGGGGCTGAAATCTGCGGTGCACCCTAATCCCATCAGCTTCCTGACAAGCAGGTTAGGTTAAAATATCCTCCACCATGTTTCCCATTGACAATTCCCTTGCATCTTTGTATCATTTGCTACAGAGCTACCACCTCACACATGACATGAAAGCTCCGACAATAACCCCAAGGTGTGCTCAGAGCGATATTGGGTGCAAAACACAGAAGAAATCTCAGCATGTCTGAATGTGTAATTTCAACAGGGTGTTGAATGTAGGACAGGGGGCGTAGTGTGAACCCGCATGGTGCAATTGCAACTGGAGCATTTTAAAGGCCCAATCTAAGGATGGAAATTGGAAGAGTTATGAGTTGAAGCAAACTAAAGGAAAAGTGTTGTGATGGATTCAGGACGGGCACTGGCTTCACCACGATTCAATGATGCATTGTTTGATGAACTGTTGGGTGCAGTGAGGAATTGGAGTGTGATACTCCTGCAGCCATAGGAGGAAGAAACCTCCTGCTCTAATGAGGAGGGTGTGGCTGGGGCTGCCAAAAAGGCCAGCAGCAGAAGCATTGTGCCACACTTCTGGATTCAGTGCAGGAAGTACTTCAATGAAGTACTGGTCATCCCGCTTCTACCTCCTCCTCAAGATCCACAAACAGGACTTCCCCGGGAGACCCATGGTTTCAGTCTGCTGTTGCCCCTTGGAGTTGATTCGTTCCTATTTCAATTCTATGTTTCTTCTCTTGTCCAATCTCTTCCCATCTACATCTGCAACTATTCTGACACCCACCTACACTTTAATCATTTCCTGGCCCTAACCATCTCCTTTTTATCATGGATGTCCAATCCCTCTGCACTTCCATCCTTCACCAGGATGGTCTGAGGGCTCTCCACTTCTTCCGGAGGCACAATCAGTCCCCATCCACCACCGCCCTCCTCCGCCTGGCTGAACTTATTCTCACATTGAACAATTTCTCCTTTGACCTCTACTCACTTCCTCTAAATAAAAGCTCTTGCTGTGGGAAACCATATGAGCCCCAGCTATGTCTGCCTTTTTATGGGTTACATGGAACATTCTTTGTTCCAGTTCTACTCAGGCCCCTCCCTCAAGTCTTTTTCAGCTACGTTGATGACTGTATGGGTGGAGCTTCCTGCTTGCATCCCAAACTGGAAACTTTCATCAACTTTGCCTCCAATTTCTACCCCTCCCTCACCTTCACATGGTCCATCACTGACTCTTTGCTTCCCTTCCTCTATTTCTCTATCTCTATTTCTGGGGATAGGTTATTGACCAATATCTGCTTTAAGCCCATGGCCTCCCACAGCTACCTTGCTCCCAGCCTGTTTCCTGTAAAGACTCTGTTCTGTTCTCCCAGTTTCTCCACGTCTGTCACATCTGTTCTGACAATGCAACCTTCTATACCAATGCTTCTGATATGTTTTCCTTTTCTCCTCAACCACCTCTCCACTATGTTTGAAAGAGGCCTCGACTGTGTCCATCCCATTTCTCACATTTCTGTTCTTACCCCTTCCCCTCCCTTCCAGAACCATGATAAGGTTCTTTTTGCATTCAGTTTCCACCCCGCCAGTGTCCATGGACCATCCTCTGCCATTTCCATTACTTCCAGCGTGATGCCACCAGCAAACACATCTTCACCTCCCCTTTCAGCATTCTGAAGGGACCATTCCTTCCATGACAGCCTGGTCCATTCTTCAATCATCCCCTACATCCCTTCCTAATCCCATGGCACCCTACTGTGCAAGTGTAGGAGGTGCAATATCTGTCCTTTTACCTCCTCCCTTCTCACTATCCAAGGCCCCAAACGCTCCTTCCAGGTGAACAAGTGAAAAATACTTCTTTTAATTTAGTATACTGTATTTGCTGATTACAATGCGGTCTCATCCAAAGAGACCAAACGCAGATTGGGGTAACTGTTTTGAGGAATGCCTCCATTCAATTCTCAAGTGTTACCCTGAGCTTCCAATCACTTGTCATTTTAATTCTCTGCCTCAATCCCACTCTGACCTCCCTATGCTTGGCCTCCTATACTCTTGTAATGGAAGCTCATCTTTCCACCAGGCACTTTCCACCCTTCCGGACTCAACATTCAGTTCAACAATTTCAGATCATAACCATAGCTCCCATTTTTTGGTGATAATGATTATACTTTTGTCAATTTTTAGCTCCTCTAGGCCCATCTTTTGTTTCTTTTATTATCCACTTTTACCTTGCACCATCCAGTCCCTTTTACCTTGCACCATTATCCCTTTTGTCATTTAATTTCTCCTCCCTTCCACCCTATCACAGACATACCCATTGTTATTCTTCACCTCTCCCATTTCCCTACCTCTGTACTTGCTTAAAACCCGTTATGTCTGTATCACTTTTGCAATTCTGATTAAAAATGATCAACCTGAAATGTTAACTCTGTTTCTTTTTCCACAATTAATGCCTTGACCTGCTGTGAACCTCCTAGATACCTGGTGGCAGAATTATATATCAGCGACCCACATCATACTCAGTCAGGTTTTTTTAGAATTAGAACATTACAGCATAGTACAGGCCCTTCGGCCCTCGATGTTGCGCCGACCTGTGAAACCATCTGACCTACACTATTCCATTTTCATCCATATGTCTATCCAATGACCACTTAAATGCCCTTAAAGTTGGCGAGTCTACTACTGTTGCAGGCAGGACGTTCCACGCCCCTACTACTCTCTGAGTAAAGAAACTACCTCTGACATCTGTCCTATATCTATCACCCCTCAACTTAAAGCTATGTCCCCTCGTGTTTGCCATCACCATCCGAGGAAAAAGACTCTCACTATCCACCCTATCTAACCCTCTGATTATCTTATATGTCTCCATTAAGTCACCTCTCCTCCTCCTTCTCCAGCGAAAACAACCTCAAGTCCCTCAGCCTTTCCTCGTAAGACCTTCCCTCCATACCAGGCAACATCCTAGTAAATCTCCTCTGCACCCTTTCCATAGCTTCCACATCCTTCCTATAATGCGGTGACCAGAACTGCACGCAATACTCCAGGTGCGGTCTCACCAGAGTTTTGTACAGCTGCAGCATGACATCGTGGCTCCGAAACTCGATCCCCCTACTAATAAAAGCTAACACACCATATGCCTTCTTAACAGCCCTATTAACCTGGGTAGCAACCTTCAGGGATTTATGCACCTGGACACCAAGATCTCTCTGTTCATCTACACTACCAAGAATCTTCCCATTAGCCCAGTACTCTGCATTCCTGTTACTCCTTCAAGTTGACTTGATTTCAGCAGCAAGTGAAATAATATCACCTTCATAATGCTAAGTTTCAACTTTCTTAACTTTCCAACATTAATCTTACCTTTGTTCTCCGCCAGGGTCTTCTCGCATACAGCAGCAATCAGTGGAGCTCCCAGGTGATGAATCCACAGAGGAGCTGATTCATTCTGAGGATGTACTGTCACAGGACTCATGCTTACCATACACCATCCAAAGACTTGTAGGTGATAGGTAAATTGGCCGTTGTAAATTGCCCCTAGTGTAGGGAGGTGATAAGGGAATATGGGATTACTGTAGGGTTAGTATAAATGGGTGGTTGTTGGTCGGCACAGACTCGGTGGGCCGAAGGGCCTGTTTCAGTGCTGTATCTCAGAAAAAAAACCAGCTCAGATACTCGCAGTTCGGTGGGACCAGTCAGGTAGTTGGGTTTTCACCTGCTGACTCACACTTCACAAGTGAGCAAAAGCAGATGGTGGTGGCAGGGACAATTATGGAGAGTTGGACTTGGAGGGCACAGCCCTCCAAGCTCTGCTCGCCTGGACACTGATGCTGTACCCCAGCACCCATTGATGAAAACGTTAATCATTGAGGAGTAGCAGAAATTCTGCAAGTACATTGACCACGATTGCAGAGAGAATAGAGGAATCCACTTCAAGCAGATGCGGGTTGATCTCACAGGGCATTGCGAGCATATCTTCTTCCAAGGATAGATTGGCCAACTCCGAGGAACATCAATAGTGACAATCAAATGAGTCTATACAGGCCTTCACCACTACTGTGCGGACTTTAGATTCCAACATGAATGGCATCTTAAGTAGGGTGATAGCCAACTTAGCCATGGATTTCCAGTGTATTACTGACCTGCTCCAGACTGCTTGCCTCCAGAGTGGTAGCACTGAAGTGTGGCTGGCCCGTGACAGGCATGATGATAAAAGGGACATGGAAGTGGGAACTCCACTCAAAGTACTTCCACTTCTCACCCTTCGTCCCTCACCATGACCACCCTCCCACCCCCGCTTGGCCATTACCCAACATGTTGCCTCCTGTAATGAATGCAGTGTCTTCCCCTGCACTTAGGTAAGTGGAGCAGTCTTTGAGGGGGCCCTTACGGAGCCTGTTGGCCAAGAGCTCGTCAATAGTCAGAGCAGGGATCTGAGAAGCCTGCTTCTACCTCTGTTCAAGCCATTAGGGTAGCACCACATAGGAGTGGTAGGAAAAGGAAGAGAAAAGCTTCATTGTTCAACAAGGTTATGCACACGGATGCTACTGCAAATCACAGAAACAGAATTCACAGAATCACAGAATTTTTACAACACAGAAAGAGGCCATTTGGCCCATCATGCCCGCACCAGCTCTACTAATGAGCATTTCACCTAGTGCCATTCCCTCGCCTTCTCCCCATAACCCTGCACATTCTTCCTTTTCATATAACAGTTTATATATTTTAAGGGTAGCAGTGGCGTAGTGGTATTATCACTGGACTAGTAACCCAGATCTTTCAAGATGGCTCCTGGGCTGGAAGCTCCCTAGGAAGCTCCCTTGCTGTTCAACTCTATCCATGGCCATCTGCTCCCATCCCTAACGTTTTCTCCCCCAATCTGCCCTCTTAAACTGTTTAAATTCCCCTGGCTCTTTAAATCAGTTCATTTTAGCCCTATCTAAAAGTTAACAGTTAGTTTAGTGTATGTTACCTGGGCCCACTGCCCTCCCCCAGCCACACCTGCTCTTTGTTTTCTCAATGAAATTGATCCGGATGAAACTGACGAGAACAGCTGCCGATACTTTAATCTCCGATCCTGCTGTCTTCACAGTCCAGAGTGTCTGCAGCCACGGCATGCGGTAAGTCCATTGAGGTGAAGAAGGAGCTGCGGGACCCGAGAGAAGTCCTGTGAAAAGCTGCCCCGAACACCCAAAACATCCACGAACGGCCCCCCCGGCCGCAACTTCAAAGCGCCCGCGGGAGATGGCTCGGAGAGCATCTGCAGCGCACTGTCGGCAATGCTGCATGCCTTTATTTAAACCACTGCAAAAAAAAACCCTTAGCAAATGTAATCACCTCTAAGTCTGCCAAATGATGCTTCACCTCCCGAAGGACGTGGATGAGCTTTCCGGACGTCGATGGTGGGCACTGAGGAAATGGCTTATTACTTGCACCAGATTCCACCCCCCCTCCCCCCCCCCTTTACCCCCCCCCCACCCCCGTCCCCTTCCCTGCTCCACCCTCTCAGCTCACCCCCTCACAACCCCGTCCCAGCCCGCCCCCCCCTCGCACCATCTTCACCCCGCACCCCCTTCCCCTGCACCCCCCCCCACCCCCTCCCTCTACCCCTCCCCCTTGCATCCCCTCCTCCCACCGGCACCATCCTACACCTGTGTAGGGGCCCCAACAACCCCACTGCCTTGTGGGCGTCTCGGGAGAGACCAAGGCTAAGGGAGTAAACCCTAACAGAAAATCCGGAGCGGAACCCCGTAGGCGGTCATGTGTCACCTTTGGCATGTTTCCGGCAGTTCCTGCAGCCATACTGGTGCCAAACGTCGTGTCCTGCACTCCTTTGGACCCCACCAGAAAGGCCGAGAGGGGGGTTTTGACGACTGGGCAACTCTCAACCTCCATAAATTTGCCCAGGCATGCGCCATGGAGAGGTCACTCCATAGTTGCCTCACAGCGACTGAAACAACACGGAAGGCAGCAGTTACGGGTTATAAGTCCAGATAAATTGGCGTAGAAACTGGGCGCCACGGGTTGCCTTTGTCGGTGGGAGAGGTCATTGCACCTCACTGGACAGCTACCGCCCGCCTCAAACCGGGCAGCCCCCGGTCAATAAGGTTCTGTCCCGCCACAGTCTGCCTGCTTCAATGGGTGCTTGGAGCTCAGGGTCATTGCCCGAAAGGTGGACTGATACACCGCACCAAACAACATGAAAAAAGGAAAGAAGGTACCAGCCCTTCGCTTTGCAAGCTGGAACGTCAGAACTATGTGTCCTGGCCTGTCGGAAGACCTTACACAAATCAACGATTCTCGGAAGACCGCCATCATTAACAACGAGCTCAGTAGACTCAATGTGGACATTGCAGCACTTCAGGAGACTCGCCTCCCCGCGAGTGGCTCTCTAGCAGAGCAAGACTACACCTTCTTCTGGCAGGGCAGGGATCCTGAAGAACCAAGACAGCATGGAGTGGGCTTCGCCATCAGAAACTCCTTGCTCAGCATGATAGAGCCTCCCTCAAATGGCTCGGAACGCATACTGTCCATCCGACTGCTCACCACCTCTGGTCCAGTACACCTACTCAGCATCTATGCTCCAACACTCTGTTCCGCACCTGAAGCTAAAGACCAGTTCTATGAACAACTCCATAACATCATTAGCAGCATCCCCAACACCGAACACCTATTCCTGCTGGGGGACTTTAATGCCAGGGTTGGGGCCGACCATGACTCATGGCCCTCCTGCCTTGGGCGCTATGGCGTTGGAAGGATGAATGAGAACGGGCAGAGACTGCTTGAGTTGTGTACCTATCATAACCTCTGCATCACCAACTCGTTCTTTCACACTAAACTCTGTCACCAGGTTTCATGGAGGCACCCAAGATCACGTCGTTGGCACCAGCTAGACCTCATTGTCACAAGGCGAGCCGCCTTAAACAGTGTTCAAATCACACGCAGCTTCCACAGTGCGGACTGCGACACCGACCACTCCCTGGTGTGCAGCAAGGTTAGACTCAGACCAAAGAAGTTGCATCATTCCAAGCAGAAGGGCCACCCGCGCATCAACACGAGCAGAATTTCTCACCCACAGCTGTTACAAAAATTTCTAAATTCACTTGTAACAGCCCTTCAAAACACTCCCACAGGGGATGCTGAGACCAAGTGGGCCCACATCAGAGACGCCATCTATGAGTCAGCTTTGACCACCTACGGCAAAAGTGCGAAGAGAAATGCAGACTGGTTTCAATCTCATAATGAAGAGCTGGAACCTGTCATAGCCGCTAAGCGCATTGCACTTTTGAACTACAAGAAAGCCCCCAGCGATTTAACATCCGCAGCACTTAAAGCAGCCAGAAGTACTGCACAAAGAACAGCCAGGCGCTGCGCAAACGACTACTGGCAACACCTATGCAGTCATATTCAGCTGGCCTCAGACACCGGAAACATCAGAGGAATGTATGATGGCATGAAGAGAGCTCTTGGGCCAACCATCAAGAAGATCACCCCCCTCAAATCTAAATCGGGGGACATAATCACTGACCAACGCAAACAGATGGACCGCTGGGTTGAGCACTACCTAGAACTGTACTCCAGGGAGAATGCTGTCACTGAGACTGCCCTCAATGCAGCCCAGCCTCTACCAGTCATGGATGAGCTGGACATACAGCCAACCAAATCGGAACTCAGTGATGCCATTGATTCCCTAGCCAGCGGAAAAGCCCCTGGGAAGGACAGCATTACCCCTGAAATAATCAAGAGTGCCAAGCCTGCTATACTCTCAGCACTACATGAACTGCTATGCCTGTGCTGGGACGAGGGAGCAGTACCCCAGGACATGCGCGATGCCAACATCATCACCCTCTATAAAAACAAAGGTGACCGCGGTGACTGCAACAACTACCGTGGAATCTCCCTGCTCAGCATAGTGGGGAAAGTCTTTGCTCGAGTCGCTCTGAACAGGCTCCAGAAGCTGGCCGAGCGCGTCTACCCTGAGGCACAGTGTGGCTTTCGTGCAGAGAGATCGACTATTGACATGCTGTTCTCCCTTCGTCAGATACAGGAGAAATGCCGTGAACAACAGATGCCCCTCTACATTGCTTTCATTGATCTCACCAAAGCCTTTGACCTCGTCAGCAGACGTGGTCTCTTCAGACTACTAGAAAAGATTGGATGTCCACCAAAGCTACTAAGTATCATCACCTCATTCCATGACAATATGAAAGGCACAATTCAACATGGTGGCTCCTCATCAGAGCCATTTCCTATCCTGAGTGGTGTGAAACAGGGCTGTGTTCTCGCACCCACACTTTTTGGGATTTTCTTCTCCCTGCTGCTTTCACATGCGTTCAAATCCTCTGAAGAAGGAATTTTCCTCCACACAAGATCAGGGGGCAGGTTGTTCAACCTTGCCCGTCTAAGAGCGAAGTCCAAAGTACGGAAAGTCCTCATCAGAGAACTCCTCTTTGCTGACGATGCTGCTTTAACATCTCACACTGAAGAATGCCTGCAGAGTCTCATCGACAGGTTTGCGTCTGCCTGCAATGAATTTGGCCTAACCATCAGCCTCAAGAAAACGAACATCATGGGGCAGGATGTCAGAAATGCTCCATCCATCAATATTGGCGACCACGCTCTGGAAGTGGTTCAAGAGTTCACCTACCTAGGCTCAACTATCACCAGTAACCTGTCTCTAGATGCAGAAATCAACAAGCGCATGGGTAAGGCTTCCACTGCTATGTCCAGACTGGCCAAGAGAGTGTGGGAAAATGGCGCACTGACACGGAACACAAAAGTCCGAGTGTATCAGGCCTGTGTCCTCAGTACCTTGCTCTACGGCAGCGAGGCCTGGACAACGTATGCCAGCCAAGAGCGACGTCTCAATTCATTCCATCTTCGCTGCCTTCGGAGAATACTTGGCATCAGGTGGCAGGACTATATCTCCAACACAGAAGTCCTTGAAGCGGCCAACACCCCCAGCTTATACACACTACTGAGTCAGCGGCGCTTGAGATGGCTTGGCCATGTGAGCCGCATGGAAGATGGCAGGATCCCCAAAGACACATTGTACAGCGAGCTCGCCACTGGTATCAGACCCACCGGCCGTCCATGTCTCCGTTATAAAGACGTCTGCAAACGCGACATGAAATCGTGTGACATTGATCACAAGTCGTGGGAGTCAGTTGCCAGCATTCGCCAGAGCTGGCGGGCAGCCATAAAGACAGGGCTAAATTGTGGCGAGTCGAAGAGACTTAGTAGTTGGCAGGAAAAAAGACAGAGGCGCAAGGGGAGAGCCAACTGTGCAACAGCCCCAACAAACAAATTTCTCTGCAGCACCTGTGGAAGAGCCTGTCACTCCAGAATTGGCCTTTATAGCCACTCCAGGCGCTGCTTCACAAATCACTGACCACCTCCAGGCGCGTATCCATTGTCTCTCGAGATAAGGAGGCCCAAAAGAAAAAGAAAGAAGTAACCCAGAGACCCAGGGTATTTCTAGAGGGACATGGGTTCGAATCCCACCACAGCAGAAGGTGGAATTTGAATTTAATTAATAAATCTGGAATTAAAAGCTAGTCTAATGATGTCCATGAAACCATTGTCTATTGTTGTAAAAACCCATCTGGTTCACTAATGTCCTTTAGGGAAGGAAATCTGCTGTCCTTACCTGGTCTGGCCTACATGTGACTCCAGACCCACAGCAATGTGGTTAACTCTTACATGCCCTCTGAAATGGCCTAGAAAGTCACTCAGTTGTATCTAACTGCTACAGAGTCGATAAAAAGGAATGAAACAGGACGGACCACCCGGCATCGACCTAGGTACCGGAAACAACAACGGCAAACCCAGCCCTGTCGACCCTGCAAAGTCCTCCTTAATAACATCTGGGGGCTTGTACCAAAGTTCGGAGAGCTGTCCCACAGATTAGTCAAGCAACAGCTGACATAGTCATACTCATGGAATTATACCTTACAGACAATGTCCCAGACACTGCCATCACCATCCCCAGGTATGTCCTGTCCCACCGGCAGGACAGACTCAGCAGAGGTGGTGACACAGTGGTATACAGTAGGGAGGGAGTTGCCCTGGGAGTCCTCAACATTGACTCCGGACACCATGAAGTCTCATGGCTTCAGGTCAAACATGGGCAAGGTAACCTCATACTGATTACCACCTACCGCCCTCCCTCAGCTGATGACTCAGTACTCCTCCATGTTGAACAGCACTTGGAGGAAGCACTGAGGGTGGCAAGGGCACAAAATGTACTCTGGGTGGGGGACGTCAATGTTCATCACCAAGAGTGGCTTGGTAGCACCACTACTGACCGAGCTGGCCGAGTCCTAAAGGACATGGCTGCTAGACTGGGTCTGCGGCAGGTGGTGGGGGAGCCAACACGAGGGAAAAACATACTTGACCTCATCCTCACCAATCTGCCTGCCGCAGATGCTTCTGTCCATGACAGTATTGGTAGAAGTGACCACCGCACAGTCCTTGTGGAGACCAAGTCCCGCCTTCACATTGAGGATACCGTCCTTCGTGTTGTGTGGCACTACCACCGTGCTAAATGGGATAGATTTCAAACAGATCTAGCATTGTAAAACTGGGCATCCATGAGGCGCTGTGGGCCATCAGCAGCAGCAGAATTGTACTCAACCACAATCTGTGACCTCATGGCCCGGCACATCACCCACTCTACCATTACCATCAAGCCAGGATACCAACCCTGGTTCAATGAAGAGTGTAGGAGGGCATGCCAGGAGCAACACCAGGCATACCTCAAAATGAGGTGTCAACCTGATGAAGCTACAACACAGGACTATCTGCGTGCCAAAGTGCGTAAGCAGCATGCGATAGATAGAGCTGAGCGATCCCATAACCAACGGATCAGATCTAAGCTCTGCAGTCCTGCCACATCCAGATGTGAATGGTGGTGGACAATTAAACAACTAACTGTAGGAGGTGGCTCCACAAATATCCCCATCCTCAATGATGGGGGAGCCCAGTACATCAGTGCAAAAGATAAGGCTGAAGCATTTGCAACAATCTTCAGCCAGAAGTGCCGAGTTGATGATCCATCTCGGCCTCCTCCTGAAGTCCCCAACATCACAGATGCCAGACTTCAGCCAATTCGATTCACTCCGCGTGATATCAAGAAACGACTGAAGGCACCGGATACTGCAAATGTTATGGGCCCTGACAATATTCCGGCAATAGTACTGAAGACCTGTGCTCCAGAAATAAAAATAAGAAATGCTGGAACCACTCAGCAGGTCTGGCAGCATCTGTGGAAAGAGAAGCAGAGTTAACGTTTCGGGTCAGTGACCCTTCATCGGAGTCAAACCTAGCACAAAAGAAGATGGTTGTGGTTGTTGGAGGTCAATCATCTGAGCTCCAGGACATCACTGCAGGAATTCCACAGGGTAGTGTCCGAGGCCCAACCATCTTCAGCTGCTTCATCAATGACCTACCTTCAATCATAAGGTCAGAAGTGGGGATGTTCGCTGATGATTGCACAATGTTCAGCGCCATTAGTGACTGCTCAGATACTGAAGCAGTCCGTGTAGAAATGCAGCAAGACCTGGACGATATCCAGGCTTGGGTTGATAATTGGCAAGTAACATTCGCACCACACAAGTGCCAGGCAATGACTATCTCCAACAAGAGAGAATCTAACCATCTCCCCTTCACATTCAACAGCATTACCATCGCTCAATCCCCCACTAACAACATCCTGGGGGCCACCATTGACCAGAAACTGAACTGGAATAGCCACATAAATACCGTGGCTACAAGAGCTGGTCAGAGGCTAGGAATCCTGAGGCGAGTATCTCACCTCCTGACTCCCCAAAGCCTGTCCACCATCTACAAGGCACGAGTCAGGAGTGTGATGGAATACTCTCCACTTGCCTGGATGGGTGCAGCTCCAACAACACTCAAGAAGCTTGACACCATCCAGGACAAAGCAGCCCGCTTGATTGGCACCCCATCTACAAACATTCACTTCCTCCACCACTAACGCACAGTGGCAGCAGTGTGTACCATCTGCAAGATGCACTGCAGCAATGCACCAAGGCTCCTTCGACAGCACCTTCCAAACCCGCGACCTCTACCAACTAGAAGGACAAGGGCAGCAAATGCATGGGAACATCACCACCTGCAAGTTCCCCTCCAAGTCACACACCATCCTGACTTGGAACTATATCGCTGTTCCTTCACTGTCGCTGGGTCAAAATTCTGGAACTCCCTTCCTAACAGCTCTGTGGGTGTATCTACCCCAAATGGACTGCAGCAGTTCAAGAAGGCAGCTCATCACCACCTTCTCAAGGGCAAATAGGGATGGGCAATAAATGCTGGCCTAGCCAGCGATGCCCACATCCCTGAATGAATAAAAAAAAACTGTTTAATTCCCCTTTGAATGCTTCAATTGAACCTGCCTCCACCACACTCTCATAGAACAAAGAACAGTACAGCACAGAAACAGGCCATTCGGCCCTCCAAGCCTGTGCCGATCTTGAAGACTGTCTAAACTAAAACCTACTGCACTTCCGGGGATCGTATCCCTCTATTCCCATCCTATTCATGTATTTGTCAAAAATGCCTCTTAAACGTCGCTATTGTACCTGCTTCCATCACCTCCTCCGGCAGCAAGTTCCAGGCACTCACCACCCTCTGTGTAAAATCTTCCCTCGCACATTCCCTATAAACTCTGCCTCTCGCACCTTAAACCTATGTCCCCTAGTAATTGACTCTTCCATCCTGGGAAAAAGCTTCTGACTATCCATTCTGTCCATGCCACTCTTAACCTTTTGCTGGCTACCCTCTTGCTCTTTATAAAAGCGTAGAGTTTACATAAATGACAAGCAACCCATCAGTCACCTGGATTATTTATTTATGTGCAGCCAGCTGCAGATGCTTTTCTATTTCTTAATTCTATCCATAAAGTCTCAACTGCCTACTTTCCTCTTGCATGGGATCACCACGGCCTGCAAGTTCCCCTCCAAGTCACTATCCTGACTTGGAACCATATCGGCGTTCCTTCACTGTCGCTGGGTCATAATCCTGGAACTCCCTTCCTAACAGCACTGCGGGTGTACCGACGCCACAAGGACGGCAGTGGTTCAAGAAGGCAGCTCACCACCACCTTCTCAAGGGCTATTAGGGATGGGCAGATCCTCTCTTATCATTGAAGCCATTTCATCCTTTATCCAGCCTGGCATGTACCATCCTTGACTCTTAGTGAGCTAGCAAGCCACTCAGTTGTATCAAACACAGGACTAGTGGGATTGGGACAATAAATGCCAGCCTAGTCAGGAATACCCACAATCCAAAAATGAATGGAAGAAGAAATGTGCAGGCATTGTCATTAATTAGTAACAGCTTCGGGGATGTGTCTTCACAGAGTTTGGAATGTCAATGCACAATAGTGTCATAAGCTGGTTAAGGCACCTATTGCTAACAAACATGCCATTAACAGAACAAGCTGTTTATGGGTTTTGTTTCCCTTCATTTTGGTCTGTCACTTCTATAATCCCTTTCTCTTTCAGCCTTGGAAAAAGGATACTAATTGGTCAAAATAATTTTTGAATCGTTCAAAAGGCTTTTGAAAGTTTTATTTTCCCGCTTCAGTGAGACTTCAGTTTCATTTCTCCTGTCCTTGTAAATTTTGCAATCTTCCATCCCCCACCATAAGCATGCTCCATATGTGAGTCAGAGTTCGTCTGGTGGATCAGTGAATAAACAGTTGACCCAGGAAATTAGAATACTTTTCTAAGCAGGATAAGCACCAATAGACATGAACCACACAAATTGGGAATAATTAATCCAGACATGCCTATTTTTATAATATATCTCTTTACCCCTCCATCCTCCACCAGGACGGTCTGAGGGCTCTCTGCTTCTTCCTTGAACAGAGGCCCAACCAGTCCCCATCCACCACCACCCTCCTCCGCCTGGCTGAACTTGTTCTCACATTGAACAACTTCTCCTTCAACTCCACTCACTTCCTTCAAGAAAAAGGTGTTGCTATGGGTACCTGCATGGTCCTAGTTATTCCTGTCTTTTTGTGGGAAATGTCGAACATTCCTTGTTCAAGTCCTACTCAGGCCCCCTCCCCCAACTCTTTTTCTGATACATTGATGACTGTATTGGTGCCGTTCCTGCTCCTGCTTCAAACTGGAAAACTTCATCAACATTGCTTCCAATTTCCACCCTTCTCTCACCTTCACATGGTCCATCTCCAACACTTCCCTTCCCTTCCTCGACTTCTCTGTCTCCATCTCTGGGAATAGGCTATCTACCAATATTCATTATAAGCACAGCGACTCCCACAGCTACCTCGACTACACTTCTTCACACCCTGCCTCCTGTAAGGACTCCATTCCATTCTCCCAGTTTCTCCGTCTCAGGCGCATCTGCCCTGATGATGCAACCTTCCAGAACAGTGCTTCTGATATATCTTCCTTTTTCCTCAACCAAGGATTCCCCCCACTGTGGTTGTCAGGGCCCTCAACCGTGTCCGGCCATTACCCACACCTCTGCCTTCACCCCTTCCCCTCCCTCCCAGAACTGCAACAGGCTTCCTCTTGTCCTCACTTTCCACCCCACCAGCCTCCACATCCAAAGGATCATCCTCTGCCATTTCCTCCATGCCCAGCATGGTGCCTCTACCAAACACATCTTCCCCACTCCCTCCCCTGTCAGCATTCCGAAGGGATCGTTCCCTCCGCGACACCCTGGTCCAATCCTCCATTATCCCCAACACCTTGTCCCCTTCCCACTTCACCTTGACATGCAATCACAGGAGATGTAATACCTGCTCATTTACCTCCTCTCTCCTCACCGAGGAGAGGGACATGACGGATGTTGAGGTTAGGAACAGATGTTTGATTACTCTAGGTCAAGTCGGCATAAGGAGGGAGGAAGTGTTGGGTATTCTAAAGGGCATTAAGGTGGACAAGTCCCCAGGTCCGGATAGGATCTATCCCAGGTTACTGAGGGAAGCGAGAGAGGAAATAGCTGGGGCCTTAACAGATATCTTTGCAGCATCCTTAAACACGGGTGAGGTCCCGGAGGACTGGAGAATTGCTAATGTTGTCCCCTTGTTTAAGAAGGGTAGCAGGGATAATCCAGGTAATTATAGACCGGTGAGCCTGACGTCAGTGGTAGGGAAGCTGCTGGAGAAGATGCTGAGGGATAGGATCTATTCCCATTTGGAAGAAAATGGGCTCATCAGTGATAGGCAACATGGTTTTGTGCAGGGAAGGTCATGTCTTACCAACTTAATAGAATTCTTTGAGGAAGTGACAAAGTTGATTGATGAGGGAAGGGCTGTCGATGTCATATACATGGACTTCAGTAAGGCGTTTGATAAGGTTCCCCATGGCAGGCTGATGGAGAAAGTGAAGGCGCTTGGGGTCCAAGGTGTACTAGCTAGATGGATAAAGAACTAGCTGGGCAACAGGAGACAGAGAGTAGCAGTAGAAGGGAGTTTCTCAAAATGGAGACGTGTGACCAGTGGTGTTCCACAGGGATCCGTGCTGGGACCACTGTTGTTTGTGATATACATTAATGATTTGGAGGAAAGTATAGATGGACTGATTAGCAAGTTTGCAGACGACACTAAGATTGGTGGAGTAGCAGATAGTGAAGGGGACTGTCAGAGAATACAGCAGAATATAGATAGATTGGAGAGTTGGGCAGAGAAATGGCAGATGGAGTTCAATCAGGGCAAATGCGAGGTGATGCATTTTGGAAGATCCAATTCAAGAGTGAACTATACAGTAAATGGAAAAGTCCTGGGGAAAATTGATGTCCAGAGAGATTTGGGTGTTCAGGTCCACTGTTCCCTGAAGGTGGCAACGCAGGTAAATAGAGTGGTCAAGAAGGCATACGGCATGCTTTCCTTCATCGGACGGGGCATTGAGTACAAGAGTCGGCAGGTCATGTTACAGTTGTATAGGACTTTGGTTCGGCCACATTTGGAATACTGCGTACAGTTCTGGTCGCCACATTATCAAAAGGATGTGGATGCTTTGGAGAGGGTGCAGAGGAGGTTCACCAGGATGTTGCCTGGTATGGAGGGCGCTAGCCATGAAGAGAGGTTGAGCAGATTAGGATTATTTTCATTAGAAAGACGGAGGTTGAGGGGGGACCTGATTGAGGTGTACAAAATCATGAGAGGTATAGACAGGGTGGATAGCAAGAGGCTTTTTCCCAGAGTGGGGGTTTCAATTACTAGAGGACACGAGTTCAAAGTGAAAGGGGAAAAGTTTAGGGGGGATATGCGTGGAAAGTTCTTTACGCAGAGGGTGGTGGGCACCTGGAACGCATTGCCAGCGGAGGTGGTAGATGCGGGCACGATGGAGTCTTTTAAGATGTATCTAGACAGATACATGAATGGGCAGGAAGAAAACAGATACAGAACCTTAGAAAATAGGCGACATGTTTAGAGAGAGGATCTGGATCGGCGCAGGCTTGGAGGGCCGAAGGGCCTGTTCCTGTGCTGTAATTATCTTTGTTCTTTGTTCTTTGTTCACTATCCAAAGCCCCAAACACTCCTTTCAGATGAAGCAGTGATTTACTTGTACTTCTTTCAATTTAGTATACTGTATTCACTGCTCACAATGTGGTCTTCCCTACGTTGGGGAGAGCAAACGCAGATTGGGTGACCGCTTTGCGGAATACCTCTGCTCAGTCTGAAAGCATGACCCTGAGCTTCTGGTTGCTTGCCATTTCAACACTCCCCTCTGCTCTCATGCCCACACATCTAACCTGGGCTTGCTGCCGTATTCCAGGGAACATCAACGCAAGCTCTAGGAACAGCATCTCATTTATCGATTAGTCATGCTACAGCCTGCCAGACTGAACATTGAGTTCAATAATTTCAGAGCATGACAGGCCCCCCTTTTTATTTGTAGTTATTTTTTTCTTTTATTTTAGTTTGTTTCATCATTCTTTTTTTTTAACATGTGCCTGCCCACTGTTTTTTTACATGTTTGTACTTGGGCCAGGGTTGTTCATTTTTCTATCTAGTAACACCCTCTCTGCACTAATGCTTTGTCTTTCAGCACACTATTAGCATACCATTTGCCTTTGCTCCATGACTTTCTTGCAGTTATTTTCTGTGGCCTTATCCTATCAACACCTTCCCTTTTGTTATCTCTTGCCCCACCCCCACTTTCTTTACACAAAACCTATTACATTTCCAAACTTTGCCAGTTCTGATGAAAGGTCACTGACTGAAACGTTAACTCTGCTTCTCTTTCCACAGACCTGCTGAGTATTTCCAGCATTTCTTGTTTTTATTTCAGATTTCCAGCATCTGCAGTATTTTGCTTTTATTATGTCTATTTTTATTGCCTTGGACCAATTGTGCAGAGACAATTTTGCCTCTGGAACAAGGGCAGCCAGTTTTAACATCGTAAACTCAACAAACTGATCCATGGGTGTTGCTCTGTAATCTGTACAATAGAAGATTTAAATATAGAAACAGATTACAAAATGAAACTGTGTTAATTCAGTTCTATTTATTGAATAGTTGGACCCTGCATTATTTGGACTTGTGTGCAATATTCCACATTTTTCAAAGGTTACATTACATTTGCCATTTGTCTGCCCAATTCTATGACTGATCTGCATCTTTAAGCACATTCTTTGCTGTATTCTCTCCAAAAAACAGAAAAATGTAATTGCAATGTAAATGCGTGGCAACAAAATTCCAATAATTAGTCAAAGTATAACATTGTCAAATTAAAAGTCGACCAGTAGGTCACAGTAACACAGGGTTGTAGCAGTCATTGAATTAATTTTAGATACAAGTTTTAAGACATTGATAGTGTCACCTTTTTCTCTCCACATTGCATCAACATTTATTTCAACAATTAGAATGGGCAACACAGGGATTGCCAGTCATATGTAACATATATATAAACATAAGTGCCATGTCTGTTAAAGGTAGTCGATGATTTCTTGGGTTGGGGGAAATGAGAAGAAGAATGGCATCTTTTAACTGTAAAACAAAAGATGTCATTGAGCCTTTCCTCTGCCATTCACTGGCAGAAAACACAGGTTCCTACAGCCTCCACCCTCTTCCCAGAAAAGGCAGGGGGTGGGATTGGTCTCTGCCAATAGCACAAAACAGGCCAATAGCGATTTGGCAGCCCATTTTATACCATACACGATGGCAAAGAAATTCAGATATGGTGTAATATGCTATCAGCCCACACTCTGCTATTGGTGTAGACCAATTTCACCCCTGCAATGTTGAGGTGCTAGTCTGAAATGTTTATAGTCAAGGAAAGGTTATGGGGAGGTGGTGGTTTGGTGAAAGAATTTGCATTTATATAGCATCTTTCATGACTTTGGGATATCCCAAAGCATTTTGCAGCCAATTCAGTACTTTTTGAAGTGTTGTCGCTGTTGTTATGTCGGAAACAAGACAGCAAGCTCCCACAAACAGCAATGTGATAACGACCAGATAACCTATTTTAGTGACATTGGTTGAGAGATAAATATTGGCCAGGATACTGGTGGGAACAAAATACGAACATAGGAATGGGAGTAGGCCATTCAGCCCCTCAGACCTGTTCCACTACTCAATTAGACCATGGCTGATCTGTAGCTTAACTCTTATCTACTACCATGGTTTCATACCCTTCACTACTCTTACCTAATAAAAATCTATCCATCTCAGTCTTGAAATTTTCAATTGACTTAGCCTTAACAGCTCTTTGGGGGAGAGAGTTCCAGGTTTCCACTACCCTTTATGTGAAGAGGTTCTTCCTGATATAGCCCCTGAACAGCATAACTTTCATTTTAAGCCCCCTTGTTTTGGACTTCCCCTACCAGAGGAAATAGTTTTTCTTTATCTACTCCATCAACTACTATAAGCCTCTTAAACACCTCAATTAGTTCACTCCTTACTCTCCTATACTCAAGAGAATACAAGCCTAGTCTATGCCACCTGTACTCATAATTTAACTTTTGTAGCAAGGTATTATTCTGCTGAGTCTGCACGACAACCCCTCCAAGGCCAAAATATCCTTCCTGAGGTGCAGTGCCCAGAATCAACGCAGTACTCTAAATGGGGCCTAATCAGAGCTTTATATAATTGTAATATAACTTCTACCCCTTTGTGATAAAAGCAAACATTCCATTATCTTTTAAAATTAATTTTTGTACCTGCCCATTAGCTTTTAGTGATTTCCGTACATGGACCCTTAAATCTCTCTGCTCCTCTACAGGTCCTAGTTTCTCACTACTTAGAAAATACACTGATTTATCTTTCTTCGCTACTCAGTGATTACCTGGCACTCCCTGCACTGAACTGCATCTGCCCACTCATTAAATCGATCAACGTCCCTATATAATTTACTGCTCCCATCTACATTATTTACGGCACTACCCAACTTGGTGTCATCAACAAAGTTAGATATACGGCTGTTTATTCATTCATCAAAGTCTTTTCTAAATACAGGAAAAAGCTGAGGCCCCAGTACAAGTTCCTGGGAGACACCACATGTGACATCCTGCTAATTTGAGTACATATCCATTATTCCTACTCCCCTGTTCTTTCAAATACTCTCATGGGATCTTTTAGATCTACTTGAGAGGGCAGACAGGGGAATCAGTTTAAAAGCTCATCCAAAAGTTGACACCTTTAACAGTGCAGCATTCCCTCAGTACTACACTACAGCATCAGTCTAGATTTTACACTCAAGTCTCTAGAGCTTGAACCACAATTTTCGGAAACAGAAGCAAGACTGCTAACGCTGAGCCACAGCTGACACATACTAACAATGGCATTTTGTTTAATACCTATAGCATCAAATGGCAAGATGTAGTGAAATACATCAGCATTTTGCAGCCTATCTTCAGACAGCTGCAACATGGGGGACTTTCCCTTAGCCTCACTTCGCAGATAAGCAATTGAATCATCAGTTTCCAAACAGCCATCGTTGCTTTTATTAGACTGATAACTTAATACAGGAAGGCACTTACGATGCAGAAAATCAAAATGAGGTTAGAAGTGCATTAATTTAAAAATCAAAATAGTACTGAAGTGTAAACATTTGCATGGCCAAAGTATTACCAGAATGTGTTAATTGTACATATATCCATTTAAAAATGATTCAAACATATCTTTATTAAACAGGATTATAATATTTTACTTTAAGAAATGCTACATTGAACACACACTTTTAGTCCAGATCGTACAAGGTCTCATTAGTAAGTGGTTTGTTGGTTATCGAACTTCATGCCTTTGCCTTGGTAGAGGTCTTGATATACTTCTATGAGACGTGCAGCCTCTCGCTCGCCAGAAAGCAAAGCACCATGGGTAGTTGAGTAATACTTTCTGTGAGTGGCCTCCCCAGCAAATAAAATCTGCATAGGCTAACAGAAACAGAAATATTTGTTATTAATAGATTAAATTTCCAATCTCTTTTTATTTGCTAAAGTTAAAAAAGGTTCCACCATTTCACAACCAGAGAAGTGAATTTTTTTTTTATTCATTCACGGGATGTGGGCGTCGCTGACTAGGCCAGCATTTATTGCCCATCCCTAATTGTCCTTGAGAAGGTGGTGGTGAGCTGCCTTCTTGAACTGCTGCAGTCCATGTGAGGTAAGTACATCCACAGTGCTGTTAGGAAGGGAGTTCCAGGATTTTGACCCAGCCACAGTGAACAGTGATATAGTTCCAAGTCAGGATGGTGTGTGACTTGGAGGAGAGCTTGCAGTTGGTGGTGTTCCCATGCATTTGCTGCCCTTGTCCTTCTAGTTGGTAGAGGTCACGGGTTTGGAAGGTGCTTTCGAAGGAGCCTTGGTGCATTGCTGCAGTGCATCTTATAGATGGTACACACTGCTGCCACTGTGCGTCGGTGGTGGAGGGAGTGAATGTTTGTAGATGGGGTGCCAGTCAAGCGGGCTGTTTTGTCCTGGATGGTGTTGAACTTCTTGAGTGTTGTTGGAGCTGCACCTATCCAGGCAAGTGGAGAGTATTCCATCACACTCCTGACTTGTGCCTTGTAGATGATGGACAGGCTTTGAGGAGTCAGGAGGTGAGCTACTCGCCTCAGGATTCCTAGCCTCTGACCTGCTCTTGTAGCCACAGTATTTATATGGCTACTCCAGATCAGTTTCTGGTCAATGGTAGCCCCTAGGATATTGATAGTGGGGGATTGAGCGATGGTAATGCCTTTGAATGTGAAGGGGAGATGGTTAGATTCTCTCTTGTTGGAGATGGTCATTGCCTGGCACTTATGTGGCGTGAATGTTACTTGCCACTTATCAGCCCAAGCCTGGATATTGTCCAGGTCTTGCTGCATTTCTACACGAACTGTTCCAGTATCTGAGGAGTCACGAATGGTGCTGAACATTGCACAATCATCAGCGAGCATCCCCACTTCTGACCTTATGATTGAAGAAGGGTCATTAATGAAGCAGCTGAAGATGGTTGGGCCTAGGGCACTACCCTAAGGAACTCCTGCAGTGATGTCCTGGAGCTCAGATGATTGACCTCCAACAACCACAACCATCTTCCTTTGCACTAGGTATGACTCCAACCTGCGGAGAGTTTTCCCAATTCCTATTGAATTCAGTATTGCTAGGGCTCCTTGATGCTATACTTGGTCAAATATTGCCTTGATGTCAAGGGCAGTCACTCTCACCTCACCTCTTGAGTTCAGCTCTTTTGTCTATGTTTGAACCAAGGCTGTAATGAGGTCAGGAGCTGAGTGGCCCTGGCTGAACCCAAACTGAGCATCACTGAGCAGGTTATTGCTAAGCAAGTGCCGCTTGATAACACTGTTGATGACACCTTCCATCACTTTCCTGATGATTGAGAGTAAACTGATTGGGCGGTAATTGGCCGGGTTGGACTTGTCCTGCATTTTGTGTACAGAACATAACGAGGCAATTTTCCACATTGCCGGTTAGATGCCATGTTGTAGCTGTATTGGAACTGCTTGGCTAGGGGCGTAGCAAGTTCTGGAGCACAGGTCTTCAGTACTATTGTTGGAATATTCTCAGGGCCCATAGCCTTTGCAATATCCAAAGTCTTCCGTCGTTTCTTGATATCACACGGAGTGAATCGAATTGGCTGAAGACCAGCACCCGTGATGCTGGGGACGTCAGGAGGAGGCCAAGATGGATCATCAACTCGGCACTTCTGGCTGAAGATTGTTGCAAATGCTTCAGCCTTATCTTTTGCACTGATGTGCTGGGCTCCCCCATCATTGAGGATGGGGATATTTGTGGAGCCACCTCCTCCAGTTAGTTGTTTAATTGTCCACCACCATTCTTGGCTGGATGTGGCAGGACCCAGAGCTTAGATCTGATCCGTTGGTTATGGAATCGCTTAGCTCTATCGCATGCTGCTTCCACAGTTTGACATGCAAGTAGTCCTGTGTTGTAGCTTCACCAGGTTGATACCTCATTTTTAGGTATGCCCTCCTGCACTCTTCATCAAACTAGGATTGGTCTCCTGGCTTGATTGTAACGGTAGAGTGGGGGATATGCCGGGCCATGAGGTTACAGATTGTGGTCGAGTACAATTCTGCTGCTGCTGGTGGCCCACAGTGTCTCATGGATGCCCAGTTTTGCATTGCTAGATCTGTTTGAAATCTATCCCATTTATCACCGTGGTAGTGCCACACAACAAGATGGACGGTATCCTCAATGTGAAGATGGGACTTCATCTCCACAAGGACTGTGCAGTGGTCACTCCAAGCAATACTGTCATGGAAAATATAGAATACTTTCCTTTAATGGCTGAGGTATAGACTATAAGAGCAGAAATGTTATGCTGAAACTGTATAAATCAGTAGTTAGACCACAGCTAGAGTACTGCATACAGTTCTAGTTACCACAATACAGGAAGGATGCGATTGGAATAGAGAATGTACAGAGGATTTATGAGGATATTGCCAGGAATGGAGAATTTTAGCTAAGAGAAAAGATTGGATAGGCTAGGGTTTATTTTCTTTGGAACACAGGAGGCTGAAGGGAGATTTAATTGAGGTTTATAAAATTATGAGGGACGTGGACAGAGTGAATTTCCCTTACCAAAGAGGTCAATAACCAGGAGGCATAGATTTTAAGTAATTAATGGAAGGTTTAGAGGGGAGTTGAGGACTAATTTTTTTCACCCAGAGGGTGGTGGGGGTCTGGATCTCACTGCCTGAAAGGGTAGTAGAGGCAGAAACCCTCATCGCATTTAAAAAGCACTGGAGGTGCCGTAACCTACTGGGCTTCGAGCCAAGAACTATGAAGGTGGGATTAGGTTGGATAGCTCTTTTTTGGCAGGCACAGATACAATGGGTCGAATGGTCTCCTTCTGTGCTATAAATTTTCTATGTTTCCATTTACTGTTTCATTTCTAAAATCAAAGTTAAGCTGCATCTTCTCACTTTCTGGTTGTCAAGTGGCTTAGATAGACTGCTTTGTGTGGTAAACTTGGGGACTGATGGATAAGGGATCTTCCCTACATACGTTCTTAGGAAGGAACTATATTGTTATTGGTATGCTTAAGTCTGCAATTAGTTTACCTGTTCTCCATGTAAGAGGATATATGTAAGGCAAAAAGCCAAGGAGGCACTCCATCAAGAGAGGATAAACTAATAGTTTATTTTTATATTGAGAAATTTGTCAATGCCAAAAAGACCAGTAGATAGAAGTCTAGGTAAGACAATCTAGATAGTGCTTAAGTGATAGCAATCATATGTTTTCAAAATCTGTAGACTGTTGGAGGAAGGCTAAGGATAGTAGGGATGATGTCTAGGGAAAAGATGCATTAGTGGAGGAGACAATCTTGATTTCAGTGAGAATAAAGTAGGGAGGAATGGCACATTTTGGAGTGAGCTGTTATGATCTGGAACGCACTCCCTTAAAGGGTGGTGGAAGCAAATTCAATAGTAACTTTTCAGTAGGCCACTGGACATATACTTTAAATGGAAACTTTTGCAGAGCTATGGGGAAGGAGCGGGGGTCGTAGGACTAATTGGATAGCTCTTAGACGTGATAGACCAAATGGCCTCCTTCTGTGTTGTACGATTCTATGAAGGTAACTTCAGAGGAGCAACAGCCATAGTTTGTTGAATAAGTTGGTAGTGAATCACAAAGCAATAATATTTTGGATCACAAGTACCTGTGTCAAATGAAGACTTTCCAGACTACATTACAAGAATTTCTTTATTCACCCATATTAATAGATGTAAAGGATCATCACACTATGTCTTACTTTAAGTAATTCTTTCCCAAGACTTCCAAACTGTGCTACTCCTCGTGTCCCCCAGCTTTCTGTTCTGCTACAATCTACAGGCATTTAAACTCGAAGATTACTGCCACCTAATCAGCACTTCTTTATTTACTTAATTCTTCTCCCCTACTAGTTTTAGCCTCGTCACTATCAGGTAGTCTGAGCCTCAGCCTTTCACTTGCATTTGTTAATAATAATGAAAACAACAGTCACTTTCAAGAAAGGTTCTATGATCTAATGACAATACTTCACAATCTATGGGGGGAATTTTATGCTCTCCCCTGCTTCAGATTTGAAGGCAGGGAGAGCATTTAGTTAGGCTGGATGGTGGCAGCCACCTTCCCACTTGCACCCAAATTAAGTCCGGGGCGAGAAGGCCTGTGAATGGCCTTCCCGACCCGTCAACAAATGAGCCCCATAAGTGGGCAATTAATGCCCAATTAAGGACCTCATCCCACCTCTGCCGGCATTAGCCCAGCAGCGAGCAGGCATGTCGCTGAACAGAGAGCACGCCAAGCAAACCTGTGCAGGTTGCTTACCCGCTCCAGAGGGGGGAGGCGGGGGGGACCCCTTGTTAAAAGGCAATTATTGCCTGAACGAGGGACCCAGCATCAGGAAGGGGGTAACCTGCTAAGAGCCAAACCCTGCCCTTGCTGCCAACCTCACTACACTCTCTTCCCTCATGACCCAACCCTCCGAACCATCTCCTGCTGTGGATTCCCTGTGGCCTGGTTCCAGGGCCTTGGGTTAGTTCATTACCGGCAGCAACCACCGCCTCCATATTAGCGATGCTCAGTTAAAGAGCTGCCAGCCTCTGTTTGGCTGACAGCTCTCAGCAGGTGGGACTGCCGTCGCCAGGGTCCTTGATCCCAGAGAAGGCCCGCTGTTGTTCACGTAAATGTCTAATTGACACTTGATTTGGCAAGTGTTCCCCTGGGGAGGCAACGCGGGGCTCTCACCGGTGCTTTTGCCGGTGGTCAAGAACCCCGTCACCAAGACAAAATCCCGGCCTATACTTGCAGCAGTGTGTCAGTTCTGAACGGTCACTATTTGTAATGAATATCTTGTTGCCTAGTGTGGACATCCCACTGTTGGTAGCCCTGACATAACAGAATTAGAATGAGACAAACAAAGGACGACAGATTTCCCACCTCCTCACCTGGATCCCATCCACCCCTCGTAAATACTGATGTGGTACTTACAGCTGCTTTTGTGCTTTTTGGATAAGGCAGTGGCTTTGCAAGTTTCTCAACGTCCGCTCCACTCGACCCAACCCGTGTGTAAGAGTAAGACCCGCGGATGTAAGGGTTACTGCCCCATCCAGACCTCAAGATCCTACGTGGTTTCGGAATGTGTGGATTGCCTGTGGGAAGAATTTTGAAAGAGTTCAGTACATGTGTACTAAGATACAAATCATATGCCCGCCAAAGTTTTGCCAACAGACACTATGATTAACATAAAGTAAAATCCCACTTTCAAACAATTTGACAGGAAGTGATTTTGACAACTGACTTAGATCCCAGAGGAGTTACGCAAGTGTCAGGAATAAAGCATATGATCAATACAAGTGGAAAAGATTTCAAAGTGCAAGAGTCACCAACCATCTGCCAGTCTGAGGTACGTCACAAACAATGAATTGAACAGTGCATTTAAGCTGGACTTTGCCACAATTTCTATTGGCTTTGGGAGTTCTTGAGGTAGGAGGTGGTAAGGTACCAAATACAGATGGATAGATAGCCAAACAAGGTAAATTTAGTTACAAAATGGAATTTGATGACAAATAGCAGTTAAATGCAAAAATATTACGAAGCAGATTTGAACTGTGGGAATAGTATGTACTGTGCACAATGTGAGCTGCTTGTGCACATTTAAAAAGACATCCAATGTATCTTTGCAAGCCATTTATGCAATTTAGTTAACATGAAGTATTTGTTACTGGATTTGCAATTAGAAATGATCCACAGTTTAGAGAATGCCCAATGTTGCCACACAAATTTCCACTTTCTGTTGCAGATTAAACATACTGGTCCAGAGTTTCCATATGATTTCCGCCCAGACAAGAGCGGAATCCAGGGGGAATTCAATGAAAAGGGGAAAAAGACTGCAGAATTTTAAGCTCATAATATTGGATTATACATTTAGACTAATAACTTTGAGTGGAAACTTCCACCTCTGCAAAGCCAATGCATTGTCCAGCACATTCTGGCTGCATGTTACTGACTGTGGCCCGTAGCAGAAACACCAGGTCAGAAGGACTTCTTGGCTCTTAGTTAATACATTTAAGAAAAGAAGTGGATAACTACTTGGTCCAGAAGAGAGCTGTGGATTGCAACAACTGATATTGACAATCAACCATTAGGAGTAATATGTGGAAGAGAGAGATTTCCACTGTCCGCTGTTGTAGAACATGATACCACCTTAAGAAGAGGAGCACCTTAAGAAGCTGTAAGTGAAGGTCACTAGAGGAAGTGATGTCATATCACACATGACCAGGGAGTTATGGGTGTAGCCCGACAGAGTGAGACATGTATTGTTGTGGTATATATATGTTCTATATATATAAGTTATGATAACATTCCATATCTTCCTTGGATATTACTTGGAGTCCTGTGAATCTTACAATAGTTCACATACCAAAGGAACAAGTGATATTACATGGTGGCAATGTTTAAGATTTATTTTTCTGAAAATAAATGGTGGCAAGGTTTGATTTTTTCTGAAGAACCCACCAAGAGAGAATAAGGTTGCTTACCAGGTGTGCAGTTGGCAAAAGACTCCACGACAGTGTAGCGAACTAGGACTGCAGACAGGGCCCCAGGAGGTGTTGAAACTCTAAGTACAGCAGAGAAATTGCCAGGAGATCAGAGCTTTCATCTAATCTGCCAGTGGGTTGAAACATTTGAAAAGAAGTAGTTCAGCCATAACTGCTTTAGTTTTCCTTTTTCTTTGCTTTGTTGATGGGGCCTAAGCCAAAAAGAGTGAGAAGAGCTCTACAGCGCCACTGGAGGTCAAGCACAAAAGATAGGCTGGCTGTGGCAGCTACCAATGCTGCAAGCTGCAGTGCTCGCCATAAAAAACATTGCTCAGTTAAAAAAAAAATGAACAAACTGTGTAAACAAAGCAAACTACTCTCTTTAAAAAATCAAGCTGTTTAAACAAAGAAAGCTGTAGTCTCTCACTCTTAAAAGGGCCAGGCCTAAAAAAGTGAACCTGTCTAAAAAAGGAAACAAAAAGCTGTACCTGTGAGACAGAAAACCTGTAAAGCAGAGTCTGTAAAAGAAATGGGCCTTTGAAAAGGAAAACCCGTAAAAAGTCCTATATCTGTAAAAAAGCAGAATCATCCAAAAAATAGCTTTCAGGTATCCAGTCTTGGATTGGAAGGCGTCGGACATAGCATCTGATTTTAAATTGTTTCGACAGCAGATGGAACTGTGCTTCCTGGATGAAGAAGTGAGCGGACCAGAGAAACAAGCTGTGAAAATCAAGATCGCACTGGGCAAGAGGGCCTGCAATGGATCAATACATCATTGAGGATCAGAAGGACCCTATCACACTATGCACATTCCCGGAGAAGCAACTGAATGTAAAGGTCAATATCTGAGTACATAGGCTTGAATTTATGACCTACTGGCAAAGGCAAGATGAGTCCATTGACCAATTTGTTGCAAGGTGCCAGGACAAAACTCAAGAATGCAACTTCGCTGATATCGAATACAGGTCATAGAGCTAGTAATCGCATCTACCCCAAAAGAGGCCTTTCAAAAAGACCTGATAGAAAAAAAGAAAAGGTGCACCATAGATTCACTACTTAATGATAGAAGTAAATTTGAGGCCATCAGAGGGATTGCCAGTGATTGGTGATGTCGCCAGTCATCATTTTCCTAAAATAGCACTCGGGGCGGCTAGAACAATTGGTATGGTAACCAAAGCTCAGATGTCTGCAAATGTGGCAAATGTGGCCTGACTCACCCAATTCGCAGTTGTCCGGTGTACCAGGATGAGTGCAAAGCTTGTGGCATGCGAGGACATTGGGCAAGGCAGTGCAGAAGGCAGAGCTCAAATACTGCACACAGGAATGGTGGCAGATCACATGCAGAGAGAATCAAGCTTAACAAAAAAGTATGCCAACACAAAACTAAAGCCCAAGCAGGTACATCAGGTTGGCAGACAGACAGATTGCCAGCAGGACATGGATGAAGAATGCACTTGTGCAAACAGTGAGCAAGCATTTCACATAGTTAATTTGGATCAACATGTCAATGCTATTACACAATCTGAGGCATTCGCCATGATCGGGATTATACGTTCACTGAACAGTGGCAAGAATAAGCTCAAAGTAAAATTTGATGCCGGAGGCCCGAGGGATTGCCGGTGATTGGTGATGTCACCAGTCATCATTTTTCTAAAGATTTCTAAACAAGGGAAGATAAAAGCATCGTATGACAGGCAAGCAGGACCAGAATTACCTCAATTGTCCTCGATCATTTGTCAGGAACTTGGTATCCTGCAAAGGTCGCTAGAATATGCAACCAGCCCATATTGTACGAGGTTCAGACACACAATGGTGCGATTCTCAGACGGAACCGAAGTCAACTCAGAGAGCTGCACAACAACACTACATGTGAAAACCCTGTGGCATCGCAGACATGTTCAGAGACAAAGTCTGAAGATGAATGTACAGAAACTATCAGCACAGAGAAAGAACATGCTAACCAGAGTTCCGAGTCATCAGAGTCTCAGAGGAGTCATCAAGACAAGCTCAGCTCTGGGAACACGATCAGGACGAATAAGCAAATCTCCTCTATGTTTCAGAGAGTGTTAAACTTACTTATTTGTAAATAATGTTTAGTTTAATCATGTATAGTTAGTCCAAACCACAACATCATTGTTTATTATACATATGTTTTTATCTTTGGAAAAAGGGGGATGTTGTGGGACATGGGACCCCTTTAAGAAGGAGTAAGTGAGTCCGAGTGTATCAGGCCTGTGTCCTCAGTACCTTGCTCTACGGCAGCGAGGCCTGGACAACGTATGCCAGCCAAGAGCGACGTCTCAATTCATTCCATCTTCGCTGCCTTCGGAGAATACTTGGCATCAGGTGGCAGGACTATATCTCCAACACAGAAGTCCTTGAAGCGGCCAACATCCCCAGCTTATACACACTACTGAGTCAGCGGCGCTTGAGATGGCTTGGCCATGTGAGCCGCATGGAAGATGGCAGGATCCCCAAAGACACATTGTACAGCGAGCTCGCCACTGGTATCAGACCCACCGGCCGTCCATGTCTCCGTTATAAAGACGTCTGCAAACGCGACATGAAATCGTGTGACATTGATCACAAGTCGTGGGAGTCAGTTGCCAGCATTCGCCAGAGCTGGCGGGCAGCCATAAAGACAGGGCTAAATTGTGGCGAGTCGAAGAGACTTAGTAGTTGGCAGGAAAAAAGACAGAGGCGCAAGGGGAGAGCCAACTGTGCAACAGCCCCAACAAACAAATTTCTCTGCAGCACCTGTGGAAGAGCCTGTCACTCCAGAATTGGCCTTTATAGCCACTCCAGGTGCTGCTTCACAAACCACTGACCACCTCCAGGCGCGTATCCATTGTCTCTCGAGATAAGGAGGCCCAAAAGAAAAAAAAGTGAATGTCACCGGAGGAAGTGATGGTGCATCACAAATGACCAGGGAATTGTGGGTGTAGCCGGACAGAGTGAGACGTGTGTTGGTGTGGCTCCTGCATCAATAAAAACCCAAGTTTTCCTTAGATATTACTTGGAGTGCCGTGAATCTTACAATTGTCCACATACCAAAGGAAGAAGTAATATTGCATCCACCTTCAAACGTGAAACTGTAAATGTATTCATAAATTAGTTCACAATATCGCTGTCAATAGCAAACTGTTGAAATCTTACCCCATGATGCTTCCAGAAATGCGGGACCATGGAAATGTCCTGCTAAGGCAACCAACCTGTCAAGGATGTAGGGAGCAACGTTATGTCATTACACTCTTGTTCTGTGGTTGAGCAAGCCCTGCGCCAGCAATGAGATGACTCACAAGCCTGTCCCAATATATTGTCATTTGGGCCAGCTCATCTGCTATTCAGCCCAAGAACTAGACAGTAGTCGTCTTAATTTCATAACTGCATCACTGGGAAGGGGTTGCACTGCCCTATAATGATCACTCTGTGAGGGGCTTGATGCTCCTCTTCCTGTTAACCCATTCCTCTGTGCCTCACCCTCTGTGCTGCCCTCAAGCTGACTATCTAAATCTCCCCGAGGTGTATGTCTCTGTGCTGATAAGTAGATAGGTAAGATGCAATGACAAGTTGCTTCTTATTGACCAGTGGTGGGTCAGGTCGGGTCGGGTTCTGATGCTCGAGTGGTTCTTGCAAAGATAGAAACAAGACAGCATTATAAGAAAGAACCAAATTAACAGCAGTGCTGCACTGTCCTAGAGAAACGCATGACATGTTCTGTCAGCTCCAGAATATCGTGGCCCTGAAAGACCCAGAGACCAGGCCTCAAAGGATGAGGTTACTAGTAGATGTTTCTCGAGCAACAGCAGAAGTCAGCTCCATTCTATTATGGCTGTTTCCTCCTGTAAGCTGTGAAGCAGTGACAAAAGCGCATCTGTGACTTGAAGGATATGAATGCCTACACAGGGTGTCCTGCTAGCTTGGCAATATGTACGATTGGGCTTGCTTGTGCTAGGGGGCAGGACTAGCATGCAAGAGATGTTGTGAAGAGTGAACCTTTGAGGATATGGAGCCTCTCCCTGGTAAGGAAGAGAAATTGTGAGGGAAGGCATGCATAATAGTTCAGAGATTTGGCATCCAGTCAGCAAGAGTCAAGCCAGTTGCCTACCTTGCCCCTTCACGTTAAATTTCTTCCTGCACTGCAGCCAGATGTGCTTGACAGTGCTGCTGGCATTGACTAAGTCCATCACCTCCTACTATGCTTTCCAAACAGTTGATTTGGACGTCTACCTAACTCTGACAGGCACAACACACCTTCCTCTACTTTACTGCCTATAACATTAGCTCAATGCTGTCATCATCAAGGCAGGGCACCCTGATTCCCCCAGGAGGTACACCTGCCACACTAAGCCAGGTTGAGTAGTCAAAGCAGATGTTGCAGGTGAAGGCACATAAAAAGGGAGCAAAGGACAGCAAACTAAAGGCACAGCAAAAAGTCAAGCACAATGCAGCTATCGCCTGGTATAAAAGGCAAAGCAAACAAGCAGCTGCCGCTCAGAGACTCCCAACGTTTGATTCAAGATGCAAAGAAATATCCGGAATGCAACTCGCAGAAGGCATACAGCGACATGCTCCTTTTAAGCCACACTGTTTGTGAGAACTTACTGTGCACCTATTGGCTTCTGCATTTCCCATTATTACAATAGTGACTACACTTCAAAATTACTTCTTTGGCTACAAAACCTTTTGGGGAGTCCTGATATCATGAAAGGCTATATAAATGCAAGTTCCATCCTTGTCTCATGTGTCTTTTCTCCCATTTGTGTGTGTATGTGATAAATGGTGCGCACCAATGCATAGACAGTGCATGCCCACCACATGCTAATTAGCCCCCAGAGGAAATTGGGGACACAAAGCTCAATCTCCTAGCACAGTGCATGTCTGCTGCATTCCATTCCAACTGAACTCACAGAGCATCCCGACAGGACAACTGGTCTTCCAGTGCACTGTACCACAGCTGTGAGACATAGAACAGCCCCATGGTCTGCCTTTCCTCTGAGTTATTGGAGGTGTCAAAGGGAGGCCAGATGTGGTCCAGGGGTGCAGGTAGAATTACTACCAGGACCAAGTGTGCAAACTCCTTGCTGTTGGCTCAAAAGCTGCATTGACCAAGGCCCCACAGTGCCCGCCCAGCGAGCGGCAGATGGAGCGTGAATTTGAAAGATTTGAGTAAAGGAAGTGGAGCGTGAGAATTTCTGAAGGAAGTGGGATAACTGACTATATTTGAAAAGTAACTACATCAGAACACAACAGCTGACACCATAAAAAAGCAGAAACAAGATCAAAAATATATCAGTGGAGATAGTCTTAGCATACATCAAAAAAGCAAAATAGAGGGGCTGGAGAACAGAACATCCAAAGAGTACAACTCCCACACAGAAACCACAATACCCTGACTGAACTTTATCAAACCATGGCTCTCACATCACAACAAAATGCTTGAACTTTTAATCCAATGAGGAACTAACTGCACAATATCACATGACTAGAATAAATCATGCCAAGTTTTATTTCCTCCAAAACATAGAAATATAGAAAATAGGAGCAGGAGTAGGCCATTCAGCCCTTCGGGCCTGCTCCGCCATTCAAAAATGATCATGATGATCGTCTAATTCAGTACCCTGTTCCCGCTTTCTCCCCATACCCCTTGATCCCTTTGGCAGTAAGAACAACAAAGAACAAAGAACAGTCCAGCACAGGAACAGGCCATTCGGCCCTCCAAGCCTGCGCCGATCTTGATGCCTGCCTAAACTAACACCTTCTGCACTTCCGGGGCCCATATCCCTCTATTCCCTTCCTATTAATAGATTTGTCAAGATGTCTCTTAAACGTCGCTATCGTATCTGCTTCCACCACCTCCCCTGGCAGCAAGTTCCAGGCACTCACCACCCTCTGTGTAAAAAACTTGCCTCGCACATCCCCTCTAAACTTTGTCCCTCTCATCTCAAACCTATGTCCCCTAGTAACTGACTCTTCCACACTGGGAAAAAGCTTCTGACTATCCACTCTGTCCATGCCGCTCATCACTTTGTAAACCTCTATCATGTCGCCCTTCCACCTCCGTCGTTCCAGTGAAAACAATCCGAGTTTTTCCAACCTCTCCTCATAGCTAATGCCCTCCAGACCAGGCAACATCCTGATAAACCTCCTCTGTACCCTCTCCAAAGCCTCCACGTCCTTCTGGTAGTGTGGCGACCAGAATTGCACGCAATATTTTAAGTGTGGCCTAACTAAGATTCTGTACAGCTGCAGCATGACTTGCCAATTTTTATACTCTATGCCCCGACCGATGAAGGCAAGCATGCCGTATGCCTTCTTGACTACCTTATCCACCTGCGTTGCCACTTTCAGTGACCTGTAGACCTGAAATATATCTATCTCCTTCTTGAATATATTTAATGACTTGGCCTCCACTGCCTTCTGCAGTAGAGAATTCCACAGGTTCACCACCCTCTGAGTGAAGAAATTTCTCCTCATCTCGATTCTAAATGGCATACCCCATTTAGGAACTGCAAGGAACTGAAAAGAATGCCAAAAGGCACTCAAGCAAAACAAAATTTCCTTCTTACAAATACCAAATCCTAGCTATTAAAGTAACTTTCTCCAGAATAAACCAATTTTGTTTTAGGAGGGACAGTAGAAAAATGTTACTATGCTGGAATAGACACAGAAAAACAGAAAATGTTGGAAACACACAAAGGATGAAGAGTCTCTCCCAATAATGTTAACCTGCCTTTTTTCTTTTAAGGCCTGTTGTATATTGCCAGCATTTTTCTTTGAGGTCTTCTTTTCAGTTACAGTATAGATCCTTTTATTACAACTCCAGTTGTCGAAGTGCCACAGCCAAGGCACGGTATAAGTTGTTTGTTGCTGTTCAGCCATGATACTCATGACAAGATGAACACGAGTACAGCTGTTTTAAAAAGTGAGCCAAGATCAGCTCAAAGTCTCATCAACTTTTCTGAACATTTCAGAAGATGCTTGCAATGACAAGCCGTTTTTACAGTGCAGAGATTGATATGCTTAACGTGCTTATTTGAGGCCAAATAGAGTAAAATAAGTTACCCCAATAACCAATAGATGGAAGAACCTCAAAACCTATCATTTCAATCATGCTTCAGGTCTTCTCTCTTAAATCTCCTCCTATTCCTTGGCATCTTCTTTCCTCTGCAAAGCACCTTTAATTACATTCATGGTGCTTTTTAAAAGCACATCATTATTGTTGGCCCAGTTCAGGGACCCTTTTAGTAATGTTTTGGGCCAAGATGATATTTGGGGTAAGCAATAAAACCTGTTTCCAATACTGAAGTGACTTTCCACAGGCACAACCCCTGATGCCATGCAGAATGTCTGTTTTCCTAGAGGTCCTGGTCCGAGGAGGAAGCCATTTGCCAAGCCTGCTGGGGCACTGTGATAAACCATGTTCTGGAAGTTGCTAGCATACTTAGGAACATAGGAATAGAAGCAGGTCATTTGCTCCCACGAAACTGTCCTGCCTGAACTTGAAGAATTACTTTTACTAGAGAGAGAGAAACGTCTTTGCCTAATTTCATCTCAGAAACAGCCAACATTCAGTAAGTTGCACATGGATTGAGGAAAAATGATTCCTCCACCAACAATCCCTGTACAGAATGAAGTAAAATGGGAAGCAGCTTGTACAGTGCGGTTCTACACAAGGATCCTAAGCAATGACTTGCATCGCAGAGGCACCGTGTTTAGATTGGAAAAGAACGTGAATAACCTGTAAATTTTCGCAGCAGTTCTGTGCAAGCTTCCGCCACCGTCTCATCGTCATATCTCTCCATGATGATGGCTTCTTCTCCACAGATCCAACCACTCAGCACATGCCCATACCGCTCAGGTGGGTACAGCACATCAAAACAGCAGATCTTTTTGTACCACAGGTCCGCCGGGTAGGCAAGGCTCTCATTCTCTGCGTCGTCCTCCCAAACAAACTGGATGCTGTTGCATTCGGGGCTCCAGAAGGGCTCCTCGAACTCCAGGAAGATCTTGTCCGTGGTGCTAATGCCCAGCATCTGGATGGCAGAGACCTTCTCTTCGGGGAGGCGTGGGTGAAACATGGTTTCATGGTACTTCTTCAGCACCCCGAGAGACATGGTCACGATTACGTGATCAGCTGGGATGAGCTCACAATCCTCGCATTCCACGTACACCTGGTAGCCCTCCTCCTCTTGGCTGTCAAGGTTGTGGTTCGGGAATGAGCTGTTGATAAAGTGGATTTCCTTGCTGACCGAGTGGTTCCAGTGAATGGATTTGACCGGCTTGTTCAGCTGGATCACCGACTTAGGGATATCGCGCGCCAGGATCTCCACTATGTTAATGAAGCCGCTCGGAATGACATGGTGGGCACCAGGGATTTCTGTCCACTCGCCAAACTCACTAAGGGATACTTCATCCATGCTGTGGCAACTGCTCTCACAGCTTTCAACCTGCCAACAGGAATGAGAAACCATTAAAAACAGGGCCAAACTCTGTCCCACCTACCCAAGGGCACAGTCGGCATAGAGTCAGATAACTGATTCAAACCAACGTGAGAGCATGCAAAGTGGGAGATGGCCATCTGGCCTACTCCTGTCACTGATCATATAAAATCTACCCTGTCATGGACTCAGCCTCTTTTCCACCCATTCAATCTCCTGACTGACAGTTCTGCATCAATACTTCTGAATCCCCAAACAAAACCCCCAGAATATTCAGTCATCTCCACTTCTCCTTTATTCAACCGTGCACTGCTGTATAGTAACAATACAGTAACCAGTGGAGTTTTCCATCATTTCTGTCTATCCCTCTCTCAGCAATGCATCAATCCCATTTCCACCTGTATGTTTATCCAGATCAGTTTTAAAGCAGTGAATGAATTTAGCCTCAAATGTTTTTGCTAGCAGTCTATCCCATATAACCATTGTTCAGAGCTGTTTTTATTCGAACAGAGATTACAGGGTGTGTTGATAGATGTATTTTTAATGATCACCCCTATGCTCGCTGACCTACACTGGCTCCCAGTCCAGCAACGCCTTGATTTTAAAATTCTCACCCTTGTTTTCAAATTCCTCCATGGTCTCACCTCCTCCCTAAATCTGTAATCTCCTCCAGCCTCAGAACCCTCCGAGATATCTGCGCTCCTCTATTTCAGGCCTCGAGCATCCCCGATTTTAATCGCTGCACTCCTGGCAGCCATGCCTTCAGTTGGCAAGGCCCTGAGCTCTGGAGTTCCCTCCCTAAAGCTCGACAACTCTCCCTCTCTTTCTTCCTTTAAGACACTCCTTAAAACCTACCTCTTTGACCAAGCTTTTGGCCATCTGCCCTAATATGTGGCTCGGTGTCTATTTTTGCTTTAATAACATTGTGTGAAGCATATTGGGATGTTTTATTATATTAAGGGTGCTATATAAATATAAGTTGTTGTTGAAGAGGGATGTTTTAGAGTAAATAGAAACAGACAGTGTCCCATGGTTGAGGGGTCCAGTACAAGGGGTATATAGTTATAAGATTAAATGCAAGAGATTTAGAACAGGAGCAGGAGATTTATTTTTTGTAACACAGAGTGTTGCAAGGCTACAGAATGCATTAGCAGAGTTACTGGTTGAAAGCGACTCTGTGGACCTTTAAAAATAGGTTAGCGAAGTGTTTGAAGGGGAGTGAAATAAAGGGATGTGGAAACAGGGCAGGCACAAGGGATTAGGCCTACTGCCTATGTGGAGGGTAGACTAGTTGGGCTGAAATGGTTTGTTTACTATGGAAGGAAAAGGGTGTCTGCCATTCGCTGCTTTCCTGTGATGTAAAAGCCTTTGTAAACAGCTGCTAGCATAGACAGGAGACAGCTGGAGACTTTCACAAAGCTCTGTGAAGAATTTGTTTCCAGGTTTAGCTTAAGGCAGATGGCAGAATTTAAGATTACACAGTGCTTTGAGAAATTCTCTAGAGAATAGATACGGAGATTCACATATTCTGTTACACAAGACTTGAACTTGCAAGACTGACACAGAATATGGTTAAATGAGTTTCCGTTCCTGTTGTTTACTAAAATGTTGGTAATTGTCTTAAAAATATTTATCCATTTTTGACCTGTGTTGCTTTTTAGAAAATTCAATATATAACATTGGCATGATTCGGGGAAAAGTCAATTTATTTTTACAGTTAGAATTCGAAATGCTGACAAAGCAATTTTCCGATAAAGAATCTTTTACACTCCATCTCCACAGGCCAAAGATCAGTCTCCCTTGATGCAAAGAGGATTAGTTAATTTTTCTAGGCTTCATCTTCCCTCATCCCTTTATAATATTAGATTAGACTAGAGAAGTTGGGATTGTTCTCCTTAGAACAGAGAAGATTAAGGGGAGATTTAATAGGTGTTCAAAATCATGAGGGGTTTTAATAGAGTAGATAAGGAGACACTGTTTCCACTGACAGGAGGGTTGGCAGCCAGAGGACATAGATTTTAAGTAACTGACAAAAAAGCCAGAGGAGAGCTGAAGTGATTTTTTTAATGCTGTGAGCTGTTATTATCTGGAATACATTGTGTGAAAGGGCAAAGGAAGCAGATTCAGGAGTAACTTTCAAAAGGAATTGAATCTCTACATAAAAGGGAAAATTTGCAGGGAAAACAGCAGTGGAGTGGAACTCAGTCAAAGTGCCAGCACAGGCATGATGGGCTGAATGGCCTCCTTCTATGTTGTATGATTTTATGATTCTATTTCAAGATGTCTCGTACCTTCAAGAACTGCTGAAGCATTGCCAGCTTCAGCTTCTTGGTGATACCCGAGTCCTCAGGATCAGCTTTGAGGCGCTTACGCACCACATTCCTCGTGAAAACGCCAACACTGTTTTGGCTTTCTGCACCAACTGGCCTTCCCCGTTGGAAGAACTCCTGAGTCAGGTTGTAGACCTATCAAAAGAAGTTAGGAAACTTTAAAAACTTGTGCACAATATCGCCAATAACCTGCTGGACAAAAGCATCATCTTGCGTAACTCTGGAGGACAACAAATAGTGGACTGTACAGAATTAGTGACCTCAGCCAGAGCAGTGTTTGCGGCACTATAGTTGATGTCAATCGTTTTTTTCTTGTTCTTGGCAGGTGGGAAGCATTGCAAGGCAGTATTTGTAGCCCATCCCCAGATGCCCATGAGGTCAATCACACAGTGGGAGATTGAAGTCACATGTAGGCCAGGGGGCTACATGTAGGAAACAACAGGTCTCTTCCCTGAAGTGAGCCAGGCAACAATCTTGACTATAATGTGATCCACATTTGATCGTCTTCTGTTAATCACCAGCTAAAATCATGCATGTCAGGTGATTTTGGTATCCAAAATGTAAAGACCAAGAGGCAATTGCAAGAGAACACTTCTCAGCAAATCGCAGGCCCACAGCCCATAATGAATTATACAGTAAAAGACACTGAGCATTCACAATCTGCGGGGTTGCATTCCCTGTGAGTGATGCTGCCTGCTGAGAGCGATAAACTGCAGAATCACCCCGATGAATTAGAATTAGAATTAGATGTTGCGCCGACCTGTGAAACCATCTGACCTACACTATTCCATTTTCATCCATATGTCTATCCAATGACCACTTAAATGCCCTTAAAGTTGGCGAGTCTACTACTGCTGCAGGCAGGGCGTTCCATGCCCCTACTACTCTCTGAGTAAAGAAACTACCTCTGACATCTGTCCTATATCTATCACCCCTCAACTTAAAGCTATGTCCCCTCGTGTTTGCCATCACCATCCGAGGAAAAAGACTCTCACTATCCACCCTATCTAACCCTCTGATTATCTTATATGTCTCTATTAAGTCACCTCTCCTCCTCCTTCTCTCCAACGAAAACAACCTCAAGTCCCTCAGCCTTTCCTCGTAAGACCTTCCCTCCATACCAGGCAACATCCTAGTAAATCTCCTCTGCACCCTTTCCAAAGCTTCCACATCCTTCCTATAATGCGGTGACCAGAACTGCATGCAATACTCCAGGTGCGGTCTCACCAGAGTTTTGTACAGCTGCAGCATGACCTCGTGGCTCCGAAACTCGATCCCCCTACTAATAAAAGCTAACACACCATATGCCTTCTTAACAGCCCTATTAACCTGGGTAGCAACCTTCAGGGATTTATGTACCTGGACACCAAGATCTCTCTGTTCATCTACACTACCAAGAATCTTCCCATTAGCCCAGTACTCTGCATTCCTGTTACTCCTTCCAAAGTGAATCACCTCACACTTTTCCGCATTAAACTCCATTTGCCATCTCTCAGCCCAGCTCTGCAGCCTATCTATGTCCCTCTGTACCCTACCACACCCTTCGACACTATCCACAACTCCACCGACCTTAGTGTCATCCGCAAATTTACTAACCCACCCTTCGACACTCTCTTCCAGGTCATTTATAAAAATGACAAACAGCAGTGGCCCCAAAACAGATCCTTGCGGTACACCACTAGTAACTAAACTCCAGGATGAACATTTGCCATCAATCACCACCCTCTGTCTTCTTCCAGTTAGCCAATTTCTGATCCAAAGCTCTAAATCACCTTCAACCCCATACTTCCGTATTTTCTGCAATAGCCTACCGTGGGGAACCTTATCAAACGCCTTACTGAAATCCATATACACCACATCCACTGCTTTACCCTCATCCACCAGTTTGTCACCTTCTCGAAAAACTCAATAAGGTTTGTGAGGCACGACCTACCCTTCAGAAAACCGTGCTGACTATCGCTAATGAACTTATTCTTCTCTAGATGATTATAAATCCTGTCTCTTATAACCTTTTCCAACATTTTACCCACAACCGAAGTAAGGCTCACAGGTCTATAATTACCAAGGCTGTCTCTACTCCCCTTCTTGAACAAGGGGACAACATTTGCAATCCTCCAGTCTTCCGGCACTATTCCTGTCGACAATGACGACATAAAGATCAAGGACAAAGGCTCTGCAATCTCCTCCCTAGCTTCCCAGAGAATCCTAGGATAAATCCCATCTGGCCCAGGGGACTTATCTATTTTCACACTTTCCAAAATTGCTAACACCTCCTCCTTGTGAACCTCAATCCCATCTCGCCTAGTAGCCTGAATCTCAGTATTCTCCTCGACAACATTTTCTTTCTCTACTGTAAATACTGACGCAAAATATTCATTTAACACTTCCCCTATCTCCTCTGATTCCACACACAACTTCCCACTACTATCCTTGATTGGCCCTAATCTAACTCTAGTCATTCTTTTATTCCTGATATACCTATAGAAAGCCTTAGGGTTTTCCCTGATCCTATCCGCCAATGACTTCTCGTGTCCTCTCCTTGCTCTTCTTAGCTCTCCCTTTAGATCCTTCCTGGCTAGCTTGTAACTCTCAAGTGCCCTAACTGAGCCTTCACGTCTCATCCTAACATAAGCCTTCTTCTTCCTCTTGACAAGCGCTTCAACTTCTTTAGTAAACCACGGCTCCCTCGCTCGACAACTTCCTCCCTGCCTGACAGGTACATACTTATCAAGGACACGCAGTAGCTGCTCCTTGAATAAGCTCCACATTTCGATTGTTCCCATCCCCTGCAGTTTCCTTCCCCATCCTACGCATCCTAAATCTTGCCTAATCGCATCATAATTTCCTTTCCCCCAGCTATAATTCTTGCCCTGCGGTATATACCTGTCCCTGCCCATCGCTAAGGTAAACCTAACCGAATTGTGATCACTATCACCAAAGTGCTCACCTACATCTAAATCTGACACCTGGCCGGGTTCATTACCCAGTACCAAATCCAATGTGGCATCGCCCCTGGTTGGCCTGTCTACATACATGAGGTATGGCCACCTGGGTGAAGTACCCAGGAGATCAGTCTGCCAAACCATATTACATCAACTCATCCAGGGACAGAGGGGTGAAAATTGGGGAGCAGGGGTAGGTGGAGTTTAAAAAAGGGGGAAAATGTTTGCTCCATTGTACAAATTTATGGTGTTTGGAGATGAATTTCAGAAACAACCATGACTAAAGAAGTCTTGCATCCTGAACAGGTATGCAGGATATTATTTAAGATAGTCACTAATAAATCCAATAAGGAGAAACTTCTTTACTCAGAGAATGCTGAGAATGAAACTCGCTACCACATGGAGTAGTTGAGTCCTATAGCAAAGATGCATTTTCGGGGATGCTAGAGAAGCAGGTGAGGGTGAAAGGAACAGAAGTCTATGTAGATAGGGTGAAATGAAGTAAATAGAGCAGGACGTGGCTCATGTGGAGCATACATCTTGGCATAGTTGTGCCAAATGTCCTGTTTCTGTTCTGTTCTATATAATTCAATTTACACTGATTTCTTTCCAATTTTGGGGTCCTCATTCCTAACTCCCTACTTTAGCTGGGAGATTGACCATTGTGATTCATGAAATCAGGCGCTGTGTTCAACTGCACCATTCCATAATTACCTGTCAGCCCTGACTACCCCTACCAACTGCAATATTAATTAAGCATCAAAAAAGCTAATTAGGGAAGAAAACAACCTCCTCTTTCTAAGCCTGTCAATCTGCATTTTTTTATTCTTTCATGGGATGTGAGCGTCACTGGCAAGACCAGCATTTGTTGCCCATCCCGAATTTCCCTTGAGGAGGTGGTGGTGAATTGCCTTCTTCAACCACTGCAGTCCATACGGTGTAGATACACCCGCAGTGCTGTTAGGAAGGGAGTTCCAGGTTTTTGACCCAGCGACAGAATCCTAGAACTCCCTCCCTAACAACACTGTGGGCGTACCTACAGCACACAGACTACAGCGGTTCAAGAACGCAGCTCACCACCACCTTCTCAAGGGCAATTAGCAATGGGCAACAAAGGTTTAAATGTGTATACCAGTGTGCATTGTTTTTAAATATGTTTTGACAGACCTGAGTAGGGATTAGCAAATTCAGACTTTATTTGCTTTTCCCTTTGCTTTTTATTTGCTCTAGACTATTAATGCGACCTTTTCAAAGCATTAAAGCCCACCAAAGCTATTCCTAAAAATCAAGGTTTTCATTGAGGAAAATACTTGGTTAAAAATTTGAAAACATGTGAAGATGCATTCTAAACATCAATAAATCCTCTTATGTCACCCAGCTTAGAATTTTTCTAATTAGTTCTGAGAATCATGCAATAGGAGAAAATACTAGTTAGCCTTTGGCATTCAAGGGTGAGGGACTTGAGCTATGTGGAGACACTAGAGAGGCTGAGATTGTTCTCCTTACAGCAGAGAAGGTGAAGGAATGATTTAATGGAGATGTTCAAAATTATGAACTGTTTTGATTGAGTAGATATGGAGAAGCTGATTACACAGGCAGGAGGGCTAGACAGACATGTTTAAACTAACTGACAAAAATACCAGAGGTGAGATGAGGAGATTTTTTTATGTTACTACCACGTGGAATGCACTGTCTGAAAGGATGCTGGAAGCATAGAATCATAGAATGGTTACAGCATGAAGGAGGCCATTTGGCCCGACATGTCTGTGCTGGCATTCTGCAAGAGCAACTCACCTAGTCCCACTCGCCTGCCTTTTCCCCGTAGCCCTGCAAATTTTTTATCTTCAGATAATTATCCAGTTCTCTTCTGAAAACCGTGATTGAATCTGCCTCCACCACACTCTCAGGCAGTGCTTTCCAGATCCTATCCACTCGCTGCGTAAATAAGTTTTTCTTCATGTCGCCGTTGCTTCTTTTGTCAGTCACCTTCAATCAGTGTCCGGTTCTGGAACCTTTAGACAAGGGAAACAGTTTCTCCCTATTTACTCTGTCCAGACTCCTCATGATTTTGGACACCTCTATTAAATCCAGAATTGGACACAATACTCCAGTTGAGGCCAAACCAGTGTTTTATACGGGTTTATCATAACTTCCTTGTTCTTGTACTCTATGCCCCTATTTATAAAGCCCAGCATCCCAAATGCTTTATTAACCACTTTCTCAACCTGTCCTGCAACCTTCAATGATTTGTGCACACAAACCCCCAGGTCCTTCTGCTTCTGAACCCTCTTCAGAATTGTAACCTTTATTTTTTTTTATATATTCATTCAGGGTATGTGGGCGACGCTGGCCAGGCCAGCATTTATTGCCCATCCCTAATTGCCCTTGAGAAGGTGGTGGTGAGCTGCCTTCTTGAACCGCTGCAGTCCTTTTGGGGTAGATATACCCACAGTGCTGTTAGGAAGTGAGTTCCAGGATTTTGACCCAGCGACAGTGAAGGAACAGCGATATAGTTCCAAGTCAGGATGGTGTGTGACTTGGAGGGGAACTTGCAGGTGGTGGTATTCCCATGCATTTGCTGCCCTTGTCCTTCTAATTGGTAGAGGTCGCGGGTTTGGAAGGTGCTGTCTAAGGAGCCTTGGTGCATTGCTGCAGTACATCTTGTAGATGCGACACACTGCTGCCACTGTGCGTCGGTGGTGGAGGGAGTGAATGTTTGTAGATGGGGTGCCAATCAAGCGGGCTGCTTTGTCCTGGATGGTGTCGAGCTTCTTGAGTGTTGTTGGAGCTGCACCCATCCAGGCAAGTGGAGAGTATTCCATCACACTCCTGACTTGTGCCTTGTAGATGGTGGACAGGCTTTGGGGAGTCAGGAGGTGAGTTACTCATCTCAGGATTCCTTGCCTCTGACCTGCTCTTGTAGCCACGGTATTTATATGGCTACTCCATTTCAGTTTCTGGTCAATGGTAACCCCTAGGATGTTGACAGTGGGGGATTCAGCGATGGTAATGCTGTTGAATGTCAAGGGGAGATGGTTAGATTCTCTCTTGTTGGAGATGGTCATTGCCTGGCACTTGTGTGGCGCGAATGTTACTTGCCACTTATCAGCCCAAGCCTGGATATTGTCCAGGTCTTGCTGCATTTCTACACGGACTGCTTCAGTATCTGAGGAGTCACGAATGGTGCTGAACATTGTGCAATCATCAGCGAACATCCCCACTTCAGACCTTCTGATTGAAGGAAGGTCATTGATGAAGCAGCTGAAGATGGTTGGGCCCAGGACACTACCCTGAGGAACTCCTGCAGTGGCCTCCTGGAGCTCAGATGATTGACCTCCAACAACCACAACCATCTTCCTTTGTGCTAGGTATGACTCCAGCCAGCCAAGGGTTTTTCCCCTGATTCCCATTGACCGGGCTCGGGCTCCTTGCTGCCATATTCGGTCAAATGCTGCCTTGATGTCAAGGGCAGTCACTCGCACCTCACCTCTTGAGTTCAGCTTTTTTGTCCATGTTTGAACCAAGGCTGTAATGAGGTCAGGAGCTGAGTGGCTCTGGCAGAACCTAAACTGAGCGTCACTGAGCAGGTTATTGCTAAGCAAGTGCCGCTTGATGGTGCCGCTTGACACCTTCCATCACTTTAGTGATAATTGATTGGTAATTGGCTGGGTTAGACTTGTCCTGCTTTTTGTACAGGACATGCCTGGGCAATTTTCGGGTAGATGCCAGTGTTGTAGCTATACTGGAACAGCTTGGCTCGGGGCGCAGCAAGTTCTGGAGCACAGGTCTTCAGTACTATTGCCAGAATATTGTCGGGGCCCATAGCCTTTGCAGTGTCCAGTGCCTTCAGTCGTTTCTTAATATCACGCGGAGTGAATCGAATTGGCTGAAGACTAGCACCTGTGATGCTGGGGGCTTCAGGAGGAGGCCAAGATGGATCATCCACTCGGCACTTCTGGCTGAAGATTGTTGCAAATGCTTCACCACTATCTTTTGCACTGATGTGCTGGGCTCCCCCATCATTGAGCATGGGGATATTTGTGGAGCCTCTTCCTCCTGTTATGTTCATGGCCATCATTGGATTAGCTATTTTTTCTCCTTAATTCCAGACTTGTTACCTCTAATCAAATTCCACCATCTATCATGGTGCGATTTGAACCCATGTCCCCAGTGCAATACTCTGAGCGTGTAAGTTACTAGTATCAGTGACAATACCACTACGCCACCACCTTTGCTCATTACTACTCCGATCATGGTTTAAAGAAGACACGAACATCTCTAAGTCTACATCAGCATCACAAACCAGAGAATTTTGCTTTTTGTAGAGTTGGGATTTTATTGTCGTTGAAGGCATAAGTTTTTCTTTCAGGAAATGGGCCACTTGGGGAGGTGCCATTTGAACATTTATTCCAGTCAGAGGTCTGGGTTGTACAGCCTGCTGAGGCTGGTCATTCAGAAGTTGTTCAGCCCACTCCGGCAACTTGTGTTCGGATCCCCTTTTGGACAGTCAGACAGAAGCAAGGAGATTCATGGGTGAGAAATGGAGGAAGGAGAAGGTTTCTGTCTGACAACACCTGAGCAAAGAACCCTTGAGATGTTTTTCTATGTTAAAGATGCTTTAAAGATGCTTTATAGATGTAGGTTGTTGTGTCACCATCTGTACTGTGCCCTCTCTCTAGCTAATGAAGAAACATGGAGATTAGCCTCTTCCCACAACAGGAAGAATCCTTGTGCTAAGCAATCTCTAACAGTGAGAAAAGGGACAGCTTCTTTAACACAATGCTGGATTCATATCTGGTCAGGATTAGCACTGAGGAGGATGAAAAGAAGTGCAGCCATTGACAAACTGCATACACTGGTAAGGGATGAACAATGTAAACTGTAATGTTACATTATTGTGGAGTTTCCCATCAGTTATCCTTGGGGGATCAGGGAGAAACTTCAAAAAGCAGCACCTTCATTGACGGGCTATCTGCAGTTATCCATTTCCTTCAACAGACTAAACACATTGGAGAAGGTTCACAACAGGATAAATTGTATGTGGCTTTTTGGAAGAAAGTGGGCTCAATGGCTCAAAGTCACCTGTTTTCATTCCAAGCGTTACATGCTGAAAGGATCTTTTTAAATAAACAAAATGGTTTTTAAATTTTGATCCTCTAAATGATAAATCCCACTGTTAGAAGTCTGGAAGAAATGTACAGTATTATGCACTGCATGTTTATAAAAGACTGCGATAAGATCTCACCTCGTTGTATACATCGCTGAATTCCTCAACGACATCCTTAGGTATTCTCTGACCACTGCTGGTGCAGTAGTGTGCCACCCCATTTTTGGAGTAGAAACTGATGCGGCCAATACTTCGCTCCCCATCTGTAGTTTCTTCAAGGAGACCATGATCTTCTGCTAGCTGATAAATCGGGTTCCCATGAGCACCGTGAATCCAAGTTGCCCCAAGGTCAAATGTAGCACAGCCTAAGCAAAGAATAGTTTTTATATGTTATTTTAAATAATGTAAAATGAGGTTTTTATACATGGCATATCTAAAATAAACTTTGTGAGAGGGCACAAGAGAATTCCTTGTGCGCAGTTTAAAAAGGATATCATAGGAACATAGGAAGATAGGAACAGAAGTAGGCCATTCAGCCCCTTTAAGCCTGACCTGCCATTCAATGAGATCATGGCTGATCACTCAGATAGGTTCACCATCTTGCCACAGAAGCTCTGATTTAGAACACTGTGTTGGTCAGGTGATCAGTCTGAGTGGGCCTCAACAGAAATGTCCCACCCATGTATCACTCGGTGAGGTTTTATCAAAGTGAATTTCTTATATGGTTAAAGAAAAGCTTTTTTTATATAATCTTTAAAAATGATTTTTTTTCAAGAAATGATCTTGTGTAGATGCTGTAATGGAAAGATGGTAAGGTTGGAACTTTGGAGAGATGAGATCAGTTGGGCTCAAGGCCTTGTTCATTCAAATTTATCATGTGATCTTGTGAGAAAAAGTTGCTAACCATCATTTTCAAAGTGATCTGTTGATCAACTTAAGCTCAATCAAGTGCCAGCTGTCGCTCACTGGGTAGCACTCTGACCTCTGAACTCAGTAGGTTTGGGTTCATAGCCCCACTCCAGAGACTTTTTTTTTATTCATTCATGGGATGTAGGCGTCGCTGGCCAGGCCAGCATTTACTGCCCATCCTAATTGCCCTTGAGAAGGTGGTGGTGGGCTGCCTTCTTGAACCGCTGCAGTCCATGTAGGGTAGGTACACCCACAATGCGGTTAGGAAGTGAGTTCCAGGATTTTGACCCAGTGACAGTGAAGGAACGGCGATATAGGTCCAAGTCAGGATGGTGTGTGACTTGGAGGGGAACTTGCAGGTGGTGGTGTTCCCATGTATTTGCCCTTGTCCTGCTAGTTGGTAGAGGTCGCGGATTTGGAAGGTACATAATCCAGGCTGACACTTGCAGTGCAGTACTGAGGGAGTACTGCCCTGGTGGATGTGCAGTCTCTCAGATGAAATGTTAAACCAAGGCCCATCTGCCCTCTCAGCTCAATGTAAAAGAACCCATGGTACTATTTCAAACAGGAGCAGGGTAGTTCTCCCTTGTGTTCTGGTCACAAAAAAGAAATTATCTAATGATTATTTCATTGCTGTTTGTGGGAGCTTGCGGTGCAAAAATTGGCAAGTGTGTTTTCTATGTGATACTTCATTGGCTATTAAGCACTTTGGGGTGCCCTGACATTATGAAAAGTGCTATAGAAATAAAAGACATTTGTTCAATGCTCCTTTTCAGGATGGAGCAGAAAACAATGCACACTCTCAGAGCAGGCATTGGACATATAGCTGCACCATAGCTGAGAAAGAATTACACGTCTGATAAAGGCAGGCAGCAACTTATAGTGTTGGTTGTCTGCAGGTAATTGTTTTCTAATTTCTCATTTTCTTCCATTTAGTTTTAAAATTAAGGGAGAGCTTTAATGCATAAAACATAAATATTTAATTGCCACTTTTATACTGGCCTTCACTAATGCTATTTACACATCCCCATGAAAAATACACAGACTAAAATCCATTGAACAATGTGCCAGGCCTCCACTATTTCCAGGAGCTGCCTCATTGCCTTGTAAGGAGTGAAACCTTTATCTTCCCTTTAAGGTGATCAAGATATTTATAATAATTAAGGTGGTAGATAGGGAATGAGTCCTCTAGTAGGGGAGTCCGGAATGGGGACATAACCTTAGAATTCAAGTTAAACCTATTAGATGATCCAGGGTAAAGTTTGTGAGAATGAAGAATGCAGTGCCCCAGATGTAGAATCAACTGAGATGTTACACTGATTTTACAGTGCAGAAACAGGCCATTTGGGCCAACTGGTCTACGCTTGTTTTTATGCTCCATTCAAGCCTCCTCCCATTCCACTTCATCTAACACTATCAGCATAACTTTATATTCTTTGCTCCATCTTGTTTATCGAGTTAGCAAGTTCCACATTCTCTGGGTAATGATGTTTCTCCTGAATTCCTTATTGGATTTATTCATAATCTTATATTTATGGCCCCCAAGTTTAGGAGAGAAATAGATATTTACTTGGAAAGTAATGGTATTGGGGGGGGGGAATAAAATGGGTAATTTGGCAAATTGTGTGCTTCCAATGAGAAGCTGTGCTTACAAGGAATGTAGATCAGAGAATTAAAGTTTTCATGTTGCTGCTCTATCTCCAACACCATTCCTTGTCAGTGCAGCATCCCACTGGGAGTGTGGCTATCTCAAATTGGGCCTATGGAAAAAGGGCAGGGTTCAAGATAGAGTTACCATGGTTAACAAAATAATGGAACAGGTTTGTTGGGCCTACTTCTGTTACAGTGTTCCTAAAATGGTGGCCATATTTGCCCACATAACCATGATGACCATACTGTAGCAAAGCACTTTTTTAATTCATTCTTGGTCTTTGGACATCACTGGCATTTATTGCTCATCCCTAGTTGCCCTTGAGGAGATGATGGAGGGCCTTCTTGAATCGCTGCACTCCATATGGTGCTCCTACACTGCTGTTAGGGAGGGAGTTCCAGGATTTTGACCCAGCACCTTTGGAAGGGTATTTGTAAGGAGCTATATTGGTAAAAGTTCTTTCTTCAAATAGCAACCAAAGAGAAATAGGATTTTCAGTTACATAATGCAACATTTAAGGCAAATTATGAAAAATATATAAGGTAATAACTTATTCTAAAGTATACATATATATCCATGCCTCCCCAGCAGGGGAAGAAAATGCAAGTCAGGTTTTACTGTTTTTACCCAGTCTCACAACTGCAGCCCCTTTTCTAAAAGCCAAAATGTACTATCCAATATTATGCTGAAAAAAAGCCATGCTCACCAACACCAAGTTCTGTGTATATCCAAAGCAACAAATCAGCAGACCTCAACCACCAAATAACAGGATTCCACAGGACTCAGTCTTGGCACATCAGTGATATCCTCCCGAACCAGTCAAGGAATTTTGAACATGCAGATAACCTTGCAAGAGCCATCCAAGTAAGCACTCTTAGTCAAGCGGAGAGCGTGCCTTCAGTAGACTTGAAAATACTTGAGGACCATGGTGCTTTGCCTGAATCCTCAGAAAATGCTTGTCTCTGCAATACTTTACTCATTATGCCATGAGACACTTAAGCGATTCCTCGTGTGGTACTGAACGCAGGCATTGGGACTTCCCAAATTACATTGGAGTGGTACTGGATCATAATGTCAAGTAGCATCGACACCGGAGGAAAACTGCAGCCGAGGTAAAGCCTAGGATCAACGTAATCCACAAGTGGTGGCGGACAGTTAAACAACTAATGGGAGGAGCAGGTTCCATGAACACATCCATCCTGAATGATGGCAGAGCACAGCACGAGTGCTAAAGACAAAGCTGAAGCATTTACAACCATCATCTGTTAGAAGTGCCAAGTAGAGTAATGCCTCCACCTGAGGTCCTCACCATCGCAGAAGACAGTCTTCAGGCAATTCGATTCACTCCACATAACATCAAGAAATGGCTGAGCGCACTGGATACAGAAAAGGCTATGGGACCTGACAACATCCTGACTCTAGTACTGAAGACTTGTGCTCCAGAATAGCTGCACCCCTAGCCAAGCTGTTTCAGTGGCATCTATCTGGCAATGTGGAAAATTGCCCAGGTATATCCTGTCCACAAAAAGCAGGACAAATCCATTCTGCCCAATAACTGCACATTCAGTCTATTCTCAATCATCAACAAAATGATTGAAGATGGTGTCAACAGTGTTATTTGGGGGAAGGTGGCGTTACTGAAGTGGTACTGTTACTGGATTAGCAATCCAAGGACCCTGATTCATGCTCTGGAGACATAAGTTCAAATCCCACCTTGGCAGATGGTGGAATTTAATTTCAATTAATCTATAAATCTGCAATTAAAAGCTAGTCTCAGTAATGGTGACCATGAAACTACCAGATTGTTATAAAAAACCATCTGGTTCACTAATGCTCTTTAGGGAAGGTGTAGAAGGAAAAAATTGTGGCCGATGCAGCTAAATAAATACACATATATATATATTGAAAGTATAGCCACATGTTGTTACAAAATGGAGTATTTACCCAAGGCATTGTGGGTCAGGTTAGTTAGCTTGCAGCCTTGAGCATGGTACTGCTTAGCACAGGCAATTAGCCTGACCAAGGAGGGCCCCTCATATCAGTGTATAAGACAGCTGCTTTGTGTAACTGCAGACTGCACAAAGCAATCAGGAATGCAAGCTTGATAAAGGTAAAAGGATTCATTGTGAAGACTCAAGGATAGTTGATAAGGGGGTCTGGGAAACATCACAAGATGATCAGGGGGCTTGTTATGAGCTGATCACGTAGCCACCTGATGCCTAGTGAGTAATCTAATTGGTAATATGTGTAATGTATGTAATCAATAACTGTTATGATTGGATCATGTCCAGCCAGGATGGGCTGAGTAACTGAGCAGACCTGAGTGTCGAGTGATTCTTCTAGATTCATTCCCGCTAACAATTGGCGTAGTCGGCAGGATCAGGTGTAAGTCAGCTCTTCTGTAACCCCAAAAGGGCCAAGGGGGAGTTGGCTGGAGCCTGATCCCGAACTTGAGAACAGGATTCGATGGTCGCTTGATGCCATCAGGAATACCATGTGAGTATCTTTAAAGCTTATCCCGGGGCCGGGTGGTGTTTTACGACCGACGAATGCCAAGTTTGTGAACAGGATCTGAACAATGGTCAAACGGTGGTAGGTAGTTCGTTAAGAGACGTAGGCACTGTCAAGGAGGGTTTGGAATATATGTATGCGTATATATATCATAAGCTTGTTGTATGAAATACGGACAAACTTGTGACCCGACAGTTAGCCAGGAGACGGTCTACTACAAGTTGCTCTGGGTTAAAAGCGGACCTCTGAGAGTAGATTCTAACGGTTCTAATCCTACCCAAGTATGGCCAGTGAAAAGATAGAGCTCGAGTGGGGACCGGAGGGGTCCATTACCTGCCAACTGGCAGAGAAACACAAAAAGTTAATAGGAAAGATGATTGACTCAGTTTGGAATCCCCACGACCCTGCTGCAAAACAAAGGGAGTGGTGACAAAAAGAAGAAAAGCATTCACTGAGTTTATGGCAGAGCGACATAAAAGACTATGTTTTAGAGTAAAAACAAGTTACTGTGTCTTTGATTCGAATGTGTGAATGTTGGAAGCGTCCACGAATGAATTGAATGTCTGGGATGTACAGCTTGTGTTCTGTAAAACTTGTGTTCTGCAGAACTGACTGTCGTTAATGCTTTGTTGTCTGGCTTTAATGTTGAAAGTATGAGTCTATTAAGTTGTTTGGAATTGAATGAGTGTGAAAAGTGATTGTTGAGTGTGTTCATTTCGATTTAAGATTGTGCACCCAGGAATAGGATATAAAATTGAATTATATTTTAAGTTAAAATTTTATTTTGATTTTAAAAGTTGGTTTTGCAACTGTGAAAAGGCAATGAACAATTTTCTAAGAGATAAACTTCAGCCTTGAAGGTCTGAAGATGTTTGGCAGAAATCCAATTTGAAGTTTACAACTCCTGCTTTAATTGGAATTCCAGTTTAAAATCTGTTCTAGTTTTTTTGGAGTTTAAATTAAAGACATGTTTTACTGACTGTTTTAAGTAGCAAATGTCAGGAATTGGATATTGGTTTAAGGGAGAGATGGATAAACAAAGGAGATAATGGGAATAATGGTAGTATTGAGAGGCATCTGGACAGCCCAGTGCCTGGACCTGCTCCCCGCTGGCGTAACTAAATAAACTGTTCGACATTGAAGCAGACCTGAGTGTCGAGTGATTCTTCATTCCCGCTAACAGAAGGAAATCAGCCATCCTTAGCCACTCTGGCTTACATGTGTCTTTAGACCCACAGCAACATGGATGATCCATCTCAGCCTCCTCCTGAAGTCCCCAGCATCACAAATGTCAGCCTTCAGCCAATTTGACTCACTCTATATGATATCAAGAAAGTGCTGCAAGCACTGGATACAGCAAAGGCTATGGGCCCCGACAACATCCCAGCAGAAGTACTGAAGACCTGTGCTCCAGAACTTGCTGCGCTCCTAGCCAAGCTGCTCCAATACAACTACAACACTCTCATCGACTCGACAATGTGGAAAATTGTCCTGTACACAAAAAGCAGGACAAATTCCAATCTGGCCAATTACCGCCCAATCAGTCTGATCTCAATCATCAGCAAAGTGATGGAAGGTGTCATTGACAGTGCTATCAAGTAGCACTTCAAAGCAAAACCCTGCTCACTGATGCTTAGCTTGGGTTCCATCAAGGCCACTCTGCTCTTAACCTCATTACAGCCTTGGACCAAACATGGACAAAGAAGTGAATTCAAGAAGTGAGGTGAGAATCACTGCCCTTGACATCATGGCAGCATTTGACGAAGTGTGGCATCAAGGAGCCCTGGCAAAACTGGAGTCAAAGGGAATCAGGGTGAAAACTCTCTGCTGGTTGGAGTCATACCTAATACAAACGAAGATGGTTTTGGTTGGGCAGGCGAAACATCTAAGCCCTAGGACATCACTGCAGGAGTTCCTCAGGGTAGTGTCCTTGGCCCAACCATCTCTAACTGCTTCATCAATGACCTTCCTTCCATTTTTAGAATTAGAATTAGAACATTACAGCGCAGTACAGGCCCTTCGGCCCTCGATGTTGCGCCGAACTGTGAAAGCATCTGACCTACACTATTCCATTTTCATCCATATGTCTATCCAATGACCACTTAAATGCCCTTAAAGTTGGCGAGTCTACTACTGCTGCAGGCAGGGCGTTGCACGCCCCTACTACTCTCTGAGTAAAGAAACTACCTCTGACATCTGTCCTATATCTATCACCCCTCAACTTAAAACTATGCCCCCTCGTGTTTGCCATCACCATCTGAGGAAAAAGACTCTCACTATCCACCCTATCTAACCCTCTGATTATCTTATATGTCTCTATTAAGTCACCTCTCCTCCTCCTTCTCTCCAACGAAAACAACCTCAAGTCCCTCAGCCTTTCCTCGTAAGACCTTCCCTCCATACCAGGCAACATCCTAGTAAATCTCCTCTGGACCCTTTCCAAAGCTTCCACATCCTTCCTATAATGCGGTGACCAGAACTGCACGCAATACTCCAGGTGCGGTCTCACCAGAGTTTTGTACAGCTGCAGCATGACCTCGTGGCTCCGAAATTCGATCCCCCTACTAATAAAAGCTAACACACCATATGTTTGCTAATGATTGCACAATGTTCAGTAACATTTGCAGCTCCTCAGATACTGAGACAGTCTGTGTCCATATACAGCAGGACCTGGACATCATGCAGTCTTGAGCTGATAGTGGCAAGTAACATTCGCACCACACAAGTGCCAGGCAATGACCATCTCCAGCAAGAGAGAATCTAACCACCTTCCCTTAAATTCAACAATATCCTGGGGGTTATCATTGACCAGAAACTTGACTGGAGCAGCTAAATAAATACTGTGGCTACAAGAGCAGGTCAGAGGCTGGGAGTTCTGTGGCAAGTAACTCACATCCTGACTCCCCAAAACCTGTCCACCATCTACAATGCACAAGTCAGGAGTGTGGGGAATACTCTCCACTTGCCTGGATGGCTGCACCTCCAACAACACTCAGAAGCTCGACACCATCCAGGACAAAGCAGCCTGCTTGATTGGCACCTCATCCAGATACATTCACTCCCTCCACCACCGACACACACTGGCAGCAGTGTGTGTCATCTACAAGATGCACCGCAGCAACTCACCAAGGCTCCTTCGACAGCACCTTCCAAACACTCAACCTCTACCACATAGAAGGACAAGGGCAGCAGATGCATGGGAACACCACCACCTACAAATTCCCCTCCAAGCTACACACCATCCTGACTTGGAATTATATCGCCGTTCCTTCACTGTCACTGGATCAAATACCTGGAACTCCTCCATAGCAGCAATGTGGGTGTATCTACACCAGATGGACTGCAGCAGTTCAAGAAGGCAGCTCACCACCACCCTCTCAAGGGCAATAAGGAACAGGCAACAAATGCTGGCCTTGTCAGTGACGCTCACATCCCATGAAAGAATAAAACAAAGCAGTATTTATTCACAACAACCTGCTCAGCGATGCTCAATTTGAGTTCTTTCGGGGCTACTCAGCTCCAGATCTCATTACTGCCTTGGCCCAAACATGGACAAAGGAGCTGAATTCAGAGGTGAGGTGAGAGTGACTACCTTTGACATCAAGGCAGCATTTGACCGAGTGTGGCATCAAGGAGAGAAAAATTGAAGTCAATGGGAATCAGGGTAAAAACTCTCCACTGGTTGGAGTCATACCTAACACAAAGGAAAATGGCTGTGGTTGTTGAAGGTCAATCATCTGAGCTCCAGGACATGCAGGAGTTCCTCAAGGTAGCATCCTCGGTCCAACCATCTTCAGCTGCTTCATCAATGACTTTCCCTCATAAGATTAGAGGTGGGAATGTTTACTGATGATTGCACAGTAGTCAGTTCCATTCCCAACTCTACAGATAATGAAACAGTCTGTGCCTGCAAGCAACAAGACCTGGACAATATTCAGCTGATAAGTGGCAAGCAACATTCATGCCACACAAGTGCCAGGCATGGCTATCTCCACCAAGACAGAATCTAACCACCTTCCCTTGAAATTCAGTGGCATTAACATTATTCCCCACTATCAACATACTGGAGGTTTTCAATGACCTAAAACTTAACTGGACCAGACAAATAGATATTGTGACTACAAGAGCAAGTCAGAGGCTGGGAATTCTGCAGCAAGTAACTCATCTCCTGACTCCCCAAAGCCTGTCAACCTTGTACAAGGCACAAGTCAGGACTGTGATGGAATACTCTCCACTTACCTGGATGATTGTAGTTCCAACAACATTCAAGAAGCTCGGCACCATCCAGGACAAAGCAGCCCACTTGATTGACACCCCATCCACAAACATTCACTCCCTCCACCACCAATACACAATGGAAGCAGTTTGTACCATCGACAAGATGCACTGCAGTAATGCACCAAGGCTCCTTAGACAGCACCTTCCAAACTCGTGACCTCTACCACCTAGAAGGACAAGGGCAGCAGAAGCATGGGAATATACCATCACCTGCAAGTTCCCATCCAAGCCACACACTACCCCAACTTGGAAATATATCACCATTCCTTCACTGTCACTGCATCAAAGTCTGGGAGCTCCCTACCTAATAGTGCCATGGGAGTACTTTCACCACACAGACAGCAACAGTTCAAGAAGGCAGTTCACCACCACTTTCTTAAGGGTAATTAGGGACTGGCAATAAATGCTGGTGCTGATAGTGACACCTTGACCGAATAAAAAAAAATTAGCTGGGACCAACTGAGGAGCAGATGCTCACACCATGTGGACAGTCACCTTAGCCCTTGTTGTCTCAGTATTACATAGAATGTACAGCACAGATACTGACTATTCAGGGCCCAGCTATTCCATGCCACTGTCTGTTTCCCACACCTCTTCATATAACCCTATTAGCATAACTTTTTTTTCCTTTCACCCTCATGTATTTATCTAGCTTCCCCTTAAATGCATCTATGCTATTTGCCTCAACTACTCCTTGCAGTTGTGAATTCTACTATTGGATTTATTAGTGACTATCTTATATTTACAGCCACCAGTTTTAGATCCAGTAGCTTGTTATTGTGCATAAAAGTGGGCAGAAAGTGTGTTTGCGAATGTTGTGGCAGAACATCAATGAGAGAATCTTCACACGAGCACTAAACCAACACCGAAAATCTGGTTTCCTCCTCGTACATATTTTACCACCAACTCTCAGGAGAGAAGCAGCAAAAATTGGAGACTAAAGCAGGGCCAGAGCGAACTCAGATCGGCCAATTATTGAATTATCTCCAGAAGCTCTAAAGATGGCATTCAGGAACCTTTTCTTGTCAGCAGTCTCAAAACCTTGGAAAGCTCACCTAAAGAAAAGTGGTGGAGGATGTGGGAACCAGCAGGCATGAAGAAGCAGGAAAGGGGTCGGCAACATGTCCGTACACGGACACCAATTTCCGTGGTAAAAGATTTTGAGGTCTGTGACTGATAATTTCAGGAATGTGAAATTTCACATTGGCTTCTTCTTCCAGATGAGTCCAACTTTTAAAAAGTTACAGCTGACAGGTGCTTAGAGCAGAGACAGCAGTTTCTGAACTTTGGACAAGTTCATGGTTTTCCGATGGGTCACGATTTTTTTTGAAAGCCTGCCGAAAACCCTGAACTTGTCCAAAGTTTGAAAGTGCTGTCTCTGCTCCAACCACCTGTCAGATGTGAAACTAACAGCTGCAATTTTTTTTTAAAATGGAGCAACCACAAAGCTGAGAGTTCCCAGTCTCTGCAACTGTCAGAGTGAGAGAGACAGAGCAAGAGAGAAAGGGATGGGTACAAAGAGTGAGGGGGCAGAGAGGGGGGAGGAAGAGAGTGGGGGACAGAGAGAGAGGGTCAGAGAGATGGGGGTAGGAGAGAAGGGGGCAGAGACAGATGGGGGCACATAAAGAAACGGGAGGCGCAGAAAGAGGGGGCAGGCCAAGGAGGGGCAGGCAAGAGGGGGGTCAGGGCGAGGGAAGGGAGACAGGGCGAGAGAAGGGAGAGCAGGGCGAGAGAAGGGAGAGCAGGGCGAGGTGGGGCCGGACAGGGCGAGGTGGGGGGGGGAACAGGGCGAGGTGGGGGAGACAGCGAGGGGGTGGGGAGACAGGGCGAGGGGGGGAGAGACAGGGCGAGGGGGGGAGAGACAGGGCGAGGGGGGGAGAGACAGGGCGAGGGGGGGAGAGACAGGGCGAGGGAGGGGGAGACAGGGCGAGGGGGGAGGGGGACAGGGCGAGGGGGGAGGGGGATAGGGCGAGGGGGGAGGGGGATAGGGCGAGAGGGAGGGACAGGGCGAGAGGGGGCGCAGGGAGAGAGGGGGCGCAGGGCGAAAGAGGGGAAAACAGGGCGAAAGAGGGGAAAACAGGACGAAAGAGGGGAAACAGGGCGAGAGTGGGTGGGAACAGGGCGAGAGTGGGTGGGAACAGGGCGAGAGGGGTGCAGAGAGAGAAGGGCGGCAGGCGAGAGGGACTGCAGGCGAGCTGGGCGGCAGGACAAGAGGGACGGCAAGAGGGACAGCTCACATCTCTGTCCTGGGATTGCTGCAGTGTTCCAGTGAACATCAATGCAAGCTCGAGGAACAGCATCTCATTTACCAATTAGGCACACTACAGCCTGCCGGACTGAACATTGAGTTCAATAATTTCAGAGCATGACAGCCCCCCGTTTTACTTTCATTTTTAGTTATTTTTTCTTTTTTTTTTACATCCTTTTTCACATTTTTAACAATTTTTTTTTGCATTTATTTCATTTCATCTTAGTTTGTTCAGTTTGCTTACCCACTGTTTTTTTTCAGGTTTGCACTTGCTGCTGTTCAATATTCAGTGTATTTACACCTAATCTGTACTAATGCTTTGTCTTTCAACGCACCATTAACATATTGTTTGCCTTTGCTCCGTGACCTTTTGGTCAGCTATGTGGCCTGGTCCAATCTAGACTTCCTTTGTTATCTCTTACCCCACCCCCACCTCACTTGCTTATAACCTGTGACTTTTCTAATATTTGTCAGTTCCGATGAAGGGTCACTGACCCGAAACGTTAACTCTGCTTCTCTTCCCACTGATTCTGCCAGACCCGCTGAGTGGTTCCAGCATTTCTTGTTTTCATTCCTGGACAACGTATGTCAGCCAAGAGCGACGTCTCAATTCATTCCATCTTCGCTGCCTCCGGAGAATACTTGGCATCAGGCGATGGACCATATCTCCAACACAGAAGTCCTCGAGGCGGCTAACATCCCCAGCTCATACACACTACTGAGTCAGCGGCACTTGAGATGGCTTGGCCATGTGAGCCTATTGGAAGATGGCAGGATCCCCAAGGACACATTGTACAGCGAGCTCGCCACTGGTATCAGACCCACCGGCCGTCCATGTCTCCGCTTTAAAGACGTTTACAAACGTGACATGAAGTCCTGTGACATTGATCACAAGCCGTGGGAGTCAGTTGCCAGTGATCGCCAGAGCTGGCGGGCAGCCATAAAGGCGGGGCTAAAGTGTGGCGAGTCGAAGAGACTTAGCAGTTGGCAGGAAAAAAGACAGAACCGCAAGGGGAGAGCCAACTGTGTAACAGCCCCGACAAACAATTTTTTCTGCAGCACCTGTGGAAGAGTCTGTCATTCTAATATTGGCCTTTATAGCCACTCCAGGCGCTGCTCCACAAACCACTGACCACCTCCAGGCGCTTACCCATTGTCTCTCGAGATAAGGAGGCCAAAGAAGAAGAAGAAGATGTGTATGCACATGAGGGCTAGGATAAATAAGGGGCTTTAATATTTCCATTTGTGTGTATGCTTTGTACATTATTGGTTAAGACTTGGTTTATAATAAATGGATGATTTGGTTGTAAGAAACCTGGTTGGTGTGTTTATTCTGGGGAAAAGTAGGGTATGATTGATTGTTTCGGTAAGTGAGAAAATGTAAATATATGTTGTGACCTGTGGAGAAGTGGGTCTGAATTAACAGTGCACTCCTCCTGCCTCAGTCATAATAGCAGACAAACATTGACTACTTGTGCAAGCAAAATAAATGCCAGATATATCACTAAATCAGCATCCAATATAATGACCAGAAAGTAGTCAATAAA